>NC_072441.2:52022500-52647500 GCF_028878055.3 Symphalangus syndactylus | reverse complement strand
AATAGCCCAATGGGTTCTTCCTGTCCGCTCCACAGACAATGATCAATTCACTGAGACAGTGACATTGTAGTAGAGAAAGATTTTAATTGACACGAGGCTAGCCACATGGGAGACTGGTTTATCACTCAAATCAGCCTCCCCAAGGTCTCAGAGGTTGGGGTTTCTATGGACGATTTGGTGGGCAAGGAGGTAGGGAATGGCTGCCACTGATTGGTTGGGGATGAAATCATAAGGGCATAGAAAATTATCTCTGTACACTAAGTCCACCTCTGGGTGGGGCCACGGGACCAGTTGAGTCATGAGTCACGTGTCCAGGTGGGGTCCCTTAGTTGCAAGAATGCACAGTCTGATTAAAAAAAAAATCTCAAAAGACTAATCTAAGGCTCTACAATAGTGATGTTATCTATAGGAGGAATTGGGGAAGTCACAAATTTTGTGGCCTCTGGCCACATGACTCCTGAGCAGTAAGGAACTATAGAAAATATACCTACATCTTATCAGAATTTAGGTCCCTCTCATAATCCTAACCTTGAGCCTTTTATTAGTTTCACAAAAGTGATTTAGTTTTGGGAAGCACTATTGTCATCCTTGCTTTAAGGATAAACTGTAAACTAAATTCCTCTCCAAATGAGCTTGGCCTATGCCCAGGAACGACCAAGGACAGCTTGGAGGTTAGAAGCAAGATGGAGTCAACTATGTCAGATTTCTCTTACTGTGATAATTTTGCAAAGATGTTTTCAGCATGATTCATTCATACTAATAATAGTTCATATATATTGAGGATTCACTATGTATCAGGTGCTGTTCAAAGCAATTTATACACATTCCCTCATTATTTGTTCCATACTACAACATATGGAGTAGGTGTTATTATTATTATCCTTTGACTAAAACGGGATCTAAGACTAATAGTGGTCAATGACAGGGCCTGTGTTAAAACTGTCAGCAAGTGGCAGAGCTAGACTTTGAAACCAGTTTTGTCTGTCATCAAAAACTGTGGGTTTTTAACCACTGTGCTCTTTTCATAGGACAAACTGGTGGTGTAAGAAACAGATCTTTCTTGGTCAGGAGACTGTTAAAAATATACATGAATTTGAACACATTTTGGCATGGCATTACTTTGCATCTCTTTGCATGTTTGCATTTCTTATTACTCTCTATTGCCTTATTAAGCAGCTGATTTGGCTCAATACAGTTAGTTTACCTTCCTGGTTACAGAAGACATTTGATTTTTGAGACTCCTACTCTATTGGATCAAAGAAGTAGTAAATTTGGAATCTGGGAGGGAAAATGAAAGGACATAGGATCACTGACTAGTTGAAAATCCAACCAAAAAGCCTCTAAAGAACATCTATGTCTGTATCTGTCTTTGCATCTATCCACCTCTCCATCTGAATTGACTTTCGGTGTAGATCTCATTCAATTTTGACCACATGTATGTCAGGATTTTTGTATGAAGATACCTCAAATTGGGATTACACAGAATGGAATTGACTTAGAGGACACAGACCTTGCCCACAGTCATTTTGTGATCTAGATTAGGAGACTTCTGGTTGAAAGCAACTCAATAGACATGGTATAGAGATTGAAGTAAATGATATTTATCCCCCTAGTCTAGTATGATCTTTTTTCTAATCGATAATTTAGCTGCATCTGGGAGGGGTTACAGTTTGAGTAAATTTCAAGGCACTACTTGCTCCAAGTAATTTGAGGGCCCTCTTAGGACTCTCGCTCAAGCAGAACTTGACTGATTTAGGCACCCATAAAAATCTTATGATGTCTTAGTGCTTTATATGTATTGCTTTTAACATTAACAGGAAACTTTCTCTGCTCTCCAGTCCTATTTCCAGCTTTCATCATTCTATACATCTTTCTCTGACCTTCTGCTCTGAGAAAGAATTGGCAGGTGGGTACAAACTTGCTCTGCATCTGGAGCTCCTCAAGATTTTAATGTCATGCCAGCCTGTGTGTGCCCTTTAAAAGTTTGGCTGGCTTCTCCTTACCCTGTAAATTTCACCGTCTATGTTGGGCCTGCATCTTCTCCCACTATGTTTCCATGGATGAACTTATCAGGAGTTGCCTTTTCTCCTAGGAGGAGCTTGTAGAGCTCTGAAATTTAGTTCCTTTAACTTTTTTGTTCACCTCATCTCTCTGATGGGTATTAAAAATTATAATTTCTTTGTACTCTCTCCAAAAATTTCATTAGGTGTTCTGTTGGAAGCAATGATTATTTGTGATTTTCTACATACAAACTGAGAGAATCTTACCTTAACCATTCTGAGTCACTATTTTGTTCTCTCTGTAAGGGAAAATTTTGAGAGGATTTAAATATGTCATGTGAAAACTACTTAGTTTGGAGCCTGACATTGGTAGGTGGTACCTGATAAGTATTAATATCCTTTCTCCATTAAGTTTGATATCAAGGGATGTCAAGTAGAGATACATGCAGCTGTGTGGGTTTTGCCTGGATAGCATTTGGAAGGGGTTAAGTTTTGAAGACAGAAGGCATAGATTGACAGTGAGGAAAAAGAAAAACTGAGTTTCTGTCTGCTTCATTTATTTTTTTCAACAAATGTTTACAGAACACTTACGGACCGTCCTTACGATAAGCATTGTTCTTGAAGAGCCTTCTAAACCAGAGATCTTGTACTTATTCTTTTAAAATCTTATAAATATAACCATTATATTCTACAGAAGCAAACACAGTTATTTCCACTTAGATGCCTGTTTAAAAAGGAATGGGAGATAAAGTGGGAGTTACGGAAACATAATGGAATCTGATAAAAGAAAAATTAAACCAAGAAACAAAACAAGCACAATGGGTAACAAATGAAAAGAGGAAAACCGTCCAAGGACAACAGACAATGGGTGGATGGAAATGAATTTGTAAACACTTTGTGATATTCTACAGAAGAGCTACAGATCAGTGATAGGATTCATCTCAGTGCTCCACACCTGGAAGAATGAATTGGCTTACGGAAGGGGTGGAGGAAAGATCAAAAAGGGAAACTGCACTGTCAGTTACACTTAACCCTGCTTGAGTTTTCTCTTGATGGTTTTCATTTACTCTGACCAAAGAGAATCTTCTTGTTAAAGCTTCTTTTTCTCTCACCAGGATAGCCAGATGGGTGACCCCAATAGGAAGATGAAGTAAGCCTTTATGTATGAAAAGACTGTTGTTGAACGGAATAATTACATTTTGGAGTATGTGGATTTTTCAAATCAGCCAGTTTTATTGTGAATACATGAATCATAGAAACAAAAGAAAGACAGGAAATAAAACATGAAGGAAGAAAGTAAGAAGAGAGTCCTGTGTATTTTATTTGGGTCGGAAACAAACTAAGACCTCAATGAATTAAAATCCTGTGGGATAGGAGTAGAGGTGGATTTATCCATTTGTGATCTTGACCTATCAGCTGTTACATGAGGTTTCCCAGCTGCTGGCAAAACCACTCATCCCTCCCTGGAGGCACCAACTGGGATCTCATCATCCTCTCTACAATTTCCTGCTTGACCTGGGAGCATTTGATTAAAATACGAATACAAAAACAAACAAACAAAAAAATTCTAACAAACATTAACGTGTATATACAGGTCAGATACTTTATTTCTCCTAAAGGCACCCTTTCTTTTTCATAAAGAGAGTTCTGCTGTGTCATCTGCATTGCTACCATGTTATCCCTTTTTCTCATTTCCTGTATCTTCATGGAAGGAGAGATTCCATCAGAAGTCTGCTCTCTGAACATGGAAACTAAGATTCTCCTGATTGTACCGTTTACTTTGTTGAATATAGCACCATATTTTTTAAATTTTATTTATTTTTATTTATTTATTTATTTTTGAGACAGAGTCTCACTTTTTCACCTAGGCTGGAGTGCAGTGGTGCAACTTTAGCTCACTGCAACTCAGCTCACTGCAACTTCTGCCTCCTGGGTTCAAGCGATTCTCCTGCCTTAGCCTTCGAGTAGCTGGGATTACAGGCGCCAACCACCACACCTGGCTAATTTTTGTAGTTTTAGTAGAGACAGGGTTTCACCTTGTTGGTCAGGCTGGACTCGAACTCCTGATCTCGTGATCCACCTGCCTCGGCCTCCCAGGGTGCTGGGATTACAGGTAAGAGCCACCGCTCTCTCACCACTCTCACCTTAAATATATATATATTTAAAAAAATATATATATATTTTAAAATTACACTTATGAATGTTACTCCTTGATAGCCTATTTGTGGCAGTGAAGTCCTTAATAAATGGTTTACTTTTCTGTTAAAAAGTGGAGAGTAAAATTTCTTTCTTTTCCTGAGTATGCCTAAGAGACTGTAGCTATATAAATAATACATGGAATATTTCTCAGCCAAGAGGTGAACAGCCCAGCAACAAGCACTCAGGACCCATGGGAGAAAGACTCAGAGTAGTTGCATCACAAGACCTATTCTCTCAGTTACTACAAATCAGAATGTTGGAGAAAAGCAAACCTTTCCACAGACTTTAATTAATATATTGAAGTCATCACAGATGTATAAGTAAAGTCATAAAAGTTTTGAGCATCCCCAAACCAAGGTGATAGATTACCATGGGATAGTTAGGGATGAGACTCTGATGGAACATGTAGGAAGTAGAGGACCAAGAAAGCCAGAGAATTTCCAAGTAACCCCTGTAGCAACTTTCCCTTAAAACTTGAAATAGTATCATAGTTACCAAATAGCATGATAGCATGTGCTTAAGATAATCTGTGGTAATGAACTTACTAGTTCATGGTCCCTATGCATTGACAAAATCTGGAGGAATATATACCAAAATGCTAGCAGGAATTATCTCTGGATGGATTGCGTAAAAAAAATTACGCAATATTTTTACTTTTTTCTTTTTACACTCATTTATAAAGAGAAGTAAATACTTTTATACTCAGAAAAAAATAAAGTAATTATTTCCAACTGATAAAATAGAAATTAGAACTGTGTTAGTAATGGTAGATTCAGGCTGCCATAAGGAACATACTGCTAGAGGAGCTAAGAGTAGTCCAATTAGACCAAAAGAAAGTGGAAATGATCAATAACAACCTAGAGTGCTTTTTTCACTCCAAAGTTTTATAGCATATGTTTATCTCACAATTTCTGTTCCCACTGAGAGAAAAACATACTGTCACAGCTCTTACATGACATGACCACAGCTCTGAAATGCACGGGGAGACTTTCTGATTCACTATGAAGCACCCAAGGTATACTGCTGGATATCAGCTACGCTGCTCCACATTTTACAGTGGACTATTGAATATCACACAAAGCCTTAGGACATGGCCTCAGTTTCCAACATGGTGTTTGTAGAATGTCTGGGTTCTGAATTAAGATTTCCAAAGAAAAAAAGACATTTACCTATTCTTTCAGGTGGAAGAACTTACTCATCCCCTAACTTCTTCTCCATATAAGAAATTTCAGTGGGACAGATTTCTCAGCCTCACGGGTAGTTGGCTGTGGCCTTCTGAATATGGTCTGGCCAATCTGGAAGTGATGTTCATATATCTTTAAAAGGATAGGACACACTTTCCTCCCACCCCTTTCCTCATTCTTCTTTCCCAGAAAGCAAACCTGGTGAAAATGAGCCATACTGGTCTACTTAGATGAAGGAGACACTGTGGGATGACACAGTAATGTGACAGGATAAGCCTAGATCTTCAGAACTGGGCAGCTTTACTTGCCCTAGACTATGTACACCTGGACTCTTACTAAGTGGGAAATACAATTCTTTGTTTTGTTTAAACTATTGTGATTTTAGTCTTCTAATTTAGTCCTTTAATTTATATACTGAACTCATCACAAATGGAAAAGTAAAGTCATGAAAGTTTTAAGCCTTTCCTAAGTGATCCACTTTTATGTTCAAAATTGTTGGAATAACAAGGGAATAGCCTTTTCCTGGGAGAGTCAGTTTTTAAACCCTTTTGTCATATTTAAGGACTCACTATTGTTAACCTAAAAGGAAGAAGGTGAGGCAAAATTAATGTAAGCAGAGAGTTTATTTGGGCCAAGCTTGAGGATTGCAACCTGGAAGCATAGATTCAAGTGGCCTTGAATATACACTCCAATTAGCAACCATTACATGCAGGTTTTTAAGGGAAAAGAAGAGGCAGTACCTAAGTTGTTTACCAAGAATTCACAGTAAAATAACATAAGTATTGTTTGGCCATCCTCATTCCTTGTATCACAAATTCTAAGAACATGAAGATCGTGGGTGAAGAAGATAGTCAAGAACAAAGTAACTTTAAACAATTGCCCCCAGCCATGCATGTGGGGACATGACCGAGGTCCTATGCTCCTGTCTCTCTGGGCCTGCATTCCTCATGGAGCTCGGGCTGCTCTGAGTCACTTTTCTTTTCTCACTCTGAAACCAGTAGGATTTTACATGCTGCTTCCTTACCTGCCGGAAAGCTAACACATTCACTTACTATTTTAAAACCTCATAATTTAAAAATCGAGGTTAGAACTTTACAAGAAGGAAACTTGTATGTTTAGGTTTTCCCCCTCCGCTCTCCTCTCCAAGAAAATGCATCATATAAGCTACCAGTGTAATTACTATGGGCTGGTGAAAAGATAATCTAGCCAAATATTCTCTGAAATTAGACACAACCCATTATGACAGTCCTCTAGAGCACACAAGGTTACTGGAGTTATTGAAGATTTTAATCTCCTTTTGTGAAATTCCTCAATAGAAGCTGTAGTCAATCACCAATGCAGTTATTTTATTGTAGAAGGTGTGTTCATGTTTATGCAAGTGCTTGGGACACAAGGGGCCAATTAATGTAAATCAATTAATACAGAAGGTGGTATTAAAACAATATATAAATGGTAATAAAATGTAGAATACTATTGTAGGGATCTCTGGCAATAATAAAATAGTACTGGTGCAACACAATTACATTAATTTTGCCTTGCAAACATTATGTGACTTTTTCTGCTGATAATCACATACTTTAAGAAAACAAAATAATATTATAAAAGTAGTAATGCTGCCCATTCCCCTCTCAATTTTTTTGCACTAATGGTGAATAGATGTAGTGAAGTTAAGACAAGTTTCTGATCTTCCCCTAAATAATTGCTAATGGGGTACATTATTTGGTTTGAGGGATGGGAAAAGCAGCAGATTTACCTTCCTAATTATGTTTTTCTGAGACTAGTATTAACATTAGTTAGCATTCAATTTGCACCTACAAGGAAAATGATTCTAGAATTTAAATTTGCCAAGTTAAGCTATGTGCAAATTAAGTAGATTTTTCTGTGTATATTATTTTCCATGAGAAAAATTTTTAAATTTCCCCTAAGTGGGGAAAAAAAAACCTTCCAGAGTAAATTACATTTGAATAACTTGAATAATTCCTTCAAATTTTTGTCTATGTTATAGCAATGTAGAAATTGTTTCAAGGTTACACAGCTAGTAACAGTTCTTAAGATATTCCCCTCAACAATCTCATCATCTTTTATCACCACAAAACTGCTACCCAGATACCGGCTAGTACCAAATGTATATAGATAAGTATTCAATCTGAGATAGCATGTGAGGCCCCACTCTTAACACCTTGGTAGCTATTACCTAATGTATTACTTTGCTAGGGCTGCCATAACATAGTACCACAGACTGGGTTGCTTACACAACAGTGGTTCATTTTCTCACAGTTCTAGAGGGTGGATATCTGAGATCAAGACATCAGCAGGTGGGTTTCTTCCAAGAGCTCTCTTCTTGGCTTGCGGATAGTCATTTTCTATGATTTTCTTTACGTATGTGCGTGTGTCCTAATCACCTCTTCTTATAAGGGCACCAGAAAATTGAATTAAAGCCCAACTTAACAGCTTTATTTTACCTTAATTACCTCTTTTAAGGCCCTGTCTCCAAATACAGTCACATCTTGAGGTACCGGGGGTTAGAACTTCAACATAAAAATTTTGGAGGAAAACAATTTAGCTCATAACACCTAGAAAATATAGTCTCCCTTTTTTCTTTTCTATCACATATATCTCAAACAGTTTCTGAGAGAGGAGCGTGCAATTAATCCATTTGGTTGGGAATTCAGGTCTGGAGGATCAGGGTCCATATTCACAGCCTATTTGGAGTGGACAGTAATTTAAAAAGTCCTCTTCATACACAATATTGCATTTGAGCCTCAACATGAACTTGTGTGGTAGGTATTATTATTACACTCATGAAATAGATGAGAAAATTGAGAACCATGCAGGCTAAATGCCTTGCACAAGGTTTGTAGCGATTGATAAAGCTAGGACTCAGGCAATCACAGGACACTGCACCTGCTGCAAGGAATTTACCAACCAACTTCTCTGTTTCTTCCCTTCCTTCCTTTCTACTTTCTTTCCTGTCTATTTTTTTTTCTTTTTTGGTGTTTTAGATGCTCTATTTAACTTTTTATTTTTTCAAATGCTATAGAGTCAACAAGGATTGGTCTTTAATTAAACCAAAGGAAAACACCAGATGAAAGTGCCAATATTCAACCAGCTTTGAACTATAAAAGCATGATTCCATATGAGTCAGTTTAGAAATAATTTACAGCCAACGCTCGGTTTTCTGGTTTTGTCTCCTCTGCATGCGTTCACTTGAGATTTACCCTCATTGTTTGCTTTTCATCTGACCCCATCTCAAACCTAGCCATTTGTCAGCCAGTTGTGCCCTCCATGATAACAACCTCAGACCAAACTAGAAGGGTCAAGGCAGACATGACAGTATGTATGTTGGGGAGTAAATAGGTGAGTGGATCATGAGCAAACAGTAAAACATAGGAACCACCTCTAAGATTACTGTTGGGTGTTCCCCTTCCCAGGATGGTTATTTCTTTACAAAACACAAACTGACCAAAAACATACCAAGACAACTTTCTTTTTGACTGATATCCAATATGCTAATGCATCACCAACAATACTTATAGCAGTTATCTATTACTGTGCAAAATATTACCCCAAAATTTGATGGCTTAAGTTAATACAGTTAACATCTCACAGATATTGTGGTCCAGGTATCTGGGAGTAGATTAGCTGGGTGGGTCTGACTCAAGGTCTCTCACGTTGATGCTGTCAGGACATTGGCAGGAGCTGCTGTTATCCGAAGACTTGGCTGTGGATGAAGGATCTGTTTCCAAGGTGCCTTCCTCATGCGACTATTGGCAGGAGGCCTCACTTTCTCACTGGCTTGTGGCAGGAAGTCAAAATTCCTGGCCACGTGGGTCTCTCCTCACAGCATGGCAGCTGACATGCTCTAGACCCAGAAATCTAAGAGTGAGTCAGTGAGCAGATGGCCACAGTGCTTTCTATGACCCAGTCTCTGAAGTTAAACCCCATCATTTCTGCTATACGTTATCCATTTGAAGTGTCACTAAGTTCAGGCCACAGTTAAGAGGAGGGGAATTAGGCTTCACTTCTTAAAAGGAGGACCATCATAGAATTTGTCTGTAACTACCACCCATATACGGTGTGAAAAAACAATCAAGTTCAGAAAATTCAATGGCTCTCAAACAGCAATGAAAGTTCAAGGATGGGCTTATTTAGGTCTTAGCCTTGTCACATATAATGGAATACATTAAATAAGTTAAATAGGCCTGAACCATTTCTGAAAAGTATGTCAACAAAATGAAATACACCAGCAGTAATTTGTCTTGGCCTATTTAAAAGTACAAAAATATTTTTTGGTTCTAAAACATTGTACACATTAGACAACATTGGCCTTTTATTTATGGTTAGCTCATCCCTTGCTGACATGTTCTGTTTCTATTCACCTTTTGATTTTATTTAAATCCCAAAGGCATGGGTAACTTGTACAAAATTTAAAAAAATAGATCAAAATGTATAGTTTTATGAGCAGTATGACAAATCAGTGTACAAAAGTTATCAAAAACTCCCCCTTACCTTTGCTCCAGCTCTCCAAAAGACAGCACCAAGAGCCGAAGAATAATGTCTTCATTTTCAAAGGAGGTCCCTGATACCTTATACTAAGATCTAAAGATATTTAAAATGATGTTTGCAATATGCCCTTGTAGTATCAATCCTTACTTTCATTCCAGTTTAATAAATATCACATTTCCTTCCTCATCACTCATTCACTGTACATTTTTAATTTTGTAAAATATTACATTGTGTTACATGTAGGGAGAAGAGAGGGAGGCTACGGGAATGAATGCCCTGGGTGACACGGGCTGACAACACTTGCACTGTAGCTGGTGTCTAAGGGCTACATGACCCATAGCTGAAGCAAGAGTCCCAGTCATTAGCTTCTCCCTCTCTCTCCCACCTTTTTCTCCTTCATCTTAAATTTTTGGGGCTCTCATTTTGTTTGTTTTTCATCATCGTCAGTCAGGATTAATCTTTTATTGTAGAACTACTTCACAGTCAGCTCTACTTTTCTTCCAAGGCTTATGTGAAAGTGGTTTGCAAGGAAGTTCAGAAACCCCTCCATCTCTTCCAATCCTTCAGTCCCCACTGAAGTCTCCCTCCCTGCATTCTGTTGCTTCTTGGAATTTGTAGCTTGGCAAAGTGGCTGTCGCTAATATAGTGCTGGCAATAAAGCCCAAAGTCCAGCTACTTTCTCATATGACAGCTCCGTTCGCCCTCTGTTCAATTGTCCCTGGGAATACACTCCACTTTTCCACGAGCCCATTTCTTCAGCCTTACCATTTCTTTCTAAGACTCTAGTGAAAGTGTCAGAGTAAAATTGAAAAAGAGGTGCATCCCCAAAATAAATGGATAATTTGGATATCTAATTGTCATCACACAGATTTCTTATCATTATACTCAAAAATTAAAGCATACATATAAAGAAGTAAAATAGAATGTTTTAAAATGAATTTTATTAATGAAATTCAAATGTCATGCTGATGCATGGCATAAACTTCACTAGCTAAATAACATTGGATTAGATATGAATCCTTTAAAAGCCTTATATCTTGAAAACCTTACATCTTTAAATATTACATGTCTGTGATCACTTCTTTGCTTTTGCCATAACTGCATTACTGCACCATGAATGAAAACCTCTTAAATTAAGTATGTAGTGGGGAATAATTTTTGGTGAAAATACGTTCCATGTAAGTATAATTTTTATAATTGCAAAACCATTACTCTTTTCCATTTAAGCTTCCCTATGCATTACAGCCTTCTTTTAAATTACCAGGATTTTCATATATGTTTTTATACTTCTATTATTCCAATAACTGAACTACTACTGACATATTTTCATAATAGGACATTAGAATGTAGGACAGGATGAGGAAACAATTCTATACTACACGTTGAACTGTCCTGTACATTGTAGAGCATGTAACACCCTTGGTCATTGTGCCTGCCTATCAATAAAGGGTCTAACTCATTATGAAAACCCACTTTCTGTATACAATTTCCAAATATTCTCTGAAAGGAGACATTCTACTGAGAACTACTGAACTATGAGGAGAGTGGTGCTTTGGCTTCTCTCAGGAAGGAGGCTGATCTCAAATGTTTATAGCAAATTGAACTTAGAATATGGGATACATCAACATTTGGGCCTGGTCATGATATTGCAATACAGGAAAAAAAATTACACTTCCTCACCGATATGGTTTGGCTGCGTCCTCACCCAAATCTCGCTTGTAGCCCCCATAATTGCCCCATGTTGTGGGAGGGACATGGTGGGAGGTAATTGAATCATGGGGGCGGGTCTTTCCTGTGCTGTTCTCATGATAGTGAATAAATCTCACGAGATCTGATGGCTTTATTAAGGGGAGTTCCCCTGCACATGCACTTCTTCTTGCCTGCTGCCATGTAAGAAATCCCTTTGCTTCTCCTTTGCCTTCCGTGATGATTGTGAGGCCTCCCTAGCCATGTGAAACTGTGAGTCCATTAAACCTCTTTCCTTTATAAATTACCCATTCTCGATTATGTCTTTATTAGCACTGTGAAAGCAGACTAATACACTGACCACTTCAGTTTCATCTACAGAGGAATTTATATATGTTTTCTGTTTTGATGGGTTATAGGATCATATTCATTTTTGCACATCATTCTCAGCTAGTGATTCCACACAGACATCTAATTTTGACTCCGTAAGTTCTTCTGGTTTTGCCTACTTGGCTGTTTGAAAGGAGGTCAAATTATTTACTTGTGTATTTTTTTCATAAGGATTATAATCAAAGTATTAATTGATAATTCTGTGTAGATGATTCTACTCTTTCGACCCATGTATACCTAAATCAGATATTTCATATTAAGATTTTATTTTGAAATTTTTAAGCTATATAGCGGGGATAATGTGGAAACTCCTTGGAATTTGAGTTCCTGCTTCAGCTTAGGTTTCAGAACCTCTTCCACCTTCCCATAATCTTGGAGGCAGGAATACCTTTGAAGGGGTTATTGACAAGCTTCTTAATAAAAGGCCATCTAAGAAAATGCTTAAAATTGTGATAGGGCTAGGGGAAGGACAGGTGCAGAACTGTAGGGGATGATGTTGCCATGGTACCCAGTGAACTCCAACATACTGTTTCTAGTCAAATGTGTTTCTGTCCAACAGATATAGTCAAATGTTTGTTATCTGATTATGTGTGCACTAGGGTAGAAGTGAAAATGTTTGATGATCTCTCAAGCCAGAGGGAACATTTAAAAAGGAAGGATCCTTGTAGATGCTAGATGTAATGTAAGTGGAAGATATTGATGTTTTCAAACAATTACTCAGGATGCCAGATGTCAGTTCCCGGTAAAGACAAAGTTAGCTTTGTAATGAGAATTTATTGAACTTCCACAGAGCACGTAGCCATGTACAAACTGGATTACAAAATCATTGTGTTTTTCCTCCTATCCCAACAGGATAACATGTTTCCAAATCATCAAAGCCAAGAGATTAGTAGAAGCGACACAATTTTTCCCTGCTTCATCTTTGTAGAGGTAAGAAAGCTCTGGACATTTACCATTAGAATATGTATTATTCAAAAGAAATATATTGTTCTTTTAATACATACTTCATGTATCCCTTTTGACATACATTGATGATTTAACTATAGAAACATGTAAGGTCATGGGCTTGTTACCATCTGAAGTGTTTTATGGTCATTGTAGTTAGGAACACAGGTGCAGTATTTGCATCATGCACAAATGTCTTTTTAGGTCCAGAGTTATTATCGTATTACCTTACTGATACATCTTTTTCTATCTGTCCCCATTTTCTAGTATCTATCCCTCTTCTCACAAGCTCTTCCTCATCCCAGAACTTCTCAGCGTTGTTTGAGAACCCCATAATGTTACCTTCACTTGATTGGATGATACAGCTACAACTGACCCCTATTTAACCAGCAAACCCTGAGGTTAATGTCAAGTACTTTGGGATCTTTCTCCTCTCTCCTGGATCAGCACCACTCACCTGTTTCAGTTCCCTCCACTTAACTTTGCTTCTCTCACATTGGTTCCTCATACACATGACAAGATCTATGAGTTCTAGTGTTCTCTTCTTTCAGTCTCATTATGTACATGAAGGATTGTAAGAAATACAAACTATTATCAGAGAATACTATATACACCTCTGTGCAAATGAACTGGAAAATCTAGAAGAAATGGATAAATTCCGGGACACATACACCCTTCCAAGACTAAACTAGGAAGAAGTCGAATCTCTGAATAGGCCAACAACAAGTTCTGAAATTGAGGCAGTCATTAACAGCCTACTAACCAAAAACAAACAAACAAAAAAGCCCAGGACCAGATGGATTCACAGCTGAATTCTACCAGAGGTACAAAGAGGAGCTGGTACCATTCCTTCTGAAACTATTCCAAACAACAGAAAAAGAGGGCCTCCTCCCTAACTCATTTTATGAGGCTAGCATCATCCTGATACCAAAACCTGTCAGAGACCCAACAAAAACAGAAAATTTCAGGCCAATATCCCTGATGAACATCGATGCCAAAATCCTCAATAAAATACTGGCAAACCGAATCCAGCAGCACATCAAAACCTTATGCACCATGATCAAGTCAGTTTCATCCCTGGGATGCAACGCTGGTTCAACATACCCAAATCAGTAAATGTAATCCATCATACAAACAGAACTGATGACAAAAAACACATGATTATCTCAATAGATGCAGAAAAGGCCTTCAATAAAATTCAACACCCCTTTATGCTAAAAACTCTCGATAAACTAGGTATTGATAGAATGTATCTCTAAATAATAAGAGCTATTAATGACAAACCCACAGCCAATATCTCACTGAACGGGCAAAAGCTGGAAGCATTCCCTTTGAAAACCAGCACAAGAAAGGGATGCCCTCTCTCACCACTCCTATTCAACATAGTACTGGAAGTTCTGGCCAGGGCAATCAGGCAAGAGAAAGAAATAAAGTGTATTCAAACAGGAAGAGAGGAAATCAAATTGTCCCTGTTTGCAGATGACATGATTGTATATTTAGAAAACCCCATTGTCTCAGCCCAAAATCTCCTTAAGCTGATAAGCAACTTCAGCAAAGTCTCAGGATACAAAAATCAATGTGCAAAAATCACAAGCATTCCTATACACCAATAATAGACAAACAGAGAGCCAAATCATGAGTAAACTCCCATTCACAATTGCTACAAAGAGAATAAAATACCTAGGAATAAAACATACAAGAGATGTGCAGGATCTTTTCAAGGAGAACTACAAACCACTGCTCAAGGAAATAATAGAGGACACAAACAAATGGAAAAACATTCCATGCTCATGGATAGGAAGAATCAGTATCATGAAAATGGCCATACTGTACACAGTAATTTATAGATTCAATGCTATTCCCATCAAGCTACCATTGACTTTCTTCCCAGAATTAGAAAAAAACTACTTTAAACTTCATGGAACCAAAAAAGACTTGTATAGGCAAGACAATTCTAGGCAAAACAACAAATCTGGAGGCATCATGCTACCTAACTTCAAACCACACAAGGCTACAATAACCAAAACCACATGGTACCAGAACCATGTGTACTGGTACCAGAACAGATATATAGATCAATGGAACAGAACAGAGGCCTCAGAAATAACAACACACATCTACAACCATCTGATCTTTGACAAATCTGACAAAAACAAGCAGTGGGGAAAGGATTCCCCATTTAATAAATGGCATTGAGAAAACTGGCTAGCCATATGGAGAAAACTGAAACTGCACCCCTTCTTTACACCTTATACGAAAATTAACTCAAGATGGATTAAAGACTTTTAAATGTAAGACCTAAAACCATAAAAGCCCTAGAAGAAAACCTAGGCAATACCATTCAGGACATAGGCATGGGCAAAGACTTCATGAATAAAACACCAAAAGCAATGGCAACAAAAGCCAAAACTGACAAATGGGATCTAATTAAACTAAAGAGCTTCTGCACAGCAAAAGTAACTACAATCAGAGTGAACAGGCAATCTACAGAATGGGAGAAAATTTTGGCAATCTATCTATCTGACAACGGCTATTATCCAGAATCTACAAGGAACTTAAACACATTTACAAGAAAAAAACCAAACAACCCTATCAAAAAATGGGCGAAGGATATGAACAGACATTTCTCAAAAGAAGACATTTACAGGACCAACAAAAACAAATGAAAAAGAGCTCATCATCACTGGTCATTAGAGAAATGCAAAACAAAACCACAATGAGATACCATCTCATGTCAGTTAGAATGGCGATCATTAAAGAGTCAGGAAACAATAGATGCTGGAGAGGATGTGAAGAAATAGGAACGCTTTTATAGCATTGGTGGGAGTGTAAATTAGTTCAACCATTGTGGTAGACAGTGTAGCGATTCCTCAAGGATCTAGAACCAGAAATACCATTTGACCCAGCAATCACATTATTGGGTATAAACTCAAACCATTATAAATCATTCTACTATAAAGACACATGCACACGTATGTTTATTGCAGCACTATTCACAATAGCAAAGACTTGGACCCACCCAAATGCCCATCAATGGTAGACTGGGTAAAGAAAATGTGGCACATATACACCATGGAATATTATGCAGCCATAAAAAAGGATGAGTTCATGTCCTTTATAGGGACATGGATGAAGCTGGAAAGCATCATTCTCAGCAATTTATTATATAATATGTAATATAATAGAATTATATTATATAATATGTAATATAATAGAATTATATTATATAATATGTAATATAATATATAATTATTTGTAATTATATATGATTATATATTATGTAATATATACTTATATAATAAGTAATATAATATATACTTATATAATAAGTAATATAATATATACTTATATAATAAGTAATATAATATATACTTATATAATAAGTAATATAATATATACTTATATATTATATAATATGTGATATAATATATAATTATTTGTAATTATATATAATTATATATTATATAATATATACTATAATATGTAATTATATATAATTATATATTATATAATATATACTATAATATATAATTATAATTACATAATTATAATTACAAAACCATTGCTTATATTGGCTTTTTAATATAATATATTATATATTATATTATATATTATTTATAATTATATTATATAATATATTATATAATATATTTTTTATAATTATTTATCATTATATATTATAAAATATACATTATATAATATATAATTATAATTATGAAACCATTACTTATATTGGCTTTTTCAGATTGTGTGTGCATATGCAACATATCCATAGCAGTGCATCAACAATAATCAAGGGACACCAAGTTGGAAATGTTTGGCCAGCCCAAACTACTGTTGTATATTTCCTTTCTTTTTAAGTGTATATAAAACAGAAATATCACACATACACTTTTACAGTGATGTCACCTTTATGGTATGTATGTTATTCCCATGGTATAATGAGTAAAATTAATAATTTAATTAAGCCATAAATGCTAAATTGCTAATAGCTTCTTTCAACAATGACTTTAACAAGATTATAGCTTAGTGCTCAGTCATTACAATTACTTTCTTGGCGTCTGCCTCCTTTTTTATGATTGCAATACTTTTCTAGTATCCTTCTAGAAAATGATCTAAGGCACTCTTGTGTATTGGGAGGCAACGATATCAGGATAGTAGGGGAGGGTAGGTAATGACATCATTTTCATTTAGTTTTCAAACTTATAGATTGTTTAAAATATTTTTTAATGAATGAGAACTACAGGAAGTGAAACTCTTTTAAGAAACTATGTTTTGGGCCGGGCGCGGTGGCTCATGCTTGTAATCCCAGCACTTTGGGAGGCCGAGGCAGGCGGATCACGAGGTCAGGATATTGAGACCACGGTGAAACCCCGTCTCTACTAAAAATACCAAAAAAAAAAA
The DNA here is from genome assembly GCF_028878055.3 of Symphalangus syndactylus. Lineage (NCBI taxonomy): Eukaryota > Metazoa > Chordata > Mammalia > Primates > Hylobatidae > Symphalangus > Symphalangus syndactylus. Next base: position 52,630,186 of record NC_072441.2, on the reverse strand, counting down.
ATTAGCCGGGCGTGGTGGGGGGCACCTGTAGTCCCAGCTACTCGGAGAGGCTGAGGCAGGAGAATGGCGTGAACCTGGGAGGCGGAGCTTGCAGTGAGCCGAGATTGCGCCACTGCACTCCAGCCCGGGCGACAGAGCGAGACTCCGTCTCAAAAAAAAAAAAAAAGAAACTATGTTTTGAAAAAAAATTTAGCAAAAATCTGAAAGTAAGGTAAAATGAAGTATTTTTAGTATTTATGGCAAAGAAGTTTAGCCTTAGCATGAGCAACATTTACCTAAAGACAAACTTACAAGTGATGGACTGTAGAGAATGCTTGCTTTGTGGTTGTGTGAAAAGATATCTAATATGCTATTTCTACCAATCATTTTTCTCTAATCTGGGGGAAAAAAAAGATTACGGCAGTGGGAAGAATTTGTAATTTTAATTTTAGATCACAAGTTAAACAGGAAGAAGCTCCTAGGTAGCTGAATAGGGCTGGCAATGGGAAGCACAGATATGAGAGATTTTGCTATTGAAAGTTCTCGAGATTATATAGAGCAAGAGAACTGGAGCACAGCGGGATAAATGACAACCTCTAATGCCAAATCACGTTGCTCTCTAAATTGAAACAATTCTGGTGTTTCGGGAGCAATGGATGTTCTTTAGAAGGATTCTAACAACTGATAAAAATGCTTCAGGCTGAGTTGGGGATGCTAGCTAAATTATCTGTGGAGTACATCCAGGAATCCAGACAGTTAAGCAGAGACAGAAAATAGTTGGGACTGAAGTGGGGAAGGCAGAAATGGGGACTAGGTGTTTTAAATTATCTTTAAATGGTATTCTGACTGATGTTATGTAGGAACAGAGGTTGTTGGTCTATTGATTTACTTTCAGTGATGTTAACCTATGCCCCAGTTGGGTAAACTAGAGACTGGATTAAAAAAAAAAACCTGTTGCATAGCATTCACTAATCTACCTAACTTTGCATAACCAAGAAGGGAAATCCAGGCATGTCCCTTCTTTCCCAACTATTGCACCAACTCCATCCACTCTATACTTAATTAGGTAGGTGAGAATATAAAATCCTATTCTAACCTGGTTTCCTGGACCCTCCTTTGTTAGCTCAACTTCTGGACTTTCACAGGCCCACGTGCATATTCCATGCTCCATGTCCTTGGTCTCTCAAAGCAATGAGACAAAACCAGCAACCTCTGCTGGATCATCCACCCCACTCCCCTGTTTTCTTCCTAGACAGCACTTTTTCTTTTTCTTACAAAAAAAGAAACTTCTTTTTCTAATTTTAAAGTAATAAATATTTGTAATGTTTAAAAAATACTACAGCAAAGTTTTTAAAATTTCATTTATTCATTTCTATTTGAATGCCTTCTAGGTAGCAGACATTGTTTTAGGCTCTGGGAATACAATGGTGGTGAAATTATGTAATCTGTCTCCTCATGAATGTTACATTCCAATGATCTGAGAAAACAATTAGCAAATAAGTGAGCAGAGTATTTATGGTAGTAATTGTGGATAAATGCTATGGAGAAAAACAAATCAGGAGATGAGGGTGAGGTCTGGTGATGGCAGATGGGGCCTCATAATTTTCCTTATAATATTGCTATTTATCTGTTAATATTTTAGCTATAAATTACCACATATTTTCTTTTTAACATTTATTTTAGTTTTTAATCTATTAACACATACACATAGCTTAAAAGGTTAAAAAGTGTAGAAAATTAAAACAAAAAATTACAGTATACTAATTCTATGTCCCCCTACTATAAAATAACTTTACCTCTTCTGTATCCCCCTATTATGAAATAACTTAATCTATTTCTCCAAGTAATATGTGTAGACTGCTATGTTTTGACTTATAAATGTTAAATATTATCTATTGATTTCTTTTTAAGGGAATTAAGTCTCTAGCTTTTACCCCTACTCCTTTTCCTCCTAACCATTCCCTTATAATAGATGGATTACAATTTTTGGCAAAATATATATAATGTCTTATTATTATTATGACTACATAGATTCTACTCAAGTACTGTACTATGGGTGAATGAACTTCCTTTTTTTCACAACTTTTTGCTTAGTTTTCTTTAAATATCCGGCTAACTCTTGACACACAATTTAATCACTCTGTTAAAAATATCTTGCTACAATTTTCTGCATGATCAAATATATCAAATAATCTATTAATTAATTTTTTCCTCTGAATCCTTCAAGTGTCTTTTTAAAAATTTTCTTTTAAGTTCCAGGATACATGTGCAGGACGTACATGTTTGTTACATAGGTAAACGTGTGCCATCATGTTTCACTGCACGTATCAACCAATCACCTAGGAATTAATCCCAGCATCCATTAGCCATTTATCCTGATGCTCTCCCTCTCAGCCCTAAGGCCCCAGTGTGTGTTGTTCCCCTCCCTGTGTCCATGTGTTCTCATTGTTCAGCTCCCACTTATAAGTGAGAACATGCTGTTTGGGTTTCTGTTCCTGTGTTTGCTGAGGATAATGGCTTCCATCTCCATCCAAGTGTCTTTTATCCCCTTGTTTCAGGTTGGTCTATTCAGTCTCTAGGTTTGGTCCACAAAAGTTGTCTTGAAATTTTCTTTTGTAGCCATCTTGGGAATTACCTTTTCTTTCCCTTTCTCCTGTGTTATAGTGCCTGTATTGACCTGTATCCTAGGTCTCTTGTTCTTGGTTTATTCTTCCATTTTAGTGGAGAAAATCTTACTGTAAGTTCTCACAAAAGCATATGTATTCGTTTTCTATTTTTTTCTGTAACAAATTACTGCAAATTTAGTGGCTTAAAAAACACAGATGTATTACCAGGTGGTCCTGTAGTTTAGAAGTGTTAGATCTCATTGGGCTAAAATCAAGGGGAGTATCACTTTTTTTTGTCTGTTCTAGTGTCTGGAGTCTCTCCACATTCCTTGACTGGTGACCTTCTCCTCCATCTTCAAAGCCAGCAATGGTGGCCTGGATTCTTCTCATGTTACATCTGACCTCCTCTTCTGCACTCCCACTTCTACTTTTAAGGACCCTTGTGATTATACCAAGCCCATCTGGATAATCTAGGATAATCTCCATATTTTAAGGACAGCTTGTTAGTAAACTTTATCCCATCTGCAACCTTAATTTTCCTTTGCCATTTAAAGTAACATATTCACAGATTCCAGGGATGAGAACATGGATATGTTTAGGAAGTCCATTATTCTGCATACCACAATGTGCCTGGAAAATGTGTCTTAAAGTTTCCATTGTACATGCACATCTAGTTAATGGATTGGCTGGGTGTACAATTCTAGGTTGAAAATAATTCCAATAAAAATTTATAAAGCATTACTTCATCTCTTGTATCTTGCAAATTGCTCAACTAAGACGACGTTCTGAGTCTCAATAAGTTTTAAATCTCAAGGCCTTGTTATTATCGGTATTACGAAATTTCACAAACATCAGTCTTGGTGTATATTTTTTCATTTATTGTTTTGGTCACTTAAGTGGGGTTCTTCCACATTTTTTCATTCTGAAGTTTTTCTAATTATTTGCAATTATTAATGACTTCATCATCATTTTTCTATTTTCTCCATCTAGAGCTCTAACAGTTTGGGTGTTGGACTTCCTGAATATCACACATTGTATTAGTCCATTCTCGCACTGCTATAAATAACTACCTGAGACTGGGTAATTTATGAGGAAAAGAGGTTTAATTGACTCACAGTTCCTCATGGCTGAGGAGGCCTCAGGAAAGTTACAATCCTGGTGGAAGGCGAAGGGGAAGCAAGGCGTGTCTTCCCACTGTGGAGCAGGAGAGAGAGTGAAGGGGGAGGTGCCACACACTTATCAAACAACCAGATCTCCTGAGAACTCTATCATGAGAAAAGCAAGGGTGAAGTCCACCCCCATGACTTGATCACCTCCCAGTCGACCCCTCCTTCAACACATGAGGATTACAGTTCAACACGAACTCTTCAACACAAGATTTGGGTGGGACACAGAGCCAAACCATATCACACATATATGAGATAGAAGAGATGTTACAGAGACATATGCATACACACAGTGTATAAATATAAATATAAAAAAGGGGAAATTACATATATATACACACACACATTCCACATTCTCTGTTGTTTTATTGTTAATTGTTAACTCCTTGCTTTCTGAAAGATTTCCAAAGTTTTCCTAAGTTTTACGTTCCAGCATTCTCACTGAATTTTAAATAATAAATTAATTGTAAAATGTGTGATTTATAAGAATTGCACTTAGTCCCTGATCTGTCCTTTTTCATCTCATTCTTTTCTTGATTTAGAGATGCAATGTTGTCTCTTAAAAAGTTTTTTTTTGAAATTTTCTTCTGTGTCCTGCACTGTCTCCACCTGCTCTTAATTTCATTTATTTCAGCTTTTTTTTTTTTTTTGAGACAGAGTCTCACTCTTTTGCACAGGCTGGAGTGCAGTGGCACGATCTTGGCTCACTGGAAGGTCACATATCTCTGTTTCTGCAGAATTGGTCCTTGGTAGCTTATTCACTTCCTTTAGTGAGATCATGTTTTCCTGGATGTTTTTGATACTTGTAGATGTTTGTGTCTGAGCATTGAAGAGTTAAGCATTTATTGTAGTCTTCTCAGTCTGGACTTGTTTGTGCCTGTCCTTCTTGGGAAGGACATTCAAAAGGATGAAGGTGTTGTGATCTAAGCTGTATCTGCTTTAGGGGGCCTCCCAAGCCCAGTAACACTGTGGTTCTTGTAGACTCTTAAAGGTAGCACTTTGATGGTCTTGGACAAGATCCAGAGAAATTCTCTGGTTACCAGGTAGAGACTCTTGTTCTCTTTTCTTATTTTTATTTCAAACAAATGGAGTCTCTCTGTTCTGAGCCACCTGAAGCTGGGGGTGGAGTGTCACAAGCAGCGCTATCGCCACCACAACTGGGACTCTGCACTGGCTCCAATCTGAACTAAGCGCAGCTTTGGTCTCATCCAAGGCCTGCTGTAACCACTTCCTGGCTACGTCCTTTGTTCTCTGAAGGCCCTTGGGGGGGGGGTCCTATAATCAGCAGGTGGCAAAACCATTCAGGCCTGTGTCCCTCCTTTCAGGGTGGCAAGTTCTTCCAGGCCCCAGGTGGGTTCAGTGGTATCATCCAGGAGCCAGGGACTAGAGTCATAAACCTTAGAAGCCTTCCTCGTGTTCTGTTGTACTACAGCTCAGCTGATACTCAAACCCAAGATGCAGTCCTTCTCACTTCTCCCTCCCCTTTCCAAAGGCAAAGAAGCCTCATCCCATGGCCACTGACACAACAGACCCATGGGGAATACTGTCAGACTACCACCAAGGTTCCCTTAAGGCCCAAGGGCTCTACAGTCAGCTTGTGGTATGGCCTGGGGCTCACTCTTCAGCGTAGAGGGCTTCTCTCTGGCCCAGGGGAAGTCCAGGAATGCTGTCCAAGAGCCAAGTCCTGGAATCAGGGACCCCAAGAGCCCAGTTGGTGCTCTACCCGCACTGTGGCCAAGCTGGTTCCTAAGGTGCAAGACAAAGTCCTCTTTATTTTTTCCTCTGCTTTTCTCAAGCAAGAGTCTCACCCGTTAGCCACCACAGCTGGAAATGTGCTGAGTCTCACCTGAAGCCAGCAAGTCTCAGAGTCTCACCCAAGGCCCTCGACGTAGTACCTGCCTATCACTGCTGGTATTCAGGGCCCAAGGGCTCTTCAGTTAGCAGGTGATGAATCCTTCCCAGACTGGGTCGTTCCCTTTAAGGCACTGGGTTCGCTTTCAGCCCAGAGTATGTCTAGAAATGTCTTCTAGGCTCTAGGGCCTGGAAAGGGGATCTCATGACTCTAGCCAGTGCCCTATCTTTCTGTGGCTGACCTGTTATCCAGGATGTATGCCTAAGTCCTCCCTATTCTTCCCTCTCCTCTCCTCAAGTATAAAGAAGTCTCTTTTGGAGCCGTGCAGCCTGAGGTTAGGGGAGGGGTGATGCCAGCACTCTACTAGCTGCCCTGGCTAGTGTCTCAGTAGGTCATTTGTCCCTGGAGTCCACTGTCTCTGAGTCTAGTTCAGCACTAGGACTCACCTAGGAGTTGCAGTCCTTGTGGTCTGGACTGCTTTTCAAGTTTATTTAGAGCCCCAGAGCAATTTAGCCTATGGTGGTGAGGCTTTCGGGAACTCAAGTTCAGGAACTCAAGTTTGGGCTACTGGGATTGGTGACTCACCTCTGGCTAGGGCTGATTTAAATACTGTCTCTGTGGCTGGGCATCAGTGGAGTATGGTCCAGTTTGTTTCTTTTATAATAGGGGAGCGCTGAGTTTAAGGCCTCAAAATTGCTGTGCTCTCCCTCTCCCCGGAACACAGAAATGCTCTCCACCCCACTGTGTCACTGCCGGGAGAAGGGGAGGGGTGGCCCTGGCAATTCAAGACTGTTTTTCCTATCTCTTCAGTGTCTTTTTCAATTATATGAAGTTAAAACCAGGTACTGTGCGTGCTCACTAAGATTTTTTGGTTCTTATGAAGGACAAAAAATGTTTTCGTTGTTGGTTTTTTTTTTTTTTTTTTGAGACAGAGTCTCACTCTGTTGGCCAGGCTAGAGTGCAGTGGTGGGATCTTGGCTCACTGCGACCTCTGTCTCCCAGGCTCAAGCAATTCTCCTACCTCAGCCTCCCGAGTAGCTGGGATTATAGGCATGTGCCACCATACCTCGTTAACTTTTGCATTTTTTTAGTAGAGCTGGGGTTTCACCATGTTGGCCAGGCTGATCTCTAACTCCTGACCTCTGGTAATCCACCCGCCTAGGCTTCCCAAAGTGCTAGGATTACAGGCATGAGCCACCACCCTGGCCTCTTTTTTTTTCCGATTCTTTTTTTGTGTAGATAGTTGTTAAATTGGTGTCCTTGAGGTGGGAGAATTTCTCAGTGGAGAATTCTATTCCACCAACTTGTTCCACTTCAAGTCCCTGGAAGTAATTTTATTGGTGGGATATTTTTTATAAAAATTAGAGTGGTGGTGGTATTCCAGATTCTTTTCTGTGAAGTGAAGTCTGGTATAGGGAGACCACATAGAACAATATTTTATTAATTAACTTTTGTAGTGATAAAATCCTAAACTATTAAGCAGCATAGTATATAAAGAGGAAATGATGCATCTAAGGTGTTGTTTCTAAGGGAAATATCAATAGTCACTCAATGATTAAGTACCTAGGAAAGAGAATAGAGATGTTAAAGATAACAAAAACTTCAAGCTTAGAACCAACTTTAAGAAAGTTGTGTGCTAAGAAATATTTTCAGTATTCGGTAGCATTCTAATACTGAAACCATTAATAGTGCTATTATATAGAGTATAAGTGATCTACACTTTCAGCATTTCCTGTTTACATTTAAAAAACTTTAGTCATTCTCCATTTAGTCTTATCTCTTTCTCATCTCCATTTTTATGACCAAGTTTCTGGCTTCTTCTTGAAAAGTATTATATCTTAAAAACAACAACTCTTTAATTACTTAACACTCTGTATGTCTGTATGAATGAAATGCCCACATAATTTCTATTCACTTCTGGATATTTAAAAATTATTATTCAGATCGTATAGTGATTTGAATATTATAACACAGTTTCTTCATATGGGATAATTCCCAAGCTAAGAAATATATACTTTTTATGCAAGTTTGTATAATTTGATAATATTTTTAAAATCCATCTTTTTCCCTCCTATTTTTAACATGGGTTAAATTGCTAAACAGTATTAATTATTTTAGTCCTATGCCCAAGTTTCATTAGCACCACATAATAAATATTTGTGGAATGAGCAAGTGACTATACCTAAATGTCATGAATACTATAGATTAGTGGGTGCCATCATTCCCCAAAATAAACATAACCAGGTATCTACTAATGCATGGTATAGTACCAGGTGCTAGGGGTACAGTTGATTAGGAGAAAAAATATATACCTAAGATGGCAAACAACTATTGACAGTTGCCTGAGGCCAATATATCTTTTCATGGCTTATATTAAATCCCAACCTTCTCTTTAAAACTAAGTCTTAAGTCAAATTGTCTCTGTATTCTCTGCCAGAAAAATCTTACATATCTTAATTCCTCAAAACTGTCAAAATAGAGGAATGTGTAAGCAAAGAAAATAAATGAGGAAATGGAGCAACATTTCCAACAGACTACTTTTATGTGTTTGAATTTGTCTTATGTTTATTCAACTTACTAGGTAACTAGAACACATACTGTCTCAAAAATTCACCACGAATAAGTAGATAGTGCTTTCTATTCTATTTTACTATAAGACAATAGGATATTTATCTTATTTATATTCCATCTGACACATTTTAAACTCAGTTGGCTCTTGAAAATGATTTGTGACTCCTGCTGATCCTTCACCTCTTTCTCTCATGTTTCTTTTTATCTTTAGAGGAAAGACATTTTTCAAAATTTACTTTCAAAGCATCAAAGAGCAGTGTTGTTGCCATATACAACACTCTTTCCATCAGACAATTTGAATTGCTTTGGTAACCTAGCAATTTACATTCACTCCCTTCAGGTAGCATTCGGACTTCACTAAGGCATCTTCCACAGCAGGCTTATTGCTTTTTCAATCATGTATGAAGACAACTTCCGACAACAGGCCTTCCACCCAATCACAACTCCTGGACCCAGTAACACCCTGCTGTGATTCTTATATTCATCACAAGATGACTTGATGTTATCATTGCTAACTTCCCAGAGAAATGGTAAGAGCAGAAATGTTTAGAAGATTTGGCCTTTAAATCTCTATAGAAATTGGCCAGTTAAAAAACAATTATTAAAAAAACAACCTCCACACAAAAGTTTTTCTTCATTCTGATGAAAGACATAATGGAACACCTTGTAAAATCTACTTCACCAAAGAAAGGCAATCTGTCAATTTCTGTATAAGTAGCTGGATTTATGTATAGTGATGAATGCTTGCTTTTACTCAGTTCATTTTTTAGAGAAGAAAAATAGCTGTAAATTTAAATGAGACTACTAAATACTAATACAAATGATGAAAGGGCAATGCGTTAGAGAGGAAGACCGCTAAGTTGAGATGCTCAAGATCCCTGGGAAACCTGGGATCACTTGGTACAGAATAAGTTTTGATTTGTCGATAATTTGGGAGTTAGAGTCTTAGATTCAAATTCATCTCAATACAAGTGAAAGCTTAGGAAGTTACTGAAATCTCTCTCTGAGACTCCGTTTTCACATCTGTAAAATGAAAATAATTATAGTGGCTACCACAGAGGATTGTTGTAAGGAATAAATAAATTATTTTATGTAATGTATTTATCAACATGCCTGATACATATTTGGTTCTCCTTAATGTTAGTTACTCTTTTTATTTATTCAAAATAAATAACTTTCATGTTATAATCCTTTCTAGATATTGCAAATTGAACAGTTCTGCACTCAAGGAGTCTGCAATCTAATGTAAAAGATAACTTCACAGACAAGTCATTTAAATGAGCAGGACCTATAGTGGCAAGTCCTGGAGGCTGTATTTGTTTTTTGTGATCTTGCTCTTTTGATCAGGTGATTGTACCAGGTGTTGCTATTCGATTCAAAGTGAACCAGTCAGTTTATGGCTTTAGGTAATTTTGAATTGACATTCAAAAATGAAAATTGACCTCTGATTATTACCTGAATTGAGGACAAGCACAGTCAGAAATTATGAGATTCATGGTCAGCTAATTCCAAAATGAATCAGAGAAATTTGATAAGGTAGGAGTGAAAAAAACTGTGAGTACAGTTGCTTTGCTTTCTGTAAGTTTTCCAATTTCTGGTTCCATTTATTTGTAAAAGCAAAATATACTTGCTGTTTGTGGGTTAAATTTAAAAATCTGTATCGTAATCATCTTTTTTTCAGTTTGTATGATTTAATTTCTGTTGCTTAAAACCAAAGTGCTTTAACTAAGACACATGATTTGATGTGAAGGAGTGAACTAATATTTAAAGATCTGGAAACCAAGTCCAATCTGATGTAAGATTTGTTGTTAGTCATAAAAAGAGAAGCTATAGGAAGAGAGGAGTGAAAACTGAATAAAAACTGAGTAGCAAAGTTAGTACATGCCCGAGACCCAAACCAAATTTTGTTGAGCGTATTATTGCTTTCTCAGCAGACTCTCAACCATTTCCTTATGGAAATCTAAGCTATGAAACTGTGGAACTTATAATAATAGTAGTGGTCAAAGTTCATTGATACTATAACTTGCAAATAATATTTGTTAGTAAAATGATAGAAATTCCTGCCTCAAAATTGTGTGCCCCAGCAATGCCCTGACTCATGTTCTAGTGTATTTTCTATGTGGAATACAGTAGTGAATATATAGTAATTGCTTATTAAAATTTATATTTTGCATAATTCATATATACTGGGTTCCTGGAAAATGTTTTTGAGAATGTAAGGTAATATTTTATACTAATGATATACATTAATGAACCCAAATAAAACATGTAAATTACCTTCTGCTAATTCTATAGTTATTAGTTAATGTCAATTTTTTGGGATTCTAATTTTATTTAATTAAAAAATTATAAACATGAATTATATGTAGATTATTTTGAGACTTAAAGAGGAGCTTTCCGGCCGGGCGCGGTGGCTCACGCTTGTAATCCCAGCACTTTGGGAGGCTGAGGCGGGCGGATCACGAGGTCAGGAGATCGAGACCACGGTGAAACCCCGTCTCTACTAAAAAATACAAAAAATTAGCCGGGCGCGGTGGCGGGCGCCTGTAGTCCCAGCTACTCGGAGGCTGAGGCAGGAGAATGGCGTGAACCCGGGAGGCGGAGCTTGCAGTGAGCCGAGATTGCGCCACTGCACTCCAGCCCGGGCGACAGAGCGAGACTCTGTCTCAAAAACAAAAAAAAAAAAAAAAAAAGAGGAGCTTTCCTCAGTAGTAAAACCAATTTTATGCAAATGCATCCTTAATTCTAATTTTTATGTGTTACTGAATGTCAGAAATATTTACTTCTCATATTGGGGCTTAATTTCTGAAAAATTTAAGAAACCATTCCAAAGGAAGAGAGGTCCAAATTTAGTCCTTTAGGTATAAGTTGAATGAGATAACAACAATTTTTACCTAAAATCTTACAAATTTGGAAAAGATGTCAAATGCTTTACCATCTAAGAATTCCTTTTCCAGGAAAAGTTTTTCTGCTTTTAGAACTATTTTATATATGTACCACATTTACTTTATCCAGTGTATCATTGATGGGCATTTGGGTTGGTTCCAAGGCTCTGATATTGTGAATGGTGCTGCAATAAACATATGTGTGCATTTGTCTTTATAGTAGAATGACTTATAATTCTGTGGGTATATTCCCAGTAACAGATTGCTGGGTCAAATGGGATTTCTGGTTCTAAATCCTTGAGGAATCACCACACTATCTTCCGCAATGGTTGAACTAATTTACACTCCCACCAACAGTGTAAAACCATTCCTATTTCCAGCACATATACACCATGGAATACTATGCAGCCATAAAAAAGGATGAATTCATGTCCTTTACAGGGACATTGATGAAGCTGGAAACCATCATTCTCAGCAAACTAACACAGGAATAGAAAACCAAACACTGTATGTTCTCACTCATAAGTGGGAGTTGAACAATGAGAGCACTTGGACACAGGGAGGGGAACATCACACATCAGAGCCTAATGGGGAATGGGGGGCTAGGGAAGGGATAGCATTAGGAGAAATACCTAATGTAGATGATGGGTTGATGGGTACAGCAAACCACCATGGCATGTGTATACCTATCTATCAAATCTGCACATTCTGCACGTGTATCGCAGAACATAAAGTATACATATATGTAATATTTTATAATATATTTACTTACAAATATACCACATTTTATTTAAAGTGCTTACATGGAATTTTGCATCAGACCAAATGGAGGAACAAAAATTGTATTTGCAGTCCCATATGAAACAAGAAGCAGACATAATATGTAAAACAACAGTTTTCAGATATTAGAAATCAGACAGTGCCAGAAAATTATACAGGAGAGAGATGAAATGATAAGGTAAGTCAAATGACTGTCCCAGCAGTTCCATAGGGGCCACAGAACAGAGGGGGAACCTAAGCACAGCCCAGTGTTCTTTCTGAGTTGAAGCATTGAAGTTGAGAGTCCAGGAGCAGGGTATCAGTAAAGAGAGAGAGAGACAGAGAGAGAGAGAGAGAGAAAGAGATCTGCAGAGGATCCTCTTTGAATATCTAGCTGAATATGGATCAGTACATGCATTTGAGAAAAGTACTCAAAGCTAGAAAAAGGATTATTTAAAAGAAGTAAGGGAAACAATTGATAGTAACATAAGGCCAGGAACAGTTTGCGTTTGCTTTTTTGTTTTTGTTTTTTCTTTTACTTTAAGTTCTGGGATACATGTGCTGAACATGTAGGTTTGTTACATAGGTATACACATGCCATGGTGATTTGCTGTACCTATCAACCCATCATCTAAGTTTTAAGCCCTGCATGCATTAGGTACTTGTCCTAATGCTCTCCCTCCCCATTCCCCCTACCCCCCGACAGGACCCAGTGTGTGATGTTCCCCTCCCTGTGTCCATGTGTTCTCATTGTTCAACTCTCACTTGTGAGTGAGAACATGCAGTGTTTGGTTTTCTGTTCCTGTATTAGTGTGCTGAGGATGATGGTTGCCAGCTTCATCCACATCCCTGCAAAGGACATGAACTGATTTTTTTAATGGCTGCATAGTATTCCATGGTGTATATGTGCCACATTTTCTTTATGCAGTCTATCATTGATGGATGTTTGGGTTGGTTCCAAGTCTTTGCTATTGTAAATAGTGCTGTAATATACATACGTGCACACGTGTCTTTACAGTAGAATGATATATAATCCTTCTACTGAAGGATATCAGATATTGAAGATCAACTTACTAAAATAACGTGTGAAGGTAAGATTAGAGAAAACAGTATAAAAAGGAATGAACAAAGCCTCTGAGAAATATTGGACTGTGTGAAAAGACCAAACCTATGATTGTTTGGGGTCCCTGAAAGTGACAGGGAGAATGGAACCAAGTTGGAAAACACACTTCAGGATATTACCCAGGAGAACTTCCCCACTCTAGCAAGATGGGCCAACATTCAAATTCAGGAAATACAGAGAACACCACTAACATACTTGAGAAGAGCAACTCCAAGACACCTTATCACCAGATTCTCCAAGGTTGAAATGAAGGAAAAAATGTTAAGGACAGCTGGAGAGAAAGGTCAGGTTACCTACAAAGCAAAGCTCATTAGATTAACAGCAGATCTCTCTTCAGAAACCCTACAAGCCAGAAGAGAGTGGGGGCAAATATTCAACATTCTTAAAGAAAAGAATTTTCAACCCAGAATTTCACGTTCATCCAAACTAAGCTTCATAAGTGAAGGAGAAATAAAATTCTTTACAGACAAGCAAATGCTGAGGGATTTGTCACCACCAGGCCTGCATTACAAGAGCTCCTGAAGGAAGCACTAAACATGGAAAGGAAAAACCAGTACCAGCCACTACAAAAACACACCAAAATATAAAGACCAATGTCACTATGAAGAAACTACATCAATTAATGTGCAAAATAACCAGCTAGCATCATGATGACAGGATCAAATTCACACATAACAATATTAACCTTAAATGTAAATGGGCTAAATGCCCCAATTAAAAGACACAGTCTGGCATATTGGATAAAGAGTCAAGACCTATTGGTGTGCTGTATTCAAGAGACACATCTTATGTGCAAAGATGCACATAGGCTCAAAATAAAGGAATGGAGGACTATTTACCCAGCAAATGGAAAGAAAAATAAAAGCAGGGGGTTGTAATCCTAGTCTCTGATAGGACAGGCTTTAAACTAACAAAGTTAAAAGAAAACAAAACAAAACAACAACAACAAAAAAAAGAAGGTATTACATAATGGTAAAGGGAGCAATGCAACAAGAAGAGCTAACTATCCTAAATATATATGCACCCAATACAGGAGCACCCAGATTCATAAAGCAAGTTCTTAGAGACCTACAAAGAGACTTAGACTCCCACACAATATTAATGAGGGACTTTAACACCCCACTTTCAATATTAGACAGATCAATGAGACAGAAAATTAACAAGGATATTCAGGACTTGAACTCAGTTCTGGACAAAGCTGATCTAATAGACATCTACAGGACTCTGCATCCCAAATCAACAGAATATGCATTCTTCTCGGCACCACACAGCACTTATTCTAAAATCAACCACACAATTGGAAGTAAAACACTCATGTGTCTCACTGCAGCACTATTCACAGTAGCAAAGACGTGGAATCAACCTAAATGACCATCAATGGTAGACTGGATAAAAAAAAATGTGGCACATATACACCCTGGAATGCAATACAGCCATTAAAAAAAGAATGAAATCATGTTCTTTACAGGAACATGGATAGAACTGGAGGCCATGATTCTTAGCAAACTAACATAGAAATAGAAAACCAAATACAGCATGTTCTCACAAATGGAAGCTAAATGATGAGAACACATGGACAGAAAGAGAAGAACAACACACACTGTGCTCTACTTGAGGGTGGAGGATTGGAGGAGGGAGAGGATTAGGAAAAATAACTGTTGTATCCTAGGCTTAGTGCCTGGGTGATGAAATAATCTGTACAACAAGCCCCTGTGACAGGAGTTTCCCTGTATAACAAACCTGCACATGTACCCCTAAACCTAAAATAAAAGCTTTAGAAAAAACAGACACTAGGTAAGTTTTGCTTCCCTCTACTTTGCTCTGTAGATGGGAGCTAGCTTTGTTACTTGGTAAACTAGAAACAGTTTTCTATCTCCTTGTTAAGATTTGCTCCTCTATATAAATTCTCTCTATATTATACACCATGGTTTCTGCTACAGTACAGCAATGGGACTGATCAATTTTGTGCCTTTTGACTCTAAAAGTCTGAGCTAATAGTAGAAAATTCATCTTGAGAAACATGGATATCATAAACCTTTCTTGTTACTGTTTCTAATGATGACAAATATATTCCAAATCCAACCACTTATTACACCTCCATTCCAACATCATTACCATCATTCCCCCAAAGATTACAGAATAGCCAAAAAATTATTTGGTTCCTATACTACTCCATTTTCATGCTGCTGATAAAGACGTACCCAAAACTGGGCAATTTATAAAATAAAGTCTGACGAACTTACTTACAGTTCCACATGGCTAGGGAGGCCTCAAAATCATGGTGGAAGGCAAGGAGAAGCAAGTCATGTCTTATGGATGGCAATAGGCAAAGAGAAAGCTTGTTCAGGGAAACTCCCATTTTTTTAAACCATCAGATCTCATGAGGCTTATTTACCGTCATGAGAAGAGCATGGGAAAGACCTGCCCCCATGATTCAATTACCTCCCACCTGGTCCCTCTCACAACACATGGGAATTCAAGATTATATTTGGGTGGGGACACAGCCAAACCATATCATTCTGCCCCTTGAAATGTCCTCACATTTCAAGACCAACCATGCTTTCCCAACATTCCCCCAAAGTCTTAACTCATTTTAGCATTAATTCAAACGTCCACGCTCCAAAGTCTCATCTGAGACAAGGCAAGTCCCTTCCACCTATGAGCCTGTAAAATCAAAAGCAAGTTATTTACTTCTTAGATACAATGGGGTACAGGCATTGGCTAAATACAGCCATTCCAAATGGGAGAAATTGGCTAAAATGAAGAGGCTACATGTCCCATGCAAGTTTGAAATTCAACAAGGCGGTCAAATCTTAAAGCTCTAAAATTATCTTTCTTGATTCCATGTCTCACAGCCAGGTCACACTGATGCAAAAGGTGGGTTCTCATGGTCTTGGGCAGCTCCATCTCTGTGGCTTTGCAGGATACAGCCTCCCTCCCATTTGTTTTCATGGGCTGGTGTTGAGTGTATGCAGCTTTTCAGGCACACAGTGCAAGCTGTTGGTGGATCTACCATTCTGGGGTCTGGAGGATGCTGGCCCTCTTCTCACAGCTTCACTAGGTGGTTCCCCAGAAGAGACTCTGTGTGTGAGCTCCAATCCCACATATTCCTTTCACACTGCCCTAGCAGAGGTGCTCCATGAGAGCCTGCTTCTGAAGCAAACTCCCTCCTGGACATCCAGGCATTTCCATACATCCTCTGAAGTCTAGGCAGAGGTTCCCAAACCCCATTCTTGACTTCTGTGTTCTTATAGGCTCAACACCACATGGAAGCTGCCAAGGCTTGGTGTTTGCACCCCCTGAATCCACGGTCTGAGCTGTACTTTGGTCCCTTTGAGTTACGGCTGGAGTAGCTGGGGTATAGAACACCAAGTCCCTAGACTACACACAGCACAAGGACCCTGGGTCTGGTCCAAAAAAACCCCTTTTTCCTCCTAGGCCTCCAGACCTGTGATGAGAGGGGCTGCTGTGAAGACCTCTGACATGCCCTGGAGACATTTTCCCCATTGTCTTGGGGATTGACACCTGGGTCCTGGTCACTTATGCAAATTTCTGCAGCTGGCTTGAATTTCTCCTCAGAAAATGGGATTTTCTTTTCTATCACATTGTCAGGCTACAGATTTTTTGAACTTTCATGCTCTTCTTCCCTTATAAAACTGAATGCCATCAACAACACCCGAGTTACATCTTAAATGCTTTGCTGCATAGAAATTTCTTCCACCAGATACCCTAAATCATCTCTCTCAAGTTCAAGATTTCACAAGTCTCTTGGGCAGGAACAAAATGCTGACAGGCTTTTTGCTAAAACATAACTAGATCCACCTTTGCTCCAGTTCCCAACGAGTTCCTCATCTCCAACTGAGACCACCTCAGCCTGGACCTTATTGTTCATATCACTATCAGCATTTTTGTCAAAGCCATTCAACAAGTCTCTAGGAAGCTTCAGACTTTCCCACATTTTCCTGTGTTCTTCTAAGCCCTCCAAACTGTTACAACCTCTCTGCATGTTACCCAGTTCCAAAGTCACTTCCACATTTTCTGGTATCTTTTCAGCTATGCTGGTACCAACTTATTAGCCTATTTTCATGCTGGTGATAAAGACATACCCAAGACTGGGCAATTTATAAAAGAAAGAGGCTTAAAAGATTTACAGTTCCACATGGCTGGGGATGACTTACAATCATAGCAGAAGGTGAAAGGCATGTCTTACATGGTGGCAGATAAGAAAAGAGAGCTTGTGCAGGGAAGCACCCTTTTGTAAAACCATCAGATCTCATGAGACTTCTTCATTATCACAAGAATAGCATGGAAAAGACCTGCTCCCATGATTCAGTTACCTCCCACCAGGTCCCTCCCACAACACGTGGGAATTCAAGATGAGATTTGGGTGGGGACACAGCCACACCATATCAGTTCCTCTCTTACCTATCACACATGTATAGTTTGTCTGGCAAATAATAATCTTTAATGGTATTTCCAGGTAACTTAGAAAAAATAAATCCAGAATCTTTACTATGGTTTACAAGACTCCATTATTTTGCTCTTGCTTACCTTTCTGACTTTTTTTCTTTTCCTTTTCTCTTCTTTTCTTTTTCTTTTTTCCTTCCTTCCTTCTTTCCTTCCTTCATTTCTTGCTTTCTTGAATTTTCCAAGTCTCACTATGTTTCCCAGGCTGGTCTTGATCTCCTGGGCTCAAGGAATCCTCCTACCTTGGCCTCTCAAAGTGCCAGGATTACAGGTATGAGCCACCATGCCTGGTATACTATTCTGTTCTTGCACTGCTATAAAGAAATACCTGAGACTGGGTAATTTATAAAAAGGTTTAATTGGCCCAGGGTTTCACAGGCTGAACAAGAAGCATGATGGCTTCTGGGAGGCCTCAGGAAATTTTCAATCAGGGTGGAAGGCAAAGTGGAAGCAGGTATGTCTTACATGGCTGGAGCAGGAGGAATAGAGAGAAGGGAAATGTGCTACACACTTTTAAACAACCAGATCTCATGAGAACTTAGCACCAAGAGGACAGTGCTAAACCATTCATGAGGTACTCCCACTGATCCAATAGCCTCCCACCAGGCCCCACTTCCAACACTGGGGATTACAATTCAACATGAGATCTGGGTATGGGCACAAATCCAAACCATATCACCTGGCCTCTCTCTGATTTCATTTTCTACAATTTCCTCTCTTGCCAAACCGGGCCTTTTTGCAATTCGTTTACCATGCCAAGAAAGCTCTCACCTCAGGGCCTTTGATTTGCCATTCTCTAACTTGAGAATTCTTTTCCCAGACATTCACATAACTCATTTACTCACTTAATCCAGATGCCTGTTCCAATACCTTCCCCACAATAGCACTTTCCTCATTGTCCTTTCTAAACGACCATATTTGTCATTCTTTGATCCCAATCCTACTTAAATTTTTTCCTTGTAATGCTTATTATCATCTGACATCATATAGATATTTGTTCTTTTTTATTTATTTGTTTTCCCCCCATGTAAATGTGAGCTTCATGGAAAGGCAGAGACTCTTAATTTTTTTTTTTCGTGGCTATATGTCTAGTGCCTGGAAGAGTGCCTAGGACATAGTATTAAGTGAAGGAATGAAGCACAATGGTTCAGAGGTGGGTCTTGGATAAGTGAAGAAAAGTTTTGTATAGAAACTTAGACTTTCTTTTCTACTACTAACAAACTGTTTTATTTAAACTGGACTCAAACACATCATTTCTGATATAAGCACTAACAAACTAGGCTGCATAGCATCTGACAAACTCAAGCATGCATTAGTGGCTGACTACATACAATTAATTAGTGACCAAAATACTCAATAAATATAATTTATTTAAATAATGATGAAATGATTAAATAAAGGATAAAATATTAATCAGACATGAACTTGGAAGCCTTACAAGCATTAGGAAATGTCTTTGGCGGCCTCGTTCTTAAATTCTATAATTTTTCCAGGTTTCTATATTTTGTATTCATATCACTGGTTTGATAAATTTTCTTGAATCTTTACATTAAATCAAAACAACGTGAAACATTTAAATTACTTTTAAAAGTCATAGTTGTTGTTTGGTTGGTATTTATGGCTTTTACAGAAATTCAGCTAAGCAATTCATTTATCATCATTTATCATGAGTGTCCAGGTCAATATTGTTTACTTCATTCTGAGGCTATGGTGTTATCTGGTGCTTTGTTCAAGTCAATTAAATTCAGAGCATGCTGCTAGGGAATGAAGGGATTCTCTGGAGAAAATGACATATTTCCTGCCTTCAAAGAGACTGTCAGTTCTAACATTAACACAAATTGGGTCTCTTTCTGGATATGACACTTGGTTTGTTTCTAGCTGAGTCAATCTTTGCCTTAGATTCCTCAGCTGAAAAATAAAGCTAATAATATAACTGTTAAGAAAAAATAGTACAGAATAGTAAGGTAATGTTTACAGTTGGAACTTAATAAGTTACAAATTAATACATTCTAGAATGTTTCCTTGTGTGCATCAATAAAGAAATTAGAGTCTGTTCTAATTTCTACTAGAGCTAGAATATCTATTAGAACTGGAATGTTTAACACCCTGGTAGTTTTAAAGTTTTTTATGAATTATGTTAAATGAAATTTTAAGCTGAAGCATAAGCAAATAAGCTTGTTAAAACTGGAACTGTGCACCTGGGATTGCTTAAATAGAGTTCAACATCACTAAGACCTAACTCCTGGAAATTTGTCACACAGATACAAATGACTTCGAGCAGAGTCTGACAGTTTTATGGCCTCTTGCACTAATTTGGATACAGTTTTCCCATTTGGCACCATTAGCCAGATATTACTCATTTCCAGGGCAGCAATATAAGTTGTCCCAACACATAGAGATAATGGAAAGAAATTTAGTTGCCTTGGTTATAAGAATAACTCTAGTCTTCATCTCAGTAACCTCCATTTGATATTTTTAAACTGTAGAGAGCCTTCCTTAATTCATGGTATCCAGTCCTGGTATCTGTGATGTCATCTGAAAAATTAGAAGCCCATCTGTGATGCACTCCTGCCCTAATTATGATTATCTGTCACTCAAATGTACACACATGCGCACACACACACACAAACACACACAACCTGATTCCATTCCAGTTGTTGGTCACAACTAAAAGTGAACTTGCCTTTATCTGTTCTGCCAAGACAGTGTGGACAGTAGGTCTCACATTCACCATTGTATCTCAAACACCTATCACAGTTCCTTTGTATTCATACATGTATGTAGGCATGCATTTATTCACCATTCAGTTGAATACATGCATGCTCCCTCTGTATCTGACACTGTTCTAACGACAGGGAAATAGCATTGAGGAAATTGGTTCCTGCTCCATGGATCTTACAGACCTATGCATGGTTGGTGCTTTATAAGCATTTGTTCAGTTGCTCGTATATAAAGAGGAAGTCATGCTAGAGTTTTTAAAAAACTAAACTTTATTTTTTAGAGCAGGTTTAGGTTCACAGCAAAATTGAGCAGAAAGTAGAATTGCCCTATAACCCCTTGCCCCAACACACAGCTTCCCTACCATTAACATCTTGCACCAGAGTGGAACTTTGCTACAATTAATAAACCTATATTGACACATCTTTTACCTAAAGTCCATAGTTAACTTTGTGGTACACTCTTGGTGTCATACACTCTGTATGACAAATATATAATGATTATGTATCTGCCATTAAAGTATCACACAGAATAGTTTCACTACCCTAAAAATCTGACTAGACTTTTGAAATTCTATTTTGGGATTTATAGAAACTGGATTGATTGGCAGCTTCTTTCAGATTTTCTTAAAATAAACTCTGGTCTGCACGATATTTGAATTTCTGAGGTAGCAGCCACCCTGGCTGAAACATGCTTTCAGATCAGGTGATCTCACCAACGTGTAAGGGATCTGGTTTCTCAATCTCTTATAGCAAAGTAGTTTCCGAAGATTCCCCAAAATGAGACAGTTCATAGAATGAAAAAAAAAAATCTCTGCCTTTATGATCACTAGGCATGAGCATAACTTTGACACTCCTTTGTTTAATCCTCTCTTCTCCTTCTCCTTCTCCTTCTTCTTCTCTTCTTCTTTTCCTTCTCCTGCTCCCACTCCTGCTTCTGCTTCCGTAAAAGGGTGGATGATTTGATTTTCAGAAATGCGTGGTCTAGAGGCGCTTCTTTATAAATTAGAGATTATGTCTGATATGAACCCCTCATCAGCCATGACACAATCATAAGGCTGAACAGGACTACTATTCAGACTTCTCTTTTGCATTTGACCATCCAGTGGGCTCTGGTCTTTACAGCCTAGAGAGTCTCTGACCTCAGAAAATGGGATCCATCGAACACAGTACCCTCTTCCTGACCCAGTGATTCTTGGGACATCGAACACAATTTAAAAGTCACTGTTTCCAGCTTCCTCATTTTCTAGAGCAGAAAACAGAGACCCACAAGCATAAAGCTACTTGCTTCAGGCCAAATAGTTCAGTGGAGACAAAAGTTATACTAGAATATCAAGATTTACAACATTAATTTTCACTGCTCTATATTAATGATATATTCTATGATGTATTGACTTTCATCAATTAATCATAAACCAAAATTTAATAGAATTTTGCTTAGAGATAATATCTCTGATTTAGTAAAGCATTTTGTAGCAAAATGAATCAAAATTTTCCCATTGAGGATACAGTTTTCAGGAAACAGAAACATGACATTTCACACCTAGGAACATTTCTTGGTCCTAGAAATGTCCAAGAATCCTTTAATAACACTGCCCTTTTCTTTCTGAATTTCGTGTGCCAGGGCACCAGCAGTCATTTGCAGGACTCTTGGATTTCTTCAAATTCTATTATTTTGTTAGCTATGACTGCTGTGGACATAGGATGATTCAATTTTATATACATGTATGTAAATACATACACATACAGACATTTAACCCCATTTAAACTTCCGTGTAATTATGACCAATACAACTATGCAACTACTGAAACCAGAACAAAAGAATGTCTTAAGCCTCTGAAATTCCTAGGGAACTTAGGCAAGCCATGTAAAATGATTCTTTTGGAAGCTGGTCCTGGCACGAGCATAGCCACCACCACACCAGAGAGAATGGCATGGCATTTTTAATAAGAAGATATGGTAAAACATTGGTTTTTATCTTCAAAAAATATATATCATATTTAAATCATCTAAGAATAGTGCAAGAGTTCACCATCACTTCCATCTGATTATAGAACTTTTGAAATAGATGGAAACTGACAATTTCATTGAGTCAAGGGTTACAGCATCCCTCAAGCTCTCACTGGAGTACTCACAACAGAAGCATGTCTAGACTGTTTTGAACACCTCGTGGGCAAAATTCCACAGAGTTTTAATTATGAAAAGCATTTATATAATACGTTAATATGCTTACATGTAATTTTTCCTACTATGAAGATAAAATGAGATACCACAGGCAAAATGTTAAGCACAGAGTCTGAAACATTATAGGGCTTAATATATTTCATTTCTATGTCACCAAAAGTAAAAAAAAAATTCCAAAGATAATAAGCTAATTGCACGTGTACTTTTTTCTACTAGACTATAAGCACTTAGAGCAGCCATTTTTTTCTGCACTTTTGGTGCCTAGTTTAGTGTATTACTGAATAGTAGAAAATAATATGAGAAGAATGCAGAAAAAGAGAGGAGGGGAGGATGGGAGAGGGTAGGGAAATGAAAGGAAGGAAGGAAGGGAGGGAGGGAGGGAGGAAGGAAGGAAAGTAAAACAAGCAGGAAGGGTGAGAATAAGAGATAGCAAGCAGGCAAAGAGATATATTTCTCCAATAATTTCCTACCTCTTTAAGTATAGATAGACTTCCAATTATTTAGCATGGTTTACAAGACAATTCTTTGCTCTGGGAACCTCTGTAACCTCTATAAATACACCTCATGTTCAGCTTCAGTCACACCAATTAGTGGCATTTCCTCAAATATTCAGTCACAGCCCTGGGCTTTGCATTTGTTATTCCTCTAACTAGAACATATACCCTCTTCATTTCTGTCCCTTTGTCAATGTAGCTGATTTCTTATCCTTTAAGCTTCAGCTAATGCATTTCATATAATCACAGTAAGTAATTTTTTATTCTTTCCTCTTATATCTTCTTCTCTTTCTGTTTCAATAAGATGTCTTGTCATTTTTTCTTTTTTATGTATTTATACATGATAGCATATTTGTTTTCTCAGAATGTACACCAAATATTTTTGTTTACCATCCTATTTTATTCATACCAAATTCACATATAATTCTTAAAACCATATGTTCACAATCTTCTCCCCAAACGTTGCCAGTTGTCATTTAGTTTTTTTCTAGTGTGCACTCAGGAACCAGTGTTGAACCCTTCTCCCTTAAGTAGATGCGCTCTCTTTAACTCTGGAATTCTGAAATATTCTTTAGGAGAGCTGTTTTTTTTTCCCCTCCAGTGCTACCTTTTTAAAATTAAGCTTTTTATTTTGTATAACTATAGACCCACATCCAGTTGTAAGAAATAGTACAGAGAGATGCCAAATACCCTTTACCTAGTTTTTCCCAAAGATAACATCTTTCACAACTCTAGTATGATATCACAACCAGGATTTTGATATCGGTATAGTAAAGATACAGAACAATACAGAATAGTTCCATCCTTGCAAGGATTCCCTGTGTTGCCTTTTAAACCACAACCACTCCCATCTCTCCAACGCTGTCCCCAACATGTGGCAACAACTAATCTTCTCTTCATTTCTATAATTTTGACATTCCAAGTATGTCATAGAAGTGGGATCACATAGTATATGACCCACTAGAATTAGCTTTTTTCACTCAGCATAATTCCTGGAGATCCATCGAATTTGTTGCATGTATCAGTACAGTAGTTCATTCTTTTCTATTGCTGAATAGTATTTCATGGTTTGGATGTACCGCAGTTTATTTAAACATTCACCCATTGAAAGACATATGGGTTGTTTCCAGTTTCTGTCTATTTCAAATAAAACTGCTATAAACATCTATCTACAGGCTTTTTGTGAACATAAGGGTGCATTTCTCTGAAATAAATGCTTAGAAGTACAATGATTGGACCACATTGTAGTTGAATGTTTAGTTTTAAAAGAAACTATCAATTTTCCAAAACAGCTCAACATTTACAATCCCTCCAGCAATGCTTGAGAAACCCAGTTTTTCCATACTCCATCAGCATTTGGTGTTGTCACTATTTCTTATTCTAGCACTTTAAATAGATGTATGATTACACCTCTTTGTGGTTTTAATTTGCAGCTTTCTTAATGGTTATGATGTTAAATATTTTATCATATGCTTATTTGCCACTTGTATATCTTCTTTATTGAAATGTTTCTTCATACTTTTGTCCATTTTCTACTTGGGTTTCTTATTATTGAGTTTTGAGAGTTCTCTATGTTAATATTCATTAATATATTAATAAACATCTATGTGTTAATATTCCTTAATATATTTATGCTGATGATAATTAATTTGTGATGAATATTAGTCTTTTGTTGGTAATATGGTTTGAAACAATTTTCTTTCAGTCTGTGGTAATATTTTCAACATGTTGACCGTGTCATTGCAGGATCAAAGTTTTTAGTTTTGATGAGGTTCAGTTGGTCAGGTTTTTCTTTTATGGGCCATACTCTTGGTGTAAAGGTTAATAAGTTTATGTCTAGTCCTAGATCCAAATATTTTCTCCTATATTTTTCAAGCAGCTTTATAGCTTTATGTTTTACATATAAGTTCACAATCCAGTTGGAGTTAATTTTTGTGAAAGGTGTGAAGTTTAGGCCAAGGTTTAAATTTTCTGTCTATGGATGTCCATTGGCTTGCAGCATGATTTGTGCAAGAGGTTACTTTTCTTTTATTGAATTGTGTTTGCACCCTTGTCAAAAGTAAGTTTGGTATTGCTACGGATTGAATGTGTCCCCCAAAGTCCAAATGTTGGAAACTGAATCCTCTATGCAACAGTATTGAGAGGTGGGCCTAATAAGAGGTGATTAGATCATAAGGGCTCTGCCTTCATGAATAGATTAATACCAGTATCACAAAATTGGGTTAGTTATCACAGAGTGGGTTTGTTTCAAGTGCGTTTGGCCCCCTTGCAGTCTTGTGCCCACTTGTCCTTCCACCTTCTAGCATGAAATGACAGCAAGAACAGCAAATGTCATCTCTTCCACCTTAGACTTCCAGACTCTACAACTGTAAGAAATATACTTATTTTCTTTATAAATTACCCAGTTTGTGGTATTCTGTTATAGCAACACAAAACAGATGAATACAGGCATATTTTTGTGAGTCTACATCTGAATTCTCTATTGTGTTCAGTTGATCAATTTATCTGTCCCTCCACTGATACCACACACTGTTGTGATTGCTATAGCTATATAGTAGAACTTAATATCAAGTGGAGTGGTTCTTTCTACTTTATTCTTCCTTTTCAAGATTGTTTTAGCTATTCTAGGGTGCTTTTCCTTATACATTTTAGAATATATTTGTTTGTGTCTATAAAAAACCTCGCTGGAATTTTGATAGGAATGGCATAAACCTATAGATCAGTTTGGAGATAACTGACATTTTCATTATGCTGTCTCCCAACCCACAAATATGGTATGCCTCTCCATCTAGTTAAGTCTTCTTTGATTTCTCTCATCAGCATTTTGGAATTTTTAGCATACAGTTCCTGTACATGTTTTGTTAAATTTATACCTAAGTGTCTCATTTTCTTTAGAGAGATTATACATGGTATTGATCCTTTAATTTCAGTTTCCACATATTCATTTTTAATATGTATAGGAAAGAAATTGTCCAAATCAGAAAGGAAGAAGTAAAATTATCTCTGTCTTTATATGATATAATCCTATATGTTAAAAAACCGTAAAGATTCCACACTGTTTGAACTAATAGTTAAATTCAATAAAATTACATGTTACAAAATTAACATAAAAAAATCGGGTGAATTTTTATACAGAAATCACAACCTACTTAAAAAAGAAAACAATCCCATTATATTTCCTGATAAAAGTATCAAGAAATATAAAATACTGAGGAGCAAATTTAACCAAAGACTTACAGACTGAAAACTATAAAGCATTGATGGAAGGAATTGAAGAAGACACAAATAAATAGAAAAATATTCTGTACTCACGGACAGGAAGAATTAATATTATTAAAATATCCATACTATGCAAAGCAATATACAGAGTCATGCAATCCCTATCAAAATCTCAATGGCATTCTTTATATAAGTAACGAAATCCATCCTAAAATTAATATGGAGCCAAAAATACCCCAAATAGCCAAAACAATTCATAAAATAAAAACAAAGTTGGAAGCATCACACTTCCTGATTTAAGACTTTATTGCAAATCTATATTAATCAAAACAGTATGGTACTAGCATGAAAAAGAGACACACAGCCCTGCTTAGTGCTAACACTACCCCAGCAGGGAATCAGGGCACCATCTGGTTCTGTCAGACTGTGCTTTACACTCCAACACCACCTTATGGGGGAGTGAAAATTTGTTCCCTACTTCTTTGGGATGAATGAGATTTTTTATTGGTGTTTAGCTGGACTAGGGAGGATATTGCAAAAAAAAAAAAAAAAAATCTGCTGTCGGGCAATCTTTTTTCATGTCTCTTGGCCAAAGGGACAGGTTTTCTTTGGAGCTTTGTGTCCATGTCTATTGGAGGTTTGGGGCTGGAGGCTTCTGGATCTCCCTGTCCAGGATATATGGAAGGCACTAAGAAATCCAGTGGACCCACTGCTATGTCTTCCCTCAAGTTCTGAGATCCCTAGGCAGAACATCTTCCTTCTACATTTCGGAGGCTTCCTGTTTGTTTGCTACACATACCCGAAGTTCTTTTGTTTTAAGAAGGATCTGGGAGGAATAGTACTACTAATCTTCATGGAATCTGGAGACCGCCAAGGCTAACTTTTTTCATATATTAAAAGTATTTAAGTTCATAAGTATAACCATTACATTACATAGGTGTGAATGTGTTAACTATATGAAAATGTAATAAAATATAATACCTGCCATAGGACCCTGCATAGTGATATGCTTCCCTTAAACAGTATAAGATAGTGATTACGTCTTACTCTCTCTTCTCTGAATTGCACTTTTCATTCATTCATTTATTTATTCACTTACTCCTTTGACCTATGTTTGTTAACTGCTTTATACAACCCACAAAACTCCAGGGATATAAAGTCTGAGATATATTTTTACTCCAGTTTTGCTGCATTTACCCAATAGCCCAAATGAGAAATTTAAAAATAATTGACTTCTTCCTCTCCATTAACCATACACCCTACATACATACAATTTATCAGCAAATTTAAATATTTTCCCTGTGATACAGGTCATGAATCCATCCAGGTCTCTCCGTATTTCTTATGAGCCTCTAATTCAAGCTGCCATCATCTTTCATTAAGGCCCATCTTTCAAGTTGATCTTCCTCTTTCAACCAGCAGCCAAGTAATCTGTTAAAAGTATCCTTTTCAACCAGCAGCCAAGTAATCTGTTAAAATCTGTTAAAAGCCAAGTAATCTGTTAAAAGTAATCTGTTAAAAGTAATAGGAATGCATTAGGGCTTAAAACCTTACACTCTTTCCCTAAGATGAAAGATAAAATCCAAACCATTTATAATGGACCCTAATAGTTTGCCTACACTTCCGAGCTACCTTGGACCACTCTACTATTTCTCTTTAAGCTTTATACTTCTCCAAGTTGCTCAAACCCCAACCTTTTTTCTACCCTAAGTTCCCTGCCTATTCAGTTTTCTCCGACTTAACATTCATTCCATCACCTCTTTCCCAGAAAATTTCTGTTCAACATTTTGAGCTTTTAAACCCTTAAAAGTTTCTTAAGCCTTTCCATTTATTCTATAATTACTGAACATCTTCTGTGTGCCTGCCACTGTATTTGGAGCTGGAGATAAAGCAGTAGACAAGACAAAAAGACAGAGTCTTAGCTCTTGTGGACCTCATATTATACAAATGAAGAGAGACAATGTATATGAAAACACAGAAATTAGCAAAATTTCAGATAATGACAAGTGCTCTGAAAAAGACAACATGATATAATATGGTGGAAATATACATATACATATACATAATATGGTGGAAATACACTGATGGTACGGGTATGATGGGACTGCTTTTGGAACAATAGATTAGGAATAGTCTCTTTGAGGAGGTAATATTTGAGTTGAGAGGTAAATAGTATGGAAGGATCAGTCACAGAAAGATCTAGGGACGAAGAGGATTTTAGGCAGGGCAAATAACTAGTGCAAAGACAGAAGAAAAACAGGCATGCTTGGGAAGCAAATGAAAAGCCAGTATGGTGGAGCTTTGATGGTAGGGAGTGATCTTGAAGAGGTGGGCGGAGACCAGATCATGCAGGACCATTCAGTTGGTGAGGAGCTTTGGGAAATATCTGGAGTGTAAAGAGAAGCCACAGAAGGGGTTTAAAACAAGATAGTGACCTAATTTTATTTATATGTAAAAAGGTCACCCTGGTCATGAAGTGGAAAATAGTTTGTGGGTAGGCAAAGGACAGAAGAAAACTGGTTAAGATGCTGTCTTCATGGTTTAGGTAAAAGGTAATGGCAGCTAGAAGGAGAGGAGCGAAGAGGAGAGCGTCATTACAGTTTGAAAGTCTTGCCAGTACTCTTGAACCCCCCTCACTTCTCCAGGCATGATCACCCTCTCTTTTTTTTTTTCCAGTTTAAAACTCCTAATTTAAAAGTAAACTTTAATGTCAAAAATGCAAATGTGGGGAGGGCAGAAAGATCACACACAAGACTGCCACTTCACACTTGGAGGGTTGCACAGCGGCCAGGCAGAGGGGCTCCTCTCTTTCCAGACTGTGGGGCAGCCTGACAGAAGGGCTCCTCACTTCCCAGATGGTATGGGGGCTGGGCAGAGGCGCTCCCTCTCTTCTTATAAGGACCACCACTACACTCACTTTTAACAGCATAGGTAGATATGTTTTGTTGGGATGTTTTGTGTTGTCTTGTTTTGTAATTTCTGTAACTGGAATCATAATTTTTTGTGTCTTTCACTCCCATCTTTCCGTATTTTAAGATTTTTCCATCTTGTTGCATGCAGCTATAATTTGTTAATCTCATTGCTGTTACAGCATTCAATCAGTGATTCTATCAAAATTAATTTACTCATTTGAAGGGTAGCAAAGTATGTCACCCCAAAATATGCCATTTTGGCATAAGGGTTATTTTGAATTGAAGGCAATTGAGAAGAAGCAGATACAAGAAAAACTTTCTGTCCTCCCACATTTGCCTAAAAGCAGGGCATACATTTATAAAGATGTCTTTCCTTCCACCTCTACCAAGAAAAACAAAGATTGATCACCAGAGATAAATTTAGACTTTTATAAGCCAGGAGACAGAACCAGAGGAATCAACAAAACAAACCTTTATTATCTAGACTTTACCTACCATTAGTTTCCTGTAACTTGCCTCCCTCTTTATTTGAACTAAAGATGTTATATAAACTAAAATTCTAGTTCATCTCTTTGAGAATTACTCATTTCTTGGGCATGTCACATGTATATATGAAATATACATGTTAATAAGCTTCCATTTGCTTTTCCTTTGTTAATCTGTCTTTTGTTGCAGATATCCCAGCCAAGAACTCAGAAGGGTAGAGGAAAAATTATTCTTTCTTCCTACACATTTTACTGTTGATGGACATGTGGGTAATTTCCAGTTTGGAACTATTACTGATAGTGCTGCTATGAACATTCTAGTGCATGCTATTTGGAGATATGAAGTAGAACTGCTAGGCCATAAGACACGCATATGTTCAACTTTAGAAGATACTGCCAAACCATTTTCCAAAGTAATTGCACAGATTTTCATTCCCACCAGCAATTAATGACAATTCCAGTTACTCGGCATTTTTTGTTTGTATTTTCATCGCAGTCATTCTGTAGGTGTAAGAGGTGTCAATTTCTATTTTTTGGATATGTTTATTTCTTATATTTACTCTCTAAATTTTTTAAGCCTTTGATCTGTACTCTCTTTTTGTTTCCTTTACTTTTAGACAACTTCCAAATTCGAATATCTTTTTCTTTCATCAATATGTTCACAATCCAATATGCTGCCAAATAAAAGAAGAGCACTTGCTTTCACAGTTAATGCTTTCATAGCCTTCTTATCATTGAAATACAGAAGTATTAAGCTTTCAACAATCCTACATTGTCTTATTCACCACAGGCTCTAAGCATTATTCTGTGGATTCATGGGAGTTTTATCAGTAGCTGATTTCAAAGTCCCTTACATCTTCAAATTTTATTTGAATAATTTTCATCATTCTTTCTTTCTGTGAATCCTCTTTCCTTTGGACTGGGCTCTACTTGTTTCTGCATCAGTGGTATTTCACCTCTTACCACCCATTTTCACTCAGTCTAGGATCCCAAAGCAACTCTTAGGTATAATTATTCCACTCTGATAGAAAGTTATATTTTATGTATGAGTTTAATTTTCCAGAAATTTAAAAGTTATTTTCCCTAGAGAAAAGGGTCATAGAGCCACATCATTTTTAAATGCTTTAAAATAGAAGGTCTTTAATAATCAATGTAATTCAAGATCATTTTCACAGATATAGAATTATCCAACTTGTTCCTAAATCAACTTAAGAGTTGACAGTCCTCATACACTTTGGACAATCAAAGTGATTAATACTTCTGGGATTTTGCCTATCATAGCACCACATCAAAATAGTAATTACTTGAACTGAAGGTTATGAGTACTACAGTTTAGTATTGTACCTGCAGCTGTGCTTGTGGGAATACCATTGATTTAGAAACTAAAGAGCAATAAGGGTCTACAAGCAGGCAATTGAATTCCCTGGTACATGAATTTATAAAAACATGTTGTGCCCGGCGCTGTGGCTCACGCCGGTAATCCCAGCACTTTGGAAGACCGAGGCGGGCGGATCACAAGGTCAGGAGATCGAGACCATCCTGGCTAACATGGTGAAACCCCGTCTCTACTAAAAATACAAAAAACTAGCCGGGCGTGGTGGTGGGCGCCTGTAGTCCCAGCTATCCTGGAGGCTGAGGCAAGAGAATGGCGTGAACCCGGAAAGGTGGAGCTTGCAGTGAGCCCAGATCATGTCACTGCACTCCAGCCTTGGCGACAGAGCAGAGCGAGACTCTGTCTCAAAAAAACAAAACAAAAAACATGTCTTGGCGACACTGCTAGCAGTTAATGAGATACTGCGGTGCTGCTACCTGAGTCCCTTTAGCCACATGATTCCATATTCTGCTTTTAAATAATTATAAATAGTGTTGGAGGAATCTCAGAATAAACTATTGTCTTCTCATTGTCCACTGCTAGGGTTTAGTTAAGGTTACATAAGTTGTAGAACAGATTTATTATTAGAAATTTTTTCATGACTAAGAAGCTTTCTACAAAAGAATATAAGCTGTGTCCTTTGCTGAGTTTCAAATATATCTGATCCTATCTGATGAACTGGTGAGTTGGCCCCAAAGAAGTCTGATTGTGAGCAAGAGATTAAGAGCTCTAGGGAACTCATTCCAAGGAACCAGGCAAATGGTCCCGACCCAACAACAAAGCCGTCAGAGGAGAAGGAACTCTGGATGCAACGTCTTGGCTGTTGCATGATTTCCTTCTAGGCTCAGCTTCATGGATCTAAACGTTAAAACAGGAAGTTTTTGTTTTTTTTTACTAAACACTGTAAAGTACTATATGATAATTCCTTGATGCAGCAGCTTCTCTACTAGTGGTCTTTGCAATTTCAAGGCGTGTCAGAGGCTGCTTGCTGTGTTTACACAAAGTGTAAACACTCTGTGGCACAGGCGACACTAATTTTCACCACTGTAACAGAAACCTATTTAAAAAATATTTGAAGGGAAACAGGACAGCTCTCAAATCCTTTCACAGGCCACATCCAGCTTTGTTGTAACTGATGCCTTAGTGTGGGCATTCAGACACCTTGGGTGCCCAGACAAGCAAGAGGAGAGTGTCTCATAACCAACAAGCTGTGTAGTGATCAGCAAGCAGCCTCTGACACACTCTGGAACTGCAAAGACCACTAGCAGAGAAGCTGAATCAACGAAGCACCATATGGAGCATACAGTCAGAGGAGTAGCATCAATGCTGAATTAGGTCTTGTTATATGAGACATTTCTTGGGTAATCTCAGAATCATTTATGGCCGGGTATGTGGAGTTAGGGTGGGGGTGCTTTGATAGGAAATTAGATTTTTTTCAGAGGTTGGATTTTTCTGTGTAGCCAGGGTAATTTGACTTATAATAGGATAAAAAGTTTAAATTCTCCTTAAAATTAAAAGTCTTCTCTGCATCTGTCCAATCATCCAGCTATATAAACATACATGTATATGTTTTATACATATTCAGAGACTGCCTTTATTTCTTCCCTCTGAAGACAGAAACAGAATTATTTGCCCATGTGGTTGTGCTTGTTATATAATTTCCTACATTTTAAAGTTCTTTGTCTTGTTTTAATAATCTTAATTTAAAAATTCTTTCTTAAATCCCTTTCTCTCTTTGGTTTAATTTTGAAAATGGTTCTTTGAGAACTAAAATAGCAATATTTCAATTAAAATGGGCATATGTGTTGTATAACTCCTGGTTCTAGCTAATTGAGAAATAGAATCAAGAGACTAAATAAAGAACAAATTTCAGCGCTAACTTTATTATTGGTAAAGCTAGACAGAGAGACCTGTATAGATTTGAGGCCAGATTGGCGCTTCCTATGCTCTCTTCTGAACTAAGGCTACCTAGCTTTTAGGGATGTATTCACCCAGTCACAGGGAGAGCAGAGGACAAGCTGGGCTTGCCAGGGGACTTTTTTGGTTTGGTTACAGAAGGATGAAGGAAGTACAAGTCAGGCCCTTAGCACTTGAGGGTAAATGGATTTTTGGAATGAGGGAGGGAAAAGGAACACCCTTAGCAATGCAGCATTTCAACTAGTGACCCCCTGCCTTCCAGTGTGGCTCACGGATATTAAGCTCTTCAAGAACTCACCAGTTAGATATTTTACCTCTGCTCCTATGTGACTATGTTCAAACTCCCCTCTCTATAAAGAATAATAGAAAAAGAAGGCAGGAAATGAGCTTTCTTCCTGAACACTCTCAAACTTTTTGTTTCCTTAACCTTTGACCACAACCAAGCATATGGTCGAGCAAGGTTGTGGCTGTAACTCTTCAGAGGCGTGACTAGCAGTGTATCAGAGGAGCCCCACTCCCTATTTGGGAAGCCTCTTTTCACTCCCTACCACTGCCCCTCTGGACCTCCTTCTGGGACATTAGTGCATAGTTTCATTTTTGTTCCCAGAAATTTCTAATATAGCTCAGAATAAACCATTAACTGATGTAACTTGCAGGGTACAATGCACTTTTAGCCAACAGCTCATTCTCTATTCAATTTCCAACTTAGTTATGTCCAGCCATATTGTCACATAGTTCTTATTAGAGAACATACCAAAAAAATTCGAACAAAAATACCTCCAATAATACAGTATAACTTTATAGTTGATTCCAACTTAAATCACATGGAGTTCCCTGTATTATTATATTCTCAGAGAGAAATTGTGAACCCAAAACAAAATCGGATTAAAATTCATTAGATTTTAAAGAAATTAAAATCTAAAATCTTTTCTATCCAATGGTTTTCTGTTTTCGGCCAGAACAATTTCACTCATGTGGAATCTGGGCTCTTTCAGAAGCAGATTGGCCCTTTTCCATGAGAATAAGTGTAGCAACTTCAAAATTTAATTACTCCAATTTCAAGTCCCTCAATTTCAAGGCACATCATGTGTGACATGACATCAGACAAAGAATCCAAAAAGTCAATAGGATACATATGATGATCTCAGCTGCGGCCCTCACCCATGCGATTTAGAATAGACAAAATAATTTCAATTCTCCCAAAGCAGTTATTCCTGTTTATAATATAATGCAATATTGCAATTGCCAGCATTGAACCATAGAATACCAGAAGAGAATAGATTTGAATTCAGCTTTAGCCGAATGCCAAATAATCTAGGCTAGTTTATTGAATATTTAACCTATGAACTTAAATTTAAGTATGAGAATATTTTAATTAAGAAGTTAATTATGGCATTGCTTCTACATTTATTGCATTCTTTCATTTTGCAAAAATATATACATATAAATTTGCTGTGATGGCCTCACCAGCCTTCAGGACTTATTTGAAGCTCTTTTCTTTCATTTCATATTCATTTCACATTTTTTCATTTCCATATCTCCTCGGAGCCTTATGATTCTGGCTTGTGGATGCTGAAGGGTGAGCATGCTGCCTAGGGATACAACCTCTTCTTCCTCTGGAGAGCTGAGTGTCCCACATTTAAAGAGTCTATCCTCCAGAATTCATTGCATTGTATTCTCCACAATGTCAATCTTCTGCTTTTTTTTTTCTGGATTTCTTCAACCACAAAAATATCTAGAGGCATTTTTAGCAGTGTGCCATTTGTCTGCTGCTACTGCCTCCCCCTCTAGAATTCCTTGGGCTTACGAATCCTGTGCCTTAGAGGGCTCTTTCCCTTGTCTCTGCATCACAATTGCCTTAGCTGGAGATTTTCCTTCGGGAGATTCTTGAACTGAAGCAGCTATTGATTTTTACAAAGCTTGTGCCTCAGTGGATTAAGAGAGGACAAATGTTTCCTTCCTTTGTGTACTTCGCCCAATACTGCCTTTTTGGAATTTTGGAGTTGGTAGAGCTTCAATCCCTAGGTTCCTTACATGTCATCCCAAATTCTGCTCTTTGCCATCTTTTTGGCACTTCCCCAGAGTGTTCTATTTCTCTCTGTTCCTCTACTTCTGTCAGCCACGCCCAGCTGAGCTTTTAAAATTTTACTAATTTCTCAAAATTTTCTCTTCTTCTCTTCTCTTGTCTAAAGCAACAACAATAATATCAATTGTAACAATGGACATTTATCGAGCATTTACAAGGTGCCAGATATTATGCCTAGAGATTTAAAGGTAGGCATGCTTATTTCCAAGTTATACAGATGAGGGTATTGATGATTAAATGAAGTTAAAGTATTTTTTGAAGTTTACAAAATTTAGATTAAACTAAAAGATAAAGTTAGAGGAAAGAGACGAATTACTCATTATCCACACTTTAATAGAATATCTCTATCCCCAATAAATGTACACTAAATTCCTCATTTTATCAGTCACTCCTGCAATAAAGATGAGTAAAGGAAGAGGTGGAAATATGAGAAAATATTTGGTTTACTGGAAAAAGACAGTGTTTACTTGTGGTTAGTGGCCCAAACTCTCTAACTGAATTGTCGTGGAGACTAAATGATTTCATATAAATTAACTCTCATTATTGAAATAATTGCTGCTCTTTTCTCAACAATATTGCAAAAGTCTCTAACCCTCTATAGCTATGAGAAGGAATAACTGTGCTCCTCAACAACAGCTAAATTCAACGCACTCAGCCAAGGATGTGACTACTCACAATTATAATGGAAGGAGAGCCTGTTGATTAATTCACATCATATTTCTGTCTTTCCTACAGTGTGGAGAAAGAACTCTGTGTGTTGATTACTATTTAACTTGTGACTATGTGACTACTTCCCTTTTATATTTTATGATAATAGTGCTTGATCATTTCTTCACAGTTATATGCAAACATTAAGGATTTTTCCCTAAAAAACTGCCTTGATTTTAAAAGAATATAAGACAAGTCCTTGCAAAAAATGATAAAATAGTTAAACAAGGAAAAGAAAACGAAAATCTTTGGTGATTCTACTTCCAAGAGGCAATTCCTTTAATATTTTGGTGGTAATCTCTTAGGGCTTTTTCTGTTATAATCACACATACCTTAGAAAAGGTAAAGTTTTACATCCACTTTTAAAGCACTCACTAATGTTTAAGAATGTGTCTTTTTTTTTTTTTTCTTAATAATATATCATTGGAAAAAATCTAGGTGGGGCGCAGTGGCTCATGCCTGTAATCCCAGCACTTTGGGAGGCCAAGGCGGGCAGATCACCTCAGGCCAGGAGTTCAAGACCAGCCTGGCCAACGTGGTGAAACCCTGTCTCTGCTAAAAATACAAAATTAGCTGGGCATAGTGGCAGGTGCCTGTAATCCCAGCTACTCAGGAGGCTGAGGCAGGAGAATCGCTTGAACCCAGGAGGTGGAAATTGCAGTGAGCCGAGATTGCACCACTGAACTCCAGACTGGGGAACAAGAGTGAGACTCTGTCTCAAAAACAAACAAACAAAACAAAAAAATTGTGTTAACACATATAGACATCAACATTTTTAATTGAGGTAGTCCATTGTATGGTTGTATCTTCATTTATATGTCCATTCCCTATAATCAGCATTTAAATTAGTTCTAGCATTAAAATGTATGCTAAGATGAATATTCTTTTACATATTTATTTGTGCATTTGTCCCATTATAATCCAAAAGATGAAAAAATGGATCATTTTTTAGTCTTTTGCAGAAGATGTATTAAAAATCAGGGACATTTGCTGGTACATACAAATCAGAATGTGTCTGACAGGGGGAGCGTCTCCTGAGAAATCTATTTTGTTTCTGAAGGCAAAGCAAATCTAAGTCATGATTTGCTCCTCAATTCAGTTTCACTGATCTTGCAATTAAATATTCTTGCAAGAGTTTGAAACTAGCTTAACATTTAGTTTCCATTCTTGTTATAAACTTTTCCATTATTCTGTGCTTTTGTAATTATTTTGTTAATATTTTTCATTAAATTGTATGTTTTTAAATATAGAGAATTGCGAATAAGATAATATGTACAGCATTTTTTGAGACACAGTCTTTAATTTTGCAAGAACATTCTGTTATTTTCAACATTTTCCTGCCTTGTGGGAAACTTTGTTTATCTCTAGGTTATTCAACCACTAGTTAAAACAACTAGGTCAAAGATAAATTCTCTGCTGGATTATGTCACAATGAAGAAGAACTCTACACTTTTTTAAAGGGTAGTAATATCTGGTCTAGGTATGTAGAAAAGTTATCTTATACCCATGGGACAACAGAGGTGGATCC
This sequence comes from Symphalangus syndactylus, assembly GCF_028878055.3. Lineage (NCBI taxonomy): Eukaryota > Metazoa > Chordata > Mammalia > Primates > Hylobatidae > Symphalangus > Symphalangus syndactylus. Next base: position 52,593,155 of record NC_072441.2, on the reverse strand, counting down.
TTGCAGCCCTGAGTCAACTCACTGCCACAGTTTTACTCATGTTTTGCTATGGAATCTTTTTAGACCACCAATTAGGACCAGAAAGAAAGTCAGTAAACCAAACTCAGGGATTTACCTACCAGTAAAAACAAGCAGAAGAAAAACAGCTATGAGTAGCCAGATATTTAATCTTTCATAACTTTACTTCCAGTTGATGATTGGCCTACTACTATGTATCATGGCTAGCATATGAAACTGAATTCTGTATTTATAATTTCAACATCCATATTTCATTCTTCAGTCATTTATTCAATAGTTATTTATTGAGCATTGATTATATTCCAGCATTGATTATATTGTAGCTTCTGTAGATACATTAGTAGACAAAACAGAAATTACTGCTCTCATAATTAATGAATGACTATTTTGTGATTCAGCAACCTGCTTCAGATATGCCTAGATATTTAATGTCAAATTCAGATCTTTGGAATTTTTGAACATAGTAGAGTTTCCTGACACCTCTTCAGACTTGACAGTTGGATTTTTATATTTGACTCTTGACTGTCCTAACATCGATAAACTCCACAAGGCAATTGGTAACAAAGACATAGCAACTTGATTGTGCACTAATCAGTGTTTGTGTTTGTAAAAGAGCCACAAATTTACATCCACGGAAAATATGGTTTACTTGCAATAACTGATGTAATCCTTCTTTAAGACCACCTCCCTGCCACCCTCACCAACAATGCTGGAGAGCAGAGAAAATATAATTTAGTTTAATTCAGTAATTTATATAGATCCAACAATTTAAACTTTGTTTTACAGATGACTATCTTATTTAGGTAAATTCTGCATCTTTCAAGGTTCCCATCTATCCCTCTGGTATGTCCAAGTGGGTCTCAAATTGCAAAACGGGGAGGGTTACATAGCCCATAGTGGTTGAGAAAAAGTCTGCTCCACTCACAAGTCTCGCTGTCTGCTGGTGTACCATGCTAACATTTGTGCCTGGGGAATGTATTGCATCCTCCTGGATCTGACCAGGGCCCGGAGATTCTCCCCTCTTGACTCAAGCTTACCTTTACTTACTGGTGCTTAGAGGGCTTGGGTGTGACTGCAGGGTATTGTACTTGACTCCTAGATCACTCAGTGCCTGCCACATCACTGTGGAACTCCAGCAGTTACCATAGCTGGACTCCCAACTATCTCTATATCCCCACATTCACCCAGCTCTGTGGGCATGTGGTATTTTCCAAGACTTTTCATTGGCATGTGGGAGTTAAGAGTGACTTGAGAGTTTTATCTAAGGCTCTTATTCTGCCTAAGATTCCAAGAGGAGGTCAGAAGGAACACGCTCTGAGGCTATGTCCTCTTTGAGGTAGAGTTGTTTAAACAGCGCTTGACCTAGGACTCAGTGCAGCTGATTTATCTCTCCATATCACACTTGGTGTTTGGTGTGATAGCCACATGTACATGTCAGGTATGATACAAATCCTATATTCCCAGCTTGTGCTATAAAAGGTCTTTAATCTCCCCTGGGGTTTTCCATTTAAGAACTGACCTAACTTAGTGATGTACATAGGATTAGATGAGCTTGTCATAGCCCATAAAGCAGAACCACCACCACCAAGTGGCTGCGAAAGCTTTTGATTGAGGCTGACTGAGCAGTTGATGCAAACAAGCGTAATAGAGATATATCCTTTGGCAGGTGAAAAGGTGTCTGGATCCGCATTGTAGTATACAAATTGTGGTCAGTAGTCTTTATTTTCTCAAGTTATTTACAATTTTAGAGATGCCCAGTTTGCATTAAGGCAGAATAAACCTCATGTGATTTTAACACTGTCCGCCCAGTTTTAAAATGTAACTAACTGATTTGTTAATGTAGTGTGAGTTCCTAGGATTACATTAGGTCTATCAGTCTAATTAGGTTGCATGCCCACTGGGCATGGACTGTGAGTGCTTTACTAAGTTTTTCTTTAAGACCTAGGGCATTTTTATGTCTCAATAAATGTCTTTTGTGCGAAATCTCACAAAGCAGTACTCAAATAACCACTTATATATTGCAAAAATAAAATCACATGATTTATGGAACTAATACCTTCACTCAATTTGAAAATTCGCCTCTGGTTTTTTCCTTGGAAAGAGCATTGGAACTGTTATATAATTTCTTTCCAAAACAGTGAAGGGAAAAATCTAGTGATCTGTATATGTTAGACAGATGTTAAACTATTGTACCCCTATAATTCCATATCTACATAAAGACCACTTTTAAAAATTATAGTGTATTATTTTCTTCCAAAATTCTGGAGACTGATTTATTGGTGATTCATCTATTTAATCAGTAACTCAGGATGATCTTAGGATACTTTATTTCCTCAGTAAGCTGAACTAACGTTAACACTGGTTTATGTAAACATTACTTTTGTGCTTCACCAATAGCTAACTTTTTTTTTTTTTTTTTGGTAGAGATGGGATTTTGCCATATTGCTCAGGCTGGTCTAGAACTCCTGGGCTCAAATAATCCACTTGTCTCAGCCTCCCAAAGTGCTGGGATTATGGGCATGAGCCACCACATCTGGCGATAGCTAACTTTTAACACTTTATCAGAACTAATACTTTTCTACTGTTCACAGCTATTTATAGTACATATGCAGTCAGCGGTAAAACATTTTTCAAGATAAATTTTCTAATCAGATGCCTAGATTATGGTCTCTAGGCCATAAGATCCACAAGGACACAGACAAGTCTTTTATAGCTTTGTTTTACAACACAGAGTCTGGATGTGGTAAGGACACAACCAAATAGGAATGAGTATATACCTGATTCAAATCTCTCCGCACTAAGGGACACCCAAACATGTGTTCATGAGACACCACCTTGGAAAAGAAAAGGGATAGGAGGCCAGGAGACTTTGTCCTATGATGCTCCAGAGGACTCGTAAGTACTTCAGTCAAGATCAAATGCTCTATGCAGGCAAATATTTCCCTGCAAATATACACCTGCACCTTGATTTGGTCATTGCAGCTTTGACTTCTTTTAGAACGCTTTGTAGGTTTCACAGGGTCTATAAGCTCCTTATGAAGCACACAAAAGAGAAAGCAAGCTCAACATTGTATGAACATCTTATAGTGTCAGAGAATCCTAAAGTTGAGAAGATTCTCAGAAGTCATCAGTCAAAGCTTCTACCAAGACTTAGAGATTCCTCTTCACCCATAAAAATCATCCAGCCGGAATCCCTCCACTGAGAGAAATGATGTTCTTTGTAACTATGCACTTAGGTGCTTGTCATCTGAACTTAAGAGGTCCAGATCTTAGAGAAATAAATGAGCCTGAAGAAAAGAACTGTACATGTGAAACAGAAGAAAATTTACCTGATACAGAAGAAAATTTACCTGATTCAGAATAAAACCTGTATCTATATCAAAGAAAATCATTATGTTTCAAAAGCCAAAATTAATGAAAGAGACCAAACCCCTTCTACAATTGTTAGAAAAATTTTAATTTCAAGGACAAAGCATCTTTTCGGTCATATTAGAGGCTGCTAATTGACACCTCCCCCTTCTCCTCACCCCCCTGCTCCAAATATCTCCTGTCATCTTCTTTTGTGGTAAGAATATTTTGACAGAGCTACCTAAAGTAAGGATTCCCTTTCTCAGCCTCCCTTGTGTCTCAATGTGGCCATGTGATCAAGTTCTGGTCCAATGATATAAGCAGAATTTGTACATGGCTTCTAGTCCATTCCCATTCCCCTAATGGGAAGAAGTGTATCTACCACTTTGCTCTCTTTCCCCTTCCAGCTGGCTGAGATGTGAGCATGGTGGGGAGCCCTCCTTGATGGGGATAAGGCAACATTCTGGAAATGTCAGAGCAATAAGATGAAAAGACCTCCATATTAACCTTGAATTGCTTATTCTGGGGTTATTGCAGAAAGAAAGAAAGACAGAGAGAAAGAAATGTTGGACTTGTTTAAGATACTTTTATTTTAGGGTCTTACTATCACATAGGTGTATAGATAAACTGCAAAGAATCAGCCTTTCAATAATATAGGTGTAAATTTGTTTAACTGATATAAAACAACTTAAGGATCCTACAACAGATACAACACGTTCTCTTCAACAGCTGATAAAATATTTTAAAATATGTTAGGTCATAAGAAACTCATTAAACCACAAAAGCAAAAAAGTGTAAAAATGGTTTTCTTTCATCAAGAAAACAGTAACAAAAACGAAAATAGATACTTGAAGAAAACTGAAAAAATTTAAAATATACTTTTTAGGTCAAAGAAGAAATTAAAGTTGTAATTGCAGATTATTTAGAAAACAATGATAAGGAGTTTCCACTAAAACTTATGAGATATTACCTCAGTACTGTGATTATGGTATCTCAATGTCATTTTCCACTTTTAGGACCAGGACTCACTGAAGAAAACAAATTTCAGGTCTGGGTGAAGAAATTCATCATATAAGTCTGGAACATTTGTCATAACAGAAAGTAAGGAAGCTCTCATAGTATGCAAATTTCATATCAGAATGACTCAGGAGTAAACATGAAGAGGTCTCCACTGGACAAAGATGAGCGTTTTGAGCAATAATAATAATATCTGCTCTGGATAGAAACAAATCATATATAATTAAATCCCTGAATCTATAAGGTTAAGTACCTCTCCAACTCCCCAAAATATTCCTTGGATACCTATGAAAACACTAAGGAAGCAACACAATATTTTGAAAAAAATAAGCAAAAGGAATAAATCAACATGCTTTTCCCATAGGGACTATATCTCAGAATAATCAAATAATTGATGAGTGAAAGTTTGTCTTTTGTGGAAATTTTGCAGCTAATAAATAAAGAATGATAAAATTGCAAATGGCCGTTCTGCAACTTCTAATGTAAATCTAATGTAAACAATCTAGGCAGTAATCATTAATGGCTGCTAATATGGTAAAAACATAATCAACATATTATGTATCTCTTGATGAAAGCATATTACTCCACCTATGAAATGAATATGCTTAAGCTTCTCAACATAAAAACCAATTTACAGTGAAATAAGAAACAGAGAAAACTTAGCAAATGACACACACACAAAAAATCATCATCAGAATCTATACTGTGGGAAATGCTATTGAATAATAGAATAAGTTGACACCAAAAGGAAATAATCATCAGAATCTGCACTGAGGGAAATGCTACTGAATAATAGAATAAGTTTTTCTTCAATAAAAAAGGGGAGGAGGGAGGGAAAGAGACACAGAGAGGAAAGGCAAGGGGAGAGACAGAGAGAGAGAGAGAGAGCTGTAGAGTATATTTAAAAGACATAACAACCTACATAAGAAGATAAGACTCGTTACATAAAATGATACAATGTCTCACTTCAAAATGATCCAATGGTGGGAGATCTATCTGGAGACCTATACAGGAAAGAAGATTGGCTATCAATTGATATAGCTCCAATTGGGTAATCGATGCACAGGAAGGGTCATGACACTGTTCTACTCCTGTGTAGGTTCAAACTTTGCTAAAAGTCAAGAGTTAAAGTTATGGGATAGAAAAAAAAAGCATTTCTCAGAGAAAATATTTTAATATTGGATGTCCTCATTATTAAGCAAGGTATAAACAAATCAATCAGCTCAAGAATTTAAAAATGAATAACAACAAAAAACTTCAAAGAATATAAAGTAAATTTAAAAATTAAAGCAGATAGTAAGGATTTCAAAAGTATGATGACTTCTATGTCACAAATAGTCTTTAGTAAAGTAATTAATTCATAATTGCCTCTGTATCCTCTGTGAAGGCGATTAAGTCCAGCAGTCTTAAAATCTAGCTTAATAACAAAAAATCCTTCTGTTGGAATTCAGTCAAAATAAGCACCTCTCTTCATCTGCACTCCTTGTTTCTAAGAATGTGTAGAGCTTCTTATGGATCCTGATATCACAGGATCAGAGGAGGTGTTGGAAATGACTTATTTCAATCCAGTCAGAATCCTGGCTTGTTTCTGGGACCTCACAGCTGTACTCTTAGGACTGTTGACTCTCCTCTGACTTGAAATCTTGCCAATGAGCCAAGCAATAACTCACTACAGGCTTGCAAATCACTATCAACACAGAAATTCCTCAAGAAAGAGTTTCCCAGTATCCCATATATGGTTCATATACAGTTGACTGCTGCCTTCACTGGTGTAGATTGCTATCTCCTCTTCCCCTGCTCCCACCTGGCCTCAGCCTCCTTCCCTGGTGCTTCCCTTTATGACCTCCATACAGTGCACAAACATCTGGAAGGGAAGCTTTTTAAATGATAAATTTCTTTTACTTAATCAAGGTAAGATTCCAAAATCAAAATTATTGTACAAACAACAGAGATAATAGACTCTTCCATATAAGGGACCTTGACATCCAGGTATTTAAGTCTCTGATGCAGAAAGTCACTTTATAATATACTCCATAAATAAGTGGTAAATACTTAGCTACAGTTTATGTTATATACTTTTAAGATGTAAAATCACTTATTTAAAAAATATTTCCACAAATTTTGAATTGGCAATATTTTATGTAGGCATTATTTTATGTGTCTATGTATCTATCTAATTATTTGCTCAAGGATTTACATTCTATGTAATATTGTGAAAATATTTTGTGTTTCTGAGGCAAATCTTCTTCATAGATAATGTTGAGATAATAACACTTATCTCATATTGATGTTACAAGGATTAAGTAAGATAACAACATGAATTTTCAACAGAACTAATTTATGGTACGTACCCTATATGTCTTAGATTTCTCTTAAAAAATAAAAGAACAAACATTTTAACACTAAACACATATTCCTGCTAAATTGTATATTACTATGCTATTACACTAATAATGTGGAGATATTTTTTACAATAATTCTTTTGTACATTACCCAGGACATTCTTTCCATGATTTAGAATTATTTAGAGAAAATCATTTATAAAGAAATACAATTTAAATTATGTTTCAACTTAATAACAAAGAAATTATGCATTATGCATCTAATAGAAAAAATACTATGCAAAGAAAATAAAAATGAGGCCATTAATGGTAGATTATTCATGGGTTATTGATTATACTGATTTAATTACACAGAGTTATAAAATTTTAGAATTAAAAAAATTGGAGGGCATCAAGTGAAATTCTGATCATTTAATCTTCTGTACTTGGGAGCATTATTAATCTTTTTAAAGGGGTTATAGATCCCAATAAATAAAAAAAAGATTTTTCTCTGTTGAATCATTTCAGGATATGAACATTACAGGAGTTTCAAAAATTTAAGGGTAAAACCTTTTGTTTTCTATATCCATTTGATCACACTAGTGGAATGGGGTGAGTGTGGTGGGTGGGGCACAAAGAGATGAATCCCTAGCAGGGCATGGTGGTGTACCTGTAGCGCCAGGTATTCTTGAGGCTAAGGCGGGAGCATCACTTTAGCCCAGGAGTTCAAGTCTATTCTGAGTAACATAGCAAGACCTTGTCTCTAAAATACATTTAAAATGAAATACAATTTTCAAAAGAAGAGAAGAACAGGGAAATAACATTTGGTTTATTACAAGGCATAAGCTGATATTTTTTTGTCCACCAAAATATCAAATAGAGAAGGCATAAAAATGACTTACTTTCAAAAATGAAATAGAAAAAAGGTTAGCATACTAAAATGCATGTTTGATCACATGGTTGCCTGATCAATCTCATTTTTTACTGATTTATGTTATTACCTTCAGGGAATTTTAAAAGTTAAAATCTGGTCCAAACGACAACATTTTTGTTTGTTTCTTTTTAAAAAATTTTTCACTTTAGTTCTTAAATTTGGTGCACGTTTTCAAACCCAGAAAAATGTCTTAGTTGTGTGGGTAAAAAGGATGCATCCGATAGGATATTTTGTCAAATTCAAAGTTCATAATTTTTTTGTGTATGTTAACAAAAGACATCAGTAAAAAGTCGCCAACATTTGGTCCCTTCCAATAGGTAGAGCTTTCTCCCCTTCCTCTTTTTCATCACCTCCCACCCCTGCTCACTCCATTAAAATATTTAGGATATATATAATGTAGAGGCTAATTAGACCCATCTATTTGATGATCTCCATGATTCCTTGACTCACTTAGACTTTTAGTTTTCCAAAACTGTCCTTCTATTTGGAAAGACCATCCAAATATTTTGGCCATTCAAGCTCTATACAAATCTTTGATTTCTCCATTTGGAATTAGTATCTCGCCATTGTAATAACTTATCAAAACATCAACCCTGATTAAATTCATTTTTTTTCCTTTTCCTCTCCTGCCCCAAGCAGCTAAATATGGCTAGAGGAAAAAAGTCACAATAATCATTGTAATTTTAAATTAATAAACACAGACCTTAAGGTGCAAGTAATTCTACCACATCTCCTCAGCTAATTCACTTTCTCAATCTCCTAGGTAAATATTTCACATTTTCTCCTCTCTCATAAAACTCCAGCACCCTCATCCATGCAAGATGTCCTTGATTCTTATGTCATTGAGAAAATATAAGGAAAAAGAATACAATGTCCCCATGCTCTTATTACCAAATTTACCAAATTATGTACATCTGTACTCATGTAACTAGTCTTCTTTCCTAGAATAATGACAAATTGATTGTGCGTCTATCTAAGAGCAAACCATACCTTTGTGCATAGAGTTATATTTTTCTCACTTATTCTAAGGTATTCTCCTGTAATTGGTTGTTTCTCTCGTCTCTCATTATTTTTTCCCCTCTTTGTAGATAATTTTTTTACCAGCACAAAGACATGCCACGATGTCTCCCATCTTAAGAAAAAGCCTTTCTTTACTCCACATCTTTTTCCGGCTACTATTTTCTTCTTCTGCCCCTCTTTATGGCAAAATCTCTCAATAAGTTATCAGTACTCACACTCTCCATTTGTTCTTTCACTCTCTGGAATCCAAAAGATATTTGCTGGCTAACTAATAATATAACATGTTTGATCTTCCATTATATGATGTATTATAACTTGCTTTTACTATGTATGTAGTTCCACATACATATACTTTATTTTCTTTAGAGCAACCAATGATGCCAAACACTAGACCTGTATTTTATATACATTATCTATTTTATCTCTTACAACTCTGAGATAAGAATATTATTAATATTTTCTAGATGCAGAAACACATTCAGAGAGATTAAAACTGCAACATGTTACTATTCAATAACCTCATTCCTAACCCTCAAACAAAAGGCTTTTACTATTACTTTACATTTTAGTTAAATTTTCTAACACTTAATTTAACCTGTGTTATTTTAAGGAAATTTCATGAAATTAAGCATCAAGTTAACTAAATATATCACATATATACTTTTGAAACTTTGATCTATAGAAATTGCAGTTGAATTAACTACTTGAACTATTTTCTTATTTCCTTTATTTACTTCTATAATCATTAATGAAAACACATATTCATTAATGAAAACACACTTAAAGTTCTACAAAATAATGGAGTTGCCTAAACTATTGAGCATGAAAGGCTAGGAAAACACACTATTTCAGCTCAGTGAGACATGGAAATTTTTATTTTTAGAAATATTTTTGGAAATAGTAAGACTTAATGAAGTATATGAGACTTGAATTTAAATGTTTTATTCATCAATTTAAATTTTTCAATAACCCAACCTTTAATTTTTTTGCAGGCTTTATTTTTATGCCACTAATTTTCTATTGCTTTCTACCCACACTCCCACATCCCATCTCCCAGGACTTAATAGTTCTAATTCCTACAGATGCAACATAGGCTAGAGGAAATTAATGAAAAAAGTAGAAATTTGCTCTCCCAAATTCTCTCTGTAATTTTCTACATGTGCCTCCCTCACTCCCATATAATCCCCAGTTAAGTAAGCAATGATATTAAAGTTCTAGAGTGAATCTATAAATATCTAGAAACTTGAAAGAGGCTGGAATTGACAGAGAGAAATTTTCCTTCACTGCTGTCCCCCCTCTGTCTTGTTCATCTCCGTGCATGTTAATGTCCTTTGTCCAGGGGCACAGTATCTATTTCCACCATCCCTGGAAATCATCCTAGGCATTTCTTTTCTCTCACTATGCTTTCTGTCCCCTAAATCAAATCAATCACTAAATCCTGTTGACTTTACGTTCTAAATAACTCTCCAAAGTATGAACTCCTCTCTCTGTCTATTGCTGCAACCCTGGCCCAAGCCCCTGCATTATAGCAACAACTTTCACATATGTCTTCCAGCTGTCAAACCTTTTAACTAAACAGCCAGTGTGATTTTTTTTTAAGACAAATAAATTCATGTTTACACAGAACACTTCAATGTCTTCCCAATGTGTTAAAGAAAAAAGTTCAACTCCTTACCATAAGCTCTAGGATTCTGTGTTTAGCCTGGCTAATACCACTTTCTCTCACTGCCTACCATTCTGTGCATGAAACATTGCTGAAAGGTTTGCAGGTGAACGTCCCTGTGCCTAGGATGCTCTTTCCCAGACTCTGCAGGGTTGGCTTCTTTTCGCTTTCAGGTCTCAGTTTAAATGACTTTTCCTTAGAGAGGCTCCCTCTGACCACCTGAAGTAATTGTTCTCATTGTATTCTTTGTCAGGGTTTTATTCATAATATTTTTGAATTTTCTTCTTAATACCTTTTGCCTTATAATTACCTATTTACTTGCTTATTCTATGTGTCTTTCATTAGACTAAGCTTCATGGGACAGAGACAATGTCTATGTTGCTCTGCAGTGGATGCCCAGGGTCTAGCGCAATGCCTGGCTTATGGTAGTTTCTCAATAAATAATTGTCGAATGCATGAATGAACAAACAACTGAATGAACTGCTTGATGAATTTAGTAAAGATTGACTATTCCGTTTTGTTGAAATATTGTACCTTCATTTTCAAAATTCTTTGGTTTAGATCATTTTACAAGATATTTAAGCAAATTTAAGCTTAAATAAGCTTAAAATTATTGACAAAACAAAAATATGTATAGTCATATTTTATGGTGGGGTTTTACTTTTTTATATTAAATGAGCAAATTTTTCATTCTGGGTCATCAACTTTATCAACAAAGCATTAATTATTAGACCATATATGTTGAGGTTCCCTAATTAAAAGTGAAGGCACATCTGACTCAGCACTATGGATACTCCTCTTCTTACAATGTCCCTCATAAAAGCATCTCCTTCAGTTTATGCCTCTTGTCCTTTTCTCTACAAAGCTGAGATTTACTCAGGTTAAAGTATTGGTCTGGGAAAGGAAGTCACATTGTCCACCTTTATCGCCTTCATACTCTGCCATATTCAAAGAAACTTGTGCAAATAGATGTCTGAGAGAGACCGCCTCTGCAGACTCAGCAGATGTATGTGTATCTTTATTTGTGGTCAACTAGGTCTCACGTCATCTACACAACTACATGACACAAAAATAAAGGTTGCTTCTTTATTTTTCAAGGAAAATTCTCAATTTAAAAAGTTAAGCTAAAAGGAAAGGGACAAAATAAATGTGGAAAATAAATTATAGGACATTTGACTATAGACATAATAAGTAGTCACATTATAATCTAGGAAAATTATTTACTACAGAGACGAGAAAACATTTAGCTTTACCATCTATTCATTTTCTAAAAGACTACTAAATTTTGGGAAGAATTTGTAAAAAATAAGAACAGTTAAACTCTTTTGAACCATTGGTTTATGAGAGGTATTTTTCTAAGCACTTCACGTGCATTAAATAATTTATGCTCCACAAAATTTCTATTAGGTAGGTGCATTTATCCACCCTGTTTTACAGATGAGTAACTATGATATAGAGATATTAAGCAACTTTTACAAAGTCATAGAGCTAATATATGGCAAGGATGAGATTCAAATTTAAAGCCCACATCTTTAAACATCATGCTATACTGCCCTCAATATATAAATTGTATTCCAATCTATTTATAAAGAACCTATAGATCAGGAAAATGTGAAAATATGTACAAGCGCAAGGTATTAATCTTTTCATATAATTAATAGTTATAGTTTCCAAAATACTTTCACTATACTATTACATTAGTTTATACATGCAAATATTTAACATTTTATATATATACATATTTTGTGTATATATTTGGTATATACTACATGCTCAAAAAGTGGTACTCTTCACTAGATTCTCACTTTGACTCTATGAAATAGGAGAGTATAGGTGTCAGGTAAGAGAAGCTGTCTGTGATAATAAATTAACCCGACATAATTCAACACAAGTTTATTTCTCACTCAAGTAAAGTGCCATGTGGGTCAGAATGCATCCACCTTCAGGCATGGATCAGAGAGACTAAAATCCTTGACAATGGTTACCATTTACAAGTCTTAGTGCTAGCCCATCCACCTCAACACAAGGCTACTGGATAAGGGACAGGGTGCAGTGAAAGAAGCAGACCACATGATAACTCCCTCAGTCTAGTCATTTCTGCTCTCATTTTCTTGATCAGACTCAGTCAAATGATCTGAAGGTAAATCCAAAAGAAGTTAGAAAATCCTGTTTTCCAATGGGCCTATAAAAAAGAAATCATATAACAAAGAAAAAGCATTGTCTCTGCCACAAGAACTAGTATTCCTCTTTGTCAGGTTAGTATAGTGAGATATGTAGAGGTTGATAGGCTCTTGACCATTCATTTAGTAAATGCAGAGCTGGAACTTTAAACAGGCTTTCTGTATTTGAAATTAATTAATGGTCATTATGGCAAGTTTCATAACCAAAAAGCTACAATTTTATAAAGAAAATAATATTTTCAGTTTGAAATTATGAGAAGTACTTACGGAAGAGGTGCCATTTAAATTGTTATTGAAGGATAGATGGAATTTATGTATGGAGAAATGGGAGAAGGGAAACTGAGGCAAAGTGAGAGAGTATATACAGGAACTAGGAAATAGCTCAGTCTGACCAAATCAGGAAGATTATCCGGCCTGACTAAAAGAATTCACCTCGATTTGATGGATATAAAAATTGAATCGCTAAATTGATGTGGACATTAAGACAACTTATTTTTTCATAATTTGATCAATTTGTTTTCTTTCACTTTTATACCAGTCATAGCCTTGGGTTCTGAATGATGCCTGAAAGCTCACATGATTTATTTAAAGTTTGCTGTGGCTGAAATATTTCAAGATATTCTTCCAATTCCCAATATGATCATTAATGATTAAATATTGATATGTACTTAAAAATTATCAGAAGAGCCCTCATTATAGAAATATTAAATTGAAAAAAAATGAACTTGCATTTATTTATACATCTGACTTTTCCCTTTCAAGGATTTGTAATATTCCAGTTAAGGTGCTAGATGCAGATTAGACATGATTGGGATGGATCGCTCTCATTATTCTTACAAGCATAGGCTAATGCCTTCAGCACAGAGCTAGAATGAACAGAGTTTGCAATAATAAAAATGTGCATTATATGTACTTATATATTTTCCCTTTTAAAATAACTGAAATTTTAAACTAGCAATAGAAAGCAAAGTTGGGTGAAATTATACTGATATACAAAGGAACAGAATGTTATTTTATCATACCCAGAAGCATTTAAGTAAAGCAGAGAATCAGCTTTTTCTCTCTTTGTGTGTATATTATCCTAGGGAGACTCTGAGGTTATGGCAATGGAGTTGAAAAAAGAAGCAAAATCTTCCTAGGCAAAGTTCCAACAAGATTTAAACTTTTTGTTTCTATAAGGCATGCTATATGTGATATTATTGGGATGAAGCAGCCAAGAGCACAGAAAACAATATAAATAATCCAGATTTCTATCTGTGTATGTCTTACAAATTAGGCAAAGAGGATGCACCCAAGGACAGACTAGCTACATAAAACATGACATGTGCACTCTGTTAGCGGGCCGTTTCATGTTTACATTCTTTGGTCTCTGGGTTACAGAAAACTGGACGAGACTAAGATTGCCTTGCCTTCATCTGTCTTGTAAATTGAAGAGTGATAAGAAAATTTGGGGTCACAATTTTACCATGCCCAGAGGTGTCAGAAACAGGTAGACTATCAAGGGATGACAAAATATCATCACAATTTTTCATACAAAGTTGAAAAGACAAATTTATTTTTGGATTTTTGGTATACTAAGATGATGAATTTTGGTATGAATTACAAAGTGTTATAATTTAAAACCAACTATATATTCTAGAATGCAGTCTAGGATTAAAGGAAGTTTTGACAATGAATAAAAATAAATAATTGAGGAGAGACAACATGGGCCATTCAATGCATCCAGAAGTGCTGCTCCCATGGAGGGAGACCAAATTCTCAAGTAAACCAACAAACTTTGAAAAGATCTTTAGAGAGAAAACACTGAGTCAATGGAGCCATGGCTCAGACACCAAGGCTGAAGAGGGGGAAAGCTATGAGTCCTGTGTGGGGTTGCTGAATGCCAGCGCTAGTGCCCGCCCCTCAGTAGCTACTAAGGAGTGAATGAAGGGACAGAGGGACAGCCAACTCTTGCTGCACACCCCTGGGATCCTAACTACAAGAGAGCCCACGACCTCCACAGACATTTGAACTGGCAGGGGGATCTGCACTAAAAGTAGGCAGAGACAGAGCCCCAGCCTGCACAGAGCCCAGGGAGTTTGTGCGCACAGGGCAGCTGCAGTGGAATGTGGACGTATTAATAGGTGCTCAACTCCCAAGGCTCCCCATCTCCCTCTGAATAGCTCTAGCCCAAGGTGACCATAGGGCCAAGAGAGAGCACAGCAGACTTTCCACTGGGACTGGAGAACATCTGTTCTGCAGGCCTACCTGCCTGCCAGCCCCTCCCAAAGCCCATACCTGGCGGCTCCTGCAGGATTGTGTACACAGTGCGGCCTCTGCTACCCAACCTGGGTGTTTTGCAGGAGCCCCATCTGAGTACTTTCTTGGAAGCTGGGGTGTACTTTGGATCCTCCAGTGCCACTGGTGCCCGACCTCAAGGGACTGGAGATGGAGCCATGGGCTGGTCTCATTGCCATAGGGCTGTAGTGCTGCTCAGGAGTGCTCAACCAAGATTCACAGCCGGTGCTCATATTGGGGAGGATCCCCCACTCTGAGAACACTGAGAGAGGTGAGATGCATGGGCTAGTGGGCCAGTGACAGAGCAGGATGTGCCTGCCTTTACAGGGCTGGTCCTAGAAGGTTGTGGCCTGTCTGCCAGCTATGGCCTCTGCCTGATGGAGCCCATAGCTCAGAATACCTAGCAAAGGAAATGCGGGCCTTGTGCCAGTGATTGGAGGAGCTCCTCCAAGGCCCAGAAGAAGACATAGTGAGGGGATCATCTTTCTCTCCCTCCCATATCGCAAAGAACTGCTGCAAATGTGCTGAAATACAAAGGAGATGCATGGTTGAGTAAGAACCTATCTGCTAGTCATTACTCTTAACCATCATCTACTGGTTCACTTGACAAATTACAACATCAATATTAAATAAACATGGCCTGTGAAACCCAGGGCAAAAATCCATCAATAAATAAAGGTTCCACTTCCAACGTTAGCAATTACACTTCAACGTGAGATTTGGATGGGACAGAGATGCAAATGAATACCCAAAGGAAAATAGGTCATTCTACAAAAAGACACATGCTCTCATATGTTCATTACAGTGCTAATCATAAGAGCCAAGACATGGAATCAACCTAGTTACCTATTAATGGTGGAGTAGATAGAGAAAGTGTGGTATAAATATACTATGGAATACTATGCAGCCATAAAAACAAACAAAATTACGTTCTTTTTATGTTTTGCTGCAACATGGATGCAGCAGGAGGCCATTATTCTAAGCGAATTAACACAGAAACAGACAACTAAATACCACGTGTTCTCACTTATAAGTGGAAGTCAAACATTGAGTGAATACACATGGACATAAAGATGGGAACAATAGATGCTGGCCTCTACTAGAGGGAGGAGGAAGATGGGGTGTGGTCAGAGCAACTACCTATGAGGTACTATGCTCACTACCTGGATGATAGATCATCCTACCCTAAACCTCAGCATCATGCAACATACCCATGTAACGAACCTGCACATGCACCCTCTGAATCTATTATAAAAGTTGAAATTATTTTTTAAAAATATTTTTCTCTAGAAGAAGTAATCTAAATAATGTTCTCTGGAGTTACAGTTTTGGAACTTTATTATTTAGTGAAAATGTTTGATGTAGGAAACCAAATTATTTACTGGAGATAGGTAGTGACAAAATGAATCTACAAGAGATTGAATATTTCAAGTAGGGCTTCAAGGTTTTGTTAGAACGGGGAGATTAGCCACCTAAAACCTAACAAAGAGAGTGTTTCCAGGTTGTCTGTCTTAAGAAACAAAAACAAACAAACAGAAATATTCACAATAAATAAACTTGTTATTGAAGAAGAACAGAATTACGTCCTTTGCAGCAGCATGGATGCAGCTGGAGACCATTATCCTAACTGGATTAACACAGAAACAGAAAACCAAATACCACATGTTCTTACTTATAAATTGGAGCTAAACATTGAGTACATGTGGACATAAAGCACACATGGAGCCCTTGCTATAGAAGATGGGGGCTATTTAAAGGAACATTCAAGAACTTTGTGCCTGCTCCCAGAAGACAAAGATACCACATGATGAGTAGTGCTGATGTCAGTACTGAGGGCTGAAGGAGGATGGAGCCTAACACATAGTAATTAGAGTGATGTAAGTTGGGACAGAATGAAGAACTAGGTTGTTGGTTTTCAATCTTCACGTGGAAGTTTGGGGAAAGAGACTGTGTATAAATACTAGATTAGACAGATTAATTTCCAAAGAAAAGTGAGGCTTGAGGTGAAGCTTAAGTGAAGGGTAGAAAGAATACTGAAAAGAAGGAGTTAGAGAATTCCAAGACAGGGGGATGGCATGAACAGAGATATGGAAGGAAGATGATGAAGCTTGGGAGTCAGCGTCAGGGAGGAGTGGGAAGTCATTTTAAGGTGATGTCAGGAGGTTCAGAGCAAACAAATGATTTTAGAATTGAATCTATGTTTAGATTAGAGTTAATTAGAATAGAGTCAATGTTTAACATAAACTCCATTGGAAATTATTATAAAATGTGTAATGTGATCAACTTCGTCTCCTCTGAAGAGTAGTCTGGAATGACTGAAAAAAAGATGAATGGGAGGGTGAGATGTGGAACCAGGGAGAGTGGAGATTGCAAGTAAGAGATGATAAGAGGCCAGGGATACTCTATGTCATATACAGAGCAAAAGATGGTCTTCTTTGACTACCAAAATTAATCTGCTCACAATGACACTTTCTAATCCTTTCCAGGAACTGCTTTTTCATAGTTTTCCTTACCACTTTATTTTTATTTATTACCTATATCTCCCCTGTAGTATGTGACATGTTTTGTCTGTTTTTCATTGTTATATTTCCACAATCTAGAATAGTGACTGACACGTGGTAGTTGTTCAATGAATTTTTTTGTAAATTAATAAATATTACCAAAATTTTGCAGAAGGTAGTACTATGTAGCAAACCAAATATAAAGAATGAGGAGAAATAAAGAAAAACTAAAATAATGATTTCAGAGAATACAGCCTAAAGTGTAATTTTAAATGGGAAGAACAATTGGAAGCTTTTATGTGACGGAGGGAGGTTGGAGATGGTTTTAGACTGGAGCCTAAATAATATTGAAAGTATTATTTGGTTAGCACTGCATTACCAGCACTTAGCGTGGTACCTAGCACAAGGCTGCTGTTCCATAAAGAGGTTTTTAAAGAATACGTGTTCTACTGGGTTTGAGGATTTAGTAAACGTGTTTTTTGTTTGGAGTTTGAAAAGTAGGACTGAAGGGCAGGAAAAAAATCCTGACCAAAAAAAGTAGATTTGAACTTTACATAAAAGCTGGACAATCTGGTGTGGCAGAGGAGTTTTTAGAGCTTGGAAATGTATAAAGTGTTTACAATATTCATGTAATTAATTTTGTGTAAGAAAGGCTAGTCTCATTGGGCCAAAATCATGTTTTAAAAAATTTAGAGATTAATTTGAGAAATTTGCAACCTGGAGGCAAGAGCATAGAAATGTCAAAGCTTTGAATTAATATTATGAAAATGTGTCTTTTATTCATTTGGTAAATTTCTAGAAAGCTATATGCAAATTAAATAAGGGCAAATCTACTTACATTGACTTACATTAGAACAGTTTATTTTATCTGCATTTCTAATTGATTTGCAATTGACCATCCTTCATAACACCTTTGCCATTTCTCTGCCCTTCAGGATATTCTGTCAATTAGTTGATGAACTGCCAGCATTTAAATTCATCAAGAGCTTCCTATTTAAAGGCTGTCTGTAATGAATGCTTCAGTTATATCAGAAAATCATATTTATATATATTTAGTTTTCTAAAGAGCAAGGATCATGTATCATTAAATCTCAGGAGACTTTTGGTATCATAAATTTATAAATAAAGCATCCAGGAGCAGGTTGCTCAGTTCCCATGTAGTTGTATGGTTTTGAGTGAGGGTCTTAATCCCGAGTCCTCATTTGATTGCACTGTGGTCTGAGAGACTGTTATGACTTCCATTCTTTTGCATTTGCTGAGGAGTTTTACTTCCAATTATGTGGTCGATTTTTGAATAAGTGCTATGTGGTGCTGAGGAGAATGTATATTCTGCTGATTTGGGGTGGAGAGTCCTCTAAGTATCTGTTAGGTCCACCTGGCCCAGAGCTGAATTCAAGTCCTGAATATCCTTGTTAATTTTCTGTCTCATTGATCTGTCTAATATTGACAGTGGAGTGTTAAAGTCCCCCATTAATATTGTGTGGAAGTCTAAGTCTCTTTGTAGGTCTCTAAGAACTTGCTTTATGAATCTGGGTGTTCCTGTACTGGGTGCATATATATTTAGGGTAGTTAGCTCTTCTTGTTGCTTTGATCCCTTTACCATTATATAATGTCCTTTTTTGTTTTTGATCTTTGTTGGTTTAAAGTCTGTTTTGTCAGAGACTAGGATTGTAACCCCTGCTTTTTTTTTCTTTCTTTCTTTTTTTTTTTTTTGCTTTCCACGTGCTTATTTGTAAATAGTCCTCCATCCCTTTATCTTGAGCTTATGTGTGTCTTTGCACATGAGATGGGTCTCCTGAATACAGCACACTGATGGGTCTTGAGTCTGTATCCAATTTGCCAGTCTGTGTCTTTTAATTGGGACATTTAGCCCATTTACACTTAAGGTTAATATTGTTATGTGTAAATTTGATCCTGTCATCATGATGCTAGCTGGTTATTTTGCACATTAGTTGATGCACGCTCTTCATAGTGTCATTGGTTTTATATTTTGGTGTGTTTTGCAGTGGCTGGTTCCAGTTTTTCCTTTCCATCTTTAGTGCTTCCTTCAGGAGCTCTTGTAAGGCAGGCATGGTGGTGAGAAAACCCCTCAGCATTTGCTTGTACATAAAGAATTTTATTTCTCCTTCACTTATGAAACTTAGTTTAGCTGGATATGAAATTCTGGTTTGAAAATTCTTTCCTTTAAGAATGTTGAATATTGGCCCCTACTCTGTTCTGGCTTGTAGGGTTTCTGCAGAGAGATTCACTGTTAGTCTGATGGTCTTCCCTTTGTAGGTACCCTCAACTTTCTCTCTGGCTGCCCTTAACATTTTTTCCTTCATTTCAACCTTGGAGAATCAGATGATTATGTGTCTTGGGGTTGCTCTTCTTGAGGAGTATCTCAGTGGTATTCTCTGTATTTCCTGAATTTGAATGTTGGCCTGTCTTGCTAGGTTGGGGAAGTTCTCTTGGTTAATATCCTGAAATGTGTTTTCCAACTTCGTTTCATTCTCCCTGTCACTTTCAGGGACCTCAATCCATCGTAGGTTTGGTGTTTAACATAGTCTCATATTTCTTGAGGCTTTGTTTGTTCCTTTTCTATCTTTTTTCCGTAATCTTGTCTCATGCCTCATTTCAGTTAGTTGATCTTCAATCTCTGATATCCTTTCTTTGGGTTGATTGATTCAGCTGTTGATACTTGTGTATGCTTCACAAAGTTCTCATGCTGTGTTTTTCAGCTCCATCGGGTCATTTATGTTCTTCTCTAAACTGGTTATTGTAGTTAGCATTTCCTATAACCGTTTGTCAAGGTTCTTAGCTTCATTGCATTGGGTTAGAACAGGCTCCCTTAGCTCAGAGGAGTTTGTTATTACCCACCTTTTGAAGCCTACTTCTGTCAATTCATCAAACTCATTCTCTGTCCAGTCTTGTGCCCTTGCTGGAGAGGAGTTGCAACCATTTGAAGGAGAAGAGGCATTCTGATTTTTGGAATTTTCAGGCTTTTTGCACTGGTTTTTCCTCATCTTCGTGGATTTATTTACCTTTGATCTTTGAGGTTGATGACCTTTTGATGGGGTTTCTGTGTGGGGGTTCTTTTTGTTGATGTTGATGTTATTGCTTTCTGTTAGTTTTTCTTCTAACAGTCAGGCCTCTCTTCTGCAGGTCTGCTGCAGTTTGCTGGAGGTCCACTCCAGACCTTATTTGCCTGAGTATCACCAGGGGAGGCTGCAGAACAGCAAAGACTGCTGCCTGCTCCTTCCTCTGGAAGCTTCATCCCAGAGGGGCACCAGCTTTATGCCAGCCAGAGCTCTCCTATATGAAGTGTCTGTCAACCCCTGTTGAGAGGTGTCTCCCAGTCAGGAGGCACAGGGTTCAGGGACCCACTTGAGGAGGCAGTCTGTCCTTTAGCAGAGCTTGAGCACTGTGCCGGTAGAATCCTCCTTGTCAGGGTCCACTGCTCTCTTCAGAGCTGGCAGGCAGGAACATTTAAGTCCACTGAAGCTATGCCCACATCCGCCCCTTCCCTCAGGTGCCCTGTCCCAGTGAGATGGGAGTTTTATCTATAATTTTATCTATAATCCCGACTGTGGCTGTTGACTTTCTTTCAGAGATGCCCTGCCCAATGAAGAGGAATCTAGAAAGGCAGTCTGGCCACAGCCACTTTGCCACACTGTGTTTAGTTCTGCCCAGTCCAAACTTCCAGGCCTTTTTAGTGCAGTCATGGGAGAACCACCTACTCAAGCCTCAGTAATGGCAGACGTCTCTCTCCCCATCAAGCTTGATCATCCCAGGTTGACTTCATACTGCTGTGCTGGCAGCGAGAATTTCAAGCCAGTGGTTCTCAGCTTGCTGGGCTCCATGGGGGTGGGACCTACTGAGCAAGACAACTTGGTTCTCTGGCTTCTGCCTGCTTTCCAGGTGAGTGAATGGTTCTGTCTCCCTGGAGGTCCAGGTGCCACTGGGGTATGAAAAAAAATAAACTCCTGCAGCTAGCTCAGTGTCTGCCTGAACAGCTGCCCAGTTTTGTGCTTGAAACCCAGGGCCCTGGTGGTGTAGGCACATGAGGGAGTCTCCTGGTCTGCAGATTGCAAAAACCATGGGAAAAGTGTAGTATCTGTGTTGGTTAGCACAGTCCCTCACAGCTTCCCTTGGCTGAGAAAGCGAGGCTCCCATGCTCCTTGCACTTCCTGGGTGGGGCGATGCCTCATCCTGCTTCTGCTCACCCTCCATGGGCAGCACCCACTGTCTAACCAGTCCCATTGAGATGAATAGGGTACCTCAGTTGGAAATGCAGAAATCACCTGCCTTCTGCATTGGTCTCGCTGGGAGCTGCAGACTGGAGCTGTTCCTATTCTGCCATATTGCCAGCTAAATACAGACTACTTTTTAACTAAGTAACTAATTCAAGTAAAATAGCCAGTCAAAGGTTTGCATATAAATGAGCTCTCAAAGTACCAGCTATTCACACTGAGTTATATTTTCTAACTTGTGGAACAAATATTAACAATCTCTTTTATCATCAATATTAAAAAAATTAAAATTTAGCAGCATTCTAAATAGTTAACAAATGTTATCCTTTAGAAAACAAGTGGTAACAGAGAATGATTTAGTGGATATGCAGATATTGCAGACAATATGTTACCTTTTATAACCCAATAATTTATATAATCCCTTCATTTATATTATCTTATTTCAATAATTTATTAACAATTTGAGTAATTATGTTGCTGAAAATGTACCAAATGATTAATAATCATGTTAGATTCATTAAGACTTTCCATTTGACAGTAACTGTACTGTTTGTTTTGTATATCTTACCTCATTTAATCCTCAAAATGACAATATGCAGTAAGCACTAACATTCCTATTTTACAAATGAGAAAGCTTAAGTGTACAGAACTTAGATAACCTGTCCAATGTCACGTAAACAGTATACGATGACCCAAGATTCAAACCCAGATCTGCCTTTTCCAAAATTGGTGCTCTTAATTGCTGTATATACTAATAAAGACATAGTAAAAAATCTGACTCATCCCTAATGTTGACCAAGGATAATCAACTACAATGATGTAATACAAGTGAGAAATTGGGACTGAAAGTTCTGAGAAGGTGCTATCTTTTCCCTTTTGAAATACCAATGCCATGCCTTGTTCTTTGGTGTGTAGTAATCGCTTAAGATGCATTTGTCGAATGAATAAATGAATGAATGAATACAAAGAAATACAAAGATGGATTGGAGCATCAGGAGTTACTTTTGCAGAAGAATAAATAAAAAAGTTAAATGTCTCCCCCAATGCCATATATTTACTAATCAAAATGTAGAGGCTTGAACCCAGATCATCTAATTCTAACTTTATTCTTTTTCAAGGTTACTACAGAAGCCTACCTTTTGCATTATCCAGGAATATGGCACATAACAGAGATGGCGCATGTCATTTACTAAGATGACAATATCGCATTTTTGTTTTTGGCTTTCTAAATTGTTTCAGCTTTATTGGCATATAATTGACAAAAATTGTATAGTTTAAGGTGCACAACTTCTCAAAGTAGTTAACATAGCCATCATTTTACATAGTTAACATTTGTGCATCTGTGTGTATATGTGTGGTGAGAACACTTAAGATCTACCTTTGATATGGTTTGGCTGTGTCCCCGCCCAAATCGCACCTTGAATTGTAACTCCCACAGTCCCCTCATGTTGTGGGAGGAACCTGATGGGAGATAATTGAATCATGGGGGTGGGCCATTCCTGTGCTGTTCTCATGATAGTGAATAGGTCTTACGAGATCTGATAGTTTTCAGAACAGGAGTTTCCCTGCTCAAGCTCTCTCTCTTTGTCTGTTGCCATCCATGTAAGATGTGACTTCCTCCTCCTTGCCTTCCACCATGATTGTGAGGCTTCCCCAGCCATGTGGAACTGTAAGTCCATTAAAGCTATTTTTCTTCTCAGTCTCAGGTATGTCCTTATCAGCAGCATGTAAATGGACTAATACACTAAACTGGTATTAAGAATGGGGTGCTGCTGAAAAGATACTTGAAAGCATGGCAGCAACTTTGGAACTGAGTAACTGCAGAGGTTGGAAAAGTTTAGAGGGCTCAGAAGAAGACACAAAAATGTGGGAAGGTTTGGAACTTCCTAGAGGCTTGTTCAATGGCTTTGACAAAAATGCTGATAATGATATGGACAATGAAATTCAGGCTGAGGTGGTCTCAGATGGAGATGAGAAACTTGTTGGGAACTGGAGCAAAAGTGATGCTTGTTATGTTTTAGCTAAGAGGCTGGCAGCATTTGTCCCTGCTCTAGAGATTTGTGGAACTTTGAATTTGAGAGAGGTGATTTAGGGTATCTGGCAGAAGACATTTCTAAGCAGCAAAGCATTCAAAAGGTGGCTTGGATACTGTAAAAAGGATTCAGTGTTAAAAGGAAAACAGCATAAAAGTTTGGAAAATTGCAGCCTGTCTATGCAATAGCAAAGAAAATCCCATTTTCTGTGGAGAAATTCAATCTGGCTGCAGAAGTTTGCATAAGGAGGAGCCAAATATTAATCCCCAAGACAATGGGGAAAATGTCTCCAGGGCATGTTAGAGGTCTTCATAGCAGCCTCTCCCATCACAAGCCTGGAGGCCTAGGAGGAAAAAATGGCTTTGTGGGCTGGGTCCAGGGCCCCTGTGCAGTGTGCAGCTTAGGGACTTGGTGCCCTGCATCCCAGCTGCTCTGCTCCAGCCATGGCTGAAAGGGGCCAATGTAGAGCTCAGGCCATGGCTTCAGAGGATGAATGCTCCAAGTCTTGGCAGCTTCCGTGTGTTGTTGAGCCCACAAGTGCACAGAAGTTTAGAATTTGGGTTTGGAAACATCCACCTAGATTTCAGAAGATGTATGGAAATGCCTGGATGCCCAGGCAGAAGTTTGCTGCAGGAGCAGGGATTTCATGGAGAACCTCTGCTAGGGCAGTGAAGAAGGAAAATGTGGGGTTGGAGCCCTCACACAGTGTTCCCATTGGGGCACCACCTGGTGGAGCTGTGAGAAGATAGCCACCATCCTTGAGACCTCAGAATGGTAGATCCACTGACAGTTTTCACCATGCACCTGGAAAAGCCACAGACACTCAATGCCAGCCTGTGAAAGCAGCCAGTAGGGAGGCTGCACCCTGCAAAGCCACAGGGGCAGAGCTTCCCAAGACCACGGGAACCCATCTCTTGCTTCATAGTGACCCGGATGTGAGACACGGAGTCAAAGGAGATCATTTTGGAGCTTTAAGATGTGACTGCCCCACTGGATTTTGGACATGCATGGGGCCTGTAGTCCCTTCATTTTGGCCAATTTATCCCATTTTGAATGGCTGTATTTACCCAATACTTGTATCTAGGAAGTAACTAACTTGCTTTTGATTTTACTGGCTCATAGGTGGAAGGGACTTGCCTTGTCTTGGATGAGACTTTGGATTGTGGACTTTTGAGTTAATGCTGAAATGAGCTAAGACTTCGGGGGACTGTTGGGAAGACATGATTGGTTTTGAAATGTGAGGGCATGACATTTGGGAGGGGCCAAAGGCAGAACGATATGGTTTGGCTGTGTCTCCACCTAAATCTCATCATGAATTTTAACTCCCACAATTCCCACATGTCATGGTAGGAACCTGGTGGGAGGTAATTAAATCATGTGAACGGGTCTTTCCTGTGCTTTTTCTTGTAATAGTGAATAAATCTCATGAGATCTGATGGTTTTGAAAACAGGAGTTTCTGCATTCGAGCTCTCTCTCTTTGCCTCCTGCCATCCACATAAGATGTGATTTGCTCCTCCTTGTCTTTCACCATGTTTGTGAGGCTTCTCCAGCCATGAGGAACTGTAAGTCCATTAAACCTATTTTTCTTCCTAGTCTTGGTTATGTCTTTATCATCTGCATGAAAAAAGACTAATACAACCCTCTTAGTAAATTTCAAGTTTAAAATTCAGCATTATTAACTATAGTTAACATGCTGTACATTAGCTCTCCAGGACTTATTCATCCTCCATAACTGAATCACTTTATCTTTGATCATATTCTCATTTCCTGCACCCCCCATGCTCCTGGCAACCATCATTCTCTCTGTGTTTCTATAAGTTTAACTATTTTAGATCCCAAATATTAATAAAATAAGGCAGTATTTGTCTTTCTGTGTCTGGCTCAATTCACTTAGCATAATATCTTCTAGGTTCATCTATGCTGTTGCAAATGGTAGGATTTTATTATTTTTAAAGGCTGAATAATATTCTATTGTATAAATATATACCTAATTTTCTTTATCCATTCCCTGTCCACAAACGTTTGGATTATAACCACATTTTAGCAATCACAAATATTATTGCAATGAACATGAGAGTGCAGATATCTCTTCAAGATAATAATTTAATTTCCTTTGAATATTTAACAAGAATTAAGATTTGCTGAATCATATGGTAGATTTATTTTTAATGTTTGGAGGAATCTCCATACTGCTTCCATGATGGCTTTGATACTTCCACTAACAGTGTACAAGGGTTCTCTTCTCTCCCCATCCTTACCAGCATTTGTTATTTTTTGTCATTTTGATAACAGACATTCCAACAAGTGTGATGTGATATGTCCTTGGGGTTTTGATTTGCATTTCCCTGACAATTAGTGGTGTTGAGCACTTTTCATGGACCCGTTGGCTATTTCTGTGTCTTTTCTTTAGAAATATCTATTCAGGTTCTTAGCCCATTTAAAATCAGGTTATTTGTTTTCTTGCTATTGAGTTGAGTTCCTTATATATTTTGGATACTAGCCACTTATCATATATGTGGTTTGCAAATATTTTATCCCATTCTGTAGATTGCCTTTTCACTCAGATGATTGTTTCCTTTGCTGTACAGGTGTTTTTACTTTGCTACAATCTCACTTGTCTAATTTTGCTTTCATTGCCTGTCCTTTTGGGGTCATATCCACAAAATTAATGCCCAGGCCAACGTCATGGAGTTTTTCCCTATGTTTTCTTCTATAGGATTTACATTTTATGTCTTGCATTTATATGTTTAATTGATTTTGAGTTTATTTTTATATATGGTGTGAGACAAAGTTCTAGTTTCATTTTTCTGCATGTGGATATATGGTTGCTCCAACACTATTTATTGAGGAGACCATCCTTTCCCCATTGTGTGTTCCTGGAAACTTTGCTGTAGGCCAATGGACTGTAATGCTTGGATTTTATTTCTGGGATCTCTCTTTTGCTCTGTTGGCCTATGTGTCTATTTCTATGCCAGTGCCATACAATTTTGATCACGTAGCTTTGAAATACATTTTGAAACCAGGAAGTGTGCTGCTTCCAGCTTGGTAAATGAAATTCTTTTCAGATAGCTCATTGTATGTATATAGAAATGCAACCAGTTTTTGTATGTTGATTTGTATCATGAAACTTTACTGAACTTGTTTACTATAACATTGTTTTGGTTGAAATCTTTAGAATTTTCTACATATATGATTGTGTAATCTGCAAAAAAAAGGATAATTTTACTTCTTCCTTTTCAATTTGGTTACGTTTTATTTATTTTTCTTGTCTAATTGCTCTGGCTAGGACTTCCAGTACTGTGTTGAATAGAAGTGGTGACAGTGAGCATCCATGACTTTTACTGGATCTTAGAGGAAAAGATCTGAGTTTCCCTGCATTGATTATGATGTTAGTTGTGTGCTTTTTATATGTGGTCTCTATTATGTTAATTTCCTTTGATGCCTTGTTTGTTGAGAGTTGTTATTAAGAATGGATGTTAAATGTTGTCAAATGCTTTTTCTACACCTATTAAGATGATCATGTAGTATAAATTTTCATTCTGTTAATGTGGTGTATCATATTGATTGATTTGCATATGTGGAATCATTCTGACATAACAGAGATAAATTCCACTTGGTCATGATGTATGATCCTTTTAATATGCTTTTGAATTGAGTTTGCTCTCTTCTCCTTCCAGTATTCCCACAATACATATGTTGCTTAATTTGACAGTGTACCATATTGTATGCTTTCTTCAATCTTCTTCATTCTTTTTTGTTTATGTTCCACTAACTGGCTAAATTCAAATGATCTGTCTTCAGGTTTATTGATTCTTTCTTTTGCATAATTGAGTCTGCTGGTGAAGCTCTCTATTGAATTTTGCTGTTCCGTCACTCTATTCTTCACCTCCAGGATTTCTTTTTGGTTCTTTTTAATGGTTTCTATTTTTCAAATAAAATTTCTCATTTTGTTCACATTTGTTTACCTAATTTCATTTGATTGTCTATTAAATTATAGTTCATTGATATTCTTTAAGATGATTGAGTTCTTTGTCAAGCTGTTCATATAACTCCACTTTTAGGATTGGTTACTGGTGCTTAATTTTCTTTGGTAGTGTCATATTTTCCTAATTCTTCATAATCTATGCAGCCTTGCCTTGGTGTCTGTGTATTTGAAGGAGCAAACAGCTCTTTCAGTCTTTACAGGCTGATTTTGGTAGGTAAGTACCTTCTCCTGTTGAGATGATAGGCTGATAGGACTGCCTCTGAGAGCATAGTCATTCAGGGCTGGAGCCAGGTCAAAATACGGGATGCCTTTATTCCAGTGGTATAGATGAGTGTGACTCCATCTAGGTCCTTGGGGGATGAAGTAGAGGGATGCTGGAGCTTGGTCACAGGACTGCTTCATGGTCCACAGTCAGGTCTGAGGTGAATGGGCCTGCTACTGTGGGTGCTAATGAGTATGGCTGCCTACAAGTCCCTGGGTGGGAAGGACTGCCCCACAGACTGCAGCAGAGCAGGATTACAACAAAATCATAGGGCTGCTAAGGGTCTACAGCCAGGTCCAAGGTCGGCAGGCCTGTTAGGGAGGTTATTGATGGACGTGGCTCTCACCAGATCCCTGGGTGAGAAAGGCTGCCTCCAGACCATGGTAGGGTGAGGCCGGAGCTGAGTTAGAGGGCAGCTTCAGGGTTCACAGCCATGACAGAGGTTGTCAGACCCATCTTGCTGGCATCACTTTCAAGATAACAACATTCTTGAACTGGGGTTTTGCTCCACATTTACTCTAAAGCTCCAATGTCCTATTGTATGCACCAGGAAAACAGTAGGTAGTGATTAAAAGCATGAACTCTCAGTCAGGTAGACTGGGTTCAAATTTAGGCTCTCCCCTTTACTAGCTATGTGGTCCCAGGCAAGTTGCTTTAATTTCACTAAACCTTGGTTTTATCATTTATAAAATGGACATAATAGCACACAACCCATAAAACTATGAGGACTGAATATTAAAATCCATGAAAAGTGCTTAGCCAGAAAGTAGAATGGTGATTATCAGGGGCTAGGGTATGGGGTAGCGTATTAGTCCATTCTCACGTTGCTATAAAGAACTACCTGAGACTGGGTAATTTATAAACAAAAGAGGTTTAATTGACCAACATTCTGCAGGCTGAACAGGAAGCATGTCTGGGGAGGCCTCAGGAAACTTACAATCATAGCAGAAGGTGAAGGGGAAGCAGGCACATCTCACATGACCAGAGGAGGTGTAAGAGAGAGCAGGATGAAGGTTCCACACACTTTTAAACAACCAGATCTTGTGAGGACTCACAAACCATCACAAGAACAACAAGGGGGAAATCCACCCCCATGATCCAATCACCTCCCACCAGGCCCCTCCTCCAACGCTGGAGATTACAATTCAACATGATACTTGAGCAGGGGACACAAATCCAAACCATACCAACTGGGGATTTGGGAAATATTGGTCAAAAGATACAAAATTTTTGTTGGAAGGGAGAAATAAATTCAGAAGTTATATTTAAAAACAATACATTATATATATATAAATTGCTAAGAGAGACTTTACATGTCTTCACCACAAAATAAGAAAGTGAAATAATGGATATGTTAATTGGCTTGATTTAGTGATTATACAATGTACACATATGTCAAAACCTCATGTTGCATGACATGAATATATAACTTATTTTATTTTATTTTACTTTATTTTATAGACAGAGTCTCACTCTGTCGCCCAGGCTGGAGTGTGGTGGTGTGATCTCGGCTCACTGCAAGCTCCACTTTCCGGATTCACGCCATTCTCCTGTCTCAGCCTCCCAAGTAGCTGTGACTACAGGCATCCGCCACCATGCCCAGCTAATTTTTGTATTTTTAGTAGAGATGGGGTTTCACCGTGTTAGCCAGGATGGTCATAACATTTTTATTTGTCAGTTAAAAAATTAAAATTTAAAAACGTGCTTAGCACATTGCCTAATGTATATTAGTCTTAAAGAACTGGCTGTTATTTTATAGCATCAGGTTTGTTAGTTTCTCAGGGCTGCCACAGCAAAGCACCAAACAATGGATGGGTTAAAACAACAGAAGTCTATTGTCTCACAGTTCTGGGAGTTACAAGTCTGAAATAAAGGGGTTGGCAAAGCCATGCTCTCTCGGACAGTTCTAGGGGGCAGAATGCTTCTTTGCCTCATCTAGCTTCTAGTGTTTGATAGTAACCTTGGCTTTCCATGTCTATCTTCTCCCTGTTCATCTTCACATCACCTTCCTTCCATCCTGGTCTGTTTCTGCATCCAAATTTCCTTTTTTTATAATGACACTAGTCATATGAATTAGAGCCTATTCTGATGTCATCTTAAACTGGTTACCTCTTTAAAGACCCTATTTCCAAATAAGGTCACATTCAGAGGTAACCGGAGTTAGGATTTCAATATATATATTTGGAAAGACACAATTCAACCTGCAACACCAAGCATTTACTTTTAATACTGCTGCTCAGAAGAGCCATGTAACTTCAAATCACCCACCCCAAAAAACAATGTGAAAAGCACTTAAACCGATTATTTCTTTAAAGATCCCATTTCCAAATTAAGGTCACATTTAGAGGTACCAGGAGTTAGGATTTCTATATATATATTTGGGAGGACACAATTCAACCTGTAACACCAAACATCTACTAAAAGTACTGCTGCTTAGGGGAGCCATGTAACTTCAAATCACCCAACCCAAAAAAGCTATGTGAAAAGCACTTTTCTAAGAACTGTCCCTTGTGTGTCCTACTTTTCTTCTCAGCCAGCTCCTGACAGCCTCAATTGAGAGTTGCCTCTTGGGTCTGGTTTAGCTGTCACTCCTGGTCTAATTAGGGGAGCCACTGGCTGACCTACAGCCTCTGTCCCCAGTAGGGCCCCAGTTCTGCTTTTCTTGTTTTAGTACCTGCCTCTCTAGTGACATGACTGCCTCCCTTGGAGGCTGACCTTGTCCTCATTTTACCTTCACTAATTCTCTATTGCACAAATGATAGTAGTAAGAGCTCACATTTATGGAAAGTTCTTATGAGTTATACCAAATACTAACACTCTATAGGCATTGCCTTATTTAATTCTTACAACAGTCCTATATGGTAAATTGACTATTTCACAGATGAGAAAACTGAGGTTCAAAGAGCTTAAGTTGTCCCAAATTGCACAGCTAGGAACAGACAACACCAGAATGTAAACCTAAGTATATTTAATATCAAAGTTTGCTTCTTAGCTATATAGTAAAAGGCAAAAGATTTATACAATCTGAGGAGAAACCAGAGTATAAAGATTGCTTCTTAACTATATAGGCTCTGCTCTAAGAGGGTGCATCGCTTATGGGGAAATAAGTCTATAAACACAACAACAAAGTAAAATGATTAGAATAAGAGGCAAACATAGAAAACTATGTGAACACCCCAAAAAAGAGTCCTAATCCTAATGGGAATTATCAGGAAAGGTTTTCAAAAGGTTATGATTTATCATGCATATGTGAAAGCGTGTGCCATGGACAGAGACAGATGAAGGGAGGGATCAGGAAGAGCCTTTATACCATGTAAGAGTTTGAAATCTTAAAGACAATAGAGGAATGGAAATTATACAAAGAGAAGATCATATTAACAATTCTTATTTAAGCAAGGAAATGACATAATCTGTTTATATGTTGGGAAGTTCACTCTGAAAGCAATACGGAGAGGAGATTAGAGGGATACAAATCAGGAGATAGGGCATTTATCAGAGGCTATTGCCTGAAATAGGCAAGAAATGATGAGGCTTGAGTTAAGATGGTGGCAGAGGGAATGAAGAGGAGGGAGAAGATTTCAAAGAGAAAGAAGTTATAATTATTGCATTTGGGACTGATTTAATGTTAGCATAAAAAAGAGGGAAAACAATGAAATAATGTCCAAGATTCCAGTATGATTTCTGGATACACAGTGATGCTACTTACTGCAATAGGGATCAAGAAGAAAAACCAGGTGTGGAGAAGGTGGGAGGCAACTATGGATTTAACTCTGAAGATGTTAAAGGTTGAGGTACTGTAAGTTATGAAAGTGGAGACATCTATTAGGCAGGCAGATGTATGGGCCCAGAGGGCAGGGAATCATTATAATTGCCTCCTAAATGATTTCTGTCTCTGCTCCTCACATCCCTCTGCAACCTGTTCCCCCTACACAGTAAGTTAGATTTTGTCCCCTCCCTATTTCCTAACAATAGCTTCCCATCTCATTCAAAGTGAAAAGCCAAGTCTTGACTATGACCTACAAGGCCAGATATAATCTGCTGCTTTCTGGCCATTTCTGATCTTATCTCTTAGAACTTTCCCTCTCACGTACTCCACTCTAGCCACACAGGTGCCTTTGTTCTTTTTCAAGCCAGGCAATTTCCTACTTCAGCCCGGCAAGTTCTTTGTTACTTTTCAAGCAAGGCAAGTTCCTACTGCTACACTTGACGCTCCTTCTTCCTGGAACATTCTTCCTTACAGGTAAACCTGTGGTGGGTTCTTTCACTTCCCATAGATCTTTACTCAAAAGCCATCTTCTTTCTCACTGGGACCGTTGTACCTAAAATTGTGTGATTGTATCTAAAATTTCAACTCTCATTTGGCATTTCATCTCCATATTCTCAGCTTTATTTTTCTCTCCTTTGTATTTATCCCTATTTAACCTACACTACATTGTACTTACATGTCTTGTTCTTGTGCTCAAATGCAAGCTCCCTGAGGCATAAAGATTTTGTCTGCTTTGCTTGCTGCTCTATCCGCAGTGTCTAGATGAGTGCCTGGCACAAAGTAGGCATGCAATAAACACTTGTAAATAAACAAATGAATGGGAAAATCCGCTCATTCATTGATTCAGTAATTATTTCTTGAATATTTTTCCAAGCATTGTTCTAGATTCTGGGAAATAACAAAACAGATCACTTATCTGCCGTCATAGAATTTACTTCCTAGTCAAAGAGCGCAAAAATGCCAGATGGTGGCAAGCACTAGGGAGAGAAAGAAAGGAAGCTAAGGAAGATGGATTTCAGAATCATGAACATAAGATGCTGGAGTCCCACGTGAAAATGAGAGATAATATATCATTTCTGATGTAAGGAAATACCAACATTTAAGGGATTAATGGAGGAAGGGAAGTCCATGAAGAAATCTGAGAAATGGAAGAAAATCCAGGACACAGCAGCCTCATGGGAGTCAAGGAAGTGAAGAATCTTGTGAAGGAAGGAGTAATTCATAATGTCAAACTTCTAACTCATAGAGGTCAAGTACTATAAAGACAATAATGTGTTTTAAAAATTAGGCATTTAGGTGAATTTACAAAAATAAGTTTCAATGGAGCAGTGAGATCAGAAGCCATATTACCGTGAACTAAAATGAGAACCAGATACGAGGAATTCAATTTGGTAGATATAATCCACTCTTCTCAAAAAGTGCTGCTTAAAAAAAAAAGAAAGAAAAAAACACAGATATTAAAGGAATAAATGAATTAAGAAGACAGCTAGGAGAACACTTGAAAACTTCATTAGAACTATTTTGAATACAGCCAGGGAATTGAAGACAGCTCTCTCTCATTCTCTCTCTCTCTCTCTTTCACACACACACACACACACACACACACACACACACACACACACTGCCCTCAGGGAGCTTGCGTTTGAGTACAAAATACCTATTATAATCTTCATTTTAAATGATGGCATTCTCATAAGCTTACATGAAGTTCCCAGAAGCATACAAACTTTATAAAAGCTGGGGCTTGGTTCGTGGTCAGCAAACTGCAGTTTAGTTTTACCCATAGGTTTAATGCAAACATAGGTGAGTCACAAAATGTATATTAGCAACAAGAACAATATTATCAGCAACTGAAATAGAATGAGAGCAATAATTTTAGCACCAGCTAAAATAGAATGAATATCTATTAGGGGTCAAACACTATGCTTCACCCTGTAAATTTATTTTACTTCATTTTTGAGATGTGGAAACTGAAGCTCACAGAAGTAAATAACTTGTCCAGGGTTACAGGGCTTATAAAAGTAGAGCTGGGAATCAAACCCAGATCTGTTTAATATCCATTATGATTCCACTGTACCAGGCTGCCTAAGCTATATAATGCTTTAGTGTCTTATGCTATTGCAACTTGTGGATAAATTCCAAATGGGTGAAAGGCCAGAATGTAATAAATGAAGACATACAAAAACTAGAATGGATACATTAGTACTGGGAAAACTTTATTGTTTTCAAAATTGAGAAAAATAGAGAAAAGATTTAAAAATGTGAGTACATAAAAATGAAATAATTTCAACCTGGGAATATACTTATATTACATGTAGTAACATAATAGCCCTAACATATAAAGAGCCTTGAAAAATAGAAAAGCACCAGCAACTTTATAAAAAACTGGGCTAAACATATGAGCAAGAAAAGAAATGCAGTATATTAGTAACTTATTGTCCAGTAGCAAAGTATCCCCAAATTTGGCAGCTAAAAACAATAAATATTTATTATTTCACAGTTTCCATAGGTCACTGATTCAGGCACAGCTTAGCTGTGGCTCACAGTCTCTCACAAGGCTACCATCAAAATGTCAGCTAGGGCTGCTCTCATCTCGAGGTCGGACCAAAGAAGAATTTGCTTCCAAATTATATTGTGAATATTTTCTGTAGCTATAACATATTTTGAAGAAAAAATATAATCCCTAAAACTTAAAAGCAAAATGAAACAAATGAACTTTACTATTTATCAAGTTGGTGGCTTAACTACATAGGGAGGAACAATTTAAAATAACTTTAAAACACAGGGATTTATTTGTCTCTGTATTTCTAGTGGCAAATAGCTTAAAACTAACCAAGCAGACAATACTGCCCCACTATTGTGTGAAAAAGCACAACAAAAACATTTAACTCTTTTCAATGATTATATTATTTGTGGTAATGTTGATGTTGGTCTGTTATTTGTGTGGTGTGTGACAAACAGATGCATAATTATGTTGATATCTTTGTGATGCAGGATTTTCAGCATGATAAAGTACAGATGTAAGATTAAAGAGGTTAAGCACAAATCTTGTATTCTTGAATGTGAATTGGAATGTCAGTATAAACTCATGGCATATTTTCTCTGAAAGAAAAATAATCTAGTTCTTTCCACTGAAAAGAACTGGAAACAATGGCCAGCCAATGGGTAGCAACTGGCAACTCTATTGACCAGATTTCGGCCTCTAAATAAATACCATTTCCCCCTAAAAGGAACCAAAGCACCTTGAAAAAATAGCTAGTTCTAGTTCTGAGACAAAACATATATAAGATAACTGCTACATCTTATACCAGAAGGAAGCTAATGATGATACTG
Source organism: Symphalangus syndactylus (assembly GCF_028878055.3). NCBI lineage: Eukaryota > Metazoa > Chordata > Mammalia > Primates > Hylobatidae > Symphalangus > Symphalangus syndactylus. The sequence continues at coordinate 52,558,264 of NC_072441.2, read as the reverse complement.
TAATTACAGTTCTGTGAAAAGGATACAGGAAACCAATTGAAGAGGCTTCTAGTGGCCAAAAAGTGAATAATTGGAGCATCAATAATAACAGCATAATGAATTGAAATGTATCAAATGCCTCTAAGTTCATAGATTTATAACTATAAAATATATTATATATTAATAATATATAATTAATTATATAATTGATATATAAGTAATGTAAAATATATTAAATACTAATAATATAATCATAGTTATATTATTAATTAATATTATATATAACATATGCAATATATTCAAATTTACATATCATGAAATTTATATACAAATATTATATAAAATATATTAATATCCAGATTATTCACCTTTGCAGGATGCTAGGGAACCAACTCACTTTTTATACTAAAAAGGGGCTAAAGAAGAATTTATCCTGTTTTTCTACATAAGCTGTATTACTGACTAACTAAATCGTTGATTAGGTGAAGTTTCTCCTTATATAGGTACTATAGTTAATAAATGAGGAATGAATGATAAAAATAAAAATTCAACATTTTTCAACCCCTAAAAGAAAAAACAGATCTAGGAGATAATCATCGATGATGGATAATATTAGTAATAGAGAAAAACAAAAAAAAAAACCCATGTTATTTATTTCCTAATGAAAGGGCATACCAATGCCTATGAGGTATTTTTGCAAAAAAAAAAAAAATACAAAACACTAGATTAATCTTCTAATACACAGAAATGCAGGGGACCAAGGAATATGTCAATCAACCCTATTAGGTTGCAATTATCAAAATCTAGCCTATGGGGACTCTATGGCTTATTTTTAATTTTTTTAAATTTTTATTTCTTTCTGTGACAGGATCTTTCTCTGTTGCCTAGGCTGGAATGTAAATGGCATGATCACAGCTCGCTGCAGCCTTAACCTCCCAGACTCAATCAATCCTCCCACCTCAACCTCCCAAGTAGCTGGGACTACAGGCATATGCCACCACACCTGGCCAAGTTTTTTTTTTTTTTTTTTGGTAGCGATGGGGTTTCACCATGTTGCCCCGGCTGGTCTTAAAGCCCCTGGGCTCAGGTCATCCACCTGCCTTGGCCATGCAAAGTGCTGAGATTACAGGCAACTCTATGGTTTAAATGATTAATGTTTAAAATAAATGGCAAGGGAAAACATATGGAAGAGGAATCTATAAATTAATATAGAAATTGCAAAATCTCAACCTTATTTGGTTCTTTATTTGAAGAACGTATTAAGAAAGGAGACAATGTGGAAATGTGAATACTGACTGGATATTGAATATTTTAATAGTTAACAATCATTATTTTATTTTTATTTTTAAAAAGCATATGTATACATATATACTTACATTGCATATATACTGAATTATTTGTGGATTAATTAATATATACTAAACTATTTGTGGATGAAATGACAGGTTGGGGATTTGCTTCCAAATAATCTGGGGGAAACGGAGAGTGAGAGTAAAGTTAAAGCAAGATTGATCATAACATGATTATCAAAGGTGGGCAATAAGAACAGGAGAGCTTATTATACTATTCTCTAATTATATACAGTTTTTAAATTTTCCATGATTTTTAAAGCAGAGTTGTTAAAAATGCCATATCAGTCTATTTCTGAGTTGCTATAAAGAAATACCTGAGCGGGGGTAATGTATAAGGAAAAAAAGCTTATTTTGGCTCACAGTTTTACAGGCTGTACAGGAAGCATGGTGTCAACATCTGCTTCTGGTGAGAGGCTTAGGAAGCTTACTATTATGATGGAAGGCAAAGGGGCATCAGCATATCACATGGCAAAGAAGGAGCAAGAACATGACGGAGGGAGGTCCTAGACTCTTTTAAACAATCAGATCTTCCATGAATTAACTGAAGGAGAACTCACTTATCACCAAGGGGATGGTGCTAAACCATTAATGAAGGAGCTGCCCCCATGATCCAATCTCCTCCCACAAGGTCCTACCTCCAATATCGGCAGTCACATTGCAATATGAGATTTGGAAGGGATAAGCCTCCGAACTAACATCACTTAGTTATGGGATGTCACTGGGCTTCTTTTAAAACATTATTTCTGTATTTTTCTAAATGTTTGAAATGTTTCCTAATAATAGTACAAAAAATAGGTTGATTAGTACAGTACCTCCCATGTAAGAGACATATGATAAGTTATAGCTCTTATTATCACGTCCTGAAAGTAACCAGCACCCCTCTGTGACTGTTTATTCATTATTTTATGGATTTCAGTCTTTTTATGAATTTTAAGAAACTCATTTTCAATTGAGACTGACTCACTGATTCAGGGGAAATTGTTGAATTATCTTAATCCTTTTATAACTCCATTTTCCTATTTTTAAAAATAAAAACAAATGAAAGTTCATTGTTAGTAGTTTATTTTTCTGTGCTTCAAATTACTTGAAGAAAATCATTATTCAATATAAAGATTTTGTATGTAACCAATACGTAACTTACTCTATGATCTAAAAGAAAGATTTTGATAACAGAGCTAAATTATAAAGAGGAAATAGTGTTTATTTTCAGATAAAGTTACATATAACTTTATCATTAATAAATAAAATGTTTTTATATGTAACTAATCTTGTCAATGATTACATTGCTTTTGCCTTTTGTTTACTGCATATTTGAAACATTTTAACATTTTCTCACCAAAAAAAAAAGGTAGGGCACATAACACATTCTTGATTTTCACTGACAAGTGCTAGACCACATGAAAAACATTGTGAAATTAATTTTCTCCTTTGCCTTTTTCCCATGCTATGTTGATTTGATGTGCCCCACGACTTAGTTCAGTCTCAAAACATGGCATTGGATCAATTGGTGAAGTTGGCATAACTTTAGTTGCTCTTATATAAGATTCTTTTAAAAGGAGTCACATTCATAAGACATTTTAGCCGCTAAAAAATAAAAATAAAAGTGTGTGTATTCTTGCTATTTTTTCCAAAGGAAAAGGGAATAAAAGGGGTGGTACGGGTAGTAAACGAAGACAAAGGAGTGCAGGACGTGTCCTGGAGGTGGAACACTTTAGGCCTGCCTTTCATCTTCAGGCATGAGTTACAGGTATGCACCACTATGCCCAATTAATTTTTCAAAAATACTTTTTGTAGAGACAGGGTATCGTTATGTTACCCAGGCTGGTCCTGAACTCTTGGCCTCAAGAGATCCTCCCACTAGGGCCTCCCAAAGTGCTGGGATTTTAAGCATGAGCCACTGTACCAGGCCTATTGAATAATTTTAAACTAATTACAAAATTAGACATAGCAGATCAGCAAAGGTATAGTAACTATTTCTTTTAGATCCATGACTAAACAGGAATGTTAATATCGTCTGCCTCCCCACTTAGTCCAAGCTCCGAGATTGAAAGAAACTACTCAAGGAAACATAGATCTGTGGGGCAGGCATATATACCCAGAATTGCTGCCTCCCCCAAAAAAGAGGGGACATATCTCTGGATCTTTCATCTTTTAAGTAGATAAGATTCGTCTAGTGGAACAAACGTGAACCAATGTATGTCACTGTCACTCCCAGTTAGGTAAGTCATTGCTCCCACTTGGGCAGAAATGAGGAAGACACACCATGAGTATTACTCTAGTAGAAGTCTCTCCACAAGGAAATATGAAGCTATGTGTACATTCACAGTGTGGGATATTCTCCATTTTTATTGGTTTTAACCATATTCTCCATTTTTATTGGTTTTAACCATCATCTTTATGTAAATACTTTCCAAGTCTGTATCTCTAAGTCATTATGTGTGTCTAAACTTTCCAATATTGAAACTGCCGACTCTCTTTCTCTCCATCCCCTGCCCCATGCTCCCCTCTGTTTTGGTCAGCGGCACTATGACTCTCCAGTAATCATCATTTGCATCATCTTTTATTCATCACTCTTCTTTGTTCTATTGGTTCTTCTTTTAAAACATCTCTCATGTTTCTCCTTTCTCTCCAATTTGTACTTCTGGCATCCTATGCCACTTTTTATTTGTCATGCATTCATTTAACAGCTATTGATTAAGGACATACCAAATGCCAGAACATTTTTTAGGCAGTGGAGATACAAAAGAAAGGTACATCAATTCATCCTTCATGGGGCTTAGAAAAATGAATGAAGAGTTATCAAATAGTAGCCCAAACAAATGTATAGACTCAACATAGACAACTGCAATGCCTCAAAGACACTTAGTGCTATGTGAGCCTATAATCAGAAGATTAGGGAGGTGGGAAATGACTTATCTGGGAAGTGACACTTAAGTTGAAATGTAAAGTATGAGTAGGAGTTAATTAGACAAAGAAAGCAGAGAGGAACACTCCAGGTCACACTCCCCATGTGCAGATGACTTATAATTGGAGGTAGCATGGTGAAGAGAGGTTACAAGAAGCTAAGTGCTGATTTGGGAGAACATGGCACAGAGTCGGAAAGCTGGAGAGGTAGGGAGAGGCCATGTAGAGCCTTGTATAACATGTCAAGAAATATTTTCTTTATTTTGAGATAAAAGAAAGTTACTGACATGATTAAACAAACGGGTAACCTGATCAGATTGAATTTTCAGAAGATCACTTTTGCATTTTTGGATCACTGCCTTTGCTTCCCAATTGATTGTATGTGTGCCTCCTATCCTTTCACCTTGTGAATTACTATACACACCAATGTCCACATAATCATCACAGGGTGCTGTTTTAATCTTATCTGTTTCCTGATCAAAAAGTTTAGCTGGCTTCCCATTATTCTTAGGATACAGTCCAAACTATTAGATCTGTTCTGCTGAAGCTTGCTAGCATCTGGGTTCAGTCTCTTTGTTGAAAATAATTTCCCACTTCTTCCCAACACTGATTGGTTTGGCTAAGTCAATCTTCCACTTGCCTTGCAAACACGTCTATCTCACTTCTGCCTTTCATTTCTTTGTTCAAAGTTTTGAGGTTTTGAAACTCCTGCCAAAATCCTTCCTCTTACCAAAATTCAAACATATTCACGATTCCACTCAAATCCTCCCTTCTCTGTGAAATGTTCCCTAACCAATCCAGATCATTGTGTGAGGGCACTGCCCCTAAACCCCAACAGTACTTGTATAATTGTGACAGAGCTAAACAAGACTGGGCCTTTCACAGGCATATTTCTCTTGCGAAATGCAATTTATTTCCTATTTTAGGCACCATCATCTTGGCTTCATATGACCTTCTTAGCAATATCATTTTGTTATGTTTTTCCACTATGAATGTGATTTTTTTTCTAAAGAAAGCTTTGGAAAATAGAGAAAAAGTAAAAGAGAATAAAACTCTAATTCTAATTCTTATAAAAGATTTTCATTCAGTGTTCTTAAAAGTTTTTTGTAATATTTTTAGTTGCTTCATGATATACTATTCAGTTGCTATTCCACAATTTATTCAACCATGCTCTGTTTCTGGACATTACAATTTTTCCATTTAATTATGATGTAAATAATGTGGTTAAACCATAATTTCTTTTCATAGGTCCCAATTATTTTCTTAGGACAGATTTAAAAATATAGACTTACTGGGTCAAGGAGCCAGTTTTTGTCACTTATCACCTAATAGCTTTCCAACAAGGCTGTACTACAAATAGTGCATGAAAATATTCATCTCAGCACATTCTCACTCACATGGGTTTTTATCATTGCATATATCTTTAGTAATCCAATATTTTAAAAGTAATGTAGTGTTAATATTTTGAGTTGAATACCCACATATAATGAGGTTTAACATTTGTACATAAATTACCTGAGAGAGTGAATGTTGGGGAAATTACGGCAAGAATGGGTGCAGGACTAGAAGGTTGCAATAGTTAGAAGGCTTTTTATCCTGAGGCTAGATTCTTTGATTTATACTGCAAATACAAGTGCTGTGCTGGCTGCGTCAGGCACTATACTCTGTATCAGATTGGCCATAAAGCAGTGGTTCCCAAACTTTGCTACATATTGAAATCACCTGGGGATTATTAAAAACTGTGATTACCTAGCTCCCACCCACAGACATTCTGATTTAACTGGTATAGGGTGTGACCTGGGCAGCAAGAGTTTTAAGTTTCCCCAGGCGATTTCAATGAGCTGCAAAGTTTGGGAGCCCTGTCAGGGTTATAAAAGGTGAAGTCACAGAACACAACAAGACAACAACAACCAGTGTTTTGAGAGTCTGTCAGACTTCCTCTCCAGTGGGTGATCTCAGACAGTGACTTTAAACAGTCCTGCTTGGATGACTTCAAAAGGATAAGACTATGCATTCAGCAAAACGAGACACTGATCATGACCAAACAGCTGTTTACTATCTCAGCCTAAATCTTAGTTTTCATTTGAGAAGCCTGGTAGCCACAGATACATCAAAGGTGACCTCCTCAGTGTCCCTTGTGAATCAGTTGAATGGAGCAGAGCTTTGCCTGAGAAAGTCATTGTTAAAACAGAACTCAGGCGTTTACACAGTATGCCTGGTAAAAAAAAAATTGGCATATTGTAAATATGCTTAATATTTTGATACATGTGATTGTTAGTCAAAAATAATATATATGACTTATTTCCTCTGTAAATTACTTACTATAGGGTATATCTCTCCTAGCATAAATATAAAAAGTGTGTGCAAAGATTTATCTATCTTCTTTTGATTTTTTTGTCAGAACATACATCTCTGAATATAACACTTGTGAATCAGTTGGGTGGAGAGGGGCTTTGCCTGAAAAAGTCATTGTTAAAACAGAACTCAGGCCTTTACCCGGTATGCCTCGTAAAAATATTAGCATAATGCTGTAAATATACTTAATATTTTGGTACACATGAATTGTGTTCATTAAAAATAATATACACTTTTTTATTTTTCCTGTGAATTACTTATTATAGAGTATATCTCTCTTAGCAAATATATATAGTGTGCCAAGATTTTTTTATCCGTCTCCTTTTGATTTATTTGTCAGAACATATAACATCTGGTACAGTTAAAGCCCATAGTCTTAGACATTTTTTTTTCATTGCACTCTCAGTCTGCACATCATTAGTACAATTCAGATGGAAATTTCGTGGAGATGCAATATTGCTAAAAGATTGTACGTCCCCAGAAAATTCGACCCCCCCAAATTTGATTTATTTAATATATTTGCATTTTAATGGTTTTTCTGAAAGGGTAATCTTCTAATCAAGATGGGCTGCTGTGGTTTTATTGGGTAATTCATAATTTTCAACTCATTTGTATGTGTTTGTTAATACGCAGTATGAATATTTACACAAGGTACAAGCACATATGGATTATGTTTACCTGAAATGCATGTTTAAAAATTTGAAAGACTGAGCATTTGGTATTTTGGTTACCTTACAGATGTTAATCCTTTAGTTAATTATATTCCATTGAGTCAGTCTCCCAATTTCAAGGTTAATAATAACTAACTCCTGTGTGGTACCCTAATGTTTATAGTACTCTTCACATACATGAACTCATTTAATAGCATTCCTGAACCTTTGGGAAGGTTCAATAATCCTAAGAAGCTACAAGTAAACCATTTAAAGAGCCAGATCTTCCCCACAAGCCTCCATCATTAACCTTCAAAGATGCAAGTTCCTAAGCTAATTCTGAATAAGCTGTTAGATTTAGGTAGTGGACATGGTCAGTGGATGTGGTCAGAGGGTGACCTACTATCTGATATGGCCAGATTGAATTCTGGCACTCTCCCCTCTCACCAGCCCCAGCCTCCTGCCAAACTCCACTTTCTAGGTTCGATTGACACAAATGTGTTTTGTTCCCCTCCAATGCCTCTTTCGTAGTCCCCTAGTTCTCCACAGGAATTGGTACAGTCTCTCTAATCACTGAGACAGGGTGCCTATTCGTGCCACCCACTGGCTACCCTGCAAAGGAACTATTGGATTTAAGGACTAAGTTCTCTCCAGCTACTGGATGGGATCTACTCTTAATGCATTGATTTGTTGTCTGTGGTGTCCACCATACTCCTTAGGATAAACACCATACATACCAATTTCAAAACACTGTTACATGTCAGTCTCCATTATTCGTAAGCATCATGTTTATCATCTGCCAAATGCAGATACCTCAGAATATGTATCTGTCCATATGGGACTAAAGACTCTCACAAAACATGTCACCTTCTGTGTAAAAATAAAACTATAAAAATAGTAGAAGTTTTAGTATATTGTCATCCTTTCTTCTTTTTCCACGTTTCAGATATTTTTTCATTGATGTTTTTGGCATACAGGTCTATAAATTGTAATACACATATAGTTCAGATCATCACCATAACAACCAAGATGCAAGACAGTTCCACCAATCCAGAGAACTTCCTCGTGATATTCTCTCATGGACACACCAAAGCCCTGGGAACCACTGATTTGCTCTCTGCCACTACAGATGTGTCTTTTTAAGAATGATATAAAAACAGAACAGTACAGTATATAACCTTTTGAGATTGGCTTCCTTCCTGAAGTATAATGTCTTTGAGATTCATCCAAATTACAGAGTTATTTTTTCTTTTATTGTTCATTAGTATTCTATTATATGGATATATCACAGCTTGTTTACTCAAATATATTGCTGAATACATATAATGGTTTTTTGGAATTGGTATAACATATTAAAAATTGTCAGTATGATGCAATAGAAATACCTTGGGAACTAGCCAGATCTCGATTCAAACATCAATTCTGCTACTTAGGAATTGTGGGCAAGTAGGAAAGTACTCTGACGCTCAAAATTTGCAAAGCAGGGAGTAATGATATTAATTTCATAGGGTTTTCAAAATAATTAAATAAAATTAAAGCATGTAAAGTGTCTGTCACATAGCAAATAGCCAAACATGTTTATTTTTCCTCCCATCTGTCATAAAGTTGAGGTAGCCTGGTATATATGTTTAGAAATTTTTATCATCCTGATTTATAGGTGTGGAAACTCTTAATACTGACTTTTTTATGAATGATTTTGTTAACAGACCAGAGATAATCTATTGTACTATGCATAATAGAGATCTTTGCATATCATAAATTCTTAACAAGTAAGTTTCTATACAAGTGCAAAACACTAGGTTGCATGACTTTCTAGTACAAGGTTATCTTATGGAGTGAGTTCCTAGAGGCCAGGAATTTGGTAAATCTGTTTGAAATATAACCAGCAGAACTGGTGACACCATGTAATCTGATGCTGATAAGTGATTTATGCAAATTTTATCTGTTCCTTTTCATGCAGTCATATCCAACTGGAAAGAAGGAAGCAAAACTTAAGTGCAAAAAAGGCTTGGGTGGTCCAGACAGCATTAGGAAAGTCTTCTGATGAAGCTGATTTCTAAGCATCCTTATCTCAGTTGATACTGGACCCCATCACTTGTCAGTAATTGACTTGTTGCAATTCCTGAAGCATAGCATATGACTTTATCAGTATGAGCAAGAAGATGCAATTAAATTTCTAATCCAAAGATAAAAAATATGAGTGTGCTTATTCCAAACTCCTCATATTTTGCCATTTCCTACTTCTGGCTATATGTAAGTGATTAAGAGTGACTTTCATTATCAATATTTATAGTATGAAAATCACATTGAAGAAGGTTTTAGTGGAGTCGTTTTGCCAAATAAATCATTAGAGTTATGTGCCATTAATTCAGTTTTAACTCATGCTTTTTGACTTTTATAATGAGGTAATAAAAATTAACGTTGTCTCACACTTAACTTTAAAGAGTTCAAATCTGTCAGATTGGGAGGCATGACATCATTAAAAATGAGTACATATGATAGATTTCTCAATGTTATACTTTATGAGATCACCTAGATAGTTCAGCAATAAAGCATACCTACATGACCTTGTATAGACTGATGCAATTAAAGTTGTCAGTGAGCAAGTCTTTTTCACCTAAAGAAATGGCAACTTCACATGATTCAACCTAATAAAACATCCCAAGATGTTGACTTAGGAGAGCTGTGGGTCCTTCTAAGTAGAATTTAGTGTGTAACACCCTCCCAAGTAGAGTCTAAGCTACTCCGGGAGCTGTTATAAATTAAATTGTATCCCCCTTAATTCATGTGTTGAAGACATAACTTCCAATGTAATGGTGTTTGGAGACAGGGTTTTTAAGGAGGTAATTAAGGTTAAATGAAGTAATAAGGGTGGGGCCCTAATCAGGTTCGACTTGTGTCCTTATAAGAAGCAACAACACCAGAAATCAATGTCTCTCTGTGCACACACAGAGGGAAAGGCCATGTGAGGACAGGGCAAGAAGGCAGCCATCCACAAGCCAGAAAGAGAGGCCTCACCAGAAACCAATCCTGATGGGTGTCTTTGTCTTGGACGCCCAATGTTCACAAATATGAGAGAATAAATTTATGTTGTTTACAGTCTGTTGTTATTTTGTTATGGCAGCTCGAGGAGACCCTGATACAGGTGTCTACACCCAATTCTCCTCTAATCTCCTGGTTAGTAACCAAGACAGATTATCAAATATTAAAGGGATATAGGGGCACCTACTCTTCAAACCTACAGCCTCATCTGCAGGTCCACTGAACACCAAAATGAAAACTCTGTGTCACTCAAGAGCAACTTCCATTTCTATTTCCAAAAGAGTAATTTTATGCTCCTGTAGAATTACAAATATGTCGGGTTTAAAAGTCTGCAGACTCAAGCTTGAAATTTCCTGAGGTCTCTGTATTGCATGCTGTAACAGCACACGGAAGTCCTGTGCTTATCATGTATTTTGTCCACTTTGCCCCAAATCCACTTTGCCACATCCCTGACATGCCACCATTAGCGACTTATTTCCTAAAAGTTAACAGGGCTTAAAAGTGAAACTGCAAATACACCTGTGGCAGATCCCTTTGCAACACAAGTTACAAAGTATATTTGTATATGCTCTCTCATTTATTTCTCTCAGCCAAAAACACACATTGTTGTTAGACCCATTATGCAAACTGAAATTTCCCACATAAACTTCTATTCCTTAACATTTATATTAATCAGGTAGATACATAAAGAAGTTTGTTTTTTTTTTTTTTTGAGACAGTATCTCACTCTGTCACCCAGGCTGGGATGCAGTGGCACGATTATGGCTCACTGCATTCAACCTCCTGGGGCTCAAGCGATCCTCCCGCCTCAGCCTCCAGAGTACCTGAGACTATAGACACACAATTCCATGCTCAGCTAGTTTTTTTTTTTTTTTTCCTGTAGAAACGAGGTCATGTTATGTTGCCCAGGATGGTATCAAACTCCTGGGCTGAAGTGATCCTTCTTCCTCTGCCTCCCAAAGTGCTGGGACTTTAGGTGTGAGGCACTTCACCTGGCCAAGAAGCAATATTTTACAGTACAAGAACACCTGGACTAAGATTCAGAGAACCTAGATATAGGACATGCTTGGAATCCTTTCTCATAAAAAGTCATTTAGATAGAGTTAAATATAATAGATACAGATACACTCAGTCCAAAGAACTAAGCTACTTGATTATGATAAAAACATGACTTTGTCTTGCTGAAAATAATAACAGTAATAAAGTAAACTGGAAATTAGAAAACCAAGAGGTTCTCTTCCTTGCTCTGTAGTTACATGAACTCAGACAATTAGTTAATTACTTTGGGACTGGTTTCTTTGTTTAAGATGAACGGGATTCAAATTGTAGCTCAATCCAAGGTTCGCTTCTGGCTCTTCTTGTCTTTGAGAATGATAACAGACTTAGGAAAAACAGACCTTCCTTCATGCTCTGTCTAGTTTCCTAATCATCTGCTTTGAATGAGGTATTCTGTCATGAAGAATGAAAAGGTGGACGAATTGCAATTGTCTGAAGGGCATTTTTCCAAAAAAATTTCAGCCGATTTTCAGAACGCTATTTTGGTGATGGTGAAAACCCTGCCCTAAATTTCATCACACTTGAATGGATTACCAAATTATGAGGCTATATTTTCCCCAAGAGTTTACAGCTATAAGCAAGGAATAGAATTTTCATTAAGGAAAGAAAATAATGTCTTAATTGTTGAATTGGAAGATACTAAGTCATGGAAAAATTTAACTTTAAAAATATAATTATTGGCTGGGTGCGGTGGCTCACGCCTGTAATCCCAGCACTTAGGGAGGCTGAGGTGGGAGGATCACCTGAGATCAGGAGTTCAAGACCAGCCTGGCCAACCTGGTGAAACCCATCTCTACTAAAAAATACAAAAAAAAAAAAAATTAGCTGGGCATGGTGGTGTGCGCCTGTAATCCCAGGTACTCAGGGGGCTGAGGCAGGAGAATCACTTGAACCCAGGAGGTGGGGGTTGCAGTGAGCCAAGATCACACCACTGCACTCCATCCTGGGCAATAAGAGCAAAACTCCATCTCAAAAAAATATATATAGATATAATTATTTACACCAGGTGCAGTGCCTCACACTTGTAATCCTAGCACTTTGGGAGGCCAAGGCAGGAGGATAGCTTGAACTCAGGAGCTCAAGAACAGCCTGGGCAACATAGTGAGATGTCCTCTCTACAAAAAAGTCAAAAAATAAGCCAGGCATAATGGTGCACACCTGCTACTAGCTACTCAGGAGGCAGAAGTAGGAAGACGGCTTGGGCCCAGGAGGTCAAGTCTGCAGTGAGCCATGATCACACCACTACACTCCAGCCTGGGTTACAGAGCAAGACTCTGTCCCAAAATAATAATAATTAATAATAAGTATTTATATACTATACCACTGTGAAATTAAACAAAATCATTTTGAAAGAAAGTTGGGGGAAATATTTGGAAGAGAAGCATATCACTGTGAATATTGTTTTGTTTACTTTTCTGAGTATCACTGTTATTGTATCAGTATTTCTAAAGACATTCCATTGTATCAATCAACCATTATAACCAATGCTTTAATGTGTAATGATGCTTTACATGTTTAATTAATGGATAAGTACAAAATATTTCCACTTGTTTTTTTAGTCACTGATGACTTGCTTTAATACATCTTTAGGCTTATATAGATCTCTAATAAAGATAGAAGAACATGAATAGTAAAAACTCAATTAACTTCATAAAAGTCTCATAAAAGAGGGTATCCTGGGGAACTACAGCTTTTATTAATAGAAACCCTCTTTTTTTGTCAGAACTCTTAAATTAGTCATCAAAACATGCTGAATATACTGCATTTATCTTTGATGATCTCACACACGGATCATTATTTTAATGCTCAGTTCTTACTGTTCATTACTGTAGCAGAACAAGATGTAGAAGATTGAATTTTTTAAGTGCTGATGGCAGGGTAAACTCTGGACATTTTGTAAAAAAGTGCCTGAAATATGTTTGTTTGTTTTTTTTTTTTGAAACGACAAGAAGACTATTTAGTGACTGCTATACGTCAGAAGGGGGGGTTGCTATTTTACTCACAAATTTCTGATCCTCACAACCATCTCCACTTTACTGAAGAGGTGTATCAGCATTAGTTTTGGTTTACTTCTCTTTCAAAAAATGGTGTGTAGAATACTATTAAATGTTCTCCATTTAATTGAGGCTTCCAGTGTGGCAGAGGGTCCAGTTATGAATAAATCAGGTTTTCATTAATCAAGATTATGAACCTTGATTTGTTCATCTGCTCATGATCCCAATTTTTAAAGATGAAAATTAATAGTTGATTATGGTCCAAGTATTAACATAAAGAATGATTTTGAGTGCCTAGTTTCTGCCATATTTTTATTTCAGTCATTTACCTAGTACAGGACACTGAAGGACAACCAGGCAAATGCTGATTAGCATTCATAGTCTGTAGCTTTGACAAAGAACCTACAGCTGTCATCAGCTCAGGTGCCCCATGTGTTCTGTATCAGTGCTAAAGAACCTTTGTTTCTTAAAGTATTAACAGGACTTGTGATTTAGTTTAGAGTGGTCCTCATTTATCATAACACAAATAATGACTTTCAAGTGTCTTCAAGAAACATGAAGTTACAAAAACACTTCTGCAGGAATGCTGCCACAATTCCAAATGGATCAATGAAAGTTTTGCTGATCCAGCAGTGGCAGAATTATACCAGTGTAGGTGATGAATAACAATCACGGTAATGATCAGTGGCTATCATGAATGGCCTAGGCTCTGTATGGCATTTCGGTGAAGTAGGAAACATTATCCTCATTTTAGGATACTGTAGACACTGAGAAACTGAAATGACCTGGTCAAGCCCCACAATCATGATTCTACAGCGCGAAGATACAAACTCTGATCTGTTGAATCCCCAATCCTTGCATTTAACCACCATATTTCACTGACACACTCTTATGTACTTTTCTTAGTAATTGTTTAAAGTTACTCTCAGGGAATTTGAATATTTTGAAACGTCCTCTGATTTTATAGACTCATGGATTTATACTTAACAATGTGTATTTTTATGATTAAAACATACAGTAAACAATCCAATATTCACAGATGTGAAAACAGACCAGGCAGTGATGAATCTGAGTTTTTGTGGGTTGGAACCCAGTGATGGGAAGAAAACCCAGGACCTACTTAGGCATTCTCTTTTCCTTATCACATATTTTCTAATGCAGATTTTCCCAATGCTTTACTATTTATGAAGCATTTTATAAATATAAGCCTTTCAACATCTTTGCATAGTTAAGATTCATTCACCCAATTTTAGAGATGAGCAAACTGAGACTCAGAGAGACTAAGTAATTGCCAGGTTTACACAGTAAACATTATCAGCATGTTCCAATTAACTTTTGCTAACTTAATAATTTAAAAATGTTATGTTCACATAGGAGTGTCCCCTTACATATTAGTTAAGTATTTCATTTCTTTTCCAGCCTTAATATTTTATGTTATTTTAGCTCTTTTCACCTGGTCCATTAATTTCACATCTGTACCTTCAGTGAAATATAACTAGATTATCTAATAAAATATATGTTCTGTTTGTGATAACTGTGTTAAAAGTGAAAACTTAAAATACTGGACATGTAGAACAGAATAAGCTATAATACAGTCGCAGAGTAAGGCATTTTAAAGACATCTCAGTGGTCCCAACATCAAGATAAGTACTACTTGTCCAGGTCAGATGCATCTGGCCTTTGAGATAAATATCCCATAACAACTGGAAACTCAAAGACAGACACTCCAATGACTACCCTAGCCATTTTTCTTCCTGTTTGCTTAAGAAAGCAGCTACGACCTAAATTAAGCACTGGAAATCATTTTGTGAGGATATAGTACCGTATGATGTCAATATGAAGAGGTCAAGGGTGTAATCCCAACTGTTTCTATCTTTTCAAATTTGCCTTTCAGAATTTTGTATCTTTGAATTTACGTGAATGTCTTTAAGCACACATTTCTTGAGTTAACCAGATTCTACATCTTATTTCTCTTATTCAAGCTTCAAGGGCATTCCTCATATCAAGTAGTCTGGGAGTTAGTAGACTAATGTATTTGTTCATTCTCCAGATTCAGTCCAATAATAAGCTGCTAGATACTGCCTTGTGTAGGCTCTTAAATAATTTTAGAATAAAATACTAGATACTCTTACTTATTCTGAAAGCAGTTACCTGGTCTATTAAAAATATCTTTCCAAATTTTCCCTCATGAGATCTTCCACCAATCTATATGTTAATATTTAAAGTTCCTCATTAGTTCATACTCATCTAACTTTGTGCACCCTTGAATCTCCTTAACTATCTCTAGCTTAGGTCTGACATTATGAATATAGGTTTTGTTGTTGTTGTTGTTGTTGTTTAAAGGAGAAATCTATTCTTTTGGAGATGCTTCCCTAGTTTGTCTTATGTAAAACTGTCTCAATCCTTCATATTCCACCATCTCAGCTATAATTTTTTTCTCTGTTTTTGCATATGGAATGAGAACATTTCAGGAAAATGGCTTGGCTTATGTACTATTTACCCGAAACACACGGAAATCAACATTTAACATTCTGTACTTTTTTTTGGAAATGCTCAGGTATGTCTTTGCCAACAACATTATGTCTATAAACCAATGAAGGTCAAATCCTTGGCCCTTAGAGGAAAATCTCAATCTAGCTCTCTCAACAATAAAAGATTTGTTGTATAGTACCCAATTGATAATAATCTTGAGGAGCCAGGTACAGATGTACTGTACTCTTGTAGCAGACACCTTAGGTTTTTCGAAGTTAAATAGGAAGAATACACTCACTTATCTAAGCCATCCACAAATATTCAATGCTCGCCCATTCAAGGACTATTCAGTTTGTCCTTGTACTTCCTACCAAGATAGGGGTCCCCTCCACCTTGACTTTTTGTACATCCATCTTCTGTCTGTGAAAGAAGAGTTATAAACCATATGGACGAGGACTGTATCTTCCCATGCTAGTTGAGCACCTTACTAGTTTTTTTTTTTTTTTAGTTGCTGTTCATAAGTTTATTGTCTATATCTGAAAAATAATCATAGGAAATTGTTTGGTTTAGCTCTCAGCAGCCCGCTCCTGAGCTCTGAGGAAGCTTGCC
Organism: Symphalangus syndactylus; assembly: GCF_028878055.3. NCBI lineage: Eukaryota > Metazoa > Chordata > Mammalia > Primates > Hylobatidae > Symphalangus > Symphalangus syndactylus. The sequence continues at coordinate 52,541,851 of NC_072441.2, read as the reverse complement.
TTCTTTTGAGCTACCCGATCCTTCTTCTGAGCAAGGGACATTTTGGGACGGTTCCACCTCTTCTTTTTAACTTCTTTCTTGGGCTTCTTTTCATAGACTGGATTCTCTCGTACAGCAGCATGAGCTTTCTTATACATCTCCTCCATCATGTCTGGAGTTATGCTGTTCTTTATGTATTGAGAGAACTGTTTCTTGTAAGCATCTTCATCTTCTTCCAAGAGCATATAGTATTGGGGTGGAGAGAGGAGAGGTGTTGGAATTGATAAATGTTTCTCCCAAGATTTGTCTTAACATTTACCATGGTTTATGTTTTATGGTGGAGAAACAAGGTGGGAGTGGGAGTGGTTAAGTCATGCACATCTAACTATAATATGAATTATGAGAAATTTGAAAATAAAAGTTATAAATTCCACATTTTTAATCTAGATTATTCACGTTGGTAGCAGCTGAGATAGGGACAGTTTGAAGGACAAGACAGTGTTTTGCTAAGACTGACAGCTATAATACACTTGAAAGCACAATGATGTGCCTAAGAATGAAATTAAGGATTCAGGCAGGATTGTAAAGGATTAAATAACAGTAGTGCTGTTTTTCATCTAGAAAGAGCCAGAAACTTAAGTAAAAGTTGAGGCAGGATTCTAAGGGATTCTTTGCAGTTGGAAAGATATATTTTGGAAAAGAATTAGCTTAAAGGACTTAATAGAAAATAAAGTGAAGAAACATGTAAATAAGTGCCTACTTTGGACCAGGTAGCTCACATATTCTCGTTTAATTGCCAAAATAAGCCCAAACGTTAAAAAAATTACTTCATTTTGCCCCCGAAGAAGCTCAGGCTTAGGAAGGTAAAGGAATTAGCCCAAGGGCACATAACTCATGCTCTTTTATCCACCCTGAACCACTTCTGTGAATATCTAGTCTGCTCAAATATTCATGGAAGGTGAATTTAATACTGGTATACTTATAACGTGTTAAGATTCAATATTAACTTTGAATTTCATCACTGGATGGTTAGCCAACCATGAATCAGTCAACAACATTCTTTCACCATCTAAAACAGACAAATAATGGGGGATATTAGAATTCTGAAGGAATATAATATCTTATTCTTGAGATAGATAGCATTTGAAGAAGACAGAATGTGCACAAATCTATAAAAAATATTTGCACACTTACAAAAATATGGGTTCAACCAGAATCATTCTGTAAGCAATCAAATGAGAAGAAAGTGACCGGTGATGGCTGTTGAAATGCCCTGAGTTACTTAAGGTAGGTTAGATACATTTATGTCTAGAAATTAAATTTTACAAACTGTGCCAGACATAATAATCTTAGCATCATTTAATCCTTACAGCCACCTTGTAAATCAGGTACTAGTATTATCTCAATTTTACTGGTGATGAAACTAAGGCAGAAAGAGTCGAGGCATCATGCCCAGGCTTCCAGAGGTGGTAAGTGGCAGAGCCAGCATTTGCACTGAGGCAATACCAGAGTCACTGCTCTTATGCTGAACTTACACCTTTTACTTCAGTGTGAACATGGAAGTATGTGGGCTGTGTTTATCCGGATTCTGACTCCTTAACCCTTGACAAATTTTCTATGTGAAAACAGTTTCCCGTTGTTCTTAGAGGAGTCAGTTCATTTATTTACTCGACAAATTTTTCTTAAGTAACCATAATGTGCAATACAGTGCAGTGCTCATGCTGGGGACACAGCAGTGAACAGGTCAGACAAGGACTCTGCTGTGTTGCATGTACTGTGCTGGGCACTCCATACACACTAACAACGCATTACAATGAGTCTTAATTGTGAAAATAATGCACACTTTCATTACACTGAAGAAATGAGTTGCCCTTAAAAATTAACATCATTCTTCCAAAAATTGGAAAAAATGTCTATAAACAAGACTTCAGGGGCATTCAGGGGCATTCCTTAGTGAATGAGATAGTTTGGGGGGATTCCTACTTAGAACCAGAGTACCAGTTTAAATACCCTTACAGTCTTAGAATGATTTTCTTAATGAAGCCTTAAAACATGTATCTTTGTAGTAGTTATATTTTCATAATATAAGCTGCTCATGTCCATTTTGGAACAGCGTACTCCCACTGCCCAAAATTGCTTGTTATACACATTGCTTAGTGTTGTCTATCCTGTAGATCTAAGTAATTAGTTGTGGAATTATGTTTATAACAATGCGGAGGGTGAGGTATGTATAATACTACATTAAAGAAACTCACACTGCTATTACTATCCCATCCCCAAACTACCAATCATTGGCCAAATTTCAACAGATTTTTAAACCAACAGTGTTTTGTTTTGTTTTTCCTGATGATAAAGGCCCACCTCTAAAATTCATCAAGCTACAGCCTATTACAATGAACCAACATTCTAGCACCCTTCTAAGGTGATTCCAGGTTTTAATGAGCAGGGCAGGGTTCTAAAAATATTTTCCTCCTCTTGCTTGTATTCATGCTTCCTCACCTGCTCACTGGAGTAGAGGAGTGTCAGCCTGAGGTTCAAAGAAAGACCCCTTGAGAGTCTGCTGACCAAGCTTGCAGCAGGGACCCACATGGCATGACAGAACGGGCTCCTTGCATATATGCAGTTCCACAGTTAGTTACATACTCACGCATAGGCGTGGATAGCCGTGGACGTATGAATTTTTGTATGCATGTGCTGTGAGCCAGCATTGGTCTCCTTCTCCTTTATCCCGACCCCTGAGGAATCCCTGCAGTTCCCTGGAATTCAGGGAATAAATAACGAGATGAGGCAAATAGTCCTTTTTCCTACCCTGGTGGCTGGGACCGCTCAGTGCCTGGAATCTGCAATGCCTCCTCTCATAAGCAGCTAATAAAGACAGACTGAAGAGATGAGAAAGAGAATGCATGGATCCAGGAAGGGGCCGCTGTACAAGAGATGATGCTTCGGGAGCTACTGGGCTATGATTTCTATTATTATTTATATATACATATATATAGATACACAAAGCCCTAGGAGGCTGCAGAGGAGGCAAAGAAACCTCGCTGAGATTTTTCTAACAGCGCCTAGAAACCACCGCCAGGCTCCAGGCCCGGGCTGGGTCAAGGAATTCGAGGGATGCAGGCTGGACGCACCGGTTGAAACTCTAGGCGCCGCATGGGCACTTTGCGCCTTGGTGGGCTTTGCGCTCCGAAGACGCGTCCACGCACCATTTTCCCGGGCGTTGTGCGGATTTCTTAAACCTCTCAGCTGGTGCCTAGGAAGAGTTTCTGGAAGCTCCATCTCTACTGCCTCCCCTCCCTCCTTTTTGATTTTACCCCCGCGAGGAGCTTCTCCAGCCCCACAGCGTCCGCCCTCTGAGGGGTACAAGTGCCGCTGTCCCGCCTGCTGCCGCCCTGTCCGCCCACGCAGCGCCTCCTCCGGGCTAGCCTGGGGGCTTGACCTAGCGCCGCTGCTTCTCGAATGGTCTCGTGCAGGGGCGCAGCGGCCGCTGCCCGTCGCCCGGGACTCCCCGCCCTCCCTCGCGACCCCGCGCCGGGGCGGGCGGCGCTTGCGGCGGGCAGGGGGCGGGCAGGGGAGAGGGGGCTCGTCCGGGGGTAGCCGCCTCCTCTGCAGCCTGCCGGCGCCTCGAAGCCCGGACCTGCCTCCGCCTCTTCCTCCAGCGGCTCCATCCCGCCTCCCGCGCCTCGTCCTCCCGCCGCCCCCGCCGCCGCGCCCCCGGTGGCTGCCTCGGCGGACCGGGGAGGGGGCCCGCCGCGTCGGCCGCCCGCTCGGCTCGGCTCGGCTCGGCCCGGCCCGGGAGGCGTGCATGCCCCTGCTGCCCGCGGCGCTCACCAGCAGCATGCTCTATTTCCAGATGGTGATCATGGCAGGGACGGTGATGCTGGCGTACTACTTCGAGTATACGGACACGTTCACCGTGAACGTGCAGGGCTTCTTCTGCCACGACAGCGCCTACCGCAAGCCCTACCCGGGCCCGGAGGACAGCAGCGCCGTGCCCCCCGTGCTCCTCTACTCGCTGGCCGCCGGGGTCCCAGTGCTCGTGGTAAGCCCGGGGGCGCTCGCCCTCGCCGCCGACTCCCTGATCTCGCCCCTCGCCTTCGGGGTTGAGGCCCCTCGGAGGGTTGCGGCACAGTAGGTTTTGCCTTCTAAGTTCCTCCAAGTTATGGGCAGCCCCTTCCCCAGAGGACATTCTAGGGCGCGTGAGGGGTGGGTGCGAAAAGAAGCCCCCAGCTCTTCCCACACGCTACCCCCGCACGCCCCGCGGTGGCTTCAGCGTTGGGTGACGGGGCGGGGATGGAAGGGAAGAGGGGCCGTAGGTGGTGAGGAGTGGGGATCCGGGTTGCAAAAGAGGTGAGCTTTGGGGGTGAACCTTGATTGCATCCACTCTGTGGCCTTGACTCGCTCACTGCCTCCTCTTCGATTGCGCCTGGAAGAAGAGCAGCGGCGCGCGGGCCGGCGAGGAGAGAGGGGATCAATTGCTGGGGTGTGGAAGGGACTCCCGCTTCCCGAGTCGGGGCACGTATTTCTATTTCACCACCTCCCTCGTTTTCAGATGAAAGTGCCAATGGGAATAAGCTGACCAGGGAACAAATATCTGAAAAAAGAATTTGAGAATTTCTAAATGAAGAGGCCTCAGCACCAGTGCTTTGCTGAAAAGCAGGAGCTGTACCTCAATTGCAAGAGCACTTCAGATTTATTTAAAGGCTGCTCCGCTCCCTGGGCAGTTTAAGTCCTTTTCTCTTAGGACCTCACAGAGCATGCCTTTTGGATTTATTGAGTCTATGTGTGTGTGAGAGAAAGAATGACTATACAGATACACGCATATATATATATATATATATATACACACGTCACATATATACATATGAAATTATTGGGATAAGTTACACATAATATTAATTTTATTATAGTAATTTACATATGTGAATATGCTGCATATTTGTTCTTAGGAGAATTGTTGGCGTTTCTTTAGAAAACCTGGTATTTTATGGTTCCTTTAATATTGACAAAGTATTGGAGGTTCCCTTCCTGTGATGCGCGCTCTCTCTCTCCCTCAACAGATAACAAACAGGAAATAAGAAAATGAAGGGGAAAGGAAAAATGAAGTTTTATTTTCAGTAGCTAAATGTGTAAATTGAATGTTAAGAATGTCTGTTGAATCCATTAGGTTTGGATATTCATCTTTTTTTTTATTTTAGGAGCAATGACTTACTAATTTGTAAAATAATGAAAAGTTCCTAACACACAAAATAGAATTCAATGAACAAATCAAGGAATTTCTTGATAACCTTAAAGTAACTTTATCACATGTCCTGTGATAGTTGACTTCAAATTGCCTCTATCATAATGGTTTGAAATGTTTTAGACCTTGCCCCAGATAATGTTTTGCATATATATATATGTAAAATAAGTTCTTAAAATTTGTTAGAAGCCCCAAATCCAGCCTTCATGTTTGTGTTCTCTTTTCTCCATTTGACAAGCAGAGAAAAAAAATTGGTCGATTTTTTGGGGCCCTTTTTGCTTTCTGGACATCGGGGTTTCCCATGTACATTTTTTCCAGGAGACTAAATAGCTCAGATATTTTTCAAGGATTGTTTTAAAGAAAAAGGAAAGAGCCTGTCACTTTCAGCTCATAGGTTTGGTCATAGCTGTAATCAATAATGTCTGTAACTCATCCTTTAATTACCATTCTATGTCTTATTTAAATAAGATAGCACTTTTCAGTCCTAACCATCCAATCATGGTGGCAGGTGCTAGTTAGAGACAAGAACACACTCGCCCAAAGATTTGGATGATTCTGCACTTAGGGGGAATGTAGGACGGAGAAAAAAGAATGAATTAGTCACTATTTAGTGCCTACTCTATTTTGGGTACCGAATAGTCATAGTCACGTATATTTCTCAGAGCAGCTCTTTCAGGAGATATTATCTCCAATTAGTATTTGAAGAAAGTGTGGTTCAGATAATAAGGAGTATCTGAAAACAAACAAAAAAAGGTGGGTATGGCATTTGTATGCCTATAGGACTGATGCCTGAATGCCATGTGACTTCCACTGCTTCCAAAGAGCTTGTTCTCTGAAAGAAGGTGGAAGCTGGCTGGTCAGGCAGGCATTGAGAATATAAGTGGATAGATTTTTCTGAAGTCAGAATCCACCTTGATTTCTATGTTTTGGCTTTAGTTCTTTTAGGTACAAGAGAATGGGTTTGGGAATCAATTTAGAAGAGAAGGAAGTGGTAGGTTTTGGAGGATAGCTGTGCTGCTGGCATTTGTTTTCCCTTCTGCTTCTAGGAATGGTGCACTCTGTCACCATGTGAGGAGCTGGGAGCAGTAGGGGCAGCTCTGCCTCTCCACTCCTCTCAAGAACACTGGGTTAGCATGCTCACTTGGGCATCAAAATAATAATAATAATATTAACAGTACCCATCATTTGTTATTACTTTCTTCTGTATACTCTAATAAACTTTCTACATACCTTATATCCTTCTGATATTTGCATTATCTCTGAAAGCAATAATTATTATTCTTATCTAACATTTGGGAACATGACGGCTTAGAAAGATTAAGTATCTTCTCCAAGGACCAAGGCTAAGAATGTTACACCCAGAATTCTCCCCCTTACTCGATCATACTCTCAGGTGTGGTTTTTCTATTACAGGATGAAAATTCAATTTGCTCATGAATCGTTCTTCTAAATAAATGCCTCAAAAATTCTCTTTTACATTTTTTGTCCTGTAGTAATAAATGTTCATATATATATATATATATATATATATATATATATATCTTTAACTTTCAAACTCATTTCTAGTTCTTGAGGGTAATTTTGAAAAGTCGTTCTCACTACCACAATCTACAGATTTGTTTCACACTTGCTAAATTCATTTATGTAAAAATTAAAAACAATATATATTTTGAATTTTATCACTTTTATATAGTGATAGGGCCCAGGTTTCGAGTCTAGTACATTTGGATTTAAATCCGAAGTACACTCTGCTGCATTGTTAAGAGTTGGGGGCCGGTTGCAGTGGCTCACGCCTATAATCTCAGCTCTTTGGGAGGCTGAGGCGGTTGGATCACGAGGTCAGGAGATCGAGACCATCCTGGCTAATACGGTGAAACCCCGTCTCTCATAAAAAGTACAAAAAATTAGCCGGGCGTGGTGGCGGGCACCTGTAGTCCCAGCTACTCGGGAGGCTGAGGCAGGAGAATGGCATGAACCCAGAAGGTGGAGCTTGCAGTGAGCCGAGATCACGCCACTGCACTCCAGCCTGGGTGACAGTGCAAGACTCTGTCTCAAAAAAAAAAAAAAAAAACGAGTTGGGAACTCTACTTGCTGTGTAACCTTGAACAATGTATTTAAGCTCCTTAAGCCTCAATTCCCTTAGTGACATGGTTTTGAATATCAAATTAGTTATAATATGTAAATGTCATCTTTGGCCCATAGTTGATACTCCATAAGAGTTCACTACATCATTAACATTATTGTTATTAAGAAAATAATAATTCAGTAAAATTTATTGAATTCCTGTGTTCTAAGCATTATATCTGGCTGAGTAGAGGTTATAAAGGCAACTTCAGAAGTAAACCATTGTAACTGATCCTAAGGCATTTAGTCTAATTTGTGAAATTAGATAAACATACCACAGATCATAATATAAGTCATTATGACAGAAGTTATACATATGTATGTATATATGCATATACATGCATCTGTATATTCCACAAAGACCTCTAGTGGTTCAGAAGAGGATGAGATAGATCACTTTTGTTTGGAGACATGAGGAAAGGCTTCATGGAGAAGATGGTATTTAAGATGTGTCTTGACAGGGGCTGAAATGGAATCTGAGTTAGGACATCACTCCGTGAACAGCTCCGTGAACAACCCCGTGGAGGCAGCAAATGGAGGCTACGGTTTGTTTGTTTCTAAGAGTGGTGTGTGGGGAAAATGGTGTATACATCTGAAGGTGAAGGCTGGGCTCACATTGATAAGACCTGAAATGCCATGCCAGGCTGAGAGATTCTCTCAATTTCGTAGGAATTTATCAGAGATAAAGTTTGATGGGTGGTGTTTTAGGACATTTTTTTTTTAGGTAGTAGTGTATAGAACTCTAATGTTATCAAAATACATAATTTCAAACTCTCATCTCCAAGTTTATTTTGCATTGTCTAATATTATTTCAATTGCATTTTCAGAAAACACCTGTAATTTGGGCTTATTTACACAGATGATATAGTTTATAAACTCTTTGAAAATAGGTACCGTTCAGTTTGTTCTGTATGGCATTTGCCAGAGCACTGGACATTGCATGTACAGTTAGAGGTTTAGTTAGTGATCCTTGGTGTTCATTGATGAAAAGAACTGGTGATGACAGTAGTTTCTGCTCCCCAAATTTGGATACAGTGGCCACTAGCAGCTATTGTTCCTCAGATCTCTGAGCAACATAGATGATTTAAAGGAGATGAAGCTAGATCACCATCTTCACAAAGCTAGAATAAACATAAAGAAAACCAGCACCAACCAAGGCAGCCCCTGACACTGAGCATGGCAGGTTTGAACGTTAAGCTCCATCTCAGATTATTTATATCTGCCACTCCAGGAAGCTCCCTCTGGACCTGGAGACTCAGATTTGAGAAATGTAGCTACTGCTGCTATCCCAAGGGTGCTGGCGTCATTGTATGTGGTGAAGATAGATGATAGAAAGTCATCTCATACCTAGAGCTCCCCACTGGATCAACGTGCCTAAAGCTTTCCCATAGACCTCTTTTCCCCCAAACCCTGCCTTGGGCATCACTGCCCATCCCCATTCCTGGAACATTCCTGTGGTGTGGTGTAGGAGAAAAAGCACAGACATGGGTTTCAGATGTGTCTGGATTCTTATCCTGGTTTCTCCCACTTACTAGCCATGTGACCTCAGTCAAAATGTTCTCATTCATAAACTGGACATAAAAACACCCACCTCTTGGAGACTCAGTACGTGTACAGGTTAAGATCACAGACTCTGGAGCCTTCTTGGTTTGAAGGCCAGATCTGCTACTTTCCAGCTGTGAGAATTTGAGCCAGTTAGCCTCTCTGTGCCTCTGTTTTCTCTATTGTAAAATTGAGGTAAATATGAGTACTGGCCTCACAGGATTACTGAGTATGAAATGGGTTAACATGTGTAAGTAAGTATTCCAAGGCCGGTAAGAAATTAAATGTGGAAAGAAACCACCTAGTTTAGTCTACTGACCTTCTCAAATTGGGAGTCTGAATAGGAAGAAAAGCAAAACTTAAGCAGAATTCAGTTCTTAGAATGAAATTAATGATTCCTATCTTTGGTGACTCCTCTGTTTGTCCAAGTGGGCTAACATTAGCTAAAATTGGTCATGCATTTCTTACACACCAGCCACTGTGTTAGGTGCATTTAACACATTGCTCCATTTAATACTCCCCAGGATAGTACTTTCCTTAAACATATTGGGGACTAACATTAAATATATTTATTTTATAAATGAGAAATGGAAGTTTAGTGAGATTACTGTATGTCAGACTCTAATTATTTAAATTCATTAATGTAATCAATTTCACAACAAATTTATTTGGAAGAGATTTGGAAGAGATTAGATGACCAATCTGGAGTCCCATGATGGCAATGGCAGAATCACCAAAGGCTGTGCATTTCATTTTTTGTTATATACTTTTATCCTAACATGTTAATTAGTCTTTAAAGATTTTACTCATAGTAATTCAATACCAGGAGTCAAAATTTTCTCAAACCTTTTATCCTCGATTTCAATTTTCCTGCTTTGATGGAAAACTTCGTGTTCTATTGTAGATGATGATTTCAATGGGTGGTGTAGGAAATCGTTTGTTTCCTATTAAGCTTGGAAATGTTGTAGAGGAGTAGGTGGCAGCAGAAGGGATTCAAAGATATTTCTATTGTTTTGATTTAAAGGCATGCGTCTCATCTCAGTAGCACACACTACTACAGTGCTACAAGCACCACATTTATGTGGAACCACCCTCTGGTTCTAGATCTGCAAACCGTGGTATATGGAGAGGTGGAGGTACTTCTGTTTCTAAGGCATGTTTCTTAAAATGAGACCTGGCACTAGATTTGGGGGTGCAGTGATTGCAAGGAAATTGTGTGTAAAATATTGCATGTATGTATGTACATATGCAGTTTCTTTAGTAAGAGCCTCTGTGCTTTTAATAGATTGTCGGATAGATCCAAAATCCCCCAAAAGTTAAGAACTACTCTTTGGGGATATGTGGGTCTGTTTAGACTCCTTCTTGTGTCTCTTAGGATTTTGCTTCACTTAGATACTTTCACTCATACTCATTTATTTTCTCCCTTCTTTCCTGTTTCCCTCCCTTTCTTTTTCCCTTTCTCTCTCCATTCTTCTTTGTCTCTTTTTCCACTTATTGTCTCTCCTTTGCATACTGCTAAGGAGATGGTGATGCTGAGAGAAAAGCAAAGACCCATAACACCAGTTAGTGTTTTTTTCTCCCTTCACCTCTCCCACCCTTCTCTCTCTTTCCTGTTCCTGTCTCTCCCTCTGTCTTGCATTGCTCATTATCCATGTGGCTTCTCTTGCCAGTTCCTTATCTGAAAAATATTGACTTATTTCTTCCTATTTTCAGTGCTGTTGTGAGAATGAAATGGTTGAGAAAACACTGTGGGGACAATAAATCACTTCATACATATAAGGAAAATATAACGTGAGCAGGTTACGTGGGTTATGTAGCTACTTGGTCATTGGAGATGGTTAGCACTGCTTGCAGCACTACTTTGCCAGCCTTAGTCTGTGGTGTGGAAAAATGAGGAAGATTTTTATACTTTTTTTCCTGATTTTCCTGTAGAAAGAATAGCAAAGATAAAAAAAAATGTAAAATGGTCTCCTAACTAATTATTAATGCAATACCCAAGGCTGTTTTCAAAATATTTCAATAAGCTCTGAGTATTGTCAACATGATTAGAAAGAATCATCTCGTTCATTTTGTAATTTGAAATAGCATTTCTAGGGAGCATAGCTGATACCATGTATTAAGTATGTCGTGTATCATATTAATTTTTAAACTGGTACTGTGCCACAACTCATCATTTGCAAAAGTTCTGAAAGTTGACAATGTATCTACTATGTAATAGGTATAGTGCTATTGCCTGGGCTTCTAAAGTAAGTAAGGCATATCTCTGCCCTTCGGAAGTTCAGACAAAAATACTGAAAATTACATATCCAAGCCTCAGTTTTTTTAATCTGTAAAATTGAGATAATACTTAACCTGTTACCTGATAAGAGTTAAATATTTACGTGCACTAAGTGCTCAGTAAGTGATAGCTAGTTGTTTAACATAAATGCTAATAATTTTTATTGATAATGCAGAGCAAATGACATGTGTACTTAATCATTTTTGTTGAATGAATGAGGTAAACCATTTACTCTTTAATCTTTTCAGATATCATATATAGGAACATATCCAGAGAGCTTTAGCAATTTGCTCCAGTTGGTAAATGACATATCTAAGATCTGAACCTATTACTTCGGGTCCCATGCTCTGTTGGCTGCAGTTGCCTACTGATTTGATTTATAGCATAAATGATGGCATTTCTAGCAGGCAAGGGAGAGTTAAAACGTATTGAGTATACATCAATATGTTCTTTGCAGTATCCACATGCTTGTTAATATATGTTTAGTTACAGCCAAACATAAAAAGAGGAAAAAAATCTGTGTTTAAAGATAAAACTCTATTGATTCCTAAGACCGGTGGAATAGCCAGTAGAACTAAATTTTCTCAGCTCATCATTCCCATTTATACAGGTTGAGAAGGTAAGTTCTGAGGTCAGAGTTAGGATCTTAACCTATAGTTAGCAGCACCCTTATAACAGACTTTGGAAAATCATAAGGAGTATCATTATTATAAAAGATATTTTAACATATGTGAAGTGGAGTTCTATATTCAGTACTATTTAAACTTTTTATGAGAATGCCAGTTTTCACTCAGCAGGCTGGTTACTTTTTTAGTCTTATTATGACAGATGTAGTTTGAGAATCACTGTCAGTAAAATCACCATTTTTTTTTTGGTGGCAAAAACAGGATTCTAGAGTTTTATTCTCTAGGCCAGGTACATTTAAAACTCTATAGATAATTTATCGTGGGCTTTTCTCACTGATACAACATGTATGAGTGAAGCATGTGTATGTATGTGTGGGTGGGGGTAGTGTGTGTGTGTGTATAATACATTTGTAATTTCTTGTATGAATTCATTTTTATGTTCCTTTCTTCTCACCTCTATTATGCTTCCCCCGCCCCCAAAAAACCAAAAAACAACTTCCTGGAATATTCTGATATATTCTTCCAAGCTAGCACCAATGCCTTTAGGTAGGTCTCTTGGACTCTCTCAGTTGAATAACTGCATTCTCTTCTATGATCTTTCATCGTTTATGCAAGTCGTGAAACTCAAATAACTTTATATTATACTTTATATTGTATTTTATTTACATTTCCATAACTAGACTTGAGCATCTCAAAGTCATGTGGTGTTATCTGATTCAAGCCAATTTGGTCATGCCCAGCTTTTAGGTTATTTTTACTAGATAAGGTATCCAGGCACCAACTGAAGTTCGTGGTGATGATGTTATAATGAATTAAATTCAAGTGTCAGAACAAATTCTGCTGTGCATAGTTATTTAATAACAATTTATTAAGCAACGGTTTACATATTCTTCTGTTCTCTAAGTTCTCTAAGTTCAATGAATTCCCAGCTCTCTGTCCTTGAGAAGTTTTTAGTTCATGAAATCCTGTATGAAAGTGTGGGCACAGCCACAGTGGGATTCTGGGCCCCCAAGTTGACATGCTCCAAGCAGAAACCCATTTAAACCAAGGGCTGGACTCTAAATTCATTAAGAATAAGCCATTGAGGGAGAGGGTGCAGGCCTTACTAGAGTCCTGTACCCTATTCATTCAAGAGTAGGAAGTATCTCCAAACTATTTTAGTTAACCCACATAGCTTGAAAGTCTCTTTTTAAACTTTTATTCTAGGTTCAGGAGGTACATATGCAGGTTTGTTATAAGTAAATTGCATGTCCCAGTGGTTTGGTGTACAGATTATTTCATCACCCAGGTAGTAAGCATAGTATCCCATAGGCAGTTTTTTGATCGTGACCGTCCTCCCACCCTCCACCTTTAAGGAGGCCCCAGTGTCTATTGTTTCCTTCTTTGTGTCCATATATACTCAATATTTAAGTGGATTCCATTTCTTTGCTATTGTGAATAGTGCTGCGATGAACATACATGTGCATATGTCTTTATGATAGAGTGATTTATATTCTTTTGGGTATATATCCAACAATGGGATTGCTGAGTCAAATGACAATTCTGTTTTAAGTTCTTGGAGAAACCAAAATGCTTTCCACAATGGTTAAACTAATTTACATTCTAACTAGCAGAATATAAGCATTCCCTTTTTTCTGCAACCTTGCCAGCATCTGTTATTTTTTGACTTTTTAATAATAGCCATTCTGACTGATGTGAGATGGTATCTCATTGTGGTTTTCATTTGGATTTCTCTAATGATTAGTGATGTTGAGCTTTTTTTCATATTCTTGTTGGCTGCAAGTATATCTTCTTTTGAAAATCTTTGATTTTACCAGTGAGTTCATCTTTAGCATTCATCATGCAAATTCAGTCATTACTTTCATCAGTGAAAAATCCTTTTCTACATCCACAAAGCTAATTAAATCATTGGTAATTAACATGCAGATAGCAAAAAGACTTTGGAGTGGGACATTCTGATAAAATGCTGGTGACTATGTAGGACTTGGCACTTTGATAGCATTTTAGCTGACTACTCCTTAAATCAGAATATAAACAAACTGGTACATACATATCAGACAGATTATGGTGAAGTGTTTTAAAGTAAATTACAGACTTCATGACTTAGGAACTAGGCCTTCTTTGTCCTCATTATTTCTAGAATAGACATACAAAATTTGTTAGCTAATGGATAACTTAATAATTGTGGAAGTGATTGAATTTTATTTGCCATATTGCCACAATTACATTTGCTAGTCTATTGGATTTTTCAAGTTTTCATTAATTTGTTGATTACCTGTTTTGTGTTTGGCATGGTATGGAAATATCTAAAACACTTGGAATTGAAACAGTGTGGAAAGGATGGAAGTACAAAAAGAGGAAAATAAAGGAGGGAACTTTCTTTACTTCCATTCTTTCTCCCCTCTCCCCTCCCTCCTTCCATTTTTTTCCTTCTTTCCCTTCATTTCCCCCTTCTTTCCTTTCTCACTCCCTCTCTCATCCTTCCTTTCTCTGGACAAATATTTGGTGAGCACCTTCTATGTGCACCATACCTTGAGATTAAGGCTTAAAGAGGTTAAGTGACTTGTTCCAAATCCTAACACTAGGATAAAGCCCAGCCCCCACCACTCCTTCTTCAAATCTTTCAAAGAAATATCTGGAAATAAAATACTTATGAAATTATAGAGCAGTTATGTACAAATGTACCCCTGACATATCTGCATAACACTAAAATAACATGTGGCGTTTCCTGTCTAATGAAAATTGAATTTGTGTTGATATAACCAGAACCTCTGTGCTGAGTAAATTGTGTTCTAGTGCAGTGATCCCTTTTTTAAAGGCTGCTTTTGATAGTACCAGCAGAAACTGTACTTTCTAATATCCATTTCATATTTAGCGTTTTCTCACACTGGGGTTCACAGAAGCACTTTTTACACTCAGAAACGTCCTGTATTTCCAGAGATCTCATCAAAGCAGAACGCTATGTTCTCACACACACCAAAATTGAGCAGTCCTGGATAGAGATAATGCACCTGGGGATTCATCTTGTAATTTAAAATGAACTCCTAAAATTTCCAATTAAAAAAATACTAGACAGTATTTTTGGGTTGGTCACAATGTCCTCTTCCTTCACATGTGCCTTCACAGTATTGGGTTTGCTCAGTCACTAAAATGAATGAAGACACTTAGTCAAAACTATGTGATAATCTTTTTGGTCTTTCACAAAGAGATCTTTATTTCCTCTTCTCTCTGGCTCCTTATTACATGATTACTTAGGGTTCCCTTTTTATTTTTCCTGGGCTAAATCTAGAATACAGATATGAGAATCCAGTAGACACTTTTTTCAAGCCACACTATCAGGCTCTTTCTGTCATCCCATTTTTGGAAAAGATTCGTGAATCCAGTGTGAAAGAGAACATGCTTCTTCATAACTAGAACTTTTTAGTCATGAAGAAGGGCTTAGAGATTATATAGTTTTATCTCATAATTTTCGAATCAATGCCTAGAGAGACTAAATGACTTGTCCAAGGTTATGCAACTAATGAGCTAACACAAATACACAAGTAGCTAGCATATATAGAGCACTTACTGTGTAGCAGACATTGTTTCAACTACTTTATACATATTAACTAGCCCTTACTAGCTGATGTAGCCCTTACATCAGCATTATGAGACCCTATTGTTATTTCAGCTTACAGATGAGGACACTGAGGCACAGAAAGATTAAGCGACTAACCTATGACCCCACATAAAGGAAGTGACATACCTCGACAGAATGGTTCCATATGTGCTTTTAATACACGGATGGCCCTTCTCACTAGTACTGTTATTTTTTGCCATTTCCTAGAGATGTTAAGGCCATCTGCAATGAATCTTTCTTTATGGCAGTATTAATTGGTGAAGGGTATGTGATTACTATGAGAGTTTTTTCCGAGTGACTATACTGTTGTCCCAAAAGATTTTACTGAATACTGTATTTATAGTTAAATACTGTGATAGTGAAGAGGTAGCAAAAGACAGGGAAAAAGAGCATTTACCACCCACGTCATTTGGCTTGATTATGATGCTTTTTTGTTTCTAACATCAAATCTTTTCAGACAAAAAGTAACACTACATTAGAAACTTGCTATAAGTGGATATAACCAAAATCTACCCATTTTTGATGCACAGATTTTGAATTCTTACAGTGTGATTTTCACATAGCATAATATAACAGTATAAGTAACATATGGAATATCTATTGCACCTGAGACAGTCATTAGTTTGGCAGCTACTTAGAGGTATAAGAGTTATTCAGTGGTATAAATTTAAAAGAAAAGCATAGACATTTATATATTTATATTTTGAACTCATATTTACTTTTGAAGGGACACAATCTGTTCTTAGGAGTACTCTTAAAATAATAGCAAACATAATAGCAGGACTGGTCCAGTCCTGGTACCGTTTCCTGGGAAGCACCAGTGACTTGAGAAAGCAGTTCTATGAGCTACTGTACTTGATATTGTTTTCACTGTTCTTAATTTGGATTTATTTAAACACTTTCCATCCTTTAATTTAGACAGCTCCAATACTATCTCTTTCATAACTCTTTCCTTAATGCTTCTACTCAACAGTAATCCATCTTTTCTATAAACTCCTGTATTTTTCCCTTACCTTATATACTGTGCATAAGATAAAAGGGTACCTGTGGGTATGGGATGGATTGCTGGAGAGAAAGCAAGACAAATGAAATGAACAGTGACTCATTGGCCTGACAGGCAGGCACGTAAGTGTTCCTCCTTGCTCTGCTGCTTACTAGCTTTAAGCCCTTGAGAAAGTCTAGTCCTGTTTTTCGGCCTCTGTATCATTAGCTATCTGGTTAGCAAAGGTTTGAACTCCAACTGGGACAGGATACTGACTCATTGCTTCCCCAGGCAGCTGTTTCTATGTAAAAATCAAGTCTGACTATTGGGATGTTCTGCCTTCCAGTGAAATAAAGTCTGTCTCTCTGAATCTCCTCACTGACCTCACTCAACCTTTTGAAGTTATTTGGAACAACTTAGGTGGTTTCATAGTGTTTGAAGTTACTTTTCAGCTCTTTGACTCTTCTTTTCTTGAACTGAGAATCTTTAACTTCATATAACATGGACATGAGTCCCTTCTACTATTCTGGCTGCCCATATCTGACTGTACACAAGATGTCTTATGTTCTTAACTGTTGTCACCACTACTGAATGATGTATTTTTAGTGTACTTTCACTCTTGCAAATAGAGTAGAAAGTGTACCTATTTTGCATGCTATTTTTTTTTTTCTCAATGCATTAGACTTGGGGTGGGTGTAAAGACACCTTGTGGTCAATTTATTTCATCCTTAGAGAAGATTCATCTTTTTTTTTTCCAAATAGGCAAAACACAGTATGGTGACACTGTCCTGCTTCACGAACACAGTAAATGTTTCTGAGAGATCATGGCATTTTCTCTCCTGCTGAGATTAAGCTGGGCTTCTAAACCTTAAGAGAACACTCCGGGAAACCTCATCTAATTGGGTTTACTGTCTTGGAATCAGATGATTATCAAAATGCTTCCAATTGTATGTAGTATATATGATGTAGTATACTACATGGTTGTGCATTATAGTTAATTACATACACACATATTTTGGCTGTCAAAAGATTATAAATTCCTATAGACTAGCATATTTGTCTTGCGTATTTTTGCTTCTTGCTCACCACATCCTGACTACCATAATGCCTTTAAAATGGAAGATATAAGTAGCGCTAATACTTGTGTATCTAAAAAAATAAAATCAATAGAAATTAAAATTATTTTAGATACTCTTGTTTCTTTAAGACTGTTAATAATTTCCTGGGCACTTGAATAAAAGATAATTTTTATGAGAAAATATATTTGGGTGTACTGCCCATCCATAGAGGCCTAGGTTATAAAGTCCAAATTATTTTTCCAAAACTCAAGTCTTTAGTTTTACTTTATTTCCTAATCATCACTGATTTCTAATATTCTCCTTATGTATATTCATTTCATTTTTCATTTAATCCAAGCTGTATAAGACAGTCCAAAATAAATCTCACTTACTTCAAATGGAGAATATTTCACATACTCATCCTTTTGTTTTAAAAATCTTTAACATTGTCATATTTTGCCTTGTAGTTACTATTTCACATTCCCATGTCTTTAATAGTACATAGCACATATATTCATAACTTCAAATTTTCACTACTTAAGCATTTATATAGTACGGTATTGCTTTTTCTTTTTTTGTTTTTTGTTTTGTTTTGTTTTGGGATGAGCCTCCTTACTCTGTCACCCAGGGGGAAGTACAGTGGCGTGATCTCAGCTCACTGTAACCTCCGCCTCCTGGGTTCAAGCGATTCTCCTACCTCAGCCTCCTGAGAAGCTGGGATTACAGGCGTGTACTACCATGCCTCGCTAATTTTTGTATTTTTAGTACAGATGGGGTTTCACCATGTTGGCCAGGCTGGTCTCAAACTCCTGATCTCAGGTAATCCACCCACCTTGGCCTCCCAAAGTGCTGGTATGAGCTACCATGCTTGGCCTGCTCTTTCTTAATCAAGGGTGATATTTTATATACTTTGTACACTTTTTAACAATTTTTTTCTGAAATTAATCAGATGACTTAAGATCATCTTTCTTTCACTTTCATAAATCAAACCACTGTCAAAAAATTGTAACAAACTTAGTTTAAATATCTTAATTGGCTTTTATTTGTGATTCTAGAATTGGATAACACTTCGTTCTATAAAACAGAGTGAGTTCCAATGAACTGAGCAGAGGAGTCTGGTTATATAGACATAAAAGGGCTGAAGAAAGAAGAAACAGAAAACCAAAAGCAGATTGGTGATTTCACAGTCACTTCTCTTACACAGGTTAAAGCAGAGTGGACCTCCGTATCATGCCAGCCAGAACTGGCTTGTTTGGGGTTTTGGTTGTTGTCTCTTATTCTCCTGATTTCTTGGAAGGGCAGTTAAATAACTTAGTTTTGGCTTGGTGACATGGAACTTTAGCATGGATGATTACATTTAGTTTGGTTCCTTAGGCCAAGTTCAGGAGCTCAGTCCACGCCTGTGTTCTGTACACTTTATTTAACAGTTCTCCTTTTTTGATTGCACTCTTACTTTCGGTATGCTGGAGCAGTACCACAACTCTGTTACTATTATTCTGGGTTTCTAGTCTTAACACACTATTTGTGGGTTACAGGGTCCTCATGATTAAGCATTTCTTTGAGTTTTTTTTTCTATTCCAGCCAAAGAGACCACTTGACATTCCATGAATAGTTGAATGCAAACATTTAAAACTTGAGATAATACAGTATACCAAGGAGAGTACTATTGTGATTATTAGGAGAATAATTCCAAGAGTTTGGAATATGTTTCTTAGCCAGGGTCCCCATGAACCAAACCAACTAAAATTGAACAGATCAAAGAATGAGCATATGATGATTCTGCCCATTTTAACCAAATAGGCTGTTAATATTAACTTTTTGCAACTGAGTTCCTACAATGCTTCATGTGTTTATTCATGTGCAACGAGAAGTGTCAGCAACTGCACAGACTCCTCCCTGTTCAGTTAGTAGGTAATCTGACAACCCATGACTCTGTTAAATTAAAGAGGAGTGAGAAAAAGCAGATCTAGAAGTCTTACTCTATAAAAGGAACCACTGGTACAACTTGAACAGCAGTTGTGTTAGGGATGTTGCTAAAGTTACATGCTGGGTGGACTAAAGGATTCCTTAGTTCATATAATGATCTGAGTTTGGCATGTCAAATCCAATATTTCATCAAGTTACCCACAGAAGTCACCGATTGTGAAATTACAACTATAGCATGATCCTGCCAAGGGAAAAATATAGGCATAAACAAGGAAAACTTAAGAGAAGCAAGAATCTCATTATGATATGTCCAGACATCTTGAGAAAAGTAGTATACTACATGAAGTCATCAACTTCTTGTCCTAATTTATAGTGTCAATATCTCTGGTTATGGTATCGGGTGTTTGGTGAGCTCTCAATATGGCCCACATATCAGGCATGAGACTTATTCCTTGAAATTTAAATTGAGTTGTCCAGTTTTAGCTTACGGGGCTTCAGGAACAAAGCAGATCTTGTTCTTGGAGAGTTGTAGCCCAATATTGGAGGAAACTAGATAATTCAGGATATAGTCTAGTCTACAAGTTGATAATAAATCTTGAAAACAATGAATAGGGCTATAACGTAATAACAGGTATAGTATATTTTTTCTTCATAAACATAAGCTTTTTCTCTACAGTTATCCCATTTATAATAAAGATAATTAGGGTAAGACCAATTTGTTTGCAACGTAGGTCTAATCTCATTAAACTTGGCCTGAATACATAAATGAAACAAGGATAGTGATTGACCAACATGGGCTCTTTTCAAGTTTGCTTTGCTGCAACTTTTGACAAAGAATTTCAGATTTGACTTTTTAAAACCTCTCAAGGCTGGGAAGCCAAATCAAAGTGGACTTTAGACTTGACCTGCAGTACATACAGATTCATTCTAGGTATTTTCTCAGATACCACATTCCAGTCAAAGTTTTGGTAATATAACCAATATTTCTGACTCTATACTGTTATAAGCAGAACATACTCTTAGTGCACTTGTGCAAATAACTTTATTTCCATCAAAGAATGCCCATGAATAGTTTCCAAATTCTGGAGAGATCGGTTATGGAGAAAAGGTAAATATTGCAATTTTTGTTCATGAAAGTATACTATACCAAATTGCTATAAATGTTTGGTAGCTTAAGAGAAAAAACGTATTTTCTTAAACCTAGAAAAACAAATCAACAGAATCAGCAATGTTAAAAAAAAAAGTGTAAAATGCGTAATTCTTTATCAGTTTATTTCATCTCATATAATTAATTTTTATTCTGCTTGCCTTTGGTTAACAGTTTCATGAACCCACTGGTTTCTTCATTAGAGTGATAGAAATTCTTACCCAGTCCCATGGTGTGATCTAAAGTTGTCAGAAAACAGTATTTGTCAGAGTCTTTTCCGTGAATTTATTTGAATGTATAACACATTAGGATTACAGTTGCTTGCAAAAGGCTTTCAGAAAAGCATTAGAATAAAGCAATTAATTGTGGACAAAAGGACTTAAAATGACCATAGTTAAAGATCTGATTTGAGTTCATTATGATAATGGCACAACTCATAGGGAAATATGGTATTTCTGTTGTATACCACGTTTTAAAACAAAACCAAAATTATGACTAATAACAGATCAGATTTTTAGGAATTTCATACAATATTTTAGGATGCTCATTAGTAACATACCCATAAATATCACTTAAAGAAAAATCACTTAATATTTGAAAGTGCTTCTCATATAATTTAACATGTCAAATAAGCCTAATTATTTTAATACCTGTCTTATACTACGTAAGAGACATATCCTTAGAGGTTTTTCCAGGGCTTAAGTGGAAAATCCCAAAGTTAACTTGAGATCAGGAAGACTTAATTTAGCATGTGATTTTGGGAAGTTTGTCAGCATCAAAGTAGTTAAAACACTTGATCAAAACAATATTACATATCACTGTAAAGTACTAGTCATTTATTTATCCAGAGTGATAATTGAAAGACTTTAAGAGGCAAATACAGGAAGTTATATAGATGTCAGAAAATCTTAGCTCTTTCAATATGGAGAAGAATCAATTTTCTTAAGTAATCAAAGAATTAATAAAGAAAATTTGAAGCATAGGGAATCATCTTGATAACAGAGAATCCCTGTTTCCTAGGCCAATTACCTAAAAGGTTAAAAAAACCACCCATTTCACTATTTTCTATTAAGAGCAGATCAACACTCCAAGAAAACCTTGTCATTGTAACAGAGGACCAAATTTTAATTTTGCATCAGTGTACTTTTGATGTGTAATGTTCCCTATTTAGAAAAACATAGTTACCTTCTAATTTTAGCCAGCTTTATCACGCATAAAATTCTTTTCACAAGATTCATCTTCCACAAATATTCTAGTTTTCTTATCCATTCAGTTTTTGGCCTATACTTTTCCTATTTTCTCATTTTGGAATAACCACTCTACTTTGGAACAAAGATTATTCCCTTATTCCTTTAATAAAAATATATCCTCATACTTTACAACTTGTTTTATAAAAAAAAAGCCTTACTTTAATCACATCCAGAGTTGTTCCCCTTATTATTTCTACTTTTGGTTACCATATGTTAATTAGAATTTTAAATTCCTGGTAACCTTAAGTTTTAGTGAAAACCTAGGAAGTAAGCAATTTTGAACTCCGTGTCTTATACTAACATTTTATGAATGTTAGTACATTTTATAATTTTTAAAATTGTGCGTTTCCTCTAGAACAATTTTTTCATGTTTACTAACATACCTAAATATATTTAGCTTCTCCATACCATATAAAAATAAGATGCCAAAGTATATATACTTTAAACATATGTTCAGCAATTAATGTTTCAGTATTTTAGCTAACTTAGAAATGACTCAGACATTTCATAAATATCCATTACTTAATTTAATATAATGTGACTTTAAGGTTTCAAGTTACTGAAAAAATATTTTTGAAACGGTGACAAGTGCATTTGTAAACTTCTATCCCATTTACAGTCTCCAAATTTACTCATTCTTAACAATTACACTTCAGTTGTTCCTTAAACAAAACTAGCCATTGAAGGAATTCAGGAAATGCCACCTCAAAATATGTTGCATTGTATACAGTCATACGTCCCTTAACAACAGGGATACTTTCTGACAAATGTATTGTTAGGTGATTTTGTCATTGTGCAAACATCATGAAGTGTACTTACACAACCTAAATGGCATAATGTGTATACACTGAGGCTAGATGGAATAATCTGTTGTTCCTAGGCTATGTACAAATATGTGCAGCTTGTTACTATACTCAAAACTGTGACAGTTGTAACACAGTGGTATTTGTTTATATAAACATATTTAAACAGAGAAGGTACGGTAAAAATATGGTATAATAGATTAAAAAATGGTACACTGCATAGGGCAATTATCATGAAAGGTGTTTGCAGGACTGGAAATTGCTCTGGTGATTCAGAGAGTGAGTGATGAGTGTATGTGAAGGCCTAGGACATTGCTGTACACTATTGTAGATTTCATAAACACTGTACATTTAGGCTACACTAAATTTATTTTAAAAAATAAAGTAGTTGTGCTACAATGTTATGATGGTATAATATCACTAAGGAATTTTTCAGCTCCACTAAAAAGGTTTTGAAACCACAGTCATCTGTGTAGTCAATCAATGACCACAATGTTATTATGCAGCACATAACTCTGTTGATTAGTTTGAGGGCACCTGAAAAACAGCATAATGCAAGGTGGAGCTTTCTGAATTCCCCTTATCTGCCTAAAGACAGATCATCCCAGAGGAACTCAGTTATTATCAATCCTCTCCCTAGGAAGTTCCAGCAATTAGGGACAATTAACTTTTATTAAAGGAGAGGAGACTTCACCAAACCTAGATAGCCGTCATCTATTGTTCTAAGAGCTCCTTCATCCCAAACAAGAAAAGGTGTAAGTAGGAAGCCAAGTTAAGACAAAATGGTCAAAGGTCAGGCTTGTTGAGACCAATGAGCTCTTCTGTTGTAAGAATTTTGAGTGGTTTTTCTTATAGATATAAATTTTTATGAAGAGTTTTTACATAGCCAGCTCAATACAAGAAAGATATGTTTTGGAGACAAATTTAGTTAGCTAGGTAGTTTTTTTTTCAACTTAGCTTGTTTCCTTACTAGATTACCAACTTCAGGGTGGAACCTATTAACAAATAGATCAAAGAAAGTATTTTCTTTGCCTGGACTCAGCATGGGTACCTCTGAAAAAGAAGGAAACCTGCTCTACCTGAGGTCCTAACCTTTATAAACATCTTAGATTTCTTTTCACTTTTGGGATAGGATAGTAACTAAGGGAAAAGGTTAGTAGATTCAAATTTTCTTATCAATTAGTCACTTAAGATTTTTATTCACCTTTGCAAAAGAATATTTTTAAAGAGTCAATAAAATGTTTTGAAATCTTTTTAGAAGCTTCTGCACATGATAGGTATTCCTGAGTGGGCTTAATTTGAGAGCCCTCCATTGCACAGACACTCTCTTGATGCTGGCAGGCACTGCCCTGTTCCATTTCCAGCTTATCCTAACATAATAGTCTTATTTTCTGTTGCCAGGCTGCTTTAATAGTTCTTAAGTTCCTGAACTGAGCCCACCAGTCAAGTTGTAGCCTTGGCTTTGAGATACACTTGAGCAGCTTAGCTAGTGATATTCCAGTTTCTGTCTGACTCAGTCAGGAACCTGAGGCCTGCCTTACCTAAATGCACAAGAAAAAGAAATTAAGAGAATAGAATTCAAATTACATGTGAATTTCAAAAAAAAAAAAAAAAAATGGAGTTTATGCCCTCTGCAATAATAAGCACTTACTGCAACAGCTATCAGGTAGCTTTAAAACTGCAGCTCTTACCAGTGACTCCTCAGCCACCCCAAACCCAAAGGTTATGTGCTGTGAGACAGCACAAACTAACCCTTGGTACCTAACCCCAGGTCAAATGTCTTCTCACAGCACAAACTAAGTCTGGCTTCAAAAGCCCATAAAATCAGCGGGTTGATGCAAAAAGATCAGAGTCCTACCTAAGAGGAACTTACAACCCTTGGGTCTCCATGAAGAAGACAGGGGACCTCAAAAGGGTCAGCAGTGCCTTTCCTGCTTTCCTCAAGAGATCTCTGGAGTTGTCAGCAGTGATATGCAGGTCCCTTTGGTTGCAAGAACTGTCAAAAGACAAAATTACAACACATTTAATTTAAAGATCTTAATTGGCTTTTACTTGTGATTCTGGAATCTGGCAACACTTTATTCTATAAAATAGAGCCAGTGTTCCAATGAGCTAGGCAGAGGAGTTTGGTTTTATGGAAAGAAAAGAGCCAAAGAAAGCAGAAATAGAAAACAAAAAGCAGATTGGTTGTTTCAAAGCTACTTTCTGTATAAAGGTTAAAGCAGAAGGGACTTCCTTATCCTGCCAGCTAAAACTGGCTTGTTTGAGGAATTGGCTATTACCTCTTACACTTCTGATTTCTTGGAAGGTCAGATAAACAACTTAGTTTCTGTTTGATGACATGGAATGTTAGTATGAGTGACTCCATTTTGGTTTGGTTCACTGGGCCTAGTGCAGGAGCTCGGTCCAAACCATTGGCATCCTATAAATTTTACCTAACGCCATCAGTAAAATTTACATCTGAAAATGTGTATATATGATAAAATTAGAACACTTTTTTGGATGTTGTTCTCATGGTGCATTCAGATAGCTGGCAGAGTTTCTAAATGAGATGAGTCATGATTTTATTGTCACTCAGGATCTCTGAATCATACTCTGTACATTTTTATCAGTAATCATAGAGTAAGAGTTGAAACATTTGACTCAATACATGGAACTATTTTTGAGAAAAGTTTCTTTCCTTGGATAGTGATAAAAATTAGTGGTACTTTAGAGATTGACATTAATGAGTAAAGGAAGATTCGGTGCTGCTTGGGCAGGCAATCACAACTTCAATTAACTTCAGGCAGAACAGATAAAATAAAATTAGGATTTTATTGTTTATAGATACTGTTCATTGAAATTCAGGATTTCCTAATTTGTGAAATATCAAACAAGTGCAAATTAGCTTCTCCCCTTATCATATGGGTTCAAAATGAAATGGCCTATTAGCAATCATGTTAAAGCACAATGACTTAAGCATGCTTAAGTTAGTATTCAGTAATTCATTCCTTCATATAGTTATTAAAAACATTTACCAAGTCTTTCTTGGACAAGTCTTTCTGTGTGTAATGGGTTCTAGATAGTCAGAGATAGAAGAAAGGATCCCTGTATTAGTATATTTTTAACTAATCCTGATGGAGGTATGTATAACTGGAAGTGGAATGAGGTGGAGTGGAGTGAGAAAAATGGAAGAGGCAATCATGAAAGAGAAGGTTTCTGAGAGGAGGTGATGTTGCTAGTCAGGGAAGTGAAGGATGAGTGTTCCCAGCAAACAGCATGCAAAGTTGTTTAGGCTGAAGAAAGCTTGGTAGGTTGAAGGAATTACAACAATGCCTAGACTGGGAAGGTGTATAGCACAGAGGTAGTTAGGTTCAGAACATAAAGCTGTTGAGTCGAAAATGTATTACAATGATACTAAGAGGTTGAAGTCAAGATTCCTTTACCAGCTTGGAGAGGTAAACCTGTAATACACAATTTAACATCTTACCCTCACTTTATCTGCAAAATGGGGCTTCTAAATCTACCTCTCTCCCACAAGTAATTCTATTTCTGTGACCAATTTCAGTTTAGTAAACTAAAGAGAAAAATATAATATTGGTTTAGAGTTTTAAGGAATCTAGGGCAATATTTAGCACATGGATCTCAGCTGCTAAGTGTGTTGCAGAATTCTTAGATTTTTCTCACTTTGAAATAAAAACTAATACTGTGAAATACATTTTTAATTAGATGGTTACTAAGAAGTTAACTTTTGTCACAAACATACTATGTGATGTTAAACTGTCACTTGCGTCATGGACAATGCTAAAAGATAAATATTTGTGCAATTATGAAAGTTTGTGTTGGAAATATAGAATTAAAATTCAACTTGGCAAGTTTATTTTTATTTCTCTGGCTATGTTTTGCTTCTATAATTAAGTCATCTTCACTTGCATTTTCTAAATTGCATAACAGGTGTGTTCACCTGTGTAATACATATCTTCAATCTTCTCATTATAAATTGAAAATTAAAGTGTAACACATACACCTATATAGTGCTCTATAAATTTGAGGATATGATACTGCAGTTCTTTCAGAAAAACACTGATTGTAATTAATGTGAAGTCGAACAGTACTATTCCTGGTAGGTAAAAAAAAAAAAAAAAAAAAAAAAACTCAAGTTTTTCCAGTTTATACTATTAAAGATTAAATGTGCTTGGTTTTCTTGCAAGATGCACTATCCTTCTAAATTTAGTCATCTAACTAAGATTTCCATTCATGGGAAATGACTTCAAAAAGCACATAAGACAGGCTTTTACACAAATAAGCTTTGATTGGATTAATTGGATTTGCATAAGTTTTATGATATGAGTATACTAGAGTCTTGGCTTCTTTCACTTATCAGAGAGAACTTAAAGGAGTTTGAAAGAGAAAACACATAAAAGTTTGCAAAAGAAGCAGGTAAAAGCAGTCATGTTAATGGCATGGCAAGAACACACTATGAGGAACAAAAGTAGTAAAAGCTTTGGCAGTATATAGGCAGGTCAAGCCGGAAAACTTGGGCATAGGAAGAAGGAAACTGAAGATTCAGACAGATCACAATATTTTTTTGCTTCTTTCAAGAGAAAAAGGGTCTAGAGCATCCCTGATGCCTGAGGTGGGTTTGGTTATAGAGACTGTCACAGAAACCAGTAGTGCATTTAGGACCAGGAAGACCAAAATAAGGATGGCTGCTTGGATTATGGGCAGGCAGTCAGGCATCAGAAAGATAGCTCTAATAGAGGGGTCACTTGGACATGAGAGAGCAGTGCTGAGCCACAGTTATGGATATGAGGGTGGCCTGGAACCAGGATGCTGAGAGGCAAGGCAGAGCATGGCAGTCTGGAAGAAGCAAAGATGTGGTGAATTTGAGAAAAGACACCTTAGTAAGATGAGGCAGGCTGGTCAGATTCAAAGTCAAATGGGGGCAAAGTATAGAACATGGTGGTGAGATGAGGTCCCAGGCACACGATCTGGGGTGCAGAGCTTGGCAGCCCCACATCAGATTACCAGCAGTCAGAGGCCAGAAATCCATCACAGGAGGCAGAAATCTGCAACCTGGGACCAGAAACTGATTCTGAGGAGAGTCTGAGCAACAGATGTGAGGTAATATAATTATGAAAGCCTTGATATGGAACCAAACAATCTGATCTTACATTTGCTAATACAGAAGCTAAGTGCAGAACATTCATCCTAGCATTCATGTATTAAATAATAATGTGATGTCTATAATAGCAACGACATAGCGCCTTACATATGTATAGGCTCTATCACTTAGAGAATAGCTCACAATAATCAAATGGCATGGATATTACAGTCATTTAGAGATGATAAAACTGAGGCTTAAAAAATTAGACTTGCTCACAGTCTTGCAACCAAAACAGTAGCAGAACTTAAACTAGAACATAAACCTGGCATTTTTAATCCTTTGTTAAGTACTTTGCAGTGAGTAAAGAACAAGAAAACTGCTCTGAAGATAAATTAGAAGGGCTCTTCTGACCTCAGGAAGTTTATAGTCAACGTACAAATCATACAGAAATAACCTAAATGAGAAGCTAAGCTTTCAAAAATTCACTCCAGTACCTAGAAGAATGCCTGGGACCTGGGAGGTACTCAGTCACTGTTTTATGTATAAATGAGTATCAGGTGAAATGCTGGGGTAGCCCAGTGAAGAAAATAATCAATTTGAACTCAGGATATAGAGAAGCCTTCTCTGAGAACATGCGTTTTAGCAATTCAGTGACAGGATGTTTTCATGTCATCCTGTCAGGTGTATTTGGATTTGGCTGGGAAGGAAAGATAACTAATATTCATTGAGAGAGATTTAGAATCAGACATGCCTGTGTTTGAGTCTTGGTTCTCCTACTAATTCTTGTAATATGGAAAGAATTATTTGACCTCATTGATTCTCAGTTTCCTTATGGTATGTGTTCATTGTATAGAAGCTAATGCTTTTGAACATCTTAATTTTTCTGGTGAGGGGAGCTGATTTAATTTTCACAACAAATCTGTCATTTTGTATTATCTTTACCCTTTTGCAGAAGAAGAAACAGATTAAAAAACCATCATGTAATCTGCATAAAGTTAAGTAATTTGAAACCAGTTTTGCCTGGCTTCAAAATTCATTCTTTTTCCATCACTCTCCAGTAACAGCAAGAGATGTGTTCCAGGGGTCCCTGGGGAGTTTTGAAGACAAGGAGCATGTTTCTTCTACTTAGTCCATTTTATAGTATTGAGGAATTTGTAGAAAGAGAAAGAGAGTTATGAACACGTGAAGAGAGCAATAATTTACATGTAGCTGAAACAAATCCCAATGCAACATCGAACCATCATTAATGAAGAAGAAGATTGAAGATGGGATAAAAATTCTATGTGAAAATCAAAGACCGAGAGACCAATTGAAAATGTAGCACTATTTGAACAATTGAAATATACAGCTGAAAATGTAGCACCCCTCCCTCCCTTTCTTCCTTCATTCCTTCTTTCCTTCTTTAGCAATCATTAGTTGATTTTCTTCTCTATGTGAGGAACTGGGCAGAGGTCTAGTGATACAAAGATAGAGTCAGGAATTCATTGTCAAATGTAATCATTGTCGACTGCAGAGGAATTAAAAATTATTTCTACTTTTCTCCCCTTGCATTTGACAGACAAAATTTGGAGCAAGCAAAAGATTTTACAACTTTTATCTAAAGTCACATTCATGATCTATTTCATAGCTATACCACCAGAGGTAGTTTGATTTGATTATGCATGGACATTTTGAAAAAGTTAGCATTCTTGATATTCTACCATGCCATTATTATTTATTTTCTTTGGTTACTGGTTTGTAAGACTGATTGAAAAGGTACTTTTCTACAGCCCCATTTGCTATAGTATATGTATTTACTGTAGATGATGTGAATGCTCCTTAAGAGCCTTCTCTGGGTCAGAGGCTAGTTCTCTACCAGAAGATAAAACTTTCTTCCAAGCAAATGTTAGGTTCACCATGTATAGAGAAATTAACCTCAATAAAAACATACCAGGAAGAAGGTATGTTCAAATGTCAGCATGAGGAAACAGATAAGGTTCAATACATTCACAAAGAAGAATGTATTGAACTTGCTGCCTTCAAATAACTTGTGTCAATAAAAACATGATGGTCTTTTTTGCTTATTATCTAAGCATCCTAGCATCCTAGATGAAAAGCAAATAGTCATAATAAGAAAAACAGGTTAGAAATTCTAGATATATTAGCATACATTCATAGAACCAATGAGAACATTGCTTTGGGGCAGGAAGATGGG
Source organism: Symphalangus syndactylus (assembly GCF_028878055.3). Classification (NCBI taxonomy): domain Eukaryota; kingdom Metazoa; phylum Chordata; class Mammalia; order Primates; family Hylobatidae; genus Symphalangus; species Symphalangus syndactylus. The sequence goes on along the minus strand of NC_072441.2, from coordinate 52,511,995 downwards.
AGAAACAAATAAGAAACAAATTTTGTGAGTTGACTCCATTGTGATCTATTTGTTTTAGTTATAGAATATGTGAGAATAATGGATCATGGATTGTTACAGATTAGACCTCAGATGTGATTGACATGTTTAAGCTGGATCTAATTCAGGAACATGAAAAATATTAGGACAATTGATTAAAATGCCCATCGAATACACTAGAGTTTCAAATGTATTTATTTAATCCATCCGCAAATGTATGCCCAGTTGCCTGGTGGAGTCTCCATAATAGGGCATTTTATCTTTTAAAGACCAAGTCATTGGAAAAAAGAAACAAGATGAAATTTATCTAAAAGTTCTGCTCATATTTATATTTCTACCAGAAAATCAATCAGATGTGCACGCCAAAAGAGGCCTCAAAAATCTATATCCATGATACCTATGCAGCTGTCTCCTCCACTCTGGCTCCTTTTAAACCTGGGACCTATTGAGCAATTATTATTGTGGAGCAAGTGTCTGATGCTATGATGGGCCAGGGGACATGAGAAGAGAATCTGGACACACGATATTCAATAGAAATACAATGTGAACCATATTTTAAATTTTCTAGTAGCCACATTTTTAAAAAGAAACAGGTGAAATTAATTTTGATAATTTATTTTACTAACTCTATATATGCAAAATCTTCTAACATGTAATCAATATACACATTTATTAATAAGTTATTTTTTATTTTTATTAATAAGTTAATCGTTTTTGTACTAAGTCTTCGAAATCCAGTCTGAATTTTGCACTTACAGCACACCTCAATCTGGACTAGCCACCTTTCTGGTGCTCAGTTGCCAAATGTTCAAGGCAAGTGGCAGTTTCATCAGACAGGGTAGATCTAGTTTTTTTTCTTGCTAATGAAAGAAACTTGGTGGTTTCCTAGTCTACTTTTTCTGTGGGTTTAGGAAATACCATTGAATTGATACGCACTATTTTTTTTTTTTTTTTTTTTTTTTGAGACAGAGTCTCGCTCTGTCGCCCAGGCTGGAGTGCAGTAGCGTGATCTCGGCTCACTGCAAGCTCCGCCTCCTGAGTTCACGCCATTCTCCTGCCTCAGCCTCTCCGAGTAGCTGGGACTACAGGCGCCCGCCACCACGCCCGGGTAATTTTTTTTTGTATTTTTAGTAGAGACGGGGTTTCACCGTGGTCTCGATCTCCTGACCTCGTGATCCGCCCGCCTCGGCCTCCCAAAGTGCTGGGATTACAGGCGTGAGCCACCGCGCCCGGCCGATACGCACTATTTTGATCTGTACTTTAGAAGATATATCTGAATAGATTTTTAATGCCATTTTCTCAAATACTTGGTTTACTGTACCTGTTTCAAATATGATTTTTACATCACCTTTTTATAAAAACACTTTTTCATCAATGTTAGGACATAGAGAAGGATGTGAAAATATTAGAACATTTTTGAAGCTTAAACTTGAATCAAGACATATTACAGGTTTCCCTTTGATGTATCTCACTGTGAGAGGAAAAGATTCATTACTATGTGTGGATTCTCTCCCCAACCCGTCTTCCTTTTGTTAGCTCATTTTATATGTTAAAAAGAAGTTGTTTGAGAAAGGTCATTCATGGCATCATTTAGCCTTTTTTTTTTTTTTTTTTTTTTTCACTTTTTAGTGGGATGATCTCATCTTCAGCACGTGCCTTACAGATTGCAGGGCCTGTGTATTCCCTGGAGCCACAACTGCCTTGACTCTATCACAGTCCATTTAACATATGGATTCATTAATAAACTCTTAGTGTGTATATATTACATGCCAGGCAGCTTGCTAGGCATGGGATCCAATAATGAAAAGGAAGTCCTCAATGATCTCACATTAGTGGAAAAATTGTGCAAGAAGATTACAAATATTAACATATATTGTTCACCACTATCCTTAATAGGACATATTACTTGTTCCTTGTTGGCTCGGTAGAGCTTGGGTCGAGATATCCTGATTTGCTGGAAATCGGGAAGTGTCCCCCTCTTCCTTGACTCTTCTTAAAGGTACAAAGTATGTTCGTGTGTATGGGTTCCAGCTGACCCTTTTTCCAGGTAAATACTCCTATCAGGGGAAGCTTAGATCTGTATTTATGCATAATTGTCAGAGGCATCAGATCAGATAGGATAGATATTGAAAGAAGTCAGTGCTTTGCTATCTCCAAATAACATGTAGGTTATATTTGTACTTCTGTTGACAACTTTTTTTGTACTGCAAATATTGTCAACAAATATTCCGCTGAAACCTTAAAAGGCTTCAGTTCATCTGTATGCATGGATCAGTGCTTCTCCCTGCTTCCTGTACATCTCCAAGGACATGAATCACATGCCGTGATTTCTGTCGATGGAAGAGAACAATGCAAAATCTGTTTTCCTCTGGTTCCAATTTACAAGTGTTACCACATGCCTGAATGCTTTATGCAAAGATGGGATTGGACACAAAAACCTATTATGCATCAGGACAGGGTGAGGCAGAGTCCTACTCTATAAACTGATGAGATGAATTAAGTCAGCAAGAACTAGGGTGTGGAAACATTTGAGGCATGGACACAGTCAAGGCATAGAAGGGTAGACTCTCCTGATGATTCTATGGGCATCTGGTCCTGCAACAGAACATGATCTCTGAAAGGAACAGTTACAAAAGAGGCTGCATCAGGGACGTCTTGTGGGGAGTAGTGACATGTCCTAGTAGGTGGGCAGAACATAGCTCCCAGGAATCTAGGAGCAGGTGGGTGTTAAGAAAACCTTTTGCTAAGTAAGAGAACAGTGCCTTAGCCACCATATAGGGTTTAGCAGCAAAACTTCACTGCCTGTAAGACAGACAGGAATCACAGTCCCAGACAGTCCCAGACAGTCCCAGCCTTAGAGCAACTGAGGTGCAAAGTAAGTGATCAAAGCGAAAACTCAGGAATAGGGATCTGCTAACGGAATTCAGGTACAAAGTAGAAATTGCATTTCAGGAATAATGCATACATCTTGTTAACAAATATAGGCCAGAATATACAACCTGAATTAGCAGAGGAGACTTGATACTGAATCACAGCTTGGATTATAGCTCTATAACACTCTCCTGCCTCAGATCAGAGTTTTCAGAGATCAGAGAGAGTTTAGGGAGCAAGGGAAAATAAATATATTTAAGCACCTATGACTTTGTGAAGAGAGTGGGGATGGTGGGACAGAGCTAAGAATGAAATAGGATGAAGGACCTGTGATCCATTTCAGAGTTTCTTCCATTTTCTACTCCTCACCTAATTGATTTCATCGTTTAAGTCAAACCCATTGCCAGGTCATCTAATGTCAAATTTGCTGTGTGTGTGGAGAATTCTTCCATTGACTTAACTAACAAAGTTTTCTGAAAGGCAAAGGCAATGTGAAAAAGTTTTGTGCTTTCATTACTGTCAAGCTTTTTCTCAGAGGTCACCAATGACAACCTCCTTGCTTGAACATTTACTTCTTCCACTTCTTTGTGACACTGAATGTGGCTGATCGAGGACCCCTGTCTTGAAAGTCTGTCCCCTCTGGTTTTCATGGCATGATAATTTTCTTCTCTACTTGCTGACACTTCTGCCCAGTGTCCTTTGTTTGCTTCTCTTTATTGCCCACTCCCCAAGTGTAAGTGATCTAAAAATTGACTTTGGAGCCTTCCTTTCCCTTTGCTCTTTTCTCCTCATTATTTGCATGTGCCCTTTTGCTTTCCCGCGGCTTTAAGCATGGTTCACTACCCGGAAAGGATTTACTACACCAGACACTTCCTGGGCTTTCTACTTCCTCTCTCCAGTCTTCCCTGCCTTTTTCCAGATTGATTTTCCTGCAGCATAGGTCTGACCTCACCCCTCCCCTGCCCAGAAGTTTTATGGCCTCCCACTGTGAACAAAATTAAGTACCAGCACCTCACTTGGATCTTAAACCATTTACATCATGGTCCCAGGATAATGTCCCTTAGGCCCCTGTATCTAGTCTGCATGCCAGCCAAGTGGGCCCACTTGCTGTTCTTCAAGGACATTCTATACTTCTCCTCCTCTGAGACTTCATTTATATTCTTCTTTGCACTATAATTGTGTCAACCCTATGTCCTGGTTTGCCTGGGTCCGTCCTGGTTTATTTCTTTTGTCTTGGTGTCAATATTATTAAGCCTCCCATTTCAAACTCAAAAATAGTAGTTTGAATGATAAATTACATGATGGCCCTATCTGTAAAGCTCTTCCACTTGTTGCTTCTCTGAGTCTTATTCTGTCTCCACTCTGTTTAACTTTGCTTGTGATCAACATAACCCTGTCCTTTCAAGCCATGTGCCATAGGAAAACATCAACTTTTGTAAGACTTTCTTACTCTCTCTCCATCCTATTGTCCCTAATTTAAGGTATTCTCTTCCTACTGTCAATCCCTACATTTACCAACATGGCATTGCAGTTATTTGTATTTATAGATAGTTATTTGTATATTTAAAATTTTATCTTCTATGGTACTTCACAGGTTCAGGGTCTTTGTAATGATTAAATTGCTTTCATCTGCAAATAACAGAAAACTCTGACTTAGATATTTAAACAATTAGGAAAATTTATTCTGTCACATAACAAGCAGTGTTAAGTTAGCGTGGCTCAGAAATGACTAATTCAATATCTGAACAACAGGTCAAAGATCCAGGTGTCTCTTCTCTGTCCACTCTGCTGCAGTATGTGTCTGTTCTACTCTGGGCTGACTCCCCTCGTGATTGCACAACGATCACCCTTTTTCTAAACATCACATCCAAACATAAGGATGTCTAGCATTAAAAAAAGTATTCTGTGAGTCCTTTTAAAAGAAATAAACCCCTATTTCAGAAGCATCCATCCCTACCAGAAGTCTCCTCATGCTTCACTGGGCAGAATCTCATGCCATGCCCAGGCCTACACTAACCCCAGATCAGGGCCATCAGGACCCGACAAATCATTTATCCCTTGAGGCAGAAGATGGCCCTGACTCCCCTGAAGATCATAGCCATTCAAGAAGGTTGGTAACTGAACAAAATTAAGGCTGTTTGAGAAGGAAAGATAATTAACATTGATTAGGCCAACATCATTGCTACTTATAAGTTTAAGCTCAATTAATAATTATTAAATAGGGCTTTAGTTTGACTTCGGAATGTAAAGAATTTTGATTTACCTCAATATTCTAGTGGTATCATAAATTATAAAAACTGATGTTAAATAGGCTTTAAACAGTATCAGTACTGCACATAACAGGTTCACTTTAATATTATTTTACTTAAGTTCATATGGGGAGATTATAATTAAGATTTTGAAAGAAAACTTGATTGAGATTTTAATAGCCATCTAAAACTGCTGGCCAGCAAACTGTGTTCAGAATTGCTCATTACGTAGAATTGTTTTCTGTTGCTTTTTGAGGCAGTGTCTAAGTATTTGTTCATAGGATTTCAAATATATATTGCAAATTCACCATTTGGTTTTGGACTGCAGAATTCTCAGATATCTGCCAGCTGTGAAATGTGACCAACAATTGGTCAAAAAATTGTTATTTTGAAATTTCTTATGGTACCAAGGGGAGCTTGGGAAGAGAGGCTGCTAAATGAGGATCCTTGTCTCTCACACCCTTTATGAATTCTTTCTTCTCATTGAGGGTTCGTTCAGGCCCAACACCACTCATGATCCTCCATAGTTAAGTCAGAGGTAGCAGCTGGAGAATGTGGCACAGAAGTTAGTATGTATTCTGCCAATGGGGGCTCATTCAAGCCTCTGAATTGTTGTCACCAGTCAGAAACACAGATGGTCCCAGTGGGGAGACCATGGGGGGAGCCTTGCCTGCTCTGGGTCAACATGAGAACTCTTAACATGAAAATATTCATCACAATGAAGGGGTCAGAAAGACTAATTCTGTTTTTGAATGAAATGGAAAGAACAGAACAGAGAGAATCTGCTTCTAAAAATTTCACTGGGCATTGCTGCTCAGAGTTACAGACCTTGGTGCCAGGGGGCTTGCAGCTGGCATTTTATGTTCTCAGCAACACTCATGCTAACTGCTGGGATGTGATGACTCTCAATATTTTAGCATCCCACAATAGGACTCAGCAGAAAAGCAGAATCTAAGATTGTGCATGATTTGGACATTTGGACAAATATTCACAGGGATGAAGGGGCTAGATAGGGTAGATTGCCTTACGAGTATAAAAGTCAAGGATTCCTATCTCAGAGTTCAAGAAAAATGGAAATGCTACTTTGAATCTTGAAGGGAGGGGAAATCAGATAAAAACTGAGTAAGTTATATGTGAAAGAGATAGTGTAGTCGTACTTTTTTTTTTCCTTAACATTTAGAATCAATAGGAAAGCTTACATACCACTTCTATGGGCTTCTGCTATGCTATGCAACATCTGCAAATAAATATAATCATTATTCCTTTGAGATGTAATATGAATCTATAACTCTTCTCCAAAGTTTATTTTTCATAAATGAACTTCCTGTTAGTATTATCAGAAATCATGTTATTTCCTTCACCTCTCACCAAACTGCCCCATCACCAATATTTGGTTCACTGGGCCTAGTGCAGGAGCTCAGTCCAAACAATTGACTGCTTCTAAAAATAAGATGTAGTAGTGTGGGAAAACACTGCAGAAATGAACATTCCAGGCCTCATCACACTGCCCACCAATACAGACTTTGTTCTCTACTTCTCATTTGAATAAATGTCACTGTTTATTAGAGCATCTTATTGGTTTATTTATCAAGCATTTTTTATGCTTTATGCAGAAAAGCTTATTGGAAGAAATTATACTCATAAGTGCAGAAGTTCAGATAAAAAGTTTTAACTTTTCTTCCTAAAATAAAACAAAATAATAAAATATTATAATGTCAAGTTTGACATTGAGTGATAAAGTAGGTTAATATGTATCTCATAGAGTGCTTTGACTCCATTCCTACAAAAATCTCTTATGATGAATATAATATTAAAATTGAAGTCAGACTGTCAGATCTGTCATTTACTAGCTGTGAGACCTTGGGAAAATTACTTAACCTCTTTGTGCCTCAGTTTCCTTACCTGTAAAATGAGGTAATAATATCAACCTCATAGGGTAGCTGTGAGGACCAAGTCAAGTTAATGTATGTAAGATGTTTACAACAGTACTTGGCCTAAGGTAAATGCTGTTTGTCACTTTTTAAAATGACAAGGAAAGGGAATATATTTATGAATTTATATAATAAATATACATATATATTATAAACTGAAATTAAAGGCATTTGGAATAATAATCTGTTTTCTAAGTATATTTCCCATTGTGTATTAGAAACCCTTAAATTGGCTTGCATAATGAATTCAACCCATTCCAAGCTGTTAGAGTTTCACATTTAAATTATAATTGCACCTTTTCCTAGTACACGTGAGCAGTAAGCTGGAAAGCTGCATTTATCCCAAGCACAAATGAGACCAGACTGCAAAATGAGTTTATGTTCCAAGACTCATTCATTTATTTTTGGGTTTCAATCATGCTTTTCTTTGTGTATTCTCATCAAACATTTTTAATGACTTGGTAAAATATAAGGATTTCCTATGTAATCAACATTTACTCTTCCTGTGAAAGCATTTTAAAAATAAAGTCCTTCAAATGTCTAGTCCTTTTTTCAGTAAAAATGAGTGGCCTTAAAAGACTTGTTCTGGCAGTCTGTTTAAGGATGGGAGAGATGAAAGCCAAGAAAACCAGAAGAAGATGGCCTCAAGGGAATGATCTGTATGATGAATTTGAAATTGCAAGGAATACTGTTTCTGCTTTCTCAGGCAGAGCTGTCACCTCAAAAGCCTATTTTCTTGAAAAGGAGAGTGTTACTCAGAGTATCACGGTTTAGTCAATTGAATATATATTCCTTGAATGCAGCGGCAGGGCACTTACAGGTGACCACTGTACAACAGAAACATGTATTTTGGAACTGGGGACATCTCAACCATATGACAACACAGATTTTTCTGAACTAGCAAAAAAGGAAGGAAGGAAGGAAGGAAGGAAGGAAGGAAGGAAGGAAGGAAGGAAGGAAGGAAGGAAGGAAGGGGAGAAAAAGAGGTAGAATTTACTGTCTGCTACCAGACATTGGCAAAGAGCCACGCCACTGATTCAGGTCCCTGATAATTCTCCCCAGATACAGTTGTCAGAGACACTCCAAGGAAGTCCAGTGAGGAAAAGTATAGGTCTTCCATACTATAAGAAAAAGAATGTTATTCTTTCTAAGCCATAGATCCAAAAGGTCTGGTAAATCCTTATATCCTCCCCTAGCCACTTCTGCTGCACATAAATCTCAAAACTCTACTTAAATGCCTTTTTAGTTCCCTACCTGGGTTACCTTTTAGAATCATATTTTTTCTCTCCCATTGTGTGAATTAATATTTGCTCTCTTTTATTTTAAACTTCCCTCTCTTCTTTTTCTAGTAACCGGGGAAGTGGTGAATGAGTTTTTCGCTTTCTAAAGACAGCATTTCTCAGCTTTACTTTTGCCTTCTGAAGACCTCTAATTCTTTTCTCTATCATATAATAACTACACCAGACTATCTTTCCTAAATTTAAGTTTCTGTCCTCTAGAAAGGAAGAAGACTTTTGCTTTTGCGTATTCCCTGTAGTGTTTCTGAGACACTAGCTCTACCAGATATTTAGGGTTGTCCCTAGAATATATATTTCTAAGCCTCAAATAAGTTTGGAAAACACTGGACAATAAAGTTAACAATTTTCTTTAACAGATTGTCATGCTTTTGGTTCATACAGGGAAAGTAGTTGGGAGGAAAGTATACTCATACATTCAGAATGTCATACGAGAAAGCTTAAGCTACTAGGCCTTTCTTCCTAAAATGAAGCAAATAATCAAATATTATAATGTCAAGTTGAACTCCAAAACTACACTGCATGGGATTGGGTCTGGCTTTGTATCTTAGTAGCTGAATGACCTTACATAAGTCATATAATCTCTATGTGCCATTGTGTCCTTATCTATATGCTGAACACAATAAAATAATGCCATCATGGGGCTGCGGAAATTATGAATCATTTTACATTTTTTAAAATGTTTTTCACTTTTATGGGTACATAGTAGGTTTATATATTTATGGGGTACATGAGATATTTTTATACAGGCATACAATGCCTAGTAATATAATTTGTAAATCTTGATGAACAAGTAAGGTTTTAGCTGATGTTTTTTCACCAGAATTTTTTTTCCTGGAAAATATCACTTAACATCCTGCTACATAAATATTATTTGAGAAACATTGACCTAGGGACAGTTAAATTTTGCTTGTGCTTCAAAGGTTTATTTCTAAAATCTCCATCATCTTTAACTCCGAGAGAGTATTTAAATTTTATCATGTTGCTTTTTTATTGTTGATAAAGAAAAGGGGAAAATGATTCTAATGGGTATTTTAGAAAAACTGGAAAGCTTACTAATAACCTACATACTAATTTTTTATTAATTATAAGCTCGCTCTTTTGAGGAATGATAGGTACATTATAACAGTACTGGCCAACAGTAGATCTGTGAACATGGAGACATTGACTTTATATATTAAAATTAAAAACAAACTATAAGTATATAACATGAGTGTATATTACAGTACTCTTATTCATTTTCCTTAGAGCTTATGTTTGCTACATTTATGTGAGTGGTTGGGCAAAGCATAAACATCACTTAAAGTTTAATCAGCAGCATTTGTTTTTGCTAGGGAAGTGTTTGTTAATGGTTTCACCAGCTTCTTGTCATTTAAAAAGAATGCTCGTAGCTTGTGAATCTTGGTGTTCTTGTTCAGCAGACTGAATCTCCTTTTTCTGTATCTTCCCACTGACCCTGCATCTACATGTGCAGTGAAAGATTAGTGTCAGGACTTTTACTTTATTCCAAATTATCAAACAACTCTATTACCCTATTCTAGGCATCCCAGACTCCTTTACTCCCTTACCACAAACACTAAGCCATTGCAGATATGACTTAGAAAGAGCCTTCAGGGCTACCTAATAATGACTAAAATTTACGTAGTGCTTACTCTGTGCCAGCCCCTTTACTATGACTCTTATAACAATAACCTCGTTTCTATGAATGTTATAACAATAACCTCACAACAGCCCCATGATGGCATTATTTCTATTGTTTCCATTTTGTGTATGATAACATTGAGGTGAAGGGAAGTTATATGACTTAATTAATTAATTACGTTCATTCAGCTAATAAGAGGCTGGAAAAGATTGGATACCTTTCTGCCAGATTGTTTCAAAAAGAGGCACTGAGTTTCTTTTTGTGCAAGTTTTGGTGAGTTGCACACTCAGTTGTCAGTTATCACTTACCCCTAATCTCATCCCTTCTTCATTTATTTACTAGTATTTTTACATGTGTCTGTACTGGCACATGCATGCATAAATAAGTGCAAGCTAAGTTGTAAGTTTCTTTGATGGCCTCCCCATTTTAAGCATAGTGAGCCATGCAGTAGACTCGCAGAGGATGTGAGTGGCCTTCCTGGGTGCTGAGCATTGATTAAGTGAGCCATCCTTCTCAGGACAGTTCATCTCTTCATATTTCACTTAAAATATATAGAAAGTGAGAGTGTTGGATTTGTTTTTACTTTAGATTTATTTAACCTCTCTTTCTATAGTCTCATCCTTTTATTGCAATACCTAGAATAGCTCTTTGCACAGTACAAGTACATAATAATTATTTGTTTGAATCAGTATCTAAAAATCCCTTTTAACATAACCTTGACAAATTTACAATGTAATAAAAAGGAGTTTTAGACACCTTGAAATATCTTATAGAGCTTAGAGAGCTTGTTGAAACATAGATGGCCAGACCCCACCCCCAGAGTTCTTGAGTCAGTGGGGGTGGGGCCCGAGAATGTGCATTTCTGTCAAGTTCCCAGATTGCTGATACTGTTGGTTCAGGGACCACATTTGAGAGCTACTGTCTGTAGAGCTCTCAAAATAGACATGTATCTTTCCCAATTGAAAAGTGAGTTAATAAGCTCATCCCACCCAGTGGCTGGGATGGTAGCTTCATGTGTTTCTTATCCTCTGGTATCTACGTTTTAACAGGGGTCTCCTAAAGACTGCGAATCTTAACTCAAAGGTTCAGATCCACAACTCAAAGGATCAAATCCAATTCTTGACCTCACATCCTTCCATCAAAGCGGCCTTTGTCCCTCCACTTCCCTTACACTGTCCTCTCCCCAGAGTATTAGGGCTTCCTGGTTGCCACATCCCCACAATTATAACCACGGCTAGTAACATATATAGGTTACTTTATTCTTTATTTTCTTCTTCTGTAACTGGATTTTAATACTAGCATCTACCTCATCAGATTGCTTTGAAGATTAAATTGGCCAATATTTGGAAAGCACTTAGAACAGTGCCTAAAACCTAAGCCCTATTTACATGAACAGTGTAAATGAGTTTTATTATATGTTAAATGTTTCCCAAATTTTCCTCTCAGGACATCACCTTCATGACTTACATATAGCTGCATACCAACTCAGCTAGCATTCATTTTTTCTTAAAATCAGTTCACTTTACTAACAAATTATTATAAAAGAATACATTCTATTATTACTACAAATGGAAAACCAGTATCACTTGGTAAGTAGAAGGGAACCATAAAATAAATACAAAAAAGGCTACATTGTTTTAAAAATTCTAGCCAGGCATTGTTTTCTGGAAAAGACCCTGAGACTGAGACTTGCTCTCTCTCTTTTTAAAAACAGGTAAATTAGCAAGTTCCAGCTTCTGTAACAAATGAAACCCCACATTTCACTGGATTCGCACATTCAGAGTTTAAAGTTTAGGTGTGTCCCATGACTGTACTTCTGTGGATTCATTTTGCTTTTTGGATATTATTTCACACATCTCTGAAGGATGTGAAACACATGCCAAATACTGTCACACTGATTACCTAACTTCTGTTTTGCTGCGTTACATCTGAAATGGTTTTCTTGTACCAATTTCAAATCAATGATGCATGGATATCTTTGAGTCACCACCAGTTAGAGGGGAGAGGAATTTCTGATTGTGTACTTATAAATGAAAACATAGAGCTATTTGGAGTTTGACATTTGATGAAAATCTACAGCGATTTTCTCTTCCTAGTAAAACTTCAGTATTTTGTCATCAAGGACTGTAGATCACAAAGTTGGAGTATGCATAACAAAGGTTGAGGTATGAGAACAAAGTGATGTGTGCATCCTGGAGACATTTATGATTCACACTTGCATTCTTGTAGGTTGCTATTCATCAGCAGAATGGGGCCTTTTACTCATTACCAAAGAAGGTAATTGATTAAAAACAAAAAACAAAAAACAGGGCTAGATACCAGACCTGTCCTCAAAGACATGATGGAAACTTAGTTGCGTCATTAGGAAGGGACAGACAGTGTGTAGATCCAGCTTGTTAGGCACGGCAAGATTCGAGGAGCTTCATAATGTTCAACACTGGGATTAATAAAGCATAATGTAATGTCCAGCAAGGGGATGAGGTGTAATAAGGAATGTGATACTCAAGTTTGAGAAGGTCTGTCAGTGGGGTGCAAGGCTTCTATCAGGTTGGGGTTCAGGAGCAGATCTCTTCCTCCCAATGAGGTAGACTGTCAGATTGCAATAGGGAGGGGACTGTGACTAAGAAACACCACAATTGCTCAGACCCAGCTCTGAATGCATAGATGAAGTAGTGAGGCCAGGTGTGGTGGTTCATACCTGTAATCCCAGCACTTTGCGAGGCTGAGGTGGGCGGATTGCATAAGCCCAAGAATTCAAGACCAGCCTGGGCAACATAATGAAATCCCATCTCTACCAAAAAAAAAAAATCAAAAATTAACTGGGCATGGTTGCACATGCCTGTAGTCTCATCTACTCAGGAGGCTGAGGCAGGAGGATTAGAGTCCAGGAGGTCGAGGCTGCAGTGAGCTGTGATTGCACCACGGCACTCCACCCTGGGCAACAGAACAAGATCCTGCTTCCAAAATAAATAAATAAATAAAGCAGTGAAAGCCCTTCAGTATTAGTTTCTGAGCCCTTGGTGGGCATCTCATCACATTCCATATCAGATTGATAAGGACTATGAACAGTCACTAATCTTCCCTGGAGGTTGTTTGAGGGCTTCCTGTACAACTGGGAACAGACAGGTGCTTTGCCTCTCTTGGCAGAGGAGGAGTAAGGATGGGTTGATTTTAGTGGGCCCAGATGAGGGGAGCTGGAAGGCAGATGTAAGAGAAACGAGGTAAGGGTTGGCAGCTCTGCACTGACTGTGCCAGCCTGCCCTCTGTCTACCAGCAGAGTCCTTTTTCCCCTCCTTTTCCTTTCATGTCCCAAGCAATGGAGAGTTTTTGCTGAGGTGGGGGAGGAGTACCTCCATGAAAGGCTGATCCATGGGAGGCCAGTTGATCCTTCCCACTGGGACCACAGGTGTCCTTCCCAAGGTTCTGCTGCTTTCTCCTGCTCTATAGACAGCTGGTGTCTGTGGGAGGCAGGAGGGGCCGTGCTGCTTCTCAGTCAATCTCAGTTAACACCGTTCATCATCTCAACTCTGTCTAGAAACAGCGTTCATTGGTTAGTTCACAGAAGAAAGGAAGTTTTATCAAAGAAAACTATGAAGTGACAAAGCTTTTAGCATCTCCATCTCTGGCTTCTGTGACCTGGAAATCTCATATTTCCCACTCCCAGCGGGGAAAGCAAACCAGTTATGCTCTTTGCCCCAGGGATGCTTTGGGAATCTAGTGAAAATGGTAGCCTGTGATTCCAGAATTAAGAACCCCTTCTTGATAAAGGTGAGAAAACGACCAAAACACCAGATCCTCAATGGCACCTAAGAGCCAAGGATATGCAAAGAAGACATGAAGACATTTCAGTGAAAAAAGTGTCTCAAAAAATTGCAATGGAGTTAGAAAAGGCAATGTGAATGTTTTTGGTATTTGTTGGAAGACTGGCTTGTGTGTTAATAGAATCAGGAAAATCTTTTTTTCTATACTCGGCTCTCTTATACCTGGACAGCAGAGGAGTCCAGAGGTCCTTATGAGGTGCTTTGTGCCCTATCTCCTATCTTTTGAAACTGTAGAGATGCTAGGAATGTAGTAGGACTCCAGGGTGTGACCTGTAAGTGGGCAGTAGGGACTGACCTATCTTAACTTGGAAAAGCTGGAGGAGAGGCTCACAAGTTCCCAGGCAGAGGCTGTGGTCAAAATAAAACTGAACTTGGATTCAGACTCTGGCTGTGCCGGTTACCATGTGACTCAGGCATGTTCAATCTCTCGCTCTCTCTCTCTGTCTCTCTCTGGAGGTTTCCTTATCTATGGAGATGGGAAGATTGAACTGCATTCTCTTCATTCGTGCAGTATTCATATTTATTGTCAGTCACTGTGCTATAATAGTAGAAGTTTAAAGATAAATGTTATGCAATCCTTACCTCAGAGAGGCTCTCAACTGAGTGGAAGACACAGATGTTACTGATACTTATAAAAGCATATGGAAATTATCATAATAAATGTACAACGTGCCATTGGAACACAGAGAAGGGAAGGATGAACTGCACCAGGAATAGAAAAAAGTTGCAATAGAATAGGCAATATTTAAATCATGTCTCAAGCACAGAACCATGCACTGCCTACCAAGATATACTAAGCCATGGACCAAGCATAAAAACCTGGATGTATGGAAATACTGGATATGTTGGAGAATGAAAATGCTTAGCTGTGACTAGAGCACAGAGTGTCTGAAGGCTATGTAGGAATTGCTGAAGCTGTAAAAGATAGGTTTAGGCTCAGCAGTAAATGATCTCTTATGAAATTTTGGTTAATCCACAAGCTATGAGGACACACTGAAAATTGTAAATAGAAAATGTGGGGCTGAGTGTGGTGGCTCATGCCTGTAATCCCAGTGCTTTGGGAGGGTTGCTTCAGGCCAGGAGTTCAAGACCAGCAACATAGCAAGACCCGATCTCTCTACGAAAACTAAAAATAAAAAATAAAAGAAATTAACTGGGCATGGTGGCACACGCCTCTAGTAGTTAGTCTTAGCTACCCAGGAGGCTGAGGTGGGAGGATGGCTTGAATCCAGGAATTAAAGATTGCAATGAGCCATAATTGCACCCCTGCACTCCAGCCTGGGTGACAGAGGGAGACCCTGTCTCCAGAAAAAGAAAAGAAAATTTGGATTATACAAAATTTGCTTTCAATAAACCAATCTGACAGTAACAGTTTGAAGAGCAGAGAAAATGGAAGCACAAATGCAAGTTCTGAGTATGCTTTAATGCAGGAAAAAAGTGAAGAGGGACTGGATTTTAAAATGGAGGTAGTGATAAAAGTGGTCTTATTTGATATATAATCAACAGGATTTAGCAATTGATGGAGATTGAGTTAGAAGGAATAAGATCTCTTGTGCAACATGGTGACTATAGTTAATAAGAATGTATTGTATACTTAAAAATTGTTAACAGAGTAGATTCTAAGTGTTTTCACCCAAAAAATGCTAATTATGTGAGGTCATGCATATGTTAAATAAGTCTGATTTAACCATTACCTAATGTATACATATTTCACAACATTATGTTGCACACTATAAATGTATATAATTTTGTGTCAATTAAAAATAATATAAATAAAAGCAATTGATGAAAAGAGATAAATGAGGGAACTAGAGGTGTCAGCATGATATGTAAATATATGAGAGTTTTAGCTTGAGTCCAAGTAGAAATTGAATGGATTAATTGAGATGGTGACACGGAAGAGCAGGAGGAACACATGGATTTTATTTTGGATGTAAAGGCTGTGTGGCCTTCCAATAGGTAGATATGAGCATGTTGAGACGTTACTGTTTGATAGGTGGATGGAGACCTGCATCTGGGGTTTAGGGGAAATATGCAGATTTAGGATTCCTTAGTGGAGCAGGGGTTGATAAAGTCTTAGGAGGAATGAAGTCCACCAGGGAGAGCTTCTGTCAGGAAAAGGGAGCCAAAATAAAATACCAGCTAATATAGAACTTAGGTCTGTAACTCACTGACCAGAGCCTCTGATTCAAATTCAAGAGGAAAAAGAGAAATGTATACCTTACAGTCAATATAACCTGGTATTAAATTAGTCATAAGGACAGATATACAGGACAGTAGAAAATGAAAATTCCTTACTTTGTGCCTAGTACTGTGCTAAGCTTAGGAAGAAAGAATAGATATGAATATCAACTATTAATAGAAATATAAACTGCATACAATTACATATATATTAGACTGTTTACTAATGCCGTTGGCTTTAATAGCAACATTGCTATTGTTAATGATGCTCTTGTTGCCAATAATTTTTTCAACAGTTATGACAGTGCTACCTACTGTGCCTCTGCCTTCAAGGCAAACTCAATCTACTTTAGCCTCTGTTGAGGTCAAGCTGAGAGCTAATAGGAGAAAGGCTACCTCCTCCTCTCCAAATGCTTTCTAGTTGGAGTTGTTTTTGAATTCTGTACATTTATCTAATAACAAGCTTTAAGTGTAGTAAGGATCACACCCTATCTTTGATGCTATATATGTTTATATTCTCCTAGAAGCAATTATCAAGTGAGATTAGAAGTACAAGAGTTGTTAGAAAAAACATCTGTGAAAAACAGAAGTTGAGGGGTAAGCCAGAGACAGCAAGGAGAGCCTTCAGACTGTGATGGAGGTCTACTCCCCGTGCGCGAGAGGGAGAAAGAAGGAAGACTGGGTGGGAAACACTTCAGACTAGGTTAGGTAGTCTCATTGGGGTAGTGGGATTGTATAGGAAGCATGGCTCTAACAAGGATTTGGTCAGGCTCATGGAGAATCTTTGAACCAAAATTGCCAATTGGAGGTATCCCATGTTTCAGAAGATTAGGCTCACTCCCACCATGCTTAGTCATTGGCTAGGAGGAGCCTGTAGAAGTGTGGCCTCAGCATGGATACAGTATTGGATCCAGAGGAGCAGCAGCCAGGGCCATCTGTCTGTAAACATCTCTGCAGTGGGAGATTTGAGTGACGTGTTTCATTGCCACCACAGATTCTCTCAGTGACTCAGTGACACTTCTTCCTAAGTGTTCTCCTAGCATGTATTGTCCAAACCAGTCAAATAAAGCTCAGCCTATGCAACCTTGTACCATTATTAATCAATTTGCTTGTGTCTACCCCATTAGATTATAAACCTTTCTTCAAACATTAGTGTCTAGCACTGTGCCCTTAACTCAGAAGGCATTTACATAAATACATTCATCATAATTATAATTATTTTATTTTCATTATTTGAATTTATCTGAGAGCAGGCTGGGCACGGTGGCTCATGCCTGTAATCCTAGCACGTCGGGAGGCAGACGCAGGTGGATCACCTGAGGTGAGGAATTTGAGACCAGCCTGGCTAACATGATGAAACCCCATCTCTACTAAAAATACACACATTAACCTGGTGTGGTGGCATGTGCCTATAGTCCCACCTACTTGGGAGGCTGAGACAGGAGAATTGCTTGAACCTGGAAGCAGAAGGTTGCAGTGAGCCAAGATTGCGCCACTGCACTCCAACCTGGGTGACAGAATTATACTTCATCTCAAAAAAAAAAATAATAATAATAACAATTATCTGAGAGCAGTAAACAATTGGAGTTTTAACTCAGGAAGTTGGGTGGGGGAAGTTAAGAGAGAATATGGTTTTGATGAGGGGTTCCATGGCTATCACAGTGAGCTCTGGGGGAAAGAGAACTGGAGTGTGTGAATTAGACATACTCTTGGAGGAAAGCAGACACCTAGGCATATGCATTTGATGAGATGAAGTCCAAGTAGGTGGACAGAATACAGTATCCAGAGAACATGCTGGAAAGAGCTAGTCTAGACCAAGAACTGGCCGGAGGGTCCAGCAAGATGTGATGGACAGGCGTTTGACATTGGCATCTAATCACAGCAACTCTGTGTTTGAAAACTACCTTCTCTACCCACAGTGACATTTTCATGTACCGTGACATACCTTCTTAACCTTGGCTCATTGGACAGAGGGAGATGCCTTATCTCAACCTAAACCTCCTGGGAATTTGGAATTGAGGTTTAGAAAATCTTATCAGCTGAACTGTTTCCTTGGACCCAGCTGACAAATTCAAGATAAGCTTCTTGAAGACAACTGGGGAAATCATGTATGCTCGGAATCAGGAGCACCGGCTGGCAGAAAGGCATACAAAGAGAAACTGAGATGAAAGACAGTGTGACTCCAGGGAAAGACGGAGAATGAAATGGTGACAGCTGTTGCCTGGACTCCTGAGGACTTTCCATTCATGGGCCTAATCCCCAAGCTCCCTGCCCTTCAATTCTGAGGAAACTAACTCTAGAATAAACTTACTATTTTGGTTAACATAGTTCAAGTGGGTTTCTTATAGTAGCAGCCAAATGATAGTGACTGAGAAACTGTTCTGGACACAAATCGGAAATTCAGCAACGTGAAATGTGCTGAGATGCAGGCAAGCAAGAGGTCAGCATTAGAAAGCCACTGGGAAGACAGCCCCAGGAAAAGTGGCCCCAACAAGGCAGTTCTTGGTCTGTTAAGACCCTGGTAACTAAAAAGAATTATCAAGTCAGGGACTTCATATACAGGCTCCAGTTTTAGGAACTAGGTACAGGATAGATCCTTCATCATAGGAACAAGCCAGAAGTTGGTTATTAGAAGTCAGGTAAAAGATTAATAGCAGACTAGGACATTCTGATCTATTGAAGCTGGGAGTTTTTTGAAAATGTGATTCCTTTATGCATTAAATAAGAATTATTGGGTACCTACTACATTCTAGGGAGTTTAGCATGGTAGCCTGAGTTGAGGTTCAGTGTACCGTGGGGTGGGGCCTGCCTGGGGATGGAGACCCAGTGGAAGTTGCAGTGGAGAAGAGGAGGCTGAGAGTGCAGCCGTCATGTGCGGAGCTGGTCAGCTCATGAAGTGGAGTGGATGATGCATTGTTAGAATTTGGAACATTCTGTGGTAAAACAGACCCAGAAGAAGTTGAATCTGAAAACCCAGAAAGCATCATCATGGTAATCTCTTTCAAGGTGCAGTGAAGACGAGGTAGGACATGAGAAAAACGTTATTCAGAAAGAGAGATAAGGTATCAAACACACAGTTCATCTACTTATCAGATTCTGCAGATACTCATGAAAAATAATTCTTGTGCATCCTTTGGCTGGATGAACTGTTTCATCACACATCTGCTCTACTTCACCAATGCCACAGTTAAAATTCAGGAGGAAGTTGGAAGTTCTTATCTCTCCCAACTCAATCCAGTCTCACCAAATAGGCACGACTAGTCTCTTTTAATTTAGTTCCACTCAGTGTCTTCTGATTTAACATTGAACCCTGGCCTACTTGAAAAAAAAGAAGTATAGTAAAAAAAAGAGGAAAAGGGGGTAGAAAGAAGGATGAAAGTGAAGAGGTATCTCATAATCTTTTGTTCACACTGGGGTAAAAGTAGGTCAAACACCTAATCTCCTGTAACCTCCTTCGCTACCTCACACTTTCTATTTTGAATGTCTTGTAATCATAAATATTACTTTTCATAGAGACCCTAAAAGCACTTCCCCAGGGAATGTCAGGACTCCCTGTATGGCATATTCATTAAGCTTGACAAGACATAATAAAAGCAAACTTCACAATGACAAATTAGTAGACACACTGTTAGCTCCAGTTTCTTTTAATCTTATTTCTCGTGCTGTTGTTCATAGTATTAAATAGAGTCAGAAATTTCTGCTTGGCTTCTGACTGGCCTTAAAAGGAACACATTATTTAACCTCCCTAAATCTCCATTTCCTCATTTGTAAAATGGAATATTAATACTTGCTATAATACCTTACTAGGTGATTTTGAGGACTATGTATAAAAATCACTACTAATGGTACAAATACCGATGTAAGATAGCCAGGTCCTTTAACAAGTCAGCAGAGTAGAGCAAAGCATCTGTAACAGAACCTTGTTCTTGGGCAACTCACTTGTGTTCCAAGTCTTGGTATTTCTTTACTTGTAAAAAGGGTAGGATGCTGTTCCTAGTTTCATATGGTTTTAATGAAGATCAAAATAACATTTATACTAAAGTATAAGTAGCATATTAATTATGACAATTCCTAGTAATGTCTCAGAACAGGAGGCTCTCAAGGTCAAACGTGTGCAGATTTATCTTTTCTTATTTATAAAAGTATTAATATGATTTTAAATTAGTATGTGTATATCAGATGCTTTAAAAAATATTTGCATGGAGAATCTGTTGTGAATTCTGTAACACAGTCAAATTTAAATAAGACACAGTAACTTAAAAAATAAAACATGGAATTTAATTACACACCAAAAATAAATGAGTACTTCCTTACATATCTTTTGTATATTTTATTTTTTTAATTAAGACTTTTAGGAAACAAAAAATGTTGTCTATTTTTGTTCATAATTTTTCAATATGAGAAAAATATGGTTTACATACATAGGGACAAGGCTATAATCAAAGGATCTAGGAAATCGATTATGGCTCCGTTTTACACTGAGATTATTACCATTCAAAGGGGCTCCATTTTACATTTTTAAAATAAAAATACTTTACATTTATACTGGTTAAATTCTAATATTCCTTAATCTTTTATTTTCTTTCAAGATAATAGTTGGAGAAACTGCTGTCTTTTGCCTACAACTAGCCACAAGGGATTTTGAAAACCAGGAAAAAACCATTTTAACTGGAGACTGTTGCTACATAAACCCGCTGGTGCGCCGAACTGTCCGATTTCTTGGTATGTGTTCATTAAATTATTTTTAATATTTCTGAAACAGTGTCTATGTATAAGCTAAACCTTAAAATGACCCACATGTTAACTGTTTGCAAATATTAGGGGTTTTTTTCTTTGAAATGTTTCAATTTGCTTTTAAAAATAAACATGACACACTGCTTGGGTGATGGTTGCATCAAAATCGCAGACATCACCACTAAAGAACTTACTCATGTAACCAAACACCACCTGTTCCCCTAAAATCTACTGAAATAAAAAATAAATTAAAAATTTTAAAAACAAACATTACATACTACTTTCTCTTTAATATAGCAAGATCCCACTTTAGGATGTCATTTCCACATTCTTTTAAGGCAAAAAGAACACCACCTTTGGATGTTTAATATTCTTTAAGAGCCAAAAATTACGTGATTACTGTGTTTATGAAAATCTTTGAACAGTACTTAGTGGGAGGGTGGTGATAATCCAGGTAGGTTGTTGAACATCACGAAGGATAAGAAAAACAACTTGGTAAATAGAAGAAATGTAGCACTCCATGCACTACTTCTAAGCTGATTTTTATATAAACAAAAAAGTTTTGGGGATTTTATTAGAGGACAAGATTCACTAATAATTTAACTTTCAATCTCAAATACTAGCAATAAATAAATATATGCATGAATGAATTATTGAAAATCATTTTAATTCAGAACTTAGCCTAGACCCATTTTTTAACTGACACAATACAATTTAATATAAATAATTGTTTCCTGGATTTATCAGATAAAAATAAGTATATCTGTATATCTAAATGCCATTTAAGATAAATTTTTATTAGTATTAAGAGATGCACTAAAGATAATGTAACTCTTCAACATAGTTCTCATATTGAAGGGAACTCTTCGACATATTTCTCATATTGAAGGGATCAGGATGAAGACTTTGAAGATATTATGCATAGATCACCTAATCTATCTATAAACCCATTAAAGACTAGCCAAATGTCATAAGGCTTTTGGATCTCTCTGAAGACGAAAGGCTTTCATATCCAAGGTTGTTATTTTTACTGACATCAAGTTATGTATCTCCAAAGCCCTCATTTATCCTGTTGAAGGGACAACTTTTAAATGAAACCTTTAATGTTATTTTTTCACATGTATCAATACTGTGTTCTTGACTAATTTCTTTTTGCATAAGTCATTTAATTAAAAAAAACCATATACAACAATATGCTTAGAATTAAAAGTATTTAAAGAAATTGATACTTTCCTAAATACTGTTAAGCAAATTACATTGTGCCTATTTAAGTAAAATACTTTTCTGCATTTGCACACGTATTTCTAAAGAATATTTGGCTCAAAGTTCAGTATGTTTTTAAGTCGCTGCATGCTTCTTAATATATGATTTTATAAAATACGAAAGCCCATTTGTTTCTTGTTCCTTTATGATTTGGATGTTTCTAGCTATAATAAAGTGGAAGTATCTAAGCGAAGCATCACTGTATAATAGTACATCATTCTGTATAGTGACTATATTCTTTAGGTCAGTGGAATAGATACACTGACAGGATCTCATTTTAATAATTATCTTTGTAGTCAACTATAGTATTAGCCTTGGGCCGATGCACTGACATTTTAATTCCAAAACACATTTGGGAACTTTAAAGTGTCAAGAGACATTTCCACATTCTTATCAAATATTTCTCTCTGTTATAAACAAGAAAACCCGTTACAGCAAACAGCCTAGATTTCAAAGGTGTACAAATGAAGAAGACTTGTAATTTAGGTTCCCATGCTTGGCCATGAGATTTTGGAAGAAGTGTTATTGAGCTCAATTCTCTTTAATTTCTCTTCCTCTTTCAAATTTCTGATTTTGATAACCTTTACTTTGTATGATTCATACAATGCTGGTGAGATGTTAAGAAAGGGCTTCTTATTGTTTGCTTTTTAGATAAAGAGTGAACTAATATCTTTGTTTCATTCCCATTTGTGTACACATAGAGTTTTGCTGTGTGGGGGTTTTTGTATGTAAACCTTTTGTAATCTTATATAATATTTCAAAAATTTAAAAGAACAGCTATGCATCTAATACTGGAAAATCATTTGATCCGGTACAACTTTTATGGTGATATACTATACAACAGCCAATAATGATGAAAAGTCTTGGGAAACAAATAATCCAGAAATATATGACTAAAAAGAAAAACATCTAATTATTGTAACCTAAGTATATGACATTTTAATAAATCAGTACTTTTAGAAGTATTACTTGGGGATAGTTTTAATAGGTCCTGTTGGATTTTATTCCCAAAATTATAAAAGGATGAATTTCCTTTCGTTGGTACCACATCCTTGAAGATTTTAATTGAAATTAATGCCCAAAATTCTTTTGCCTGTATAACAGAAAAATAAGTTTTAACAATAATAACCAATGACTTTGAATTTAGAAAATGTTTTTGGTATTCAAGTAAATTGGCAAGTTCCTTAGCAAAGGAGGAAAAAAATATCTACACACTTAGTTCTATACCTTCAGGTAACCAAAGCAAATAAATTTTAAAACTGTAAAAATAATTAATAACCTATAATTTTGATTGCCTTGTTTACTAAATAGCCCACATTGGATCAATTGAAAGCCAGTCCATAAAAGATAAGGTGGAAATAAATTACTAGCTATTCTATGACTTTAAAAAAAATGTGTTTCTGAAGACAATGTAGAGATTACTCTGAAAGCATTCTGCTTTACTTAAGATTTTCCATATTTAAATGAAAACTGATGGCACTGGATTTAGTGCTAATTGGCGCCTCCAGCCGCGTTAACATCCGTCTGAATGGGAGTAACAGCATAATCAAAGAGAGACAACTGCTTTGCTTTGTTAGTGAGATAAAAAAATTTTCAAAAAATGGGGGAAAAAAGGAAATTGCTAACATTAGTAGAGCATGATAGACTATACCCTCTCAAGGAACACATGACTCCATGAACAATTGCATTGCCCGGAGTCTGAGAATACATGTTCTTATTTTATCTGATGTCTTATAAACCTGCCATGCACAAAAACCAGTAGTAGACAGCGCAATATTTACCACTTTCACCACTCCAGAAAGCCAAGGAAAGAACTGGAGAGGGATGAAATGAAAGGAACTATGTATATGTATGGAATATTTTATAGTTTCTAAAATATTTCCATTTTGGTTTATTGTAAACTGAAATTCACACACACACACACAAACACACACACACGCAAGAAGTTAAAATTATTTGTTTTCTTCCCCAGGAATTTATACATTTGGACTGTTTGCTACAGATATCTTTGTAAATGCTGGACAAGTAGTCACAGGAAATCTGGCCCCACATTTCCTTGCCCTGTGTAAGCCCAATTATACAGCACTTGGATGTCAGCAGTATACACAATTCATCAGTGGGGAAGAGGCCTGTACTGGCAACCCAGATCTCATCATGAGAGCCCGAAAAACCTTTCCATCCAAAGAAGCAGCTCTCAGTGTCTATGCAGCTATGTATCTGACCGTAAGTAAGGATTATAAATTTGTTGTCTTAGTCTGTGTTACTGTTAATTTTTCCAATGTAGAAATTCTTTTTCTCTGCCATAGTGAAAGTCACTTAAAGCACATTCATATCTTTCTGTAGGCCATTTAATCTATTTTTAATAATAGCTGTTTGTACTCTGAACAAAATTAAGTCAGTTGACTCTCATGAGATTATGTGTGGGTAGTTGGTTGTATTAAAAAATGTAGCCATTCGCATTTGTATTTGAGAATACGTTTGTCTTTATATTAAACAGGACTTAGTGGAAACAAATTCGTTGTAGCATTACAAGTTCCCTATGAACTTGTAATAGCACGATTAAGAGAACTACCTAGGCCTCTTAGCTGCCTACTCAAGCTCTCATAGTCCCTGCTGGGGATGAAAGGGACACTCTTTTTTTCTAGAAAGCACTATTATTACAGGCAACTATATCTTCATCATATCTCAATTAGCATTTAACGTTTTCTCATAGAACTAACCAAAGTGTCCTTAGAAATTCTATTTTTTCCTTTAGTCTTGAGTATTGGCCACCATCTTAGTGGCAAGAGCCAGGCCCCCATGCAGCTATCCTAGGACCTTTAGTTGGAAGTGAGTGAGTGCATTACCCATATGCAGAAGGAGAAAGAAGGGCAGCTTTGGCAGGCAGCTCTTGTCCCCAACAATGGTATCATCAACCTCTCCCTCCTCACACGGATGTGCCTTGCAGCTCAGGAGGTGGACTCCTAAAGCGTTCCCTGTAGGCTTTTCCACAAACCCCAATAAGGTCAGAGATTTTTTTTTTTTTTTTGAGACGGAGTCTCGCTCCGTCACCCAGGCTGGAGTGCAGTGGTGCAATGTCAGCTCACTGCAAGCTCCGCCTCCCAGGTTCACGCCATTCTCCTGCCTCAGCCTTCTGAGTAGCTGGGACTACAGGTGTGTGCCACCACACCTGACTAATTTATGTATTTTTAGTAGAGATGGGGTTTCACCATGTTGGCAGGCTGGTCTCAAACTTCAGACCTCAAGCGATCCGCCCACCTTGGCCTCCCAAAGTGCTGGCATTACAGGCGTGAGCTGCTGCACCCAGCCAGATCAGAGAATTAAATGTCTTCTGGGGGTTCTCCTTCCCAGTGGTGCCAAATCTACTTCCTTCCAATTTCAGCTCATTAACAAGAGATCTGTAAAGTCTCAGGACCAATCTGAAACCAAATTTGATTATTTCTAATGACTTGGAAAAACTTGGAATTTTTTTTTACCCTCAAAGAGCTATTTGATAATGGAAATGTTTTCAATACAATCATGTTATTTCTAAAAGCAGAAAGAATATATGGAATACCTTGTGACATCTCTACTTGAGATTCAAATAAAGATTACTGAATAAAAGGACAATTTAGGAAGAGAAATACATCATTACATATAACATTTACAATGGCAGGATAATTTTAGAACCATAGAGTATGCATTTTAACATTTTTTAAAGTTTTTAAGCCAAGTTAATTCTATCCCTCACTGCCTGGACATTTTAAAAATCCCATCCAGAAACTTTTTATGGAGTCAAAGATTCTTTCCTTAATCCTATCCTATTTATTTTCTCTTCCACTGCTTCCTAACTTTTCTAAAGTTTGTGTGTTACAACTCTCTCCTTGCCATCTCACTGTGTCCCCAAACTCTGTTCTTCTAATTTCCCCTGTTTTCTTTAGCCCATCAGCATTGCTTTTTCTTGCACATTCTAAGGTACCTTTGGGCCTGATATGAAGTATGGTAGCCCATGCATATTCTTTCCTATTCAAGAAATCGCTTGACTACATGTTTCACCTCTACTAGAATATGAAGCACTCAGCCTTAAAACAGGGATTGAAACTTGAGTGAATCAGAAGTCACAAAATACTTTTCACTCATCGCCATCATGTCTAAATTTGATGTTCATATTTGTATCTGGGTATGAATTGTAAATATATCTGCATATAAATACATGAACTAGCCAATGATGGGAGACAAATTCCAGAATGCTCTCTGACCCCAAATATTCTTATACAAATATTTTAATACTAATAGACATTAGATTCAGATGGGGCGTGGTGGCTCATGCCTGTAATACTAGAACTTTGGGAGACCAAAAAGCAGAAAGATCACTTTGGAGTTTGAGACCAGCCTAGGCAACCTAGGAGACCCCATCTTTACAAAAAAGAGAGAGAGAAAGAAAAAAAAATAAGCAAAACCTCAGCCAGGTGTGGTGCTGCATGCCTGTAGTCCCGGCTACATGAGAGGCCAAGACGGGAGAATCTCTTGAGTCCAGGAGTTTGAGGTTACAGTGAGCTATGATCACTCAACTACACTTCAGCCTGGGTAACAGAGCAAGACCCTGTCTCTAAATAAATAAACAAATAAAAATTTAAAACACAGTACATGTTAGATTTTGCTGTGTAACCAATGTTTGCCAGTGGTGTTGATTGTGCTGCTATGATAATATGCTTGGCCTTTTTATTCTGGCAAAATAGAGTTTCAAAGGCATTGCTACAGGAGAAAGTATTATTTTTTATGCACTAGAAGAATCTTAACATCTTGCCTTGCTCCAGTCTACTGGCCACCAGCATGCATTTATTTTATAAACTTCTGAATTATAAATCATACTGTTCTATAAGAAAAATTGGGAAATAATGATAATAATTATTATAACAAACATTTGTTGAACATTTACCAAGTATCAGGCACCAATTGCTTCACTTTTACTAACTTAGTTAATACTTTACTAATTCCTTTGTAGTTTTAAAGTTATTTATCATTATTATTGATTTAATAATTGATTATTTGTGATAATTTATTGAATCCTCGTAACATTTTCTTAAAGTATGTGATATTATTTTACCCATTTTATAAATAAGGGGACTCAAAAAGTAAAGTAACTTTCTCAGATCTATAGAACCACAAATTTTTCTGGTGGCAATGTTTCTGAATGTTCCAGAAAAGGAAACATTAGATTATTTTAGCCCTAGTGTGTGCTAAATAATCTGCAGCTGAATTCTTTCCTGCATAATACCAGCATCCAATAAACTGTAAAGCCAAGGGTGCAGATGGTAGATTCATTTAGAGCAAAATCCCTTAATAGACACTCCAGCACTGGGAAATGTTGTACCGTTAAACATTGGTTTAGACTACAAACTAGGATTCCTGCTTGTAATTACATTGATGGGTACTTCTGTCTTTTTAACAATAGATTCTGTTCTCTGCTGTTTCTCTGTCTTACCCCCCCCCACCCCTTTGTGTGTGTGTGAGTGTGGGTGGCTGCTATGGCAACACTGAATATAACTCCTGCTGCAAATGTAAGCCTTATAGGCAGGCTTTGCTGTTATATTTAAACTTACATACAAATATATTTTTTCCCACTTTCACTAGAGACACCTTGGGAAAACTTGATAATAGGAATGTTGGGGTGTTTCAAACTAATGCAGTCTCATGAAATGCTTGCCAGAATTTTGATGGGTAGTAAATAGTAGAAAACAGCCATATATTCAATATCCTCTGTGGAAATGGTCTTATGGCTGTATTTAAAGGCATATTTATTTAATTTAGTGTTGGTGTTATAAACATATGTAAATGCATATAAATAAAAATCAATGAGCCCTGTTATGGAGTACGTAAATAATAACTGAGAAATATGTTTCTGATGCCTCTTTGTGTGGATTAGGAAATAAAACTGAGGAATTTGAACTCTCCCTTAACATCTGACTTTAATTAAGGCTTTGGTGCTAAGTTGATCATGGAAGTTTATTTTGCTTTACTGAAAACTTTCAGGAATAAAAAAAAAAAAGGCTCTATTCCTATTTTTGTAAGTACCATTGGTTCTCCAGGAAGAAAAAAATTGTGAGAGTTATTTAACCCTCAGTCATCAAATTTATAATTCAGTGCTCAGTGACATTAGAATGTTTAAATTTACCTTTGTGGTATTTCTTTTCATATAAATGGGTAAAGTTTTTCTCAGTTAAAAGCAAATGAACTTCAATGTTGAGAATGAAAAATTATGTTTGGTGAATTTCCAGTTAACCTCATAAATTGTTGAAACAGACAGACATGAAATGACCTCCTTGGGTCACTTCCAATTCTGACCTTAGATTTTTGAAAATGTCAAGAAAAAAGGGTCAGTTACATTTATTGGCCTCTGTTTCCGCTATGTGTTGCTGCATTATAAACCACCCTAGACCTTAAAACAACAACAATCTGTTACTGTCAGGATACACAGGGTTGACCTGTGGTTTTCCTGCTAGTCAATCCTTGCTTCTTTCATAGGACACATTAAGCTAATTCAGAGATCTGGGGTTTGGGCTCAGCCAAGACAGCACAAATAGCTGGGCCTCTCTCCTTCTCAAGAGGTCTTTCTCACAAGGGTCATCTTCCCTGATGGCATCTCAGAGCCGCCTTCCAATAGGGTAATGACCCAAGCTGCAGGGTATCTTGAGATTTAGGTTCCTAAGCTTGTTACACGTCTCTGTCACTGTATTTTATTGTCCAGAGAAATCACAAGGCCAGCCCAGATTGTTGGGGGTAGAGAAATAGATTCCACCTAGAGATGGGAGGTGCAGCAAAGTCACACTGTAATGAGGAGAATTTACTGGGATGGGAAGAATTTATGGCATTAAACAATTTATCCTAGTCTTTTCCCAAAATACTGGTGGAAACTCTAAAATATCATTCCCTCTCTCCCCCTCCTCATTGGTGGCCAATCGTTGGCATTATCCCATTCTCACTTCCCACACAGCCATCTTTTATAATAAGCTCACAAAGTCCCATGCACAACAACCACTGCTCACAGGTTGCTGAGACAAGGGTTAAATAAACACAACCCACTAGTGTCTGTTTGCCCCCCCCCCCCTTCTTTTGAGACTTATTACCTAATTCTGTACAGGAGCATGAGCCAGCCCTCACTCAGAGGTATAAGGATTCAGGGTGCATGTCAGTTTCCTTGTGGCAGGTGATTTCATGAGACTGGTCAGGGATTGTGTTTGGAGTAGAAACAATAGGGTAAGCCAAAGGAAAAGCTCCGGGCTGCCATCATGTACTTCTTTTCACTGGCAAATGAGATCTAGCTGCCATCAGAAGGCCATTCCTCTAAAGCTCCCTGCTTAGGAATAATGTAATGCTGAAACGTATAAGGTCCCTGTGCTCTAAATGTCAAACAAGCAAATTTGATGAAGCATCTACTATGTAATACATCAAAAATATTTACTGAGCATGCACTCATAATGTGACTGCTATACTATTATTATGACTACTGGTGCCATGACCACTATTATTAGTCGACTGATGTTTCACCTATTAGCCTTCAGCTAAGTGTTATTGATGTAGTTGGGGGAGAGTACAAAAGACATTTGTGAAGTATCCACTGGGTTCCAATATTTTCACTACCATGGACCCCTTTCATTATTAACCCTGTCTCCCTTTCCCCACACTACTCTGTGAACTGCGTGTTTTAAAATCTTTAAAACACTTTTTAAATCTTTAAAATACTTTCCCATTGTATCTTAGGCCCAGATATTAAATAATTGCTCATAATCATAAAATATAATAATGCTGTTTTGCAGTTATGCACATACAACTATTAAAATGGCTTGGATGATAATAAACAGTTAAGTAAATGACTAAAGACCTAGGGATACTCTGCATCCTTACCTTAATTTTACTTGGTTTCTGTAAAAGACACTTATATTTGGGTATTCTGTGATTGACGTGTGGCTTTATAATGGTTTTCTGGTTCTTCAGTCACATCACAGAAATTCCCGTGTCTTCAACAACCACTAAGCAGCATGAGATCACCAGTGTTGCCAAATTACTTAGTGTACTCCCAGCCAAAAGCAAAGAACATTGAAGTTTTAGTTAATGCATGTGGGATTGTTATGGGTAAATATACTATTTGATTAGGCTGTTTGAAATACTGAAAAATATGTCACAGAATTGTATTTATGTGTCTGGGGTTTCTTATGTTAGCAAACGTCAGGTTGGGGACTGCTGATAGCATCTTGAACATTCTAATTAAGAAAAGAGGACTTTCTATTCTAGGACTTTCTAAAGACAGGGCTGTCTTATGACTTCCATGGACCCTAGGTACTTTTGCCTTCATGGGCCCCTTCTACCATAGATAAAATTAAAAATGATATTTTACAAGTGTATTTCTATAAAAATAATATATAAATGTTATACATTAAACATTTTCTTTAAACCTAAAAATTCACATTTACCTTCTGCTTCTAAAAAAAAAGTTATGATATTTTCACGCGTCCTTCAAAGTGTCATGGGCCCTAGGTACTGTGCTTACTGTAATGCTGGATTAGTCTGCCCTGAGGAGGGGGTATAATAAAGTTCTCTACGGAATATGATTGTTAGAGTATCTGGTAATGACGAGTCCCACCCAATGTCCAGAAGGGATGAGGTCCTGCTGGCAAGCATCACGGGAGGTGCTTCAGAGGTGAGTGGTACTTGGGGTGAGTCTTGAAGATGGACATGATTTGAATAGGGGGAGAAGAAGTATCCCAGGGAAGGGCAATAGCAGGAGCAAAGGCAAAGAACAAGAAACACTGAAACAATCAGAAACAGGTAAGGGGAAACCTCAGCACGGGGGTGTATATTTGGAACTGTGGGATTTAAGGATTAGCAAGGGTGAATAAATCAGGAAGACTTTGTAAACCAACCTGAGGCTTTATGACTTGAATTAAAAAGCAATGTGGAACTGAGAAGTGACATTACAGAAGCAGTGCTTCAGAATGGTTATGTTTGATTCAATTCCATAAATATATATTGAATACCTAGAATGCATAAAGTCTCTACATACTGATATAAACTCCTTTGGCAGCTTAAAAATGGTCTGGTAGAGAATAAAGAGAGAATTAAAATTGAAAGAAACTAAAGGCAAGGGAAAGCTTTTAAGAAGATCAACACAGAATCTTGGGCATAAAATCAAAATCCCTAGACAGAGTCTCAGGATTTGGATTTGGATTTGGATTTAGCTGGTTTCCTTAAGATTGGGAGCCCTTCTACTGATGTGACCAGGACCAGAAGAAATGAAATGAAAGTCATAGTTTCTTAGGAATGGAGTAAGCTGGGACTCTTGTGAGCTGCCAAGCCTGAGCCATGGCAGGGTGAGTACAGATTGGAGCTGCTAGGGAATCTCTAAGCACTTTTTCCTAAAGCACAGGAATGGGCAAGTCAGATGTAGACCTAGAGCCAGTACTGCAGTGTATACCTCAGAGTTTCTAAACCATCACCAGCTTACTTACTTTACTTACGGCTAAATGTGGCCAAGTTCATGGGCCAGTTGTTCTGCTGTTTTATTTCAAACCCATGTCCCAGTTGCCATTTACTGAAAAGTGACTATTGGCTTACTGTCGTACTAGTTACTTTACCTTACCTCTTTATATGGCTGATTCTTTAGAGTGGCTGAAATGAAGGTATGGCTGTCTTTATTTTACAGGTAACAAAATTGAGACTATGAGAAGCTAGTTGACTTGTCCACGGTTATTCAGCTAGTCTGTTTTATAGCCAGGAATGTGACCCAGGCCACTGTGACTCCAAAGTCGATATTTGGTCTTTCACATCACACAACCTCCTGGAATGTACCCCCATTGAAAAGAAGGCAGCCAAATTTTGAATTATCCCCAGAGTGCAGTGCCTCACACACAGTAGGTGAAGGAAACTTGTTAGTTGATTTTAATTAAATGATGCATACTATGAATTAGGAAGATAGTTGAAAATGTGTGTGCTCCAGAAATTCCTGTCTTATGTCCTGTCTTCCAGGTGACCAGGTAGCTCAAGCACTAAAAGCCATACAAATAGTCTTGATTATTGGATTTTAATTGTTCTTTAATTTTAAGTGAATGCATATTTTATAATTTTTATATGTTCTGCTCTGCATATCATCTAAGGTGTTAAATAACTTTGCTTTTTAAAGTGACAACTTCTAAGTATTTTTAACTTCTTTTCCATATGCAACAATTGACTGCATAACAAGAAAGCTAACACTGGCAGTGCTTATAGCTGGGTAGAACTCCATGGTCGGTAATATCACTTTGACAAGGTGGAACAGAAAAACAACAACAACAACCACTTATAATGAGCAGCTCTGAATACATGGTCATTTGATGTCAGGCGCAGTAACATGCTCGAGTCTGTTTCAAACGACACAATTATCTGCTGCAGGTGACATGGCCTTACTCCTGGACCCCTGGGGCATACGTTGCGATTCCCCCACTGGAGCCTGCCATAAGCTCCAGACTCTATGTTTTCCCACCACTGACAAATCAATCCCTAGAACATCTGCTGGATCACATGGCCCAAGTACCAGAGCTGCTTTCCCCACAGCCTGTACCTGCTGCTGCAGAGCCCTTTCTTGCTTCAGGTTCTATTCAAAGTTGGCAGATTTGTATGCCACCCAGTATCTTAGTCCATTCAGATAGCTCTAACAAAATATCACAAACTGGGTATAGCATATAAACAAAAGAAATTCATTTCTCACAGCTTTGGAGACTAGAAAGTCCAAGATCAAGGCTCTGGTAATTTAGTGTCTGGCAAGGGCCTGCTTTTTGGTTCATACATGGTGTCTAGTCATTGTACCCTCACATGGTGGAAAGTATGAGCTAGCTCTCTGGGCTCTGCCCTCAGAACCTAAGCACTCCACCTCTTAATACCATCACTTTGCGAGTTAGGATCTCAACATATAAATTTGTGAGGGGGATACACACATTCAGATGATAGCACTTAGTATACGGGGCAGAGCAATACTTACTGGTATGGGATGTATTTTTCCCAAAACCCAAAGTGATCTACAAAGTACGGTGGGTCCTTCTTTGTGGTAGGGGTACAAGACGGAGTAATTGCCTTTTACTTTGGAAGGAATGTCTAGCATGCTGCTGACCACTGGATCCCTAAAATCTTTACTGATGTCATTAGGCCCCTGAATATTGTAGGATTTATTTCCCCAAATCTGGAATGCATGTGTCTTACCAAGGCCTACAGTGTGCTAGCCACCTCTTGTTTATCTTGTCAGCATGATGTCTTGTATATAAATGATCAATGACATCTAAACTGTGGGACATCCAAACTATCTCTATCTCTTTAGTCTAAGTTATGGCAGAGAGTGGGAGGGTTAATATAGCACTGACATCAACTGTGATGTAAGGAATTGCGTGTACCAGGTGAATGTGAACTGTTCCTCATTCTCTTTTTTGAATGGAATTGGAAAGAACCCATTAAACAAATCAATGGCCAATATTAGTTGGTTGAAGATTCAGTGGTCTACACTTATCCTTCAGGATCTGAACAGTCTTGTGAATTACATGGAAATAGAAGAACCAGCACTCCTGCATTATTGAGATCTTGAGAGGTGACATTAAATCTTCACCATCCTCCCTTCAATAATGTAGTAGTATTTTTTATTTATTATCTTGGAGTTTCAGAAGATTTCAATTGAATTCACCTAATAAGTAGTTACTCCTCTTGTCAGGTATTGTGCATCCCCATTTATGCATGCATGGACTGAGGAAATGACCCCTGGATATGCTCAGAGACTTAGTAGATCCACTCTCAGCCAGACTTTGGCCTGGACTCATTTATTACCTAGGCTCATATGTCCCTACTCTAACAGGGGACCGTGGTGACACTAATTCAGGTCTCCATGTATCATTGTCTACACAGACCCTGTGTCCAGTCATCCTCAAAATATCCGGATATTTTTTTTTCTCCAGTGTATGGAAACCTGAGTAAATGGCTGTGGGTCTTTTTGAAGCAGGACTGGGGAAATCATTACAGTGTATACCTCCTGTAGTGTTTCAGGGTCCTTCCCTCTGGGGACCTGATGCCTCTTCAGGCAATGAAGTCATTCAGTGTTGTAACTGTGCAAAGGGTTGAAGATTTTCCCTGGGGCACCCACCCTCAGGTCATACATTCCCATTTTCTTGGGATGATATATATTAGGTAGTCTTGTGGCTCCCCGTCTATTTTGCCCCTAAGGGGTGCTATGTTCTATAAACCACTTCTGTAACTTTCTGTGTATTAAGTCCCTTTGGCTGTCACTCTGGCTTTGTGCATTGTTATGACAATTGGGACCCACTGGCTTTTGGTGGTTAAGCCCAGCACCTGGCTTCTCTTTCTTCAGGGACCCTGTAATCCCCATGGATATTAAGACACCCAGCTTTGTGACAGCTTCCCCTACCATCAGCCCTGACCTGCAGAGGAAAGGCATCACTGAACTTCTGAGTGATGCTGGTGTCCCTCTCACCAGTACACTCTGATGCCTCAGTGAATGACGTGTCCACCCCTCGAGGCTAATATCATCTGGTGGGCTTTCAGTTCTCACATGATGTGTACATTCCAGCAATGCCCACTTCCTGGAGCCTTTTAATTCCTTCTTCTACCCATTTGCCAAGACAATTCAGGCAATTCACCCTCATTCAGATAGAGCTGTCACTTTCTCCATGCTTCTAGGGGCCAGCCCAGCAGAGAGTTTTTACCATCCAGTGCACTAGAGGTGGAAACTCAGCTCACTGGTCTCCTTACAGCACAATGACACAGCATTTCTTGAAATAGAGATTAGCGAAACTTACCTCTGTGGCTGCCACACTGCTTTCACCTAGTTCTAATGCAGAGAGGATCTAACAAGCTAATGCACAGCCAGAGATTAATAGCGTGATGTAGTATCTTCTCTGATCCTCCCTGTGTCAAATATATTTACATTTTAAGTGCCTTAACATATAGGAAAAAATATATAGCAATGTAGTCCGGGCGCAGTGGCTCATGCTTGTAATCCCAGAGCTTTGGGAGGCCAAGGCAGGCAGATCACTTGAGGGTGAAACTCCATCTCTACTAAAAATACAAAAAAAATTAGCCAGGCATGGTGGTGCATGGCTGTAATTCTAGCTATTCGGGAGGCTGAGGCCGGAGAATCACTTGAACCCAGGAAGCAGAGGTTGCAGTGAGCCGAGATTGCGCCACTGCACTCCAGCCTAGGCGACAGAGCGAGACTTCCTCTCTCTCTCTCTTTCTCTCTATCTCTCATATATACATATATATACACATATATATGCATATATATGTGTATATATATGTATATATATCTGTAATTGCAGTTATCAAACTCCTTCTAAATTGAGGATGCATTTAAATTGAGGAGATTTCTTGGTACTTCTTCTGTTGTGTTACAATAAAGGTTACCTTCTTCTTATAAGCACAGTCTGCTTTGAGCTATTTGTTTGTTTATGCCGTTTAAAGAAACTCTTGGAAGGAGAACAAAAGCCTCCAAAGAACAAGTAGAAATCTCTCTATAGTAATACAGCAATTTGAGGTATAAAAATAATTCTTGAGTTCTTACTGTGCTAACTACTTTATGTACAGTGTATTTACTGCTTTGTTCTGTCAAATACATTAATCAGGCATCTTTCTATTATACAGACTTATGCTATTAACTTCTATATATTATAGGGAAATATGTTCTCCTTGGACATTCTAAAACTTCCACTATCAAAAAAACAAAAAAATAAACCCACAACCACACAAAAAATTTCTATTAATTCAAGCTACCGTGGCATCTTTGAAAGAAATTGCTAGAAAGACTATTTTACACTTTCTCACCTTATAAACCAGTTACATGGGGTTTGCCCACTCCACCTCCACAACACACACACACACACACACATATGCACACTCACTCTCCGGAAACCACTCCTCAGACCTCATCCCCCAGATCTTATCAAGAGCCTCTTCAGATCCTTGTCTTGCTGGCCTTCTCAGTAGCATTGATACTCTTAATTATTCCCTCTATTTGAGTTTTTCTCTTTTTAATATGTTGGAAACATTATATTCTTCAAATTTGCTTTTCTTCTCATTAAGTGCTTCATTGCAATGTCAGAAAACTGTTACCAGCAATTACCAAGTTTCTGTTCTAGATGTTTTCTTCCCTCTGTTATCCCTTCCAACAGTGATCTCAGCTGTTCCCACCTCAATGCCTTTCAAGTGAACCCCACAACTCCTTCATTGGCCCTAACCTCTCTCTTCAGCTCCAGACTTTATGCCTAACTTGAACATATCTCTGGAGTGTCTCATTAGCACCTTACTTGCAGAATTTCAAAAACCGAAACCATGATCTTGCCACTGCTCCCAGCCATCTCTTGCTTTTGTGTCTTCTGATTTGATTATTGACATTCCTACCCTCCAGTTACCCAAGCCTGAAATCTCTGAGTCGTTCTCAACTCCTCCCTCTTCCACACCCCTGCATCCAGATGTCTGATTAATTCTGTTGGGTCCACATTTGAAATATCTCTTAAATCCAGACTCTTCATATATGTTATTCTACTGGTCGAATTTACCTTCTTTGTGTTGTTTGCCTTGACTATTGCAGGATCATCTCCAGTAAGCTTCCTAACATAATTCTTTTCTCATCCTTGTCCATTCTGCACTTTGCCACTGGAGTAACACCCCTAAAGCATGAGTTATAAGCACTTATCCCTTTGCATAAAAGCTCTCCATAGCCTGCCCTCCCAGTGAAAGCCCTTTCAAGCGTTACACTCCTACGTGTGCTATACAAGGCCCTCTTAGCCCTGGATAAAAGCTGTCTTCCCTCCAGATATGAACTAAATTTTGTCCTCCCTTGATTCATATGTTGAAGCCCTAACCCCTAAGTGATAATATTTGGAGATGAAGCCTTTGAGAACTGATTAGGGTTAGATGAGATCATGAAGGGGTAAGGCCCTCATGATGGGATTGTGTCCTTATAAGAGACAGCAGAGAGCTTGCTTCCTAGCTCTCTCCACCATGTGAGGACACAGCAAGAGGGCAGCATCTGCAAGCCACATAGAGCCCACACCAGTACTCAAGTATGCCAGCACCCTCATCTTGGACTTCCAGTCTGTAGATCTATGAGAAAATTAACTTCTGTCATTTATGCCACTCGGCCTATGGCATTTTGTCATGGTGCCCAACCTGAACCCCCCTCCCTTACTGCATAATGCCCTCTCTCACTTCATGTGAACCCAGTCCATATTAGACTACTTTTGATCACTCTAGTCCACTCATTTACACTAGACTATTTCTGCTATTCTCTCAGCCTACATTTCCAGTGCCTCCAACCTCCATAATCACCCATCAAAATTGTTTTCACCTTTTTGTGTGTCCTTAGCATTCTCTGCGATAAATAATAGAAAATGAGTCAAGTTGATTTAAGCAAAATGAGGTGAAAGGAGAGGCTCAAAAATGAGGCTCAGGGAATGAGCAGGAACTGATAGAACCTAAGCAGCCAGAACCACAGCCAAGACCAGACAACAGGAAGGGCGCGCTAAGGATACATGGCTGTGACTGCAGGACCCAGGTATCGCTGGCACCACTGCTTCTCCATGCCTCCAGCTGCACTGCCACCACTATGGCTGCCAGTGGCGGGGATGTTTCACTTCACCCGCTTCTTTGCATCATTTGCAGAGCATCTGCTTAAGTGTGGATCACGTGCCAGTGGCCTGCCTGCCAAGGCTTTGAGGAAGACCACATTCAGATTTTTGTTTAGTTTTGGTGGTGGGATAGAATATATGCTTCCCACACAGGAGACAATACATATGGAGAATTTCCCAATTACAAGAAAGGGGTTAGATTCTAAGTAGTGGGAAAAAAATTCTTTTTACCTTTGCAACCTAGATTAAGGCTGGTCCCCTTGTTAAGGCTTTATCTCATCTTTTTATTTAAAATTAATCTGCACATCTTCAGTGGTGCACCTAGCACATTTGACACAAAAGCAAATCACTTTTAGCATCCCTTCCTCTATATGGAAAAATTATTTTCAGCAATAACTATGTGATAATAATCATTATTTTATTGATTTACTTTTTAGTTTTAAGATAAGAATAAGTAAAGTATATTTTAAAAATATACTATATATGCATGGTTAAATTTAAAAAATTTAATATATATTTAATTTTTTAACTTTTATTTTAATTTCAGGGGTTCATGTGCAGGTTTGCTATATAGGTAAACATGTGTCATGGGGGTTTGTTGTCCAAATTATTTCATCACCCAAGTGTTAAGCCTAGAACCCATTAGTTATTTTTCCTGATCTTCTGTCTCCTCCCACCCTCCACTCTCCAATAGGCCCCACTGTGTGTTGTTCCTCTCTATGTGTTCTCATGACTTAGGTCCCACTTGTAAGTGAGAACATGTGGTATTTGGTTTTGGTTTTCTGTTCCTGCATGAGTTTGCTAAGGATAATGACTGCCAGCTCCATCCATGTTCCTTTAGAGGACGTGATCTCATTCATTTTTATGGCTGCATAGTGTTCCATGGTATATATGTGCTACATATTCTTTATCCAGTCTACCATTGATGGGAATTTAGACTTCAAGCACCAGTGTTCAAGTGAACCAGGCAGAACTTCATCTTCTTTTATGAGCCTATAGTTGATTCCATGTCTTTGCTATTGTGAGTAGTGGTACAGTGAATAGACATGTGTCTTTGTGATAGAATGATATATATTACTTTGAATATATAATAAGTAATTTAAATATAGATTTACATTTATATAAATATATAAATGTATTTTAATTTTAAAGCTATAAATATTCAATATGCTGTTTTATGTATCAACTAAAATTTGCACTTACCCAGTAAAAATACTATACTTTTTTTTTTTTTTTTGAGACAATCTTGCCCTGTTTCTCAGGCTGCTTAATTATTTGTATATTCCTCACTGCAGCCCTGAACTCCTGGGCTCAGGCAGTCCTCCCACTTCAGCCTCTCAAATAAAATACTATACTTTGCATTCACACTAGTTTATTGTTTTAAGTTTTAGACATGAATAAAAACTTCAGGTGGTCACATAGATTGGAAGAATCGAAATAGCTCAAGTTCTCTTTCTTCATTTTTACAATTAATATACTATCATGTCTTTTTTTTTTTCCTTTTTATTTTTTTCAAAACTACTGTTTAAATGCACTACCACTGGGGCTGGAGACACTAAATGTAGCAAAAGCCACAAAGGATTCCCACCCTCTATGAGCTTACTCTCCAGATGAATATGAGTAGATGAGTCCACATGTCTGCTAGGGGGCAAATGTATATAGGTGGGCATTCTTTGAATTAATTTCCATGTGTAATGCAGTATTTATTACAGATTATGTAACAAAAGTGTGCTTACTTAAAGCTTACATACATATTTTTAATACTCAACAATAACTGCAACAGTTATTTCAACTTATATCAATGTTCTGTTTACTATTGCTCCATAACAAGCCACCTCAAACTTTGCATAAAACAACCATTTTACTATACTCACAGACTCTGTAGGTCAGATATGTGAAAAAGGCAAAATGTGGCTATCTTTTCTCTTCTCCATGGTGTTTCCAGCCTTAACTGGGAAGATTCAAAGGCTGACTTCAAAGGTGACTCGATAGCCAGGACATGCAGTTATCTGAAGGATTGTTCATTCACCTTACTGCACCTGGGCTAGGAGAAGGTGAAGACCACAACAGCCTACCCATAATCTTCTCACATGCCTTGGCTTCCACACAGTGAGGCAGCTCTGGGGAGTGCAGCTTCCTACAGGACTCCAAGCACCAGTGTTCCAGTGAACCAGGCAGAAATGTGTCTTATGAGCTCAATCTTATGAGCTCATAGTGTCACATCTACTGCATTTTCTTGATACAAGCAAATTGCTAAGGCTGCTCAGATTGAGAGGGAGGGGAATTTGACTCCACCTCTTGATAGGGAAGATTCAGTAGTGCAAGGGGTTAGAGACTGTTATAGCCATCTTTGGAGAATACAGTGTGCCACAACCAACAGGAGATTTAGAGGGCAGGAGTATGTTATCACTGACACTGCTTAGAATTGCTAGAGCATGGCAATGATAAATAGCAGACAGACATTTAGTAGGTTTTACTGTTGCATCCCCTCATGGCCTGCACCTGGGCAGACTGCTGCTATGCCCACCCTTAGTTTGCCACTGCCCATGTTCTGATCTCTGCAGGCCTTGGTAATGTGGCTCTTAAAAAGGTTAAAGATTACCCTTGTCCAGTTATCATGTGTGTATTCCTACCTCATGTAGACTATAACATCTCTGAGGCTACAGACTGTTTCTCTATAGCTGTCACAACGCCAGCCGGGGCGTAAATATAACCCAGACTTAGAAAAATAGGTTGATTGGTTCAAACAACAGCAGCCATATATTCAGTGCTCATTATTTGGAAGTAAGACTTTCTAATAGATGACTTGCCGTTTTCCTCTAATAAATCCATTGTCTCAATGTATTCTGATGCAGGAAAAATACCCAAGACTTGGAGGCTGTGCCTACACAAAGCATTGGATCGATTGTTCTGAATAAATAGGTCTAATTCCTTAAATAAAGTAACCATTTGCATTTTCTCTGGCAATTCTGTTAAAGCCAAGAGAGACTGTCTGATACACCTTGGCATTTATAGAAGACCCCACATGTCCTCCTGCTAAGCCTCTTCATCACTCCAGTCTCAACTGGGAAAACTTTTAAGCAATCCCACAGTTGGAGATACTGCCTGAGGGGGATCCATGCACATCCTGAGGATCAGGAAATTTTGTTGCACACCCGTAAACAATTCTGAGTACTTCTGACATGCCTGTAGACATGGAGACAACTGGGTTGGGTTTGGAGATGCTGACTAGCTGAGTCTATGGCTGCTTATGGCCATGTCAGCATCTTGCACAGCACAGGACGCTTCAGCAGCCCACTTCAGAATGCTCCTCACACACTCTAAAAAGCCCTAAAACTTAAGACCTTTTAACTCTTATTTTTTCACAGAAGGTTACACTGTATTTGTGTGAATAATAAATAATGTCCTTCTATTATTTATGCCAGTACTGTGCTAAGTGCTTTACATAGATTATCTCATTTAATCCTTATAGTCAAATTCCATAGGTACTATTATAATTCTCAAATTAAAGATGAGAAAACTGAGGCTCAGAGAAATTCAATAACTTGCCCACAGTCACACAGCTGGTATATGCTGGAGACAGGATCTGAATCCAGAACGTCCCCCATGTCTATTCTCAGAACTACTTCATTCCATTGCCTCCCCCTTGCAGCCAGTAAACCCAGGTGCATATTGAGGTGGCTGACCATGCAGAATACCAGGTCCCTTACCCTGGGCACTTTGTTCTGGGTGGCGAATGTCTCTGTAGTTTTTTGGAAGAGAGTGGGATTTTGATTTCCAGCATGGTCCTTTGCTAATCACATGGCCATGGCATAAAGCAGTGTACTGGCACTGCTGGCTTCTCAGTAAACAGCGAGCAAGTAATCAACGTGCACCTGCCAGATAAGGAACACGAAAGGAACCACTGCACATAAAGCAAGCATATTTCTTATATTTAACTATTCTTAATGGCCCTTGTGTTCTCATATTCCTCGCTTTTAAGTTTAACTTACTTAAAGTGACACCCACTAATTCAGTGCGGCTATTTTTAACATAGAATCACAGGGACGTTTGACTTGTTCTTATAATTGGTTTTTCTTATCCTATAAAGTTGTCTTATTGGGTACTTTCTATTTCATGAAGCTCTGTGGTGTTGATATCATAAATGGGGGTTATTACAAATATAATGAAGAAAATTAAATAGTAAAGGTGAACAGTCGTATTACCTAGGATGATAAAACTGCTCTCCTCTCCCACTTGTACAAACTTAGTTCAGGCCCTCATTATGGCTTGCCTGGACTGCTAATAATTTCCTAATAGCCCCTACTCCTGCTGGTTGAAATTATTCATTCTTTATATAATTGCCTACACAACTTTCTAAAATGGAGATTATGATATGTGGACCTGGCTTCAAGGATGTGTGACCTGATTCAGGTCCTGTCTCCAGCACTTGGTTTGATGCTCTGCTGTCACTATCTTGTAATTTGTAATGATTTTTGAAAAACAGGTCTGTCATTCATTTTCATTTTGCACTAGATCCTACAAATTATATATGCAGTCCTATAACATACAATCATGTAATCCACCCCCAACTCCATAAAGACTCCAGAAGCCCCTCTGTGAATTACCTAAGAATTCATGAATGTGGTTTAGAAGCATCTGGATTTTCTGTAAACTTCCTTCCGCTTTAATTTTTTTAAATTCTGTGAACCATGAAGTGTTTCACAGTTGGAGGGATGTCACAGACCTAATGTTTACACAAACACCTCAAAAACGATCCTCACTCTTCTTCTC
This sequence comes from Symphalangus syndactylus, assembly GCF_028878055.3. NCBI lineage: Eukaryota > Metazoa > Chordata > Mammalia > Primates > Hylobatidae > Symphalangus > Symphalangus syndactylus. The sequence continues at coordinate 52,469,582 of NC_072441.2, read as the reverse complement.
CTGTTCCCTCATTTTTAAGTCTCTCATAAAAATGGCCCCTACAGGAAGTTTTGCCTAACACTCCCCTTACGTCCGGGTTGGTGGTTGTTTCCATTCTGCTTGAGGGAATGAGTCTTTTTATACTTGAGACTTAAGAAGAAACTGTTGATCAACCTGACTTCTATTTCCTGTGAATTATTTCTGTGATTTGTGCTCTTCAACATACACCTCGGTTATTCTTATTAGTCTTTTACGTGTCTCTCCTTTCTCTTGGACTAAGAGCTCCTTGAGGTCAGCAGCAACAGACTTCCCTATCTCTATATTGCTAGCCCAAGCTCATTATCCAGGACATGGGAAAGACACCATAAATAGTATTTGAAACTGGATGAATGAGTGTGGGAATGAATTAATGTATTCTGTACACTTTTGCTTTCTCATGAAGCCTCAAGCTGTTTTTAAACTTTTAATTGATAGCTTTTTCTATATACTATCTATTCAGTGGTATTGTAGGCAATCTTTTCTTATCTGCCATAAACACACAGTCTGCATCCACTCTTCCTTTCTGTGTTTTGCCCAGGGATGACAAGCTTGCATCCATTGGCTCCTACCTATCAGCAAGCACATGCCTGCTCTGCTCCCTTACCATATGTCCTATTGCCACCCAAGCTCCAGGTCCCAGAAAAGCAAGAGTTGGGGGAACAGGCCTGTGAAATAATTTATCCTGTATCTCACATTCCCATGGACATTTATCCCAGAAGCATAGCTAAACTTCTCTGCCTTCTGGTTCCAACTTCTATGTCTCCTGATGCTGCCAATGCTGCCTAGGATCCCTGTGTTCTGTCTTCCTCCCCTGGTGCCCATGCTGCACCACCTGCCAGAAACATCTTCCTCTAGCCCCTCAAGCATCTAGGACACTACCCCCTCTCCTTTTGCATAAGTAACAAATTCCTTTACACAGCTTTCAAGGCCAAGCTAGTTTTCCCACCATGATTCTCCAGCTTTAGCCAGATACATCTGCTCACGTTGCCCAAATCTTGCCTGACTTCATGCCCTGTGGTGCCTTTCCTCACATCACTACATGCATCAGAGACAACCCCATCCATCCCTGGCAGCCCCTTTACCAGGAAAGGTCTTCCCAAATCAACCAACATTCTCTGGCTATTCGAATGGCCAGTATGTCTTCAGTACTTTCTCAGGTTTCAGAGCTAGATGTAAATGCCTTCCTGCCACCATAATTGGAGCTGCCAAGTAGTTACAGCACCAGCTTTGGTTATGCAAAGCTCAGCTTTTCATCTCTGCACTTGGTTCTTTAGTGCCATTATCTCATGTGGTCCTCAGAACAGCTCAGTTTCATAATCCTTTATTCTTAATTCTGAATTTTTTTTTTTTTTTTTTTTTTTTTTTTTTTTTTGAGACGGAGTCTCACTCTGTCGCCCAGGCTGGAGTGCAGTGGCGTGATCTTGGCTTACTGCAAGCTCCACCTCCCGGGTTCACACCATTCTCCTGCCTCAGCTTCCTGAGTGGCTGGGACTACAGGCACCCGCCACCACGCCTGGCTTGTTTTTTGTATTATTAGTAGAGACAGGGTTTCACCGTGTTAGCCAGGATGGTCTCGATCTCCTGACCTTGTAATCCACCCGCCTTGGCCTCCCAAAGTGCTAGGATTACAGGCATGAGCCACTGAAACCTTTTTTTTTTAAAAGCCCTCTCTATGCAAGGCAAGACAAATTTTTGTTTTGTTTGTCCCTGGATGAAAAACTTTATCTGACCTGAATTTATTGGAGTTCTTCACTTATTCTGCTTACTGTGAGTAGCCATCTGTTTTGAGGTAGACATGTGAATGTGTTTTATTATAGGGTGCAGCCCTGACCACACTGGAGGTATCAATGGGCAGTACATAGATCATATTACCCCAAATCTGAAAATGTTCTGAATGCTGAAATACTTCTCTACTTGAGGGCTCAGATAAAGGAGTGTGGAGCTGTAGTAAAGAAGACCTTGCTGCTTTCCAGATTTGACCAGTGAGGAGACTCAATGAGGATAAGTCATCACCCACCTAACATCATAGCCCTAATGTACTGAAGGATCAAGACTGGAACTCAGATCCTCTGATGCTATCTGGGCCATTATCCACTCATTATAACCAACTAATGTGCATGCTTACTGCAGGCTAGAGGGGAAGTAGAGATTCTTTTACCATAGCCTGTTAAGTTCATTAGATTTTAGAAAAATCAATAGATTCCTGGAAAATAATACAGTTTCTTAGAGGTCATTTCCAAAATATAGTAACTACTACACACCTAAAAAATAGCTAAAGTAATGCTTAAGGCTGAAAGGTCACATAGATTATTCATTGTGAGAGTTGCTGTACATTTTGTATATATTTTTGTTCTAATTAGATATAAGCAGTGTGATATACACAAGCCGAGCTCTCCAAAGCAGTACGTTCATTTATTCACCCATTGAGTGACCCTGTGCCAGGGCTGAGTATTGAGTAAGCGGCAAAACAAACATTACTCCTGTCTCCACGGAGGCCTAGATGGTGTTTTAACAGTTGTTTGAAACTGTGACCTGATGGAAATCATGTCATACACAGAGTTTAGATATCCAACTCAGCCTTCAAATATATTATTAATTGTGGACTACCATGAGGTACAGTGTTTCCACGAGAAAGCAGGTGGAACATCTTGATTCTTGTCGTATGTCTGGATATAATTGTACTTCCAAGTGGAACTATAGATTTCCTGCCTAGAAACTTCTGTTGGCCACTGAGGCCTGAGACTTGTTATGTTTTATTCCTCCCTCACTGCACTTTCACCTTCCACCCATGACCTCACCCAGTTCAAACTCATGGGTGCACGTAAGCACGCATCCAATTAACCAACAATTCTGGCCAGTTTAACATCCTAAATATTCCAGTCTGTTCATAACTGCAGCCATGACTCTAGTTCAAGATGTGATGATCCAGCACTGGGAACTGCTTCTCCTAAAGTGGTATTTTAAAATTCAAGTGTACTCCTGTAACATTCTCATATCCCCCTTACGGCCTCCCATTTTCCTTTTAATACGAATCCCTCACTTGGCACACAAAGCTTTTTGAACCTGGCCCCGTTAACCTCTCTGGACTAATTCCTGCTACTCCCCTCTGTACTCACCCCCGCCCCGACCCACACAACCTTCAGACTGACACACTGAGTCATTTTCAGCTCCTCCTTCAGGCATGCTTTTGAAGGTAAGTAGTCTTACCTCTGCTTGAGGACTACTCCAGCCCTGCCTTCCTCTCCAAGGCTGAGGGAGAAAGGATCCTTGACTCCTGTACTGCATATATTAATAGCATCTTTGTTAGCGCATGGGCTCTGTAACTGAACTGCTTGAGTTTGAATCCCAGCTTCATCACCTTTTAGCCTTAAGTCCATCGATAAGTTACTTAACCTTTTTGTGTCTTAGTTACCTCTGTTGTTGAGTACCAATGTCATGGAATTGTTTGGATTACCTGATTGAGTGCACGTAAAGCACTGAGCACAGTTCTTGACACATAGTAAGCATTCATGAAATTTTAACTTTTATTATGATTAGCTGTTACTGAGAGTGAGCCAAGAACCACACCAGGTGCTGAGGTTACAAAGAGAAAAGGATATTCCTATCCCATATAAGCTAGCATGGGAGAAAAAGATAAATATTTTTATGTAAAAATAACTCTTTTTATAATAATTATGAACAGAATACTGGTAGCAAAGTGAGAAAGAGTCATCCTGCTCCTCCAACAGCTGGCACTAAGGCTGAGGATGTGATTTGAGGTGCAAGCAGGCACTAAGCAAAGAGATGTGTTTTGACACCTCTGATAACTTAACATGCCTTAAACGCAGTTTTTGTTGTGAATGGTAGAATCTGGTAGGTGTGGGAGAAGAGAGGTCACAGAGGTTCATCCCCATCACCTTCCTCCTTCTTGAAAGGGTGTAAAGTGAGAGTTGGAAGCTGGGTGGGGACTCAGTGGGAATGGATGTAGGAAGCTTTTGGTTGAATGAAAATTAAAGGAGTTGGGGAGGGAAATTGCAAGCCTTGAGAGGGGGAAAGAAGAGCACTTCCTGAGGACCCAACCTGGAAAACTTCTCCCCTGCCCTTTACTTACTCACTGATGAGGGTTAGGAATGAGGTCAGAAATATGTTATAAGCACACTCTTAAATTTTAGGACATCCTTTGAAATGTCACACTGTCATTAATATTAGTTACATTTATTGAAATTAGTGTGGAGCTGATAAAGTATTTTGTTGCTGATCACAAACCTATAATGTGCTGCAATATTATATTTATCTTTCTAAGGTATGATGAGTCTTTTTCTGTTATTATATAATTTAAGATAGTATCTCAACAGTATCTCATAATCTAGAATCTAATTGTGACTTAATATTTAAAATTTTCTGGTTCTATATGATATATGTATATTATGTACATAGTAGATCATACAAAGATCAGACATATAGATTATCACATTATCATTAATTATAGTTTCTTTCCTTATCTGAAGAAATCCTGAGAAATATTTTGAGTCCTAAAGATTTAAGTACTTCAGACAGCTTTAAGGACTATTCAGAGATACTTGAAGTATGCTTTTATTGTTATACTATTAATTTCTTGTCCCTGACAATAAACTTAAATTTTTTATTTATGTATTTTAAGTTATGCAGGTTCTAATTCATTTTTGTGTAAGGTATACCAAATCTAACCCTTCAATTCGCCCAAATGTCTTGTGCATATTTTTGTAGTATTTAAAATTTCCAGATTTGTCTTTTACATATTGATTTTAGTTCCTTACTTGCTTGTCAGGGAATTTTAAATCTTGGAGATGATGGGATAGAATTATAGCAATCAAATATATTTTGCTTGCAGATAATTCTTCAGATGTTACATAGCTTATTTATTTATTTATTTTTGCTCGTATCACAAGCTATCTTTATGTAAATATCATCTCACTTTCTATCTGGTGTATGGAAAACAAATGGTAAGTGGTGAATATGTGTGGTTCTTGATTTCATAGATGATAATGTCAAGCAAAAGTGTGTTTGTTCTTCTAGCCGATGGATGACGTGCCACATGTGCAGTATATTTATTGGGTCGGCGGGGAGTCATACTGGAGATAAATAGTCTCCATGTAACATCAGCCATGGCTGCACTTTAGGGATTAGGTAAATGTGTCCATGATGAAGGAGCTGTTATTCATAACCAAACCATCAATCGGCCTTTGTGCTGAGGGCAGCAGAGTTACTGAGCATATTCAGATCTTAACTTCATGTACCAGCTGGTCCTGAACACTGAGGTTGTTGTTACTTACATCACGTTTGTGACTCCTTAGTGTTTTTCATTCAAGGACATCAGCTACAGGATAAATTCTGTGTTCATGATGATGTAATCTTTTGTTAGGTACCCATTAAGGATATTGTAAAGAAAGTGGATGTTTACTCTTGATTTTCAAATACAATAAGGAGCTTTATCCCCATGCCCATAAGTTAGAATACATTATTTCTCCTAACACATGTATAGTTTTAATCCAAATATATTGTTTTAATCCATTTAATTTATTCTAATCACAAAGCGAACAAAAATTCTCATGGTGCCATGTGACGGCAATGAAACTTACACTTCTTACGTGATTACCATTCTAAATCCTACAGATTATCATAGTTATTTTCATTTTACAAGTGATACAACTAAGAGTCAGAGAAGTTTAGTAATTTGTGTAAGGTCACAGAGCTAATTGGTGGTAGATTGAACTTTTAACCCTGACTATTAAATTCCTAAAGCTGAACTTTTCCTCATAGCTTACACTGACTAAATACGGAATCTCCCAAGTCTCTAAAGGTATCAATAAAATACAAAACAACTGGTTAACTTTGACGAAGTAACATTTTTAAAAAGTAGCCATTATGATAATTAGAATCTGAAAAAATAGGGAATATATATTAGTTTAACTTAGAAAACTCTAAATAATTCCATGATACTATCATTTTATTGCACTGTTTACCATTTGACATGGTAATATATTAACAAATATTTAAAAATAGATGTAGATAAAAATATACAGGTAAATGTTGCCTAACGCAGCTCAGGCAGCCTGGAAAATGGTTTTAGGATCAGTGCCCAACTCGAAGCAATATAATAAATAAAAATAATAAAGTAGCAGTAACTGCTGAAATGGGTATAATCTTTTTTGGAATATTCACTGATCATTTTGCATACCCTTTAAATTATGATGCTCTTGTCTAGGTCAGCATTGTCCAATAGAAATAGAAAGTGAACCATATATATATATATATATATGATTTAAAACTTTCTGTTTTTTAAAAGTAAAAAAGATGATATTAATATTTAATATTTTGTTTAACCCAGTATATCCAAACTATTACCATTTCAACATGTATCAATATAAGTTAGTAATAAGATAGTTTGCATTTTTCTTTCTCAAAATGTTCTAAATCCAGTATTTTTGACACTTGCAAAATACATTTCAGTTCAGACACTAAATTTTCATCTGAAATCCTTATTCTGTATTTAGATATAAAATTTACAGTGTAAAAAATAGATGTGAAGCCCAATTTGTTTCAAACATATATTAACATTTTCTAATTATCTAATCGAGTACCATTTTTGAAATCCTTTTCATTAAAACCAAATAAATTGAAAATTTAGTGCCATAGTTGGCCTCATCACATTTCAAGTGCTAATGGCTACAGTAGCTACTGGCTACCATATCAGTTCAGTGCCTCAGAGAAAGACCTCAGGATAAGAAGAAAAAGAAGTGTTTAGCTTCAGTAGTTAAATGAGGCTAGCTTTGTCAAGAGAGAACAGGAATTTCTAAATATCAAAGCTTTACATATCAAAAGCAAAATTTGAATATCTGAATATTTTATTATGAGCATAAAATATAATTATAATTATATATAATATAAGTCTTATTATTATATTTTATTATCTGAGTATTTTATAGAGAAAACACAAATTATAAAGGGTGATACCACCAACCTAGGGGAAGGGAAGGAAGTACTTCCTGTCCTAAGAAGTGGAGGATTGGAGGAGAGGGAAGGGCTGAATGGCACATGTGCCCATGTAGGTGAGCACCCTTACGTCAGAAACCCAAAGAAGGCAGTTGATTACTGGATAACAGAAACTCCAGAGAGGTTGTGGAGATAACAGAAAGAAGAAGGGCTTGAAACTGGGAGAACAATTTCTCTTAGTACACCTGCAGCAGGTAAGTCAGGCTGCAGAGAAGACAATGGGAGCCCAGGGACCTTGCAGCAGAGCTTGGGAGGGTAGGCAGCCCACCTGGGGCTACAAGGAAGATGTGCTGGAGATGAAAGGATCTTTATTTCCTGTGAGTCTAGATGGACCAAGTCAGTATGGGGCCACAAGGACGTTAGCAGTTGTTGTCAGTAGGGCACCAATGAAGCAGTGGGATACACACCTGGCAGTGGAGGCCAGTGAAGGCTGGTGGGTTGCCTCCCCACCTTGACCTTGAGGTCTTGCAGGCCTCCAACTAGACCCCACTTGTTGTTTTTCCAGAAGAGAGAATGGTGAGAAACTGAGAACAACTAAGCATTTATTCAGAATTCCTCCCATCCCATTTCTGTTCAGTGGAAGATGGGTGCTTATGATGAAGTTTTGATCAGTTATGGAAACTAGAGTTACTGCATGTTTTATACAATCTAGATTATAGCACTGTGTAGAAAATTTATGACTTCAATATCCCACTGCTTATTATACCACCATTACCACCCCTGGCCCCCATCACAGTCCTGAAGGTCTGAATTAAGTGAACACAGGTCTGTCTGGCCAAGTCCATGGTCTTTCCACCATTGCATCACAATTTTGTTACACACCCCATCAGACACCTTTACATTGCTCTTTGGCAAATTTATCAGTGTAACAAGAATATCAAGTCCAGGTACATAAATAAAACTTTCAGGACACTACACGGTTGGCTTAACAAATGAATGCCCCATTTTTTAAATAAAAATTTTATACGAAAAATGTCAGTAGCAGTTTGTAAACATATCTCAGGCGAAGTGCCATGAGGCTCTGTCCTTGATGCTGTCCTGTTATTGGTGATCTGTCTGGAGCTAACTAGAATCTGGGAGAAAGATAACTAATATAATATGATAGATGCCAGCAAAGAAGTTCAAAATGGTGTTGACAGGGTAAAATATTTTTTGAAAACAATAATAAATTTGATTTTTTGAACAATTTCAGGAGCCCAGGGTAAGGGGAACTTGATAAGGCATCATTTCATGTGAAGAAGTCATGGAAGATTCAGTGGACCACAAACACAGTTTGACCAATAATGCTATGAAGTTATTAAAACACACACACACACACAAACTAATCAAAGTAGTGCCCTGTTAGATTGCATTAATCAAAGTCATCAAAATCTGGAAATCGGTTTAAAGATAATCCAATCCTAACTTGACTATGAGATACGAATCAATGAGTTAAGACTATAGGGTGCAATCTAGAAGAGTCTCAACTGCACTCTGGGCTGGTCAGTTGTAGTGGGCACCGGTTTGCTTAATTTTGGGCTGTACTCTTTGAGAGAAGTACTAACAGATGTCAAAAGCACTAGAGTGTGCAGAGTGCTGAGGCATCTGGCCACTGAGTTATTCCCATACTGAGGGGAATTGAGGCTGTTTGATCTGTAGAAAAGAAGAGGCAAATAGTAAAAGAATAGGTATAATCATCTGCAAATAAACAATTAGTGGATGTCTTTAGGGGTAAATAGCATAAGAAAAAGGTGAAAGAAGCATGAAAACAAGAGAAGGAAAAAGGTTCTCCAAAAGCTAGGCCACAATGAATAGCCTAGACTTGGCTTCTATGTCCTCACTTTAGTGAAGGAAACAATGAAAATAAATTATAACCATACACTGTGGCCAGTGTTCTCAGAAGCGGAACAAGGTGCTTTGAGAACACAGAGGAGGATTGTGTATGTTGTCTAGGACACCTTTCCCCTACCACTTCCCTTTTGCCTGGAACTCTCATGCTCATTCTTGAGGGTCTAACCATAGATGTCTCCTCTTTGAAGAAACCTAGCACAGCCTCTGATGCATAGTAGGTGTTTAATAAATATTCGTGTTTTTTAATTTTCATTTATTTTTATAATAGCATTGTTTTACTATTAATAATAGTTCAGTGTTTTCTCAATTTACACAAAAAGGATGTATATTATAACAAGTGAGTCAATGCATATTATAGACTAATAGGACATTATGATTATATTTTAGTAAAAGCAAACAAGTAAGCAAAACCTTTTTATATGTGTGTTAATTATTGTATATATTTGTATAAGCAAAGAAAAAAAGTGTAGAAGACTATACACCAGGCTCTTAACAGGGAGCAAATGATCAGCTTTGGCTTTCTGCATCTTAGTGCTAATGGATATTTGTGGAATGGATGAATAAGCTCTGCTAATAATGATTAAATGGATTGGCCTGCGAGATAGTGAGCATCTACTGACCCTAGAGGACTGAGTGAATACCATCCTGCTCAAATCACACACCCTGCTGTTTGTATTTTATTTTAGCTACATTTTGACATCTGGTTAACCTAGATGGTTTCATAAGTGAATTAAAAACCAAGAGAGCATAAATAATCAATTCCTGTTCTGTATCCAACATGCTTAATAGATTATTATGCCATAATTTCCTCTTCTGCAAATTAAGAATAATAGACTTTCTGTAAGGATAACACAATTAGACCGGCTAAAAAGGCACTTATGTTCATAAAGTACTAAAGAGTTGCTGAGTACAAGTGAAAGCTCTCTTAATTTTTCTTTTGTAACATCCATGCCAACTGATTATGCTGCAGAAAAATTTGTGCATCATAAAGCACTGCTATGATCTACTTTAAAGTTAAATCTATAACCCTTGAAATTCACATAACCCTTGAAATTCAGCCACTGTCCACTCTCCACTCTAATGGAGGGAAAAGCCAAATACCAGGCTATCCCTAAATAGAAGCTTTTTCATGAGTTTGCATTGTGGCTAGACTGTCTATGGGCTCCTTATAAACCTTGCTTGAGTCATTAGGGCAATTTAACGATCAACTCTACATTCAAGAGAAACTTCACAGGGATGTAGCCCAAGCCCACGTTTTACTATGGGCTCGTACAACTTGGACAAGTAAGGGATGGACTGTATCTGAGATGGCTTTCGGGGGTGAGGGAAAGGCAAATGTTTTCTGAAGCCATATAGATTCTGTAAGGTATTTTGCACAAGGACCACATTTACACTATTTCCCACTTCTCCCTAATAGCAGAGCGTAAATGTAGCCTTACTCCTATGATTCTATGGTGGCCTCCTTTCTCCTGTCTTTAGATTCTGACTGTCTTGCATTCACTGATACTCAACTTATGCTCATTGGCCATTTCCTCCAAGCAAGAAATCAATGAAAAAGTAAGGAAGATTAGGAGATACCTAAGTGCCTTCCCTCTACTTTCCATTTACGCCTGTCTTTTCTCAACAGTGCCACCGCAATCATCAAATTGTGTAGTCCTCATAATAAGCTTTATCTTGATTCCGTTTTTAACCTATAAAATGTAGGTAATAATGATAGCTAACTTCGATGATTGTTTTGAAGATTGAATAAGTAATTTGTTATGCTTAGAACATTGCCGTGAAGAGCAATCCTCATTAAATGGTAGCTTTCATTGATATTAGCAGTATCAATATTATTCAATTATCCTCTCACATTTATTTTGTCTCAATGAGGACAGAATATCTTGAGTATTAACAGATGTAAAGAAATGCAAAAGTAAGAAATAATTAACCAGCCTTATAGCTGTGTTAAAGAAAACCTCACCAGAAGCCTGAATTTCCCTATCTATTCATACGCACTAGTCACTAGTTACTCCATTAGCTGCGTCACTGAAACCTGAAGTGATGTGATAGCCTCGCCTTGTTATTCATGTGGGCAGAACTCTTTAACACATTCTCTCAGAATGGCAAAAGCATCGTTTTCTCTTTCTCATCTCTTCCTGTTCCCCTCTCATATATACTTATCCCCCGTAACTGAAATTATCAAGCTTTTCCAAACACAGTCTTAGACACAGAGACCGAGCTCCGAAGGTCACAGGCCAAGATGGAGACAGTTCAGCTCCCCCCGCTCCAGAGTATTGAGACCTGGGATGGATTGTAAAAGGCTAGAACTTGGCTAGAGAGATGGCTTGTATCACTTGGACTGCTTACATATTTTTACAGCCCCTTTTGGTAGCTACAAGGGCTGCAAACTTTGCCCAGAAAAAAAAAAATAGAGAAGATAATTACTGGATTTCATAGTGTTCTAAAATGGCTGATATGAACTAAAAACTTAAATTCTGATTTTGGTTTACTCTCTTAGGCAGATGTATTGTTTATTTAACCAGGGACAATAGTTAAGGATATATATGCATTTCTAAGAATTTTTCTGAGTGTATTATCAGTACCAGATACTTACTGACATTTATACCATAAAATCTGATTATATTATCAAAGTCATCTCTTTTACAATTGCTCTGCTAATGACTTGAAATAATAATTGAATACAGTCAACAAATTTGCTTATAAAGTAATGCATAAAATTATGAGCAGTTGAGCTATAGAATAAATTAGATGGGGGAAGGACCAAATTATTCTTGAGCATAGTGGCTCATGACATTTCATTCGCTGCAATCAGTTGACACCATATATTCATTAGCATATGTCCACATGCCAGAAATGTAGGTACCTATTCATTGTTTTGTTTTGTTTTTAGTTGACACATTTCCCTTATTTTACTTAAGTGTTTTTTCGTTTGTTTGTTTTGTTTTTGAGACAGAGTCTCGCTCCGTCACCCAGGCTGAAGTGCAGTGGCATGATCTTGGCTCACTGCAAGCTCCGCCTCCTGGGTTCACGCCATTCTCCTGCCTCAGCCTCCCGAGTAGCTGCGACTACAGGCACCTGCCACCACACCCAGCTAATTTTTTGTATGTTTAGTAGAGACAGGGTTTCACCGTATTAGCCAGGATGGTCTCGATCTCCTGACTTCGTTATCTGCCCACCTCAGCCTCCCAAAGTGCTGGGATTACAGGTGTGAGCCACCGCGCCCGGCCTACTTAAGTGTTTTATTGTCCTAATTCTGGCTGATAAAATGTAGTTAAACAAAGTAATTTCACAATTTCATTTAACAACATGAAAGCAACCTTGGCATTGCATTGAATCTTAAAGTCTTTCTTCAAAGTAACATCTGTTTGGTAGAAATCTTTTCCACTTTATTTTTTCTAGCTATATTCACAATCCTGGTTTTTATCAAGTATGCATCCTCTGAATATGGCATACACAAATGGAAACATTAAAAACACTTAAACACTTCATCAGTTTTCCCCCTTCTAACAGTATTGTTGAGGTTGATCTAAAATGAAAATTCAGATAAAACAAGAACGGATACAGTAAGAATAAAAAGAAAAAAAGACAATTGGACTATCTGTGCTTGGTGTTTCTAGATGATTAATAATGTTATGCTAAGAATTGGCCATTTGTAAGAGATTGCCATATAAGGTAAGTAAAATGAAATAATTGCTACTCTTGAATTCTGCTTTTAAGAAACTGATTTCAAAAACTTCATGAACTCCACTTAATGATTTGAATCATACAGGCATATATATGTCTATAAATATATGTTTGTACATACACTTAATATGCTATGCTAATAAAGGAAATACCTTCATGAAAAGTCATGTTTTTTTATTGAATGTTTCAGATGTACATTACCAACACAATCAAAGCCAAGGGAACCAGACTTGCTAAGCCAGTTCTATGCTTGGGCTTAATGTGTTTGGCATTTCTTACTGGACTCAACAGAGTAGCAGAATATCGAAATCATTGGTCAGATGTTATAGCAGGCTTTCTGGTCGGAATATCTATAGCAGTATTTCTGGTAAGTACAAATTTATTTATATATCATTGGCTTTTTAATTAACTTGCATAATCACCTGTGAGAAAATACAAGTGTGAATCACTGGGTTTGTCTAAATGTAGTATATCAAACAAATCATTCATTTAAGTATATAAAACAAATCATTTAAGTCATTCATTTCTTCCTCCTCCCCCATTTGTTCTGCCACAAGTCAGGTTTGGGGATGAAAAAAATACAAATCCTACACTTAGAGTTGAACAATATATTTTCATATAAAATAGAGCTGGCCTAAAAACATACTGTCCCTCCCAAATAGTTTTTAAGACTGGGTAAAAACTGCCTATAATATTTTTTAAGGATTTATAACAAACTTTATATAAATCCTTAAAAAATATTATAGGTGAGTTTCAGGACTGGTTCGGATATTTTTTAAAGATTCCTCAGGGAAGTTGGCATGTTGGGGTATCGAGAGCATCCCAAAGTCCCCTAGTGCCTCCCTGCTGTACTTCCCCTGAGCCTCCATGTCCCAGTGCTAGCAGGTCAGCCTCACCTGTGAGATGAGGCGTTTTACGTCAGTAACTAAAAACTCATGAATAGTTTCCAAGACCGTACCATGTCAAATCATATTTCACCACATAGTAAAGAGCATACACAGTGACTTCTAATGAAGTAAGCATTCCATTTATCTTATTATAAAATCTTCTAGGACTATTTCCATAGGTTTTGGTTGTTGGAAAATGCATTTTAGTCTGACTTTAGAATTCATCATTATTTATTTAATCAGAGGCAATAGTCAAGGGTTTATATGCATTTCTAAGTATTTTTCTGACTTATTATCAGTACCAAATACTGACTGATGTTTATACCATAAAATCTGATTATACTATTAAAGTATAGTATAAGTTGTGAGTGTATAACATTTTATAAGTATGAGTACACAATAAACAGCCTGAACTTCCCTCTATTCATGTGCACTAATCATTATGAGTATATCACATTTTACTCAAATGAAACAATGTGTAGACTATGAATCAAAACATATTTTTGCATTGACACATTATAATTTAAAAAATACTTTATGTCCATTTTGATTACACTTAAATTGCCCTTACATGTAACTTAACTTTATTAGCCTCATTTTACTAGTTAATAATCAGTAAGCAAACACTTCAGTGAATCTTTCCAGCTACCAAATGTTGAAACATAATTTATGTACTGGGCATTTTAAATAAGTTATTTCCTCTAGAATCTCCTGCGGTAGTCACCATGACCTCATCTCTGTACTGCATCCTGTGCTCCATTTTTTTTTTTTTTTTTTTTTGATACCACTCTCTGTGATTCCCAAGGTCCCTGGAAGACTTAGACTCAACCTTCTCTCTTTGCTGGAGATATCCTGTAGCCTCGTGAAAACTGGGGCCCTGGCTTGAACCAAAACCTTTTTTTTTTTTTTTTTTTTTTTTTTTTTTTTTTTTTTTGCATTCACTCACCACAGCTGAAACTGGTTAACATTCAAAAAGCAAAACCAACAACAAACTTTACATAAATCCTTAAAAAATATTATAGGCAAAGCCAAGAGCATGTAAGTAGCCAAAATTTCAAAGCACTAGTGTCAGATGCAACTGTGTTTCAGCTCTGTGGGTCCATAACATTTTCACTGGCATCTCATCAGCCTTCTTGTTTATCTGTAGCTGTTGTCACCTTCCCTATATTTCCAGTGAACACCTTACCTTACAATTACCTTACAAGGCCAACCTCTGAATGCTGGTGCCTTCCAAGTCACTTCCCTGTCTGGTGAATGTTGAGCTGAGCTCTGGATCCCCCTTGAGCTCAAGACCCTCCAATTGCACATGTTGAGAACGTTTCATGATAGCCCTTTGAACATTCCCATACTGCCAGGAAAATGACTTCGTGAAAAGATTATATGTAAAAAATGCCTATATAATAACTAAAAATGCATTTATGCATTCTTTCACAACCATTTATGAATGTGAATACCTATAGGTATATTTAAATGTGGCTAAACAACAGCCTCCCTAAAGGATCATTATAAGGCTCTATAAAGGTTAAACAAAATAGTGCATGTTCAGCGAATGAGTATGTGAATGACTGGAAAAAGTTCCATAAACTATAGTTTGCTTCCTCTCAGCCCCTTTTACCCTATGTAAGGTTTGTGTTTTGAAAATGTATTTGCAGGACGATAAGACAAAGTTGAGGTTAGAAGAGATGGGTTTTGCGGAACCAGGGAAACAGGATGGTGCAAATTGGCCCTTAGCATCACAAAGAGGGAGGGTATCCATCATGTCCTCCAGGATATTTAAGGAGGTGGAATGGTTTGGAGCCTGGTGGAACATGGAAGGTGATGTGGACGAGGCACAGGGAGCCTTCTATGATGATTCCCAGTTTTCTCATTTGGGAAACTCAGCACATTTATTTTGAGCAGTAACTCCAGCTCTGGCCTGCAGTATGTTGTAATATCCTAGGGTGTTTCTAATTATCTTGCAGTGTGTGCAGAATTCTAAAGTGATTCCAAAATAAAATTAATGCTAATCTACTCCAGGTCTCTATGTCTTAGTTAAAGGAATCCAGACCACCCAGTCACCCAGACTCAATGGCTAACATTTGTCTTTGGCTCATTCTCCTGTTTCATTCCACACACCAGTGATTCATTTAGGCCAGATTCATTTCCACTATAAAAATATTTCTTCCATGTCTTGTATCTTTGCTCTCTGACCATAACTGTTGAATTGTAGACATTATTGCTTCTTACTAAAATAGTGAGGCCTTCCCTGAACCATGTTTAATATGACTTCTCCTCCTTGAGGATTCCTTTCCTCATTCCTTACTTTACTTTTCTACATAGGATGTTTCAACTTTTAATATGTAATATTAATTAATGTGTAATAAATTACTGTGCAATATACCATATGGAACATTTTTGGTTTTGCTTTGCTATCAATCCCACTAGAATGTAAGCTCTCTGTGAAGTCTTTTTCTTTGTTTTGTTCACAGCTTATCCCCAATAACTAGAACAAGGTCTGGTACAGAGGAAGTTCTGAATAAATATATAATGAATGAATTAATACAGGAAAGAATGATTAAAGAATTTTTTATTTACTTCCCGGAGTTCTTTTAAGGATTAAGTGAAATCCCACATGTAAGAAGTGAAGCCTAGTGCAGACAAGACACTGAATACCACAGTGTTCACGTTTGATGACTATATTCAAACCCTTTACACACTTGAGATTTGGCTCAGACAAGATCCAGTTTCCCCAGGAAGTTTCCCTGTTTGGCTGATTTTTTCCATTTTTTCCTGAATTTCAACCACTCTTTCAGTCTGTCCTCTTATAATTTAATAAGGAATTATGTGCTGTGTTAATTGTATTACTGTTATGGGCATTTTGTTTCAGGTTAGAGAGAATCACCGTAATTAGCAAAATACAAGACAAATACTAGTTGAACAATATTTGTAGATTGATATGATATTTATGACAGCATCAGGCAGAATAGCTCAAGTTTATTGAGCCACAAAAATAGTTTGTCATGTTATCATATACAACAATAATAGTTATTGTGCTCTTTACTACATTAATGCAATTAACCCTCAGGACAGCTCAGTGAAATGTTTTTATTGTCTTCATTTTGCAGGCTTAAAAAATTGAAGCCTGATTATATAAAGTAACTTTCCCATGTTTACAAAATTAGTAACTGAGAGATCCAGTATTATGATCCAGACCAGTTTGACCCCAAAGCCCATGCACTTAACCCCCCATGCAATAATGATGTTTCATTTGCCACAAAGAGTGAAAATGAATAAGAATGGATCAGATTAAGTTATCATCACGACAGGAAAAAGAAAAAATATATGTAGTGATGATTTACTCATATCATCTTGGTAGGAGAGAATAGAATTACAAGAATTATGCACGCGGAAATCACTAAAGTAAAACCAGAACATCTGAAAGCAAAGTAATGTTAAATTATATAAGCACATCAGAAAATTTGAGAATTTCTGTCCTAGATGCTTGCTTATTCATTAATCTGATCCCTCACTGTGACAGTGGGAACACAGCAGTGAGCAAAAAAGAGCATCTTTGCATTTGTGGAACTTGGAAGAGACACATCAATCAAAGTATTACTTTAAATGATGTTTAGTTTCATACTAAGTGCTCTGATAAAAATAATCACAGCTCCATGTGAGCAAAAAGCAAACAAACAAAAACAAAATAAACCATCCCAGCTAGGAGTTCAAGGAAGGCATCCACGTGGAAGTGAAGCTGAGATGAGATATCTTGGCTGAGTTAGATATGGCATCCAAAGACAGTGGAGGTGAGGAGTATCCAAACAGCAGGAAGTGAAAGGTAACAGAAAGTGTTTTGAAAACGGAGAAGGAAGGCTGCAAAAGTGGGGCTGGGCCAGAGTTTACACATTAAGAAAAACGGAAAGCCAAGCAATGAATGGCTTTAAGGGGGTAACATAATCCAGTTTGCATTTGGAAAGATCATTCTCACATTATGGTGGAAATAGAGGGGCCAAGATTAGATTTAGAGAGATAGTTTAGAAAGCTGTGTAGGAATCCAGGCAACAGGTGGTGGTTGCTTCGTTTTTGGAGTTGGTGGAGGAGATAAAATGAAGCAAATATAAGAAATCAAGATATTTAGGTATCAAGATATTTAGAAAGTAACATTGAGCAGATTCAGTAACTGGTCAAGTATAAGAAGTGTAAAGGATTAATTCAAGTTTTTAGCCTTGTGAATCTGCATTGGGGTGGAGGTGGGTGTTGGGGGGGTGGGGTGGCATGTTGCCTTTCCTTGAAAGTGTCCAGAGAAAAGATCAAGTTTGGAGTGGGTGCTGGAGAGGGCAGATCTTGAGTTTAGTTTTGAGTAGTTGTTGAATTGTCATACCTTTGCCAGCCAAAGAAATGACGTTAACTTAGTGATCTATTGCAACCTCTTCGCTTTCTAATTGATAAAACTGAGACGCAGAGAACTGAGAATGTTAGACTCAGGCATGCCCAGGATCAAAAACCAGGTCCCTCACTTTTTCTTATCACCATTTTTACAGACAAGACATCTGTTCCATATTGTAAATGTTAGCAGACAAGACTTATTAAATATTGGAATATAACTCTACAGAGGATTAGGTAATTTCTTTCCTAATAATTAAAATACTAAGAGTAAGAAGAATAATCATCGTTGTAATTGTTGGCTAAAATTCTTGATTATATCCTTTGTATTTTAGAGTAGTGGTCAGCCAGCCAACTGCGGCCCACAGACCAAATTCGATCTGCTACCTATCTTTGTAAATAAAGTTATATTTGAATAATGACACTCTCATTTGTTTATAAACTGTCCATGGCTATTTTTGCACCAAAAAGGGGGAGTTGAATAGTTGCTGCAAAGGTTGTAAGGCTGCAAAGCCAAAAATATTTACTGTCTTCCTTTTACAGACAAAATTTGCTTACCTTATCTCTAGAGCAATCAGTATCAGACATTTGTGGGGTCATGAAGCTGGTAACACCATGAGGTAGTAGCTTTATCAAGTACCCATCTCCAAGCCCTTACTGTCCCCTTACTTTAAAGATCTTTAAAATGGCAACTGCAAAGTTGAGGTATCAAATTATCAGGCTTTGATCTATGTTTCTAATCTGTAGTTCTTCTGGGAAGTGGAAGGATAAGAAATCTGTAACAATTTGCAAAGAAGTATTTTTCTGACATAAAATCTCAGTAGGTGTTATTATTTTGTAGATTTGTAAATTTTATTTAAAAACTGGAAAGCAACAAAGATCTAATTGATCTAATTGGCCTTTGAAGATATTCAGTAATGAACTCTACTAAAGAAAAGGCTTTTCATTGTAGCATTTGTGAAAATATGAAATGTAAACGTATATATTAAGTGCTTACTTTACAAAATGAATGTTAAGTTATAGCTGCAAATGAGGCCTGTATTTTGATTTGTAATAGAATATGAAACAAAATAAAACTCAAGAATACCTTTACCAAGAATACCTTGTTTATTGTGTAAGCAAACAGTAGCAAATAATCTTCCTGGTATGTTTAATTCATTATTTCTTAAATATGATTCACCTGCATTAGAAGCTTCTCGAATGCATTTTTGAAGTGCCAACTCCTAGGCCCCATTCTTCATTTACTAAATCAGAATCTTTAGGGGAGGGTTTAGGAATATGCATTTTTAACAATGCCAAAATGTATTTTTATGCACATTAAGGATGAGAACCTCTGGTTTAGTTCAAATTCTGTCACCTGTGAGATATAATCCATTGAAACAAGGGTCAATTTTCTTTATGTAGAGGGTTTTCTATTTCAGTGGTAGCCCCAGTAAGCTATTTTTGGAATGCCAAGTATATATAGGACACAATAATAGACGATAAACTAGGTTAATTAAGGGATGCTGCTAAATTAGAGAGTGCCAGTTGTAGAAGGTTTATTATGAATATAGTGATACTGAAGCAATGAAAAACAATTAGCATTTAAATTCAGTTGTAGATTAGCCATATTAGGAAAAGGTTAGCTTGCTATGAATTTTTATAAGGTTATGGTGTTATGATTGATTTGAGCATTGACTATAATGTAATGAAAATTTTCAAATATTAAAATTGTCATAATTAAGTGAGCTACATATTAACTGATGAGTTTTCTTAAACATATCTGCATTGGAGTAGCTACTAACATTTATACAATAAACTTTACAATAAATGTATACAATAAATGTATACAATAAATCTGGATATAAATTCATATACATGTAATATTTAAGTAATTTTAATACTTTCTTACATGTTTAGATTTATTAAGCTCCTCAAAAGGGTGAAAGTCACAGTGAGCACAGTTTGCTTTAACTGTAATTGTTTTCTGAAATTTTAGGTTGTGTGCGTGGTAAATAATTTCAAAGGAAGACAAGCAGAAAATGAGCATATACACATGGATAATCTGGCACAGATGCCAATGATCAGCATTCCTCGAGTAGAAAGTCCTTTGGAAAAGGTAACATCTGTACAGGTGATTCACAATTTAAATTCTAAATTATAATAACTAGAGCAAATGAATCATTATTCCTGTATGTATATCTGGAGCATGTCCACACAGTTTATGTTGATTTACTTAGTGTAATGTGATATTTAGCAAGAATTTAGCCACTAAAGAGATAATCATAGAAAAATATATATCACATTTAAAAAATCTGTTTGTAGGCCAGTCACAATGACTCGCACCTGGCCTGTAATCAATCCCAGCTTTTTGGGAGGCCAAGGCGGGCAGATCACTTGAGACCAGGAGTTCAAGACCAGCCTGGCCAACATGGAGAAACCTCATCTCTACCAAAAAAAATACAAAAATTAGCTGGGCGTGGTGGCATGCACCTGTAATCCCAGCTACTTGGGAGGCTGAGGCACCAGAATCACTTGAACCCGGAGGCAAAGGTTGCAATGAGCCAAGATCATGCCACTGCAGTCCAGCTTAGGCAACAGAGTGAGACTCCGTATCAAAAAATCAAATATCTGTTTGTCTTCCTCATGCTAAAAGCTGAGGAGTACCTGTGTGTGAAATCCATTTACTACTTTGCTGTAGTTTCTAAATAAGGAACATTGTGTACTGACCTCACACAGAGGAAAAATAAGATAGTTCTACTTGTGGATATATGCATTTTTTACAAAATATATTTCACGTCTTCCATGCTCCATTTATATGAGAAAGTGCTCAGCACAATGCCTGGCACACATTCACGGTTCAATAAATATTTGTTGAATCTCAGTGCACAAAGGTCTGTCATCAGGAAAACACCAGTCGTGCTCTCCTAATCAGGGAGATTCTGAGACTCTGTTGAGCTGAATGCAGCCAGAGGGTAGCACTTGGACTGGTAGGCCAAGGCCTCATTGGGCATGGCAGTGAGCACAGAAACCAGGTAAATACTTTCCTTGAGACTTTTGTGAACCACATAGGATAATATTTCCTAAATGTTGGTGCAGTTACGTGCATTTGTAACTAGTTAAATGGTTGCTCTGAGGGCTACTAGTAGCTTCTCTTCAGTCCTGTTCAGTTCCACATTTGGTCAATATCTTAGCTGAAGAGTCAGTTACACACTAATCAGGTGTTCAGATTGTGTAAATCTGTGAGAGATAATTAACATATTCAATGAAAGAATAAAAATTCTTCAGTCACTGCAATAAGATACAATTCATAATTAACGAGAAATAAAGGAAACATTTTGTATTTGGATTTTTTTAAAACTTCACGTATAAAGTAGGGTACATCCAGGTTAATTGCACAAATGAAAAAGGCCTGGGGGTGTAATAGGCACCGAATCAACATGTGTCAACAGCATGATAAGGCTGCCAAAAGAGTTAAATGATCTTAAGGCCCACTTGGGGAAAATGATACCCTGAATGAGGGGATTGATGGTGTGCATTGCTAGGCTCTGGTCAGATCAACTTTGAATATTGTGTACTGATCTTGACAACACAGTTTTAAAGTGGACATTGATAAAATAGTTGACACTCAATAAATATTTGTTAAATGAGTGAATTAATGTCTTTAGGATGTACTCAACATCATGGTTTATGAGAGACTGTTGCAGGAACAAAAACATGCTTAAAGAAAACTCATGAAAGAAGCAATAGCTTCCCATAAGAATCCGAAGGGCTCTTGTATGACAGAGGGATGAGATTTGTTCTGGAGGGTGTCTGAGATAACAGTTAGGACAAAACAAAGAAAAGTGAGTGTAAGAAGATAAATAATGGCTAGAAAGAAGAAAAAACTCTGAAAATGAAATGGCTGCCTTAAGAGAGATAAAATTTCCTTTTACTATAGGAATTCCAGAATAGCTAAATAATTACTTGCCCATGATACTTGGGAGAGAATTCAAGCATTCAGGTAAGGATAGAAGTACTTAATAATAATAATATACTAACACTAATAATGACTACCATTTAATGATCATCAGTATGTGTCAAGTCCTGTGCTGATGGTTTATATAAATTCCACAAACTACTTCTGTGCTCTACGAATACAATTTCAGTCCTCACAGCAATTTTTAAACATGGTCCTCGTTATAATGGTAAGAACTGCTAATACTCAGTATTTTGTCTTCCCTTCTTCCTTTAAGTAATTGAATTCCCTAATTTTAGCTATATTCATGACTGCCCAGCTACAATCTATATTTCCCAGCTTCCCTTGCAGTTAGGTGTAACCATGAAACCAAGTTTAGACAAATGGAATGTCAGCAGAAGGGATAAGTTCAACCTCTGATTTATCTCTTTGAAGACCCTTGCCCTGGACATTCTCTACCCCTTCTCACCAAATGAAAAAGGTAATGACTGGAGCAACCTTGGAAATCACTTTGTAAGATGACCAATCTATCCTGTAGTCTGGGTCCCTGGATGAGCTTATGGAGCAGATTTCACCCAGCCTAGATGGTTCTGAGAAAGAAGTAAACTACTGTCTCTCTAAGCCGTTGAATTGTTCTAATTTCTTTTCTATAGTGACTTAGCTGATATCCTATTGTAATGCATATTCCCGTTTTTACAGTTAAGAAAACTGAACTTCCAAATGGTTAAGTAATTTGCAAAAGTCCAGATCATTGATAAGCAGCTGAGAAAAATTATACAATGTAATGTTTTGAGACACATACCTATGTAAGAAAATATGTTTAAAAACTGAATAATCTGTACAAAATTAGATCTTGTTTAACTTACTAAATAAAGTTTAAAAATAGTAGAATTTAGCCCAGGGATAGTGGTTCATGCTTGTAATCCCAGCGCTTTGGGAGGGTAAGGTGGAAGGAAGGATCGCTTGAGGTCAGGATTTCGAGACCACCCTGGGCTGTAACAATAGTGAGACTCCATTTCTACAAAAAATAAAAAATAAAAATTAGCCAGGTGTGGTGGCATGTGCCTGTAGTACTAGAGACTCAGGAGGCTGAGATAGGAGGATTGCTTGAGCCCAGGAGTTCAAGGCTGCAGTGCGCTATGATCACACCACTGTACTCCAGCCAGGGCAACAGATGGAGACCCCATCTATGACCCCATCTCTAAAAAAAAAAGGGTTGTGAAACATAGGAAGAGATCTTAGACATACTTTGAATAATATGGTCAGGGCAACTATTACAACCTTTTCATTTTGTATACCTCTGAAATTGTCTT
Organism: Symphalangus syndactylus; assembly: GCF_028878055.3. Classification (NCBI taxonomy): domain Eukaryota; kingdom Metazoa; phylum Chordata; class Mammalia; order Primates; family Hylobatidae; genus Symphalangus; species Symphalangus syndactylus. The sequence continues at coordinate 52,446,537 of NC_072441.2, read as the reverse complement.
CAATAATAATCACTGCCGTCTACTTTTTAACATTTATTTGCATGAGTGTTTTTTGGTAGCTTTCTAGCATTGCCAAATATTCATATATATCATTACATCAATGTATCTATTAAATTATTTAAAAGGTTCTTGTTGATGTTATGCTAGTTCATTTTTATTTATAGTGAGCTTTGAAATATTAGATAGTAAAAGCAAAAATATTCTATTCATCTATAAATTGTTAGGGATAAGTATTCATTAATATATGTATTCATGTACATATTAGGTTAAGTGGCATGTTTCTTTTATTAATTTTTTGGTTCATAACAAATTTATGTGCTCTGTTTTCACTCCAGTAGCTAGGAAATAAAAATGGTTTGAATCTGATTTGGTTCCCCCCTTACTCACTATAGTGCATTGGCACCACACCCTGCTGAGCTCCAGCTTTACTCTCCCATCTTTTTATTCCTGTTCCCAGGCAGAATGCTGTCTGCACAGTGCAGGTTCTGCCCCCTGCGCTCACACAGAGCATGGGATGATCACAAGGCCAGGTGCTGAGAATACATCTCAGGCTTGCCTTTGTAACTGCGCTGCTGAGAGGACATGTATTTGTGTTCATCAGGCAGAAAGGGAGGAGGGCTACCACTTAAGGGAAGCCTACAATAGCTTTCTCTTTTTGTGTGTGATAAGGAGCATTTGGGATAAATACACAGCAGGTCTTCGAATTACATCGTTTCATTCAATATCATTTCTTTCTAACACCGATGAGAAAAAAAAAACAACAACACTCTCTGGCTAGGGCTGCTGTCTGTGTGGAGTTTGCACGTTCTCCCCATATCTGCATGGCTTTTCTACCCTGTTTTCCTCCCACCTCCCAAAGATGTACCTATTAGGTGAAGTGGCATGTTTAAACGGTCCCAGTGTGGGTGAGTGTGATGTGCGTGTGTTAGTGCATCTGCTGTGGGATGGCATCCTGTCCAGGGCTGGTTACTGCCTTGTGCCCTGAGTGGCTATGCTAGGCTCTGGCCACCTGCTACCCTGAACTGAAATAATTGGGCAGATAATTATCATGCTTGTTTTTATTAATCTTTCTTAAATATATGTATAATCACATTTATTCTAATGTTTTATACTAGAAGCATTTTGGTCTTTATTTAGAAGTTCGGTGATGTCTTTGTGACCAGAAATATGCCATAGAAACTTAATTCCTGTTTATATCAATTAGCCTATGGTCAAATTGGTTTCATTATACTTCATTCCACTTAAACTTCATTTCCAAGAGCCTGTCAACATCACTAAGTGAACACTCACCTTATTGGATTCATCATGGCTCATACTGGTAAACAAGTCAACGCAAAATTCTTCCCAGTACTTTGATCTTAATAATTGATAGTTGGAGAGTGACATTAGACCTTAAAGCTGGCCCTCTGAAAAAAGCAAGGGAGCCTGGTGTGAAAGTTAGGTCTGCAAGTATGACCAAGAGTTAGCATTATTACGCCAAGCTGTCATTTTCTGGTTGTCACTTTTGTATGGAGAAGGCAAAGGGTTTCGTTTAGAAGTTATGTACTTATATAACCTTTTATGTTCAAAGTACATGTTTGATAAACTATAAGCTGCAGTGTAATTATAGTATAGCATACAAGCATTCTTTATTTTTACACCAGCAATTTATCCCTTAATTATAGGAGTTTTTCATATAGTTAATTACCATAGTTTATGAGGAAAAGTCCTGATTTTTCTGAAAGACAAGTATATCTGAACATTCATTACATTTGGTTTGTGAAAAGAATTAATCATCTGTGGAAACTGGCCCATTGTATCCCAACATCCACTAAATATTCAGGTTACTAGTAACTTTTTTATGACTGTTTGTCATATTAAAATATATAAGCTAAAATAGACATGAGTAGTGAATTGTTAAATCAATGGGGTCCAGTACATCGTAGTGTAGTGCTTCTGCTCATAGGTTCTGGGGGCAAACTAGCTGAGGATTTTGGATAATTTTGGCCTTAGGCAACTCACTTAAATGCTTAGTGATTCGGTTTTCTCTTTCATAAATTGATCATCATATGAGTTCAATAAGTTAATGGTAAAGCACTTATACTGTGTCTGGTACCAGTGAAACCCTTAATAATCATAACTATAATTATTATTATTATTTAACAGCTAAGATGGATGAGGTAAATCAAAACATGGAAAGTTTTCCAATATATATCGGAAAGTTTTTTTAAAAAGACTTTATATGTGTATTAAATGTATATATAATAAAATAAATTATGCGAAATACCATCTATTTATCTTTAGTAGTATAGAAAGGAACATGTGGATGAGAGAAACAGAGAAAGAAAAGAATAAAGAAAAGAAAGAAGGGAAGGGAAGGGAGGGGAGGGGAAGGGAAGGGAGGGGAGGGGAGGGGAGGGGAGGGGAGGGGGAAACAGACACCAGTCAGAGCAATGCTTAAACTTAAGGAGGCAACTGAGGTTAGTGGACCATGACCTTATCCACATTCCTGACCCTTCCTTCCTTCCTCCCGCCCTCCCTCCCTTCCTTCCTTCCTTCTTTCCTTCCTTCCTTCTTGCCTACTTTTCCTACTGTACTATTCGTGAATAATTTTATGACTGAAAATCATTATCTTTTTAAAAATTATTCAATTATTTAAGCTGCTCTCTAAGGAGGTTCCAGTGCTTCCTCATTGGACTGACTGCTGATATGTTCAGATTGACAAAAGGCCCTCAGAAAAACACCCCCAGGGTAATTTAAAACCCTGTACTTCCTTAGGGCTCACACCACCTTTCTGAAAGTGTTTGATTTATTTTTCTCTGCCAAATTGTGCATGGAAATCTTGGCGGTAGCTCTCCCACCTTCATGCCCAGGGTTCAGCTTTCTGTGGCATCTGCAGCCATCCCCATTTTACGTACCATTAGCCCTGGGGCCCTTCATGTGAGCTGTGTGCAGGTGCTTGTCATTTACAGATCCACAAACCCCCCATCTACCCAAGGACCCAGGGAGCCAAATCTCCTCATGGGTCACACCACCCCTTTCTCTCAAATTCATGCTTTTCTGGCTCGAGTCTTCAATGGCCCACATATCTCAAAAAAAAAAAGCATCGGTGTTGCTGGCTTCAGGATATCTCCGGACACAAGGACTCTATTAATTATCCTTAGGAGTCCAAGAAACAAATTTCTGACTCTAGGAAATAGAGATGGAGATGTTTACATTTTATTACATTTACACTCCTATATTATCAAAAATAATGTAGGAATTAATATCTTAATAGCTGTGTCACCAAGAGTGAAGAGTAAAGTAAAATTTTTTTTTGGCATTTTGACTAGATCTGGTGTAACTAAATCCAGCTTTAGGAAATCCCACAAAGGACAATTCCATTTTTCCTTTGCTGTTAAAGAACTACAATGCTGTGTGTGTAGCTAAAATTCTATGCAGCCTCACTAATGTCCCAAAATTCCAGAGGGAGAATGACAGCTAGGAGCAATCTCTAACAGAATAAGGAGTCCGTTTCATTTCCAGAACATCTCAACGCCTTGGATCAACACCATTTTGAGACAGAGTTAGCAAATAAGCAAATACCGAAAGAAAGCTCTCAGACAAGAGGCTGTCCTTGGATAGGCTTCTCACTATTAGGGGTTCATGCCAGATGAAGGAAACCTTTTGTGAACTGGATGGGTACCCCACACCTGGATGGGGAGTTACCTTTATTCAAAACCAAAAGCTGCCTCCAAGGATTACACATACTCCTGGAATAGAAGTTAGACTGAACTAATCAGTAGTCTTCCTGGTTTCAACAAACATAATGAAAAATTATATAGAAACAAAGTGACCTTCCTGAAAATGCTCACGGTCTTAGCTTCTCACAATCCATTCAGACTGATGGTAGAAAACTACATCCTCCAGCTCTTCTGCTCAGGATCTAAGTGGAGGATTCCCTAGCAATTCATGGTTATCATTAAGAGATAACTGATGAATCTTTTCCCATTCAATTTAGGAAAATGAACTGAGCTAAATCTGTCCTATTTCAAGCATGAATAATCAGGACAAGAACTTAAATCCTTTTAAAAAACACAGAATAGAGAGAAAGAGATATTTTAATAGAGCATTAAAAAAAGAAAAAGATTGTAAGAAATTTGGTTGGGCGCAGTGGCTCACACCTGTAATCCCAGCACTTTGGGAGGCCAAGGCGGGTGGATCACCTGAGGTCAAAAGTTCGAGGGCCAACATGACAAAACGCCGCCTCTACTAAAAATACAAAAATTAGCTGGGCATGGTGGCACGTGCCTGTAGTCCCAGCTACTTGGGAAGCTGAGGCAGGAGAATCGCTTGAACCCGGGGGGCAGAGGTTGCAGCAGGCCAAGATCGTGGCACTGCACTCCAGCCTGGACAACAGAGTGAGACTTCATCAGAAAAAAAAGAAAAAAGATTACAATAAATATAATTAAATGTATTATAGATAGCATCTTCTTTCCACAGACAAGGAAATTAAAGAAAACATGTGAAATGAATGTCAGATGAAAGATAGCTGACACCTCAGAAATGTAATATAAGAAAACAAATGATGCCATGGTGGGATGAAAACTATACTAGAAACCATAAAGAACAAAGTCCACGCTGGAAAAAGTTGTCGGTTATATTACTGACAGGTTTTATAATTTAAAAAAATGAGAATTAAATTGATACCTGAGAAAAGATGATAGATATGGAGGACACACCACAGAATCCTAACATACGAATCATCGTATCTGAAGAAGATGACAAATGGGGCAATAGCAATATTCAGAAATATACTTTAAAGGAACTTTTCTTCCAAATAAATACTTGAATCTTTAAGCTGGAAGGGTTAAACAGATACAAAACAATTATGGAAATATATATATTGGAATTAGATGTTTCTCAGTGAAATTTTGGAATTTCAGTACTGGAGAAAGGACCCTATAAATTCTGTGATAGGTAGTAGTATTGTTCCCAGTTGTTAGCTATTTCCTTCCTTAGGCAGAGTGTTCTTCCCTACTCCAGTTACTTTGGACTTGGTCAATAACATGTGAATAGACCTGATATAAACTTCATTAATCAGAAACATGTAGAGCTATCATGAGTTTCTGCCAGTATTCTTGCTTCTGCCTTCTTGCAGGAAAAGATCATTTTCCAGACAAGTACTGCTGCCTCAGCCTGGGCTGTAAAATGGAAAGACAGGAGAAGCCAGCCTGCCCCCAACCTGTGGCCTAGAGCAGATTCATAGAACCTGGCCAACAACATGTAGTATGAGGATGAAATAAATATTATTGTTGGAAGCCACTGAGCCTTTGGGGTTGTTACACAGTGTATATATACATATATATGTGCATATATAGTACTAGGTAATACTATATACCCAGTATATACATACACACACACTGTGTATATACACACACTGTATATATACTAGGTATATAGCATTACCTAGTGAAAACTAATACAACCACAACGACAGAAAGAATTGTTTACCTACCCAAGGCTGTTAGCATGCTGGTCTCAGACTTGTGTCTGCATAACATTGGATGCAAGATCTATCCTACTCTAATGTAGATGGAGTAATGTCTTCAGAATTTTTAAGGAATTAGTTTGTGACATAATCCTATTTCCACCCAAAAAGTCATTTAAGTATTAAAATAACCATAAAATATCAGCTATGCAAGAATTTAGGAATTACACTAATCACAAAAAGGTACAGAAAATGTTTAGCAATTAACTGAGTAATACACCAGTAACTAGAGATCAAATTAGGATATGAATGAATTGGCAGAAAGAATAGAAGCCATTTAAATATAAAACTTAATTAGATTTAACTGTGGTAAAATAAAGTAACAGAAACTGTAAAAAACTATAAAATTTAAGTAGAAGATATATCAGAAAGGAAAATTATCTAAGATGACAAAATGAGACAAATTCTAGATAATACCAGCAAAAATGTAAAAGTATAAGATTCTCCAGATTTCATAAAGGTGGAACTCATTATCACTGCTTCATTCTTGGCATTTCTAACTAGGAAAAATGTTCAAGCATTTTAAAAAATAAGTTACCAAGAGTAGTTTAAAATGATTTATAAAAGGCCAATTACAAAGTATAAAATATAAACAACACACATGTCAAAAAGTTGATGTCTGTAATATAGAAAACATCCTAATTGGTAAAGTTCATGAATAGGCAAATCATTAGAGAGTAAATACAATTAGGAAATAAATACACGGAAAAGTGTTCTGTGTGACCTTGGATGAATATTATGAAGGATCTTTTATGCAACATTAAGAAGTTGATTCTTATCCTGTAAGCAATTGGGTACCTTCCAAAAAGGACTTCCTTAAAGTCCTTCCATAAAGGGACTTTAAGGAAGTGAGTAGTTTAATTCCTAAATGGCTTGTTCAGAGAGAATAAGAGAGCAGCATGGAAGAACAAAAGAATCGGAAAGGCTATTGCAGCACTATTCACAATAGCAAAGAGTTGGAACCAACCCAAATGTCCAACAACGATAGACTGGATTAAGAAAATGTGGCACATATACACCATGGAATACTATGCAGCCATAAAAAATGATGAGTTCGTGTCCTTTGTAGGGACATGGATGAAACTGGAAAACATCATTCTCAGTAAACTATCGCAAGGACAAAAAACCAAACACCGCATGTTCTCACTCATAGGTGGGAATTGAACAATGAGAACTCATGGACACAGGAATGGGAACATCACGCTCTGGGGACTGTTGTGGGGTGGGGGGAGGGGGGAGGGACAGCATTAGGAGATACACCTAATGCTAAATGACGAGTTAATGGGTGCAGGAAATCAACATGGCACATGGATACATATGTAACAAACCTGCACATTGTGCACATGTACCCTAAAACCCTAAAGTATAAAAAAAAAAAAAAAAAAAAAAGAATCCAGTTGAATGCTGCAGATGATGCTTACTTAATCTTAGTAAAGCCCAGCACGTCACGCCATTTTGACTGATGAGATGTCATTTGGCAAAGTCTGCTGTTAGGTGCTGATTTAGAGGACTTATCTCACCTCATGATTTACAGTACAAAAGGGCTCCCAGCCAGAGTGTCACTAAGAAAACCATCCCTCTCCCTTACCCACAGTATATGCTGATCCTTCATCTATGGCCTTTCCCCGTTCTTTCTTCACGGTTTCCTCTCCTTTGTAACTAACGGATAAGGTGTGCATTGGCAGTCCTGCCAGATGATCCTCATAGGTCAGACTGCAGTCACCCCAACAGCAAAGCACTGAGCTCTGTAGTCCTTCTCTCTCTCCTGCCTGTGCTTATTCTCACCCCAAGGGCCAATGCTGGGTCTATGAGACTGGCATAGGTCAGCACGTGGAGATAATGTATGAATTATCCGTTTTAACTGATGCCATATAGAAAATATAGAGAAAAAGGCTTTATCTGGTAAAAGAACAAAAATATTTAAAAATAAATATAAGAATGAATAGGATTTGATAGAAAATGGGATATTTCCAATAGATCTAAGGGAAATTAATATCCATATAGTTTTATTAAGGCAGGTACAGCAGGCCACAATAACCACTCCTGGCTAATTTGAAAATGCTTTTTGAGGAAATGATTTTTTTCCGTCTAAACCCAGGCATTATTTTTTCTTAGGTTGGTGTGCTCCTAATCAGTTGAACCAAAGGGAATTCTCTCTTGCCAAAAAGAAAGGGAAAGTAATGATAGGAATAGTTTACAAGATTCAGTTTTATCCTTAGGATAAGGGGCTTTTCACCAACCTATACTACCGAATGAAGCTCATCATGTAAAAGCACACCCCTCTTAACAGACACATCAGCTGAATGAAAGTGATAAGAAGTGATGACAGCTCCAAAATCTAGAAATATTATAATGAATATGTACTATTACAGATGAAAATTACCATGTTTAATTCCCATGGCAACTGCAAAAAAAATTATATGGATAGGAATGTTCTGAAAGAGCTCACGGTGACCCAAGGAATTGAATTTTACATTGATTGACTATTTTGTAGATTTTATAAGATTACAGTGGTCATGGTAAAACAGGAACTGGAATGTAGTCAGAGTGATGGGTGGACAGAGAGCTTGGATTTTGCAGCTAGGTTTGAAGCCTGGTTCAGCTGCATAATAATGAAGTGGAGTTAGACAAATCGCTCCTCTCCTTATCTGAAGAACTGATACAGTGATGGTTTCCCTGTAGGATAATTGTTGGAATTAACACATCACAGATAAACTTCTTGGCACATAGTAGGTGCTTCACACGAGTTAGTTCCCTCCCGCAACAATCATTTCTTTAATGGGATTTTTTTTTAATTTCACACTAGGATACTCCCATACAAAGACTTCATGGATTTAAAAGTTTATACAGATTGTCTATTTCATACATTGCACATATGCAGGAAATACTGTAGTATAAAATGTTGCATATATTAGTGTCATAGCAATAGGAAAACAATCCTGTGGTTTCTTGCCAAGACAAATATGATTATACATTACTGTGTTCCCTGTGATAAATTCCTTTGAGGTTTCAGAATGCTGTGCGTAACGCTGGCAATCTATTTAAGATTCAGTTGATTTTCTATAATGCAAATCTTTGTTTTACAGAGCTGCTGAACTGTAATATAAATGTTATATAGGACCTTGTCAAAACAATCTTATTAGTGATTAGATATTGGAATAGTGAAACTAAATATGTTCATATTTAGGCATTTTTCTTAATCTAAGCTTTGAGCATTTATTAAAAATATTTGAAGTAAATCAATATTTACAAGCTATACTGTGTTCTCATTTGTAAAATTTAATTTTGTTTAAAAAAAGGAAATTGAAAGTAGAAGCTTAAAAATGTCCAACAGGCATCAACATTTTAGGTTGAAAATACTAGCACATTCTGTTATTATTTTGCCATATGTCATTTTCCTATTTGTACTCCAGTATACTCAGAATTATTTTTCCACACTATTTATGAATTATTACATACTACACGAAAAATAAAAGACAGCTTTCCCCCTCAGTTATCTAACAGGCCTTTTATAAAAGCATCTTTCATTAAATTACTTTGGAATATAGACTAGAAGCTTTCTCATCTGATTTATGTGAATAAATATAGAATTGATGACTGTATCTTTAAATTATATGATTCATTCAGTCATTAGTTAAGGAGAGAATAATCAGTGATAGATTTAAAAATCATTTCCAATGCACACATAATTAGTTACACATGGATGGGAACCTGATCCCAGCCATTCATCTCCCTCTTTTTTCAGGTCTATTTCCTTATTGGGGACCATCCTGGAGACACTATGGAGGGCCTTCAAAATCAATCAGAAGATTGCAGTTCTGTGAAAACATTTTGTTGAAAAAATATAAAATTTTATTTGACTAAAACTAGGTAAATAAGCAATGACTGAATTCACAGTTTTATGAAACAGTTTATTTTTCACAGTTTTGATTAAAGAAGCAATCCGTAAATAATTTGTATATATTTATGATCTGAAAATCTGAATAAGCAAAACAAAAAATGAATAGGAAGTATCTATGGGGTCATCACAACAATCACAGGAAACATTTTCTTAAAATAACCTTCGAGACCCAATGAACGTGTGTATGAGTTTGTATTGAATACAGAATTTCCCTGTATATTTTATTGCTTTTATTCACATAACAGTGCATCATAGATATGATTTCAGATCAACAAATATACCAGTCATATCAGGCATACTATTAAGAGCTAATCTTCAATTATAGCTTAATATGTGCTTGGAATTATGCAGAGAACTTCATATATGAAATATGTGAAGTCATTTGAGTGTGTCTTATTTCCATTTTACGGAGAAAGGGACATAGGTTAATACACCCAAGGTCATACAACTGGTCTGTGTTCTGAAACAAGAATATGAATCCTTACTTTCCATTTTCAAAGAAATATGTTCCATATTTGTCACTTCAGAGCTCCAAATCATAATCACTGTGCTGCATAATAACATTATATTATTAAAAGTTATAATCCATATAAATTCTCTAACCATTACATTTGTTCAACATAGATTATTGCTTCCACTTCCAATTTTCCACAATTATAAGTACTACTAAGGTAAATGTTCCTTAAATATATATTTTTGTAAGCTCAATTAATAATTTAAGATAAATTCATAGACATAGAACTGCAGAAACAGAGTATGAACACTTTAAAGGCTTTTGGTTGAATTCATATCTGTATGGTCTCTGCAACGATGGAGAACATTGTTCTTCATAATCTTTACAATCTTATAGGCCAAAAATAAATAAAGTTCTCATTTCAATTTATATTTTTGAATATTTTTCAATAAACTTATTTTGTATTTTTCTTTTGTACTGAAATAACCAGATGATAAAACAATAATTCAATAACTGACAAACCAAATTTTAGACATGTCTTGGCCTTTAGACTTCATGTTATGGCTGGTGGGCCTAATTTTTTTTAATTGGGACTTATTAAAGCATAATTTGCATCCTGTTACATCCTTTCTTGGCATATAGTTTTATGAGTTTTGACGAATGCATACTTTCATGAAATTATCGCCGTAATCAAGTCAGAGAATGTTTCTGTGACTCCCAAATGTTTCAGCCTTCCCCTTTGTAGTCATCCCTCCTTCAATCTCCAACTTCGAGAAACCACTGATTTGTTTTGGTTCCTCGCGTTTTGCCATTCTCAGGATATTATATAAGTGGACTCATGCATTTTGAGTTTTTGAGTCTGACTTATTTGTTACATGCATCTGTAGTCTGTGTTTTTCCCATTTAATTGCTGAGTAGTATCCTGTTGTATGGATGCACCACAGTTTGTTTATCCATTTACCAATTGAAGGTTGGGTTATTTCCATGTTTTGGCAATTATGAATAAAGCTGATATAAACATTCATATACAGATTTTGGGAGTATATATATTTTATTTCTTTTAGATAAATACCTAGCAGTGAGATTGCCAGGTTGTATGGTAAACATATATTTACCTTTGTAAAACATTTTTCAAGTTATCTGTGTCATTTCTAATGGCCCTTATGATTTTGAGTGGTTCTGAGATGAATCTTGATGTAGCTCATTCAGATTTTTATCAACTGGTGCCTCTTTGTGAAAATAAGCAAGTTTTTAAATGAGGAGTTTTAATCAACTCCTGGTTCTACAAGAATTTATCATGCATTTGGTCCATTGTCCACATCCTCTGATTCTTCTCTGTCAAGTAGTGTTAGGATGCTTATTTAGTAAATCTAAAGCATTTTTAAAAGTTAAAGGAAAATGAAATAACTAAGAAGCAGCCAATTTTATAGGTTAAAGTGTTAGTATATAAAACAAGGCATGGATACAATTTACTGTTGAGTTATCTTATCATCAGCTGTTATGTATAGTGAAATTTTATTTATAATCAGATTTGTAATATATGAAATGTAACAAATATCAAATACAGAGCACTATGATATGTCTCGTGGGGAGAGAGAGAAATTTGTAACGATATACAGAAGATGATGATGGCTATACCGGAGGAACACATAAAGGGAGATCTGTCTAAACTTAGCAATGCTTGAAACATCATCTTAGGGGGGATCTGCAGGACCACGAGCCAAGTGAGGACAAGAGAGAAGAATGGTCCAGGTGGAGATTCCAGCTCGCGTAATGGTTTTGTTCAGCAGGCGAGATAAGGGCACAAGGGCAAGAAACTTGAGGATGCTGTTAAAGATTGATCATATGATCAACTGTGGGGTCCAAAAGGAGTGAAAAAGAAGCGGAATTCATAAGGAGCATGATAGACTGGAACAGATGGATAAATTAGTAGTCAGGAAATTTCCTCATGGCCAAAGAAACCCTGTTGTGTGAGGGAGGTAAGACAGGAGGCAAGTTGGGATTTTACATTTCAAACATGATTACTGGTTGAGAATATAGCTATGAATATGTGATAAAATTGTGGTAGAGAGGAAGGTTATTATAGTTGAGGAGGTTAACAAACTTAGAAGACAAAGTGCATGGATACCCATATCCACCAAATACCATAAACCCGTTAGCATTCATAGACTTCCATGAAATTTCATGTCAATACATTTGGGAAACATTGAGTTAAAGAAAAACAAACAATTAGCTGGGTGTGGTGGTGTGTACCTGTAATCCCAGCTACTCAGGAGGCTGAGGCAGGAGAATCGCTTGAACCCGGGAGGCGGAGGTTACAGTGATCTGAAATCTCGCCACTGCACTACAGCCTGGGCGACAGAACGAGATTCTGTCTCAAAAAAAAAAAAAGTGAAATAAACAGGTATTTTCTGAAGGTCTTCCTAACACGTTTATGCATTGTGTAACTCTAAGCATGACATATAATGTGCAGTTAATGTCAAAAGGCTTGAATTCAAAGATTTATTTTTTGGAATTATTCTGGTTCACTGATTTTTTTAAGCAATACTCTTTTGCCAGTGAAAGGACAGCATCTTAAAGAAGGAATTGATTTTACATCCCTGATAATGCTTACTCCATTAATAACTTTTCTTCAACTTTAGGCAGTGGTACTCAGACTGGCATAAAAGACAATCCATTGCTTGTGGCACTTGCAAAAAGAGAAGGTATCTGGGTTTCACACCAAGACATTCTGATCCAGAAGGCCTGGGCTTGGGCCCCAGGACTTGTACTACATCAGTCATATCAGGTGATCTGGATATGGAGTCAGCACTTGATCTGGATACAGCTGGGCCTGCAGAACCTCTGACACAGTGGTTCTCAATATTGTCTGTACATAACAATCATCCGGAGAGCCTTTAAAAATTCCAGTAACCAGGCCATGCCTCATACCAATTAAATCCTGGTCTCTGGGGTTGCATCAGTATTTTCTTAAAGATCCTGAGTGATCCCAGCATGAAGCCACAGTAGAGAATCAGTGCCTCTAAAGATTTGGTGTGAAAAGCCTTAAGCTTCTTTGGCTTCTCAGGACTTGGAAGTACTTCATAAGATCTGTAGCTAATGCTCTCCTAAAAACTGGGCCTGCCTCTGGTTTAATTATCAGAGAAAGCTGCCTAGAGATTCTTTTAGAAGATAGCTGTTAGCTCTTTTCTCTGAATAGTAAAAAAAAGGAAACTTCCGAATGGTAACAAAAATTTGAACCAATATAAAACTCTGAACTGAAACAGAACCACTGTACAGAAAGGTTAACAGTCCTCCAAAAAAGTCACCTTTCCCAAGAAAACTTTGGTTCTGTCACATGATAGCTTTTATGTCTCCAACTTCTTAAAACAACAAGAAATTGCTCAACATAAATTTTAGAATCAGTTTTACAGCTTCAAATCTGAATTTAACTAATTTCTTCTTAAATAGTTCTGACATTGTTTCTCTTTACTAAAATACCAACTTCACAACCTACCAGAAGGAAAACAATGTGACAAAGTAGAACCTTCGAACACATGAACACATACTCCGTGTGCTTTGCTTTTTTCCTCTCTTCTGCTCACTTTCCCCTCCTCAAAGCACACAGTGAATGAAGCAAATGAATGAGTTAAAGAAGCAAATCGCAAAATAAATGGACAATATTTGAGATTATGACATCCACCTATCTTTTCCTGATGCAATGTAGGCTATGTCAGAATTGTTGATTAATTTATTGGACCATGATTCCTTCTGCAGAATCCTTAGTGTCAGATGTTTTTACAGAATTCAAAATATTTTATATTTTAGGAATATGTATATTTTGTTACACAAGCAGCATCTGGAGCAACAACTGTAATCACAGATGAGTATTTCTGCAGCAAAACATGGAGTATAAATTGCCTCACAACAGGTCAGGTTTTGCCACCAAATGAGTTTGAGCCAATCTTAAAAGAAACATTTTGTTGAGTTTTAAACTTTGTTTGGATATGAGCATTGAAGATCGGTAGAATAGTGTATTTTATATTCAAATGGTGAGCTTTATTTGTAAAATTCTAACCAATTACTTAAAAATTATTTATTTTACTTTTTCTTTTTTTAACTTTATAGCTTGTTTCTGTGGCTTTTATAAGTAACTATAAATAAATGATGAATATGTTTGAGTAGGGACAGGGACCCCTGTGTATATAATCCCGTTTAATCCTAATAAAAATCCATTCAAAAAGTATGTATTCTTATCTCTATTTCACAGATGAGAAAGCTGGGTCTGTGAAAGGTTAAATTGCTTGCTAAAATTTCAGTTGTGATGGAGACCACATTTAAACACTTGACATTCAGACGACTTGACTGCAAAGACCACTGTACCACACAGCTTCCGCAGCAACAGAGTCAGAGACATAAATCATTGCATGAAAGACAGGTGCACAGATCCCATTTTATGTTTAGGTTAAAACCCTATGCTGATCGTTGATAGCTTCTCCTATTCAAATACAAAAGCTTTTTATCATCAATCATCTTGAAAGAATGAAACTGGAATAATATTTAATCTCAGCATTTGATCTAACAATGTAACAACATGGAACTTTAAATAAACCAGTACTTTGAATAAATTAAGTCAATATTTAAATAAACATTTAAGTAATATGTAAAACGCATTTTGTAGGTGTGCCAGAATCAACCTATTGAGAATGGTCAAGAAGAAAATTCACAGGAAAGGTCCTTTAAAGACTGTCTTGCCAGGCTCTTCAGCTGGATAATGAGAATAAGCCACTGTGAACACCTTCAATTAAGGCAATAAACGTATGTGCGCTGGAGCGCACTGGTGTTGGAATTGGGTTGCAAAGCTAAGACAAATACAGAAAAATGTGTCCTTCTGTGCAGGTTTTCCTTACAACCAAAAGCAATATAGGAACTAGAGCATTTGGTTGCTGCTGTTGTAGTTATAATTATTAATCTTTCAAATACATTTTATTTTTCAATCATCAATATGAATTTAGCATTCCTTCACTAAGAAGCCATTAATAATGGCATTTTACTTGTTTTCCTATAGCTGTAATTCCAAAGACTTCCCTGGAGTATCCTTTTTGCATTTTCCCATACTTTTCCCCTTATTTGTTGATTGTTGAGTGACAGGTCTTGCCAGATGGCAAGTCATCACCAAAGTTTCGTGTCATGAATCGTGACGGTTTTGTCTTAATTAACATTTTTTTAAAATTACAGACTGTATTTTCTATGTGGAGGTGTAGAATAAATAGTAAAATAGAGATTTTCATGCAGAACTTAGAGCTTTTAAAATGGACATGCTATAGAGACTTTAAAATTTATTAAATTTAAGTATCCAGTACAACTTTCCAGAAACAACGTGTTTGCTTTCTCTTGTGACCCCTGCACTCAAGGACCAGACTCAGTATTTTGCTCAGTGGTTTGCTGTGCACCTGAGTGAACACTTTCTAATGGATGCTTCATGTAGCATATTCTAATCTTCAACTATTTGGGGTCAAGCTTTGTCATCTTCATGGTAAGCCTCTGTTAATGTAATTGCAGAAGGTACCAGGAATTGTGACAATAAATTATATGGCCACTTTCTTCTCATGATTCTGAATAGAACTTTTAAGCATGAGCTTTTGGTTTGCCTACTGCTTTTTTGCACTATCATCTACTAATAAGATTTAGTATTGCATATTAAGAATTTAGCCATATTGAAAAAGAGAAACACTTGGTCAACTACTTTGCCTCATAGGCAGTCCATTTCTCAAGACAGCAATCTGAAAATACTAAACAGAATTCTGGTTTTCCATGTTAATGGGAAAAATACTGCTGGGAAGTGAATGGACAATAACTTCCTGCACAGGAATTAGGCCATCTGTGTATTTCAAATTATGAATGTACATACCTTGGTAATGTAAGTTGTATAATGTACCATCATATAATAGATTCTTATAAAAGGACCTCAAGTAATTATCTTGGCCCTTCTTTAGATTCCTTCAAGGAAGATCACCCCTGTGCCAGAAGAGAATTAAACTTAAAAAAAAAACAAACTACTGAGATAAATAATCCATCTCTTTCATTTATGATATAGGTTCATTTGCTCTTAAACAGTAAAGTAAATGAACAGAAGCTCTCTGATCTGTCTGTACACTTCTTTCATGTACTACGATTAAATTTCCCCTTAATTTTCTCTTCCCTAGGCATAGTCACTTCAGTGTTTTATTTTTGTCTGTTTATCTGTCTGCTAACTGCAACTAAAATGATGAGCCCCAAGCAGGATACTTCTAATCCCAGTCAAATAGGAAAAAATGAAAGCACCTCAGAAGTTAAAACTTAAGTGATGTGAAATGGAAAGATGCTAATTTGGGGGAGGGGGCAAGAGTTTTCCCTAGAATCCTGGGATCTAAAAATACAGTCAGTCTAGAAATCAACTGTTGTCCTTGTAGTTTAACTTGGTAATATTTTTGCATAGGAAAAGAGTATTATGGCTTAAAATTTATGGGCAGTTAAAGGGAGATCTAGTGATCACTGAAGCATGTGATTTTAAATGCCAAGACTGAATTCCAGTATTTTCTAGATCTCAATAGCTCACCTACAGTTATACATTCCATGCCTCATTATTAAGGTTTCTTAGTCTGTTTTATGCTGCTATAACAGAATACCACAAACTGGGTAATTTATGAGGAGCAGAAATTTATTGGCTTAGGATTCTGGAGGCTGGGAAGTCCAAGGTCAAGGTGCTCACATCTGGTAAGGGCCTTCTTGCTGCACCATAACATAATGGAAGCACAAAAAGAGGGAACGAGAGAGAAGGGGACTAAACTTGCTTTTTTATAACAAACCCTGACCTATAATAAGGACATTAATTCTTTCATGAGGGCAAAACCCTAGTGGTCTAATCACCTCCCATTAGGCCTCACCTATCAACACTGTTGCCTTAGAAATTAAGTTTCCAACATGTGCATTTTAATGGACACATTAAACCACAGTCTAGGGTGACTTTATATTACTATTTGGGACAATCCTCATTTAAGCCTGTTGTCCTTGTGTAGTATTAGCACCCTTTTCCCCCTTCCACATGTCCATATTTAGATGATAAATTATATGGTCACCCTACAGTTATTACAGTTTCTTTGTTACACTCTCCAGCTTGCACTTGTGCAGTTGGTTTTTCCTCTATTTCTGTCAAGCTCTGCATTGATCATCAGTGGTTTGCTTCTGATTATTTCTCTGTTTATTGAAGTCCTTTAATGTGTATTTAATTCTGCTTTCCAGGTTGGTGGTTGCCCCCTAAAGATCATCTTCAGCAAATTTAATGAGCCTTGTGAACCCTCCCTTCATTATCTGGGTCAACAATGGGAACCCTGAGGCCTAGGCCAGTGGCCTTTGGGACACCATCCATGTTCTTTCTTACCTCCTTTCTTTTCTCTCTGCTGCCCCTTATTGACCCTTTTCCTACCCACCAGTTGTCACTGACTGATTAATCTTTAATTTCTATCTTAACATCTTTCCAGAAATTATGTTGTTCTAGATCCTATTAAGAAGTGTGATGTTCATGACGGTTTTGTGCTGAAACACTCTATATCAAATTGCATTTTCTCAGTTCACTGGTTTCAAGTACCCGTGGGGCCACTAGAAATAAAACTGTGATGTATTATTTCCATAGTTCTTATTGTTTTAATTCAATCGTAGTGCATTATATAACTCTGACAAGTCATCTTTACCCTGAAGTCATTCCTGAGCTTTTGTAAGGAAAACTCAAGAAAACTTAGAGATGAGCTACTGAATGTCCAGGCATTTTCGTGATGCATTTTTAAATGGGAAATTAAAGTTTCTAAAGTGTTACCAGGAGTTAGTGAAAAACTCAGCATGCTCTGCTCACTCCTGATTCTTACTAATTTTGTTTTTCTCTAGTATTAAGTGGGTCAAGCCTAGAAGATAATGTCCCAAATTGTAGTCAATGAGATTCTTTTCATGTGGTTTAATATGCCTAAATTCAATGAAAATGAATTTAATTTCTTTACACACATTTTAAATATGTTTTGATGAATTAAAATACTTAAACTTGAAAAAAGCTATATGTATGTTGAGAAAATTTTATAGCATACATTCATCATACAAAATTCTGTTTATGATATCATTTATTATAAAAGCGAATGCAAAAGCCATACAAAAACTATACAAAACACATTTAAAATGGGTAGTATGATGGTAGAACCCTTTTGTAATGTTGATGTTATTTGTTGGGGTTGTCAGTCATATTAGATCTTGACATAAGCCCATATGTAGCGTGATTAATTATGTAATAGTGGTTTTTCATTGCAGTATTTCAGCAGGCATGACATGGCCTGTTGCCTGCCTGATTCTATTTAAATATTAGCCATTCCACAGAGTTTCTTTGTACATAATTCTGTTGATTTCCAAAAAAAAAAAAAAAAAAAAGCTCTGTAAAGAATTCTATGGCAGAGGTAAACAACAGAGACTACGGTCTGGAGTCAGGATTCATGCATCAAAAATGAAGTGTTTAAGTAGATTTTTGTCAACTAGCAAATGCCATTTTAGTCTGAGCATTTCACCACCTCATTCTACACCATCTGTCTCTCAGGGAGCAATTAATCTGAAACTCCAACATGCAGCATTAAAATTCCATTAACACTGAACAGAATATTAACGTGTCTGGCATTGCCATTTTTATCTTTTCAAATTTCGGAGTTAATTTTGAATAAAGCAGGTATAACATTTTAATCTATTTGTATAATTAAGATTATTGAATAAAATATGCAATTAGCAGTGAAAATTATGTAATAATATATAAAACTTAGTTTAATAATGCTGGATGTTTTGGCAACTTCAACATTCAGCATATAAGCTAATGATTATTTGTAAAGGTACTACATATTTTACAAAGCTAATGTTCCCAAGCCTCTCACTTTGTCATTCCTTTTTCTTTTTGCAGAACCACATCACTGCCTTCGCAGAAGTCACATGATACTGAAGCAGATGGTTTTTCACTACATTGGACATCATCCCTTTTTACCATCCATTCATAACACCCAAAGTTTGTTTGATTGCAAAGGAAGTTTATAAAGTTGTTTAATAATTTTTATAATTTTAAAATCAATGTCAACCTGTTTCCCCCACTAGACTGTGAGCTCCTCGAGGGCAGGATTGTCTTTTTTTTTTCTGTGTCCCCAGCAGTTACAACAAAGCCTAGCACAAAGTAGGTGTTCAACAAAAATGTGATGACCAAATGAACAAAATTCTTAAATAAAACATTCGCTTTAGTTTCTCACAGAATCATTGCAATTATGTTAAGAGAAATCTCTACATAAATCGTATTTGTGTATGAAAACCTTCTATTTTGGGCTAGTTATTTTTTTTAGTTTTCATATGTCTATTCAGCAGTATGCCATATTTAATTTGAAGTGGACTTTGAAAGTCATGGGGGTTTTTATTTTGTTATTCAGCATGACATTATTTCCATTCTAACATTTCAGTGTGTGAAATTACTTTACTTTTAGAAAGTATGTCCTATAGTAAAATAATGTTTCCACATTATGTTATATTTCACGTAAAATACCATTCATACTATACATTCTAAGACTGGTGCTTCTGCTTTTGAAGGGGAAAATGCCAATTTTTACTGTAATAAGTAATGTATCATAATTAAAAATTATTTATTTGGACTTCTTCTCCTGACAATTGTGGCTTAATTCATGACTTGTTTTTGAATGCAGGCAGTATTTAGAATAGTTTAAATGAGTAAATTCAGCACTGGTACCTTATTATTGAGTAATTTCCCATGGGTAGCAGTGTCTCAAGAGTGGTCAAAGGCTCCACTCTTAGGCTTTTTTACTACTAAAGATTCCACATAATTTAAATGGGAAAGAACTACACCCTGACACATAATTTAAATTATATAAATGCTAGAAATATGGTTAATGTACTTTACTTTGCATTTGTGTAGTACTTTATAGTTTACAAAGTATATTTACAGCAATTATTTTATGTAATCCTCATAATAACCTGGTATAAACATGAAGAGTATGGCTTTATTTTTATAGATAAGAAAAATGAAGCCAAGACAGGGTAAATAACATGCCAAATCACAAACTAGTAAGAGACATAGTTGAAGCTTAAATTCAGGTTTTCTGACCCTGAACTCATATTCCTTTCTAATATAGCGCAGCTGTCATCTCATTTTGGACACTGAGGCCTTTCAGAGCTCAGTAGAATCCTGGGCAACTACCTATGGTTCAAAAAATAAAGAAATGCCAGAATACAATTATGAAAGCTCTGCTGTGTTTTAAATGTTTCTGTTTTAAGAATGAACACTTTTCAAATATAAAACTATATAATAATTGTAATCCAGTTTTAAAATAATGAATATCAAGAGTCTAGATGTGAGGCTGTTTGTAAAAGAGAAGCCTAAATTCAGCATCTCCCCTTCCACCCTCAGCCTCAGGTCCCAGCCTCCCACTCAGGAGAGTGCCCAAGGGACATACCTTACATTTAGCATGTGGAATTACAGATTAAAATCGCCATAATATAAGGAAGGTGAGCTCCTCAACAATAACTTTGCAATAATTAAAACTACCCTAAGTAACTTTGGCTTATATGGCAAAGTAACTTTGGCAGTAATTGACTGAAATGAATCTTTCTAAACTTTACAGTACTAAAGAAAGCAAACTTTTGTCTCTGTAATTTCAACAGAAATCAGCAAATAAATATAACCAAAGATTGTCCATTACTCCCCAGATAGATGTAAGTTGCCCATTTCTATCACTGTGGAAGCTAAAACACTTCTACTAGGGCCAAAAAGGAAAAAGAAAAGAAAAGCAAAGAAAATTTCTACTAGCTTCGGACCTCTAGAGTGATTCAGTCCTGTTGGAAATTTAGAACATGAAGAAACTTTGAATGTCTTGACTCTTTTTAAAGTTTTTTTTTTTTTTTTTTTTTTGAGACGGAGTCTTGCTCTGTCCCCCAGGCTGGAGTGCAGTGGCGCAATCTCGGCTCACTGCAAGCTCCGCCTCCCGGGTTCACGCCATTCTCCTGCCTCAGCCTCTCCGAGTAGCTGGGACTACAGGCGCCCGCCACCACGCCCGGCTAATTTTTTGTATTTTTAGTAGAGACGGGGTTTCACCGTGTTAGCCAGGATGGTCTCGATCTCCTGACCTCATGATCTGCCCGCCTCGGCCTCCCAAAGTGCTGGGATTACAGGCGTGAGCCACCGTGCCCGGCCCCTTTTTAAAGATTTTTTAGGCAATAACAATAATAGGGGATTCACTTATTGAGAATGAAAGTGAAGGGGATGATCACAATGTAAAGAAAGCTAGATTACTAGTAAGGCTTCCAGAGTTTCATCAGTTCTATTGATTCTACATCAGACTTCCAAGGAGCCAAGCAGGAATGTTTTTCCTGCTGGAAGCCTTAGCTATATGTTCGTATGTCAAGGTTGCTTCTTTGTACCTTGCTAAACCTCATCTGAATGCAGGAGTTATAAATTCTTCAAAAACTCAGATTTAACCCAGAACCAGAGTAAAGTCACCTCTACTATTTACACATCATGGGCTCAAGATTGTACAGTGAGTGATGCTGTCATGAGGAAAAATCAGATGAAAAAGGCAAGATATATGTGAATAAGGCAAAAGCCAGAAAATAGCCCTTATTCATGATGCTATTATTGAGAATGAAAATCATATTTCAGAAAATATTAATATGTAAATATGTACATATGTAGTCTGGTAAAAGCAGGCAAACACATATCTTTCTGATAAAAACATCCTTTTTATTCTACTTACTTGGGGCCCAGGTCAGTATAATTTGGTCAACTTGAAAATTTCAGTAGTCTCTGTTTGCATGGCAGAAATTCTGCACATGTTTTATCTGATTCCTATGATAACTTAAAAGGCTCTTTTATGTTAAAAGAGAGGTGAATCTTCTTTGACAGACTTTGTATTTTCCACTTCTAACTGGGCCTCTCTTTTCTCAGGATCTATCCTAGCCAAATATCTCAGTTACATTTACCATACAGTTTCCTTTGTGAAAGAACAGTAGGGGAGGAAAGAATTCTCTGCTGTGTATTGTATTTTTCAAATAAAAATTTAAAAATTCAATTGAAAACTGAATTTTGACTTTGTAATATATTGGTCTTGATAGGGGGTAGAGGAATAAGGAATGCTTATTAATGTGCATGAAAGAATTCTCAGAGTGACTGAAGAATGTTTGGAAATGGATCACAATGGATCAGATTAGACCAGTTCCTTGGACAGCTCAATTACCCTCTGCATCTCATGGACCATCTTGGCATCTTACTAACATCCTTATTTCCAAATCACGACTCCCTAGAAGCTATTTGAGACACTGAGCAGGTATATGATCCACTATATAGGCTCACTTCTATGTTGAGCAAAGCATTTAAGATTGGATGTAAATTAGCATATTCCTGCCTTCTAAGACACCATTTATTATATTTTGACTGCATGCTCTAAAAAGTTGCCCTGGAAATATACCAAATGGTTCTATTTATGCTTTGAAAATATTGATCTCAAAATTTGCCAGGCATGGGCTTTCTAACGAATTTTCCAAATAACAGTTCTTTTAGAATATCAATTAAGGGGATTTCCTCCAGACTTTAAGTGAATGAATCTCTTTTAAGAAAAACGAGAGTATTCAAATTCCTCTTTCCTGTCCACTTTAGATTATAGTCTGATCTTAGCCTAATAGAGCCTCAGGACATGGCCAACATTGAATAAAATAAGTTTGCTCTCTTTACCCCAAGTCTTAGGAGCCATGAATGGATCATAGCATCTAAATTCTAAACTCAGATTGCTATCTTTCAAAACTGTGGCCTTGCTCACAAAGGAGCTTCAGATAAGAAAATATAGATGAGTGGACACAACCGCCTTTAGCATTCACATGAAAACTCAAAGCCATGTCTCAAAGGCCTCATTCTTTAGACGAGTGATATGGACAGGTGCCATCCTCTGGCATGATTACCTTCATATTATTTCATCTACAAATATGTTCTCACTTTTGCATGGAAACTCTATTGCTCGTAGAAAAAGAATTATTTTTTTCTTCCCAGGAGGAGCAAAAATGAAATTTTAATTGAATTTTGTTTTAAAGGAAAACATTTTCAAGATGGTGAGATGTTTCGAGCATTAATCAAGTATCCCTAGATGTATTGCTCCTTGTCAAGAAGCACTTTCAGCCTTCATTCATTTGGCATGTTTATTGAATGATCTTGTGAAGCAGATAATTTGCAATGTGCTGACTAAACAGTACACAGAAAGATCTGGCCTCTGCCCTTCCAGATTGTACACTTCAGCTGCTCTGATGATGGAGCTGTAAGAGATCTGTTTTAAGTTCAAGTAGGAGAATTGGCTTGGAGTTAATCTGCTGCTGAGGACTAAAGAAAGGGCATTTTTATAGATTACAACAGCAGCTAGGTTAATTTAAGAAAACAAAAAGCAGTGCCCCCATAAACAGTATTGTATTATTCAACTATTGGTAATTTTTAAAACCCCAAAATTCTATATAATAAACATTTACTATCCTTCACAAGTCTATGGTTCAGCCAAGTCCCTTTTCTGGTCTGAGCTGACATTTTCATGCAGCCATGATCGGGTTGGTAGGCTCTGGCTGATCTTCACTGAGCTGTCTCATATATGGGAGTCATCTGGCTGTATGCTGGTCTAGGATGGCTTCTCTTGGGACAACTTAATTTTTCTCTATGTGGTCTCTCAAACTCCATCAGGCTAGGTAGGCTCTTAGGCTCTACTGAGAGAGTAGAGGCATGCCAGGCAGTAGTACATTGTCACTTGGCCATCTCAGTCAATTGGCCAAGGCAAGTCCCAAGGCCAGCCAGATTCAAGAAGTAAGGGAGGAGCTACAAAGTCAAATTACAAAGAGGCGAACACAGAGATGGGTGGAGAACAAGGGCCATTTTTGCATTCAATATATCATAGACTTTTACTGCTGCTAAACTTGTTCAAGCAGTACTCCCCAGAGTTGAGTTCCTAACTTGTCAAGTACCGATTTATTCTGATAAACATGAGAAACCCACAAATGACAATAGAAAGCAAGCTTGTTGCAACTGAAAAAGAATGGCCATGCCACCAATCACTGAGCGCATCCCAAAATGCCTTTGTGACTTCTGTCTAGAGAACTGTCTGCCCAGCACCTGACGGCAACAGGGAGCTTGCTGAAGTTTTGTTTACAGACACATCTCCTAGATCTTCTCCAATAGGCAATAATGAAGGAAGAGAACATAATTTTACAAGCAGAAATAAAGGAGAAAAACCACCTAGGCGGAAAGAATAGGAAAGTAACTAAAATATAAGATCAGGTTACAACACATTGACTCTATATATGTATGTGTGATGTGTGTGTGTATATGTATGCATGTGTTTGCTTTGTATAATTCTGATTTTTAGAAATTTCAGTTACTATGATTAGATAACACTATTCCCCCCAAAACAGCGTTCAAATTTTAGTTACAGTATAATAACTGAGAGTAACGACTAAATGTACAAACTTTGCTGCCAGTTCTTCAGTCCAGAAATCACTATAAAAATAACAAATGCACATATGATTAGTGACCAGTCATCTCACTTCCTTTAAAGTCTTCCAGTGATCTGTCACTGAATATTTGCTATTCTGTTCATGCACAGACAGCAAAGCATGTATGTGTTGACTCCTTGTCTCCCTGTAATAAATCCAAATGACATCTTGCAAAAGAATGCATAATTTAACCAGGATCTGGTCAACAAAAATGGAACTACAGCAAAGACAAAAAGGTGGCAATACTGAAAGTGAAATTTGAATATTGAACATAAATACACTTATAAAAGACATAGCATAGCCAACCTTGGAAATGCTGAAACTACCACTACCATCTGAGAGACTCTAGAAATGCATCCAGAGAAACTTAGTGAAAGTGAGCTTATTAATATAAATGGGAGAAAACTTTGTGATGAAGAAGATGAAGATATTGTAGAGGAAATAATTCTGATTCAAAAAAATTCACATTAAAGGAATTCTTGGAGATATTTCACAACACTGAAAATACAAAGGATAAAAAATGAATTAGTAATGGATCCAAATGTAGAAAAGTATATGGCAATTAGCGTAGACACAGAAAAGATGCTTGCGCCATATCCTAAGTTATATGACAAGAAGGTGGTGGTAAACACTGTTGAAACTTGTCTTAGCTTGGGATGTAGTGACAAACTACCATAGACTGAATGGCTTAAATACAGTCATGCATCACTAAAGGACAGGGACGTGTACCAAGAAACGCATCATTAGGCTATTTTGCCTTGTGAACATCATGGAGTGTACTGACACAAATCTAGATGCTACAGCCTACTGCATACCTAGACTATAAGATATATAACCTATTGCTCCTAGGCTACAAACCTGTACAGTATGTTATTGGACTGGATACTCCAGGCAGTTGTAACACAATGGTAAGTATTTGTGTATCTAATGTATCTAAACATAGAAAAGTTATGGTAAAAAATATGGTATTATAATCTTATGGGACGAGCGTCATAGGTGTGGTCTCTCACTGATTGAAACATCATCAGTATGTGGCACTTGACTGTAACAGACATTTATTTCTCACAGTTCTGGAGGCTAGGAAATCCGAAATCAGAGTGCCAGCTACAATGGTCAGGTTCTGGGTAGGGCTCTTTTGCTGGCTTGCAGACAGATGCCTTCTCCCTGTGCCTTCTACCTGTCTCACATGGTTAGAGAGAGAGTGAGCTCTGATTTCTTCTTCCTTTTGTAAAGATACTAATCCCATCATGAAGGCCCCACACTCAGGACCTAATCTAAACCTAATTTCCTCCCAAAGGCCCCACCTCCAAATACCATCACATTGGAGATTAGAGCATCAACATTCAAATTTATGGGAAACACAAACATTCAGTCTGTAACAAAACTACTCAATAAAATTTTTACAAAGAAATAAGACATGTAATTCTCAACATTTCTGTTTTAGATAACAGAGTATGGAATAAATACCAGCTATTTTTTATTTTTCTCTGTATTTAAAACTGTCAGTAAGAGAGTTTTAAATACTTTAACAAAATGTTTAAAGGTAACATTAATTATAATTTTTTTCCATTGCTTATTAAGATCACTTTGCGTGGTTTCAGCTTGCATGGTCTTTTTCTGGTCTCACACTGCTGTACAAAGTAAGGACTGCCTGTCTATATTTATGTATAGGGATACATAGATGTGTGTGTGTATATGACTACCTGTCTATATTGATATATAGGGATATATATACAAACCCACACACCCACATATATATCCCTATACATAAATATAAACAGGCAGTCCTGTCTATACATATATATGGGGCTGTGTGTGCATATATACATATATATGTATTTGAGACATATGTTTTAATACATATACACCTATTTTTAATACATATATACACACCTATACACATATATAAAACCCCATATATATGAATAAAATCCCATATATATATGCCTTCTTTTTAAAATAAATATTGTCCCTACTTTATATTAATACACACCAAAGAACTTTGTAGTCTCCTAACTGTTAATTATTAGATTTATTTCTCTTGGTCACTTATTTTCCTATGGCCAAATTTAAAAATACTGTTCTGATCAATGGATAGAAAAGGGTTTGTATTAGAGTATCACTTCAGCTATTCAGAGGAAGGAGGATGAGGAAAAGTGATTTTTTTCAAAGTTATTTGTATTTGATTTTTTTTTTTTTTTTTTTTTGAGATGGAGTCTTACTTTGTCACCCAAGCTGGAATGCAGTGGCACAATCTCACCTCACTGCAACCTCCGCCTCCCAGGTTCAAGTGATTCTCCTGTTTCAGCCCCCTGAGTAGTTGGGATTACAGGCATTTGTCACCATGCCTGGCTAACTTTTTTTATTTTTAGTAGAGACAGGTTTCGCCATGTGGGCCAGGCTGGTCTCGAATTCCTGACCTCAGGTGATCCACCTGCCTCAGCCTCCCAAAGTACTGGGATTACAGGCGTGAGCCACCGCACCCAGCCTGTATTTAATATTTTAACCATGTTTTAAGATTATATTGCTCACATTCTGGCTTGGTACACGTACACACATAATTTAACCCAACACACCTTTTGAACATGAACCATTTGTTGGTGCTCTGATGAAGTTCTTGAAAGTTTTAAAGAGCTATATAGGGGAGTTGAGTCCCTTGATCTAAAGAATCTCAGAAACTATGATTGTTTATTTATTTTTTTTTCTGTTCACCTTTTTTTATGGCTTTATCTGCCCTTTGCTGTTAATTCTCGTTATTTCTTGTCTTGAAAACTATCTTAGAAACTTGCTCACCTACTTCCAGTCTGCTATTGTATTTGTCAACTCAGGCTGCTATAAAAGAATATCACAGACTGAGTGACTTAAACAACAGAAATTTATTTTCTCACAGTTCTGGAGATTGGAAGTCCAAGATCAAGGTGCCAGCGGGATTGGTGTCTTGTGAGAGCTCACTCCATGGGTTGCAGATGACCACCTTCTCCATACACACATGGAGAGAGAGATCTATGGTGTCTCTTTTTATAAGGACACCAATTATATAGGATTTGGGCTCCATCCTTATGACCTGATTGAACCTTAATTGCCTCCCTAAAGGCCCAGTTTCCAAACACAGTTACATTAGGGATTGGGACTTCAACATATGAATTTGGGGGGTGAAACACAATTCAATCCATAACAGCTATCCACTGTCTTGAAATTTCATCTCTTATAGTTATGCCCTGCAGAAGAACTAAAGGATGCCAATATAACACAGATAACCACGGTGTTATTGTATGTAAAATTAAGTCAATTAGGCAGAAATGGACTCTACTTCTGTCATATAAAATAAAATTTCTGGGCTTTGTGATGGATGTTTTCATTGCTGCTGCTCTGACTTATTTGCTGTACTTCTGATTTCAGATGGCCCTTTATTTATGGCTCAAATTAAAGTCATCTGATCATCAAAAGTGGTACTATGATTATGGGTAAGTATATCTATGATTGTGGATAAGTATATCTTTAGGGCGAATATTTTTTTTCTCACTACTAAAAGTAAAAAAGTGAAACGTGAGGTTCATGGATGTCATGATGAAGAATAATCTTCAAGCGCCCAAACAGATCTCAGATAATAATATTTGCTCTCTTAGAGAATGATTCTAGCATATGGTTCGATGTGTTAAAACAGTTTTATTACAAATGAAATTTAAACCTCTGGGATCCTAAATTGCAGTGATTGAATGTGAAGCTTCAATGCTATAAAAATTTCATGCAATCTTAGCTAGCTTGCTTTATTTATGATTCATTGTTTTCTGTTATAGGAGAACAACTTGTATATTATACCAGATAAGTCAAATGATATAGACTTCGTATTTTTAAATGGGAATTTCATAAGACATATGGTGACAGTATCTGGGATCAGATCCATACCTCTTCAGATGCCTTTATATTTATTCCAAGTACTTGGTCCTAATCTTGAAATACTGAAGACATATAGACGTAACAGCTGGGCCACCATCAATTGAAACTCTAACACTGTTCACTTTAACAACATATATTTTGAAAAATAACATTGCTGCTTTTCAACTATTTTTTTTCATTATTGCTTTTTATTTCTAATTCACCAAATTCCCAGGAACATTGGAAGGATAACAGAAGCAACAGTAAGCTAAATTCTCTTACATCCAGGTTAATTCAGATGTTGTCAGAGAATTGTTTATACTGTTTATATCCTGATATAAACTCATGGCAATTATTTTTAAATTTTGGGGTGTGTGTGTGTGTGTGTGTGTGTGTGTGTGTGTGTGTGTATTCCGGCATCAAAAATGAAAGACTCAAAATAAATTTTGTAACAATTCAGTTATAAAACACAGAAAAGATTAAAATGCCTAATTCTGGTAAGAATGTAATATTTCTGATGCAAATATATATTTCTGCTGGCAGTGTAAATCCCTTTGGAAAGCACTTTGGAATTACATTTCATGAGCCACTAAAATGCGAATAACCTTGACTCAGTAATTTCATTCCTGTGAATCTGTCTCCAAAAGTAATATAATGTAATAATCACAAAGATGATTGTAGCAGTGTTATTTGTGATAGCAAAAACAACCTAAATACACAGCAATAGGAGAACCGTTAAATGAATTATGGTTTACCAATTACATAGAATATTATGTAGGCATTAAATGATAATTATGCACATTCTGTAGCAACAGGAAAAATGTTTATGATATAATTTTATGTTAAAAAAGATACAAATTATACCCTACAATTACTGTTATGTAAAAATCATAAATGTAAATGTGTGAGATTAAAAGTGAACATGGAAAAATGAAATCTGGAATGTGCAAATTTGTTGTCATTTAAAAAAATACTTCTGTCATTTCTTTACCTTTGTCAAATGCTTAACAAGCAATTCTACAGTACTGTTTATGTAATTAATTCAAAAATATAATTAAAATGACCACAGAGAACAGTGCCTTCCCATTCAATGGATTTGATCTTGACCGAAATCCTAATATCTATATCCTGTAATCTGACTGAACTTTATTCTATACTAATTTATAATCATAAAATCAGCACTTTTGTGATTTCTACTTTAAACTACTGTTGCAAATGGCGCCCTATTTCTTAAACAAATACATCTGCAATTTATTGAATGATATAATAAGCTATAATGTATGTATTAGTCCATTTTCACACTGCTATAAAGATGCTACCCAAAACTGGGTAATTTATAAAGAAAATAGGTTTAATTGACTCACAGTTCCACATGGCTGGGGAGGTTGCAGGGGGCTTGCAATTGTGGTGTAAGGCAAAGGGGAAGCAAGGCATGTCTTCGATGGGAGCAGAAGACAGAATGGAAAACTGCCATTTTTAAGCCATCAGATCTCCTGAAAACTCTCTCATTATCATGACAACAGCTTGGGGAAAACTGTCCTCATGATCCAATCACCTCCCACCAAGACCCTCCCTCAACTCCTGGGCATTACAATTCAAGGTGAGATTTGGGTAGGGGACACAAAGATAACTCATATCAACATATTTCTAATACATTATTTTAAAATGTAGATTAAAATTTTTTAGATATTTGATATCCACATTACTGAAGTTTGGAGGCAAGCCATCTCTGCCTTCATTGCCTAAAAGTGGATTATGTACTAAAGCTAGTAGTTCTCTAAAGACAGCAAGTTTGTTCCCCAGGGGACATTTGGCAATGTCTTGAGACATTTTTGCTGTCACAACTTGGGGAGAGGAAGTTTGCTCCTGGCATTCAATGGGTAGAGTCCAGGGATGCTGCTAAGCATCCTACAATGTACGGTACAGTTACAGGACAACTCCCACAACAAAGAATGATCTGGCCTAAAATGTCAGTAGTACCAAGGTTGAGAAACCCTGGAGTAGGCAGTGAAAAAAAAGCTAGAATAGAGAAACCTAGCTTCTCACTTTATTTCCACTGCTAAAAAGAATGGGCTTGTGCTAGCTGCTTACATTCTGTCCCTAAATTTCCTTATTTGTAAAGTGAAAGTATATAAGATTTATCTTATCTCACAGGATGGTTCTGAGAGTAAAATGAGAAACAAAGTGATAGTACAGCTAAAATGTACCATCCTGGGTTCCATTCCAAGATGGCCGAATAGGAACAGCTCCGGTCTGCAACTCCCAGCGTGATCAATGCAGAAGACGGGTGATTTCTGGATTTCCAACTGAGGTACCTGGTTCATTTCATTGAGACTGGTCAGAAAGTGGATGCAGCCCACGGAGGGTGAGCTGAAGCAGGGCTGGGCATTGCCTCACCTGGGAAGTGCAAGGGGTCGGGAGATTTCCCTTTCCTAGCCAAGGGAAGCCACGACAGACTGTACCAGGAAAATCGGGACACTGCCACCTAAACACTGCACTTTTCCAACGGTCTTAGCAAATGGTACACCAGGAGATTATATCCCATGCCTGGCTTAGCAGGTCCCACGTCCACGGAGTCTTGCTCACTGCTAGCCCAAGATGGAACTGCAAGGCAGCAAGCCTGGCTGGGGGAGGGGCGTCTGCCATTGCTGAGGCTTGAGTAGGTAAACAAAGCAGTCTGGAAGCTCGAACTGGGTGGAACCCACCACAGCTCAAAGAGGCCCGCCTGCCTCTGTAGACTCCACCTCTGGGGCATAGCTGAACAAAAGGCAGCAGAAACTTCTGCAGACTTAAACGTCCCTGTCTAACAGCTCTGAAGAGAGCAGTGGTTCTCCCAGCATGGTGTTTGAGCTCTGAGAATGGATAGACTGCCTCCTCAAGTGGGTGCCTGACCCCCGGGTAGCCTAACTTGGAGACACCTCCCAGTAGAGGCCGACTGACACCTCATACAGCCAGGTGCCCTCCTGAGAGGAAGCTTCCAGAGGAAAGATTAGGCAGCAATATTTGCTGTTCTGCAATATTTGCTGTTCTGCAGCCTCCACTGGTGATATTCAGGCAAACAAGGTCTGGAGTGGACCTCCAGCAAACTCCAACAGACCTGCAGCTGAGGGACCTGACTGTTAGAAGGAAAACTAACAAACAGAAAGGAATAGCATCAACATCAACAAAAAGGGCATTCACACCAAAACCCCATCTGTAGGTCACAATCATCAAAGACCAAAGGTAGATAAAACCACAAAGATGGGGAGAAATCCGAGCAGAAAAGCTGAAAATTCTAAAAACCAGAGCACCCCTTCTCCTCCAAAGGATCACAGCTCCTTGCCAGCAATGGAACAAAGCAGGACAGAGAGTGACTTTGATGAGTTGACAGAAGTAGGCATCAGAAGGCCGGGCACGGTGGCTCACGCTTGTAATCCCAGCACTTTGGGAGGCCAAGGCGGGCGGATCACGAGGTCAGGAGATCGAGACCACGGTGAAACCCTGTCTCTAATAAAAATACAAAAAAATTAGCCGGGCGTGGTGGTGGGCGCCTGTAGTCCCAGCTACTCAGAGAGGCTGAGGCAGGAGAATGGCGTGAACCCAGGAGGCGGAGCTTGCAGTGAGCCGAGATCGTGCCACTGCACTCCAGCCTGGGCGACACAGCAGGACTCCGTCTCAAAAAAAAAAAAAAAAAAAAAAAGAAGTAGGCATCAGAAAATCAGTAGTAACAAAGTTCTCCGAGCTAAAGGACGATGTTTGAACCAATCTAAGGAAGCTAAAAACCTTGAAAAAAGATTAGACAAATGGCTAACTAGAATAAACAGCATAGAGAAGACCTTAAATGACCTGATGGAGCTGAAAACCATAGCACGAGAACTATGTGATGCATGCACAAGCTTCAGTAGCTGATTTGATCAAGTGGAAGAAAGGATGTCAGTGATTGAAGATCAAATTAATGAAATGAAATGACAAAAGAACTTCAGAGAAAAAAAAAGTAGAAAGAAATGAACAAAGCCTCCAAGAAATATGGGACTATGTGAAAAGACCAAATCTATGTTTGATTGGTGTACCTGAAAGTGATGGGGAGAATGGAACCAAGCTAGAAAACACTCTTCAGGATATTATCCAGGAGAACTTCCCAACCTAGCCAGGCAGGCCAACATTCAAATTCAGGAAATACAGAAAACAACACAAAGATACTCCTTGAGAAGAGCAACCCCAAGACACATAATTGTCAGATTCACCAAGGTTGACATGAAGGAAAAAATGCTAAGGCAGCCAGAGAGAAAGGTTGGGTTACCCACAAAGGGAAGCCCCTCAGACTAACAGCAGATCTCTCAGCAGAAACCCTACAAGCCAGAAGAGAGTGGGGGCCAATATTCTACATTCTTAATGAAAAGAAATTTCAACCCAGAGTTTCATATCCAGCCAAACTAAGCTTCATAAGTGAAGGAGAAATAAAATCCTTTACAGACAAGCAATGCTCAGAGATTTTGTCACCACCAAGCCTGCCTTACAAGAGCTCCTGAAGGAAGTGCTAAACATGGAAAGGAACAACCGGTAGTAGCCACTGCAAAAACATGCCAAATTGTAAAGACCATTGATGCTAGGAAGAAGCTGCATCAACTAACCGGCAAAATAACCAGCTAACATCATAATGACAGGATCAAATTCACACATAAGAATATTAACCTTAAATGTAAATGGGCTAAATGCCCCAATTAAAAGACTGGCAAATTGGATAAAGAATCAAGACCCATCAGTGTGCTGTATTCAGGAGACCCATCTCACATGCAGAGACACACATAGGTTCAAAATAAAGGGATGGAGGAAGATCTACCAAGCAAATGGAAAGCAGTAAAAAAGCAGGGGTTGCAATCATAGTCTCTGATAAAACAGACTTTAAACCAACAAAGATCAAAAGAGACAAAGAAGACCATTACATAATGGTAAAGGGATCAATTCAACAAGAAGAGCTAACTATCCTAAATATATATGCACCCAATACAGGAGTGCCCAGATGCATAAAGCAAGTCCTGAGAGACCTACAAAGAGACTTAGACTCCCACACAATAATAATGGGAGATTTTAACACCACATTGTCAATGTTAGACAGATCAACGAGACAGAAGGTTATCAAGGGTATCCAGGATTTGAACTCAGCTCTGCACCAAGCAGACCTAACAGACATCTACAGAACTCTCCACTCAAAATCAACAGAATATACATTCTTCTCAGCACCACATTGCACTTATTCCAAAATTGACCACATAGTTGGAAGTAAAGCACTCCTTAGCAAATGTAAAAGAACAGAAATCACAACAAACTGTCTTCTCAGACCACAGTGCAATCAAATTAGAACTCAGGATTAAGAAACTCACTCAAAACCACACAATTACATGGAAACTGACAAACCTGCTCCTGAATGACTACTGGGTAAATAATGAAATGAAGACAGAAATAAAGATGTTCTTTGAAACCAATGAGAACAAAGACACGTAATACTAAAATCTCTGGGACACATTTAAAGCAGTGTGTAGTGGGAAATTTATAGCACTAAATGCCTACAAGAGAAAGCAGGAAAGATCTAAAACCGACACCCTAACATCACAATTAAAAGAACTAGAAAAGCAAGAGCAAACAAATTCAAAAGCTAGCAGAAGGCAAGAAATAACTAAGATCAGAGCAGAACTGAAGGAGATAGAGACACAAAAAACCCTTCAAAAAAAATCAATTAATCCAGGAGCTGGTTTTTTGAAAAGATCAACAAAATTGATAGACCACTAGCAAGACTAATAAAGAAGAAAAGAGAGAAGAATGAAATAGACCCAATAAAAAAATGATAAAGGGGATATCACAACTGATCCCACAGAAATACAAACTACCATCAGAGAATACTATAAACATCTCTACACAAATAAGCTAGAAAATCTATAAGAAATGGATAAATTCCTGGACACATACACCCTCCCAAGACTAAACCAGGAAGAAGTTGAATTGCTGAATAGACCAATAACAGGCTCTGAAATTGAGGCAATAATTAATAACCTACCAACCAAAAAAAGTCCAGGACCAGATGGATTCACAGCCAAATTCTACCAGAGGTACAAAGAGGAGCTGGTACCATTCCTTCTGAAACTATAGGAAAAGAGGGAATCCTCCCTAACTCATTTTATGAGGCCAGTATCATCCTGATACCAAAGCCTGTCAGAGACACAACAAAAAAAGAGAATTTTAGACCAACATCCCCGATGAACATCAATGCAAAAATCCTCAATAGAATACTGGCAAACCGAATCCAGCAGCACATCAAAAAGCTTATCCACCAAGATCAAGTTTGCTTCATCCCTGGGATGTAAGGCTGGCTCAACATATGAAAATCAACAAACGTAATCCATCACACAAACAGAAACAAAGACAAAAATCACATGATTATCTCAACAGATGCAGAAAAGGCCTTTGACAAAATTCAACAGCTCTTCATGATAAAAACTCTCAACAAACTAGGTATTGATGGAACATATCGCAAAATAATAAGAGCTATTTATGACAAACCCACAGCCAGTATCATACCGAATGGGCAAAAACCGGAAGCATTCTCTTTGAAAACTGGCACAAGACAGGGATGCACTCTCTCACCACTCCTATTCAACATAGTGTTGGACATTCTGGCCAGGGCAATCAGGCAGGAGAAAGAAATAAAGGGTATTCAGTTAGGAAAAGAGGAAGTCAAATTGTCCCTGTTTGCAGATGAAATGATTGTATATTTAGAAAGCCCCATCATCTCAGCCCAAAATCTCCTTAAGCTGATAGGCAACTTCAGCAAAGTCTCAGGATACAAAATCAATGTGCAAAAATCACAAGCATTCTTATACACCAATAACAGACAAACAGAGAGCCAAATCATGAGTGAACTCCCATTCACAATTGCTTCAAAGAGAATAAAATACCTAGGAATCCAACTTACAAGGGATGTGAAGGACCTCTTCAAGGAGAACTACAAACCACTGCTCAATGAAATTAAAGAGGAAACAAACAAATGGAAGAACATTCCATGCTCATGGATAGGAAGAATCAATATCATGAAAATGGCCATACTGCCCAAGGTAATTTATGGATTCAATGCCATCCCCATCAAGCTACCAATGACTTTCTTCACAGAATTGGAAAAAACTACTTTAAAGTTCATATGGAACCCAAAAAAAGCCCACACTGCCAAGACAATCCTAAGCCAAAAGAACAAAGCTGGAGGCATCAACACTACCTGACTTCAAACTATACTACAAGGCTACGGTAACCAAAACAGCATAGTACTGTTACCAAAACAGATACACAGAACAATGGAACAGAACAGAGGCCTCAGAAATAACACCACACATCTACAACCATCTGATCTTTGACAAACCTGACAAAAAGAAGAAATGGGGAAAGGATTCCCTATTTAATAAATGGTGCTGGGAAAACTGGCTAGCCATATGCAGAAAGCTGAAACTGGATCCCTTCCTTACACCTTATACAAAAATTAATTCAAGATGGATTAAAGATTTAAATGTTAGACCTAAAATCATAAAAACCCTAGAAGAAAACCTAGGCCATACCATTCAAGACACAGGCATGGGCAAGAACTTTATGACTAAAACACCAAAAGCAATGACAACAAATGCCAAAATAGACAAACGGGATCTAATTAAACTAAAGAGCTTCTGCACAGCAAAAGAAACTACCATCACAGTGAACAGGCAACCTACAGAATGGGAGAAAATTTTTGCAATCTACTCATCTGACAAAGGGCTAATATCCAGAATCTACAAAGAACTTAAATAAATTTACAAGAAAAAACCCCATTAAAAAGTGGGCAAAGGATATGAACAGACAATTCTCGAAAGAAGACATTTATGCAGTGAACAGACACATGAAAAAATGCTCATCATCACTGGTCATCAGAGAAATGCAAATCAAAACCACAATTAGATACCATCACACATCAGTTAGAATGGCGATCATTTAAAAAGTCAGGAAACAACAGGTGCTGGAGAGAATGTTTAGAAACAGGAACATTTTAACACTGTTGGTTGGAGTGCAAACTAGTTCAACCATTGTGGAAAACAGTGTGGCGATTCCTCAAGGATCTAGAACTAGAAATACCATTTGACCCAGCCATCCCATTACTGGGTATTTACCCAAAGGATTATAAATCATGTTACTATAAAGACACATGCACACGTATGTTTATTGTGGCACTATTCACAAAAGCAAAGACTTGGAATCAACCTAAATGTCCATCGATGATAGACTGGATTAAGAAAATGTGGCACATATACACCATGAAATACTAAACAGCCATAAAAAAGGATAAGTTCATGTCCTTTGTAGCGTCATGGATGAAGCTGGAAGCCATCATTCTGAGCAAACTATCACAAGGACAGAAAACCAAACACTGCATGTTCTCACTCATAGGTGGGAATTGAACAATGAGAACACTTGGACACAGGGCAGGGAACATCACACACTGGGGCTTGTCGTGGGGAGGGGGGATGGGGGAGGGATAGCATTAGGAGAAATATCTAACATAAATGATGAGTTAATGGGTGCAGCAAACCAACATGGCACATGTATACATATGTAACAAACCTGCATGTTGTGCATATGTACTCTAGAACTTAAAGTATATTAAAAAAACCATATAAATATCATCCCTACACATACTTGAAAATCTCCTGAAGTTTCTTACCAATAAAAGTAGAGACAATTATAAGATAGCTTATGCATAATTGCTTTTGACATTTTTAATTTGTCATGTTTCCCTAAAGAATATTAATGAAAACCATAACAACATAATTCCACTTTGCTTATGTTTTCCAGATAAAATAATCTAGCTTTCTTACCTGTCTGCCCTGTCTTATGTCTTGAATTTCTCCATTGTCACTTAATTTTTGCTTCAGATACAAACACGCCCAGGATCATTTTGTGACCACCCAGGCTTGATCTCAAGCTCTCACTTCCTCTGTCCCATTTTCTACTTGTTACTGTGAATTTCCCACTTCCCATTCACTCCACTGTCCAGTGGCATGTTATCCTTCCATTTCTCCTACAACTGCTGAGATTAATCTCAATCTCCCTCTTGGCTTCCCAGGGGTTAAAGGGAATGCCATAGAAGCAATTATACCTCAGTAGCAGTGAGCACACTCAGTGCCTTTATCTTGGTTTTAATACCATTCTCCAATAAAAGTATATACATTTTAGGTAGTGCTCCTTGAAGAAATGCTGATTCTAGGACTGGGGCAGAAAATATACGAGATGAGCCTGGAGCAGTAAAGAAGTGACACACACACACACACACACACACACACACACACACACACACACACATACACACACACGTAGGGAAGAAAAAGTAATATCTTCTTCTCACCTATTGTAAGGTTTATGGCTGGGGCACCTATAACAAAAGACAGATTAACAAAAGAAAAGCATGTAAGTTAACTTTTTGTACATGACTTGAGAAGGACCCTTCAGAAATGAAGACCCAAAGAAACAGGGAAATTTGTGTATTTTTATGCTCAGGTTTAAAGAGTGGAAACTTGTGCAGAAGTATAATTAAACAAGGGGGTGGGATGATCTTATGGTAATAAATCGGAGTGAATTTAGCAAGGCCTAGGTTCAGATTCTGCTTAGTGTCTCTGTGTCTTCAAGGACAGGATGTTTCTAGACCTCAGGACCAGAACCTCAGGACCTCAGCCTCAGGACCAGGTTTAAGGAGATACCTCTGGATGATGCTTTTATGATCTGCTTCAGAAGAGAAGAAAGACAGGAAGATGAGGGTGATCTTCCTACTTCTGCTTGTTTCTCAAATGCCAAGGTCATATTTTGAGTAATGTGTCCTGAACCCCATGATATGTGATGGGTGGATGTTAAAGTGACACAGAGCTCTACTAAAAGATCTCCTAATGGCCAGTGTTGGAATAATTTGAGCAAGAAAATAAAAAATATAATATTGTACAGATTATATAACAAACATTAAAAGAAAAACAATGATTCCATACTGATGTAAATCAATGATTGAATTAATACATTAATAAATGAGGGAAGAATAGACACATCTATTCAGCATAATTGTGAATAGGTAGATACTCCATTCTCAGAAAGGTGAAATATGCCTCTGCACTCCTTAAGTGTGTCCTACATATAGTGACTCCTATACAGAAAGGATTATATGAAAAAGAGTGTTAATAAAGAGGGTAAAACTCTGTGAAATATTTGAAGAGATTTAGTCTGAGCCAAATATGGGTGACCAATGGCCCACAATGCAGCTCTCAGGAAATCCTGAGAACATGTGCCTAAGGTAATCAGGCTACAACTTGATTTTATACATTTTAGGGAGATGTAAGACAGCAATCAATGCATGTAAGATATACATTGGTTTGGTCCAAAAGGTGGGACAACGGGAAATGGGGGTTTCCAGGTCATGGGTAGATTCAATGATTTTCTGACTGGCAATTGGCTGAGAGTTAAGTTATTGTCTAAAGATCAATAGAAAGGAATGTCTGGGTTAAGATAAGGGGTTGTAGAGACCAAGGTTCTAACATGCAGGTGAACACTCCAGGTTGCAGGCTTCAGAGAATAGATTGTAAATGTTTCTTCTCCGACTTAAAGAGTCTGTTTTATCAGTCTTAAGGTCTGTGTTGATGCTAATGCCAGTCAGCTGGGCATGAATTCCAAAAGGGAGGTGGGCGTAATGAGGCATGTCCAACTCCCCCTTCCCATCATGGCCTGAGCTAGATTTTCAGGCTAACTTTGGAATGCTCTAGGCCAAGAGAAAGGGTCCATACAGATGGTCAGAGGGGCTCAGCATTTTATTTTTGATTTACAAGAGTAACTTTACAATGGAGAAACATGATAAATACTACCTCAACTAGATGATCAAAAATAATATTAATGGCCATAAATCTTGTTTATAGTATGTACTCTTCATGTGATGCACTGAGAATGGCATTTTACCTCTGTAGTCTTCTCAAAACCATAAACCCAGTCTAATTATGAGAAAAATATCAATCACATCTCCATTAAGAGACGTTCTACAAAATACCTGTCTAGTACCCCTCAATGTGGTCCAAATCATCAAAAACAATGAAAGCCTGGAAAACTGTCATGGCCAAGAAGAGTATGAGATAAGACAAGCAAATGTAATATGGTATCCTAGATAGGATCCTGGAGCAGAACAAGGACATTAGGTAAAAACTAAGGAAATCAGAATAAAGTATGGACTTTAATTAATAATGTATCACTGAGTTCATTAACTATGAAACATGTGCCAGGTTAATGTAAAATATCCAAAATAAGGTAAACTGGGTTTACTAGGGTATATGGGAATTCTCTTATACCACATTCACAAATTTTTGTATGAATTTTGTGAACCTATTCTAAAATAAAGTTTACTTAAAAATAATGCTTATTATATTAAAATTTTTAAAAACTGTTTTTAAAGATTAGTCAGTGCATCTTCTTGCTGAACTGCCTGTCACAGAAGACTTCCTTTACTATCCACACTTCAACATCATATATTGTTTGTTATCAGTTACTCATAAAAATGCCTAACATCTACTTGGCATCCTCTCTATGAATATTCATTTACATATTAAGAACTAGACATTGTTGGCCGGGCACCGGCTCACGCCTGTAATCCCAGCACTTCGGGATGCCGAGATGGACGGATCACGAGGTCAGGAGATCAAGATCATCCTGGTTAACACAGTGAAACCCCGTCTCTACTAAAATACAAAAAAATTAGCCGGGTGTGGTGGCGGGCACCTGTAGTCCCAGCTACTCGGGAGGCTGAGGCAGGAGAATGGCGTGAACCCGGGAGGCAGAGTTTATAGTGAGCCGAGATTGCACCACTGCACTCCAGCCTGGGAGACACAGAGAGACTCTGTCTCAAAACAAACAAATAAATAAATAAAAAAATAAAAAACTAGACATTGTTGAGATCGTTGATGAAAAATTAAGAATAATAAAGGGAAACAAGGCTCATGTCTCCCTTAAAGGAACAGGGCTTGCTGCCAGGCTGCAATTCATTTCTAGCACAGCCCTAAATAGGATTCTATTTGTGTGATGTCCATCTCCCTACACTGAAAACAATGGATGAGGTAATTAACCCTCTACACATCCTGAAAACTTGTTCTTTCAAGCATGGATTTTTGACTTCTGACAGGTTTGGAGTGGGACAAATTTGAGTACAGGGCCTCTCCCGTCCCCGGGCGGCCAATTCTCAGTCCTATTTGCTTTTCAACATGAAAAGCTTATTCCAGGATCTACCAAGGATCCTGGGAAATTGGTCTGGGAACCTGCTTAGCTCCTACTATTCCTGCCTTATATATAAGTCAAGAAGCTCCAAAGGGTAGCATTTTGATAAATCACGCTTAGTTCATTTTGCCACAACTCTATGTCCCAAGCCCTCGTGGTTTTGTTTTTATTTCTGTTTTTATGGCAGATATTGCTAATCTATCACTGAATCCATTCTCACTGAGTAGGCCAGACAGGCAGACAGGCTCATTTCCTATTTTGATGTGGTTTACAGAAAAGATCAAAAGCCCTTTACTCAAGCTGTAGCTTACCTAACTTCCAGCCAATCAGCAAGGAAAAACCCAAGAAGCTATTAACCACGAGTTTCTGCTTTAGGGGGATAGGGACTTCTCTTCGGCTCCACATGTGCAGGTAGACTTAAACTTTAACTTATAATTGCCCCTCCCCCTCATTTTAATACTAAAAGTCACACAGCCAGTGGTGGAGATTTAAAATGGTAATATTACATGTGGTGTATGAAGAAACATGTAGAGCCATTGCACAAGTGCTAGAAAAAAACCCTCCTATACATGCCCTGATGAAATCCTTCCCTATAGAAAGTCCCCATAAAACGAATCCACATACTACCCTCCGGGAGCAGCCTGCCCTTTTCCTTTTGTGGTGCCGACTTCCTTGTGCACAAGCTAAAATAATGCTTTCTCTTTCTCTATGCTGCTATGTCTAGTGATCTCTCTTGATTTCTATTGTAATCTTTCTTGAGACGTTACAAGAACAGAGGGCACTGATAACACCTGTATGCAGCTTCAGAATCAGGCTTAACTCAGCATCTCAGTGGATAGGGAAGGCACGATCTGCTCATAGCTGGAATCAGGTGGGCCTATCTTCCTTATCAGCAGATGAGCAATTATATGAGAAGTCATGATTTACTCTAATGACATTATGTCTTCTCTGGAAGGAAAAAATTAATCCTAGAGACAGAGCGCCTCAAAGCCAGGATATCCTAAGCATATTGACAGCTGAACTCAGACAAAATTATGGAAGAGACTGAATTAAGTTTCAAGTCTCCTCCCACATGCCCACCTCTTAGTTTCTCCATAATTAAGCCAGCCTAGAGTGATTACCATACTTCATTCCCTTCCAAAATATATTTTTTCTTCTATTTCCTCCACCACAAAACTTAGTAATTTATGAACTCATTGCTTTAAAAATAACCTTTCGGCTTTAGCACACCTTAGACATTTAAGAAAATGCTGGCTTATCTGATAAGTAGGGAAAAAAGTGTCAAGAAAAAAATGCCTATTGGATGCAAGGAGCGCTTCCAATTAGGTAATTAAATATGCTGAATCCTGTAAATCTTTGTATAGCAACACATGGCAGATTATAACTGCTGGGATGACCCTTACATGTAGTGAATATGAGATAGTCAAACAGTAAAGTCCTGGCTAGGTGGCTGGGTGGCACTCTGTTTTAAGTAATTTTTAAAACCAACTACAATATCTCCACTGGGAAATTTGCTACACAGAAAGTGGCCATTGTTTACAGCCATTGATCACTCTCCAACCCAACAACTCATTTATTCTTCATAACTCTTATCAATATGCACAAATATTTACTTGTATTATTATTATTACATATATTCCCTTACTAGAATTTAAGCTTCAAGAAAAAAAGAACCTTGACCATGACTAGATCCTTAGGAACTAAATAAATATTTGTTGAAAGAATAAATGAATCTAAAACCCAAGCCTTTGACAGTACCCCATAATTAAAGCCAGAGATAATTATAGAATCCCATTCTTCTTAGCTACTGAGAATATTTTAGAAGATATTTTATAAATGTATATGTATAATACATATATTATATACAAATATATGCACATTTTACATAAGGACCAGAAAATATGATGGTATAGCTTAATGTTGAAGAGAAAGAAAGGGGCAAAGGGAAAGGTGGCTTTTTAGACACTAAGTAAAATTTGGCCACTTGGTAATTTTCCCTTAGGTAGGACCTCATCAGAAAGCCTACTTAGTTTAATGCAATTGAGATCTTCTTTTCCAGGTGTCAGCCTTCATGCTGATGATATTTCTCAAAACTTCTTAATATATCTTTCAAAATAAGCAATTCCAACTTCTTTACTCATCCTTTAGGAGTCCTGTTGTTTCTTCTCTATTGGATCCAGCTATGAATTACTCTGGCACTTGAGATTTCACTTGCACCTTAAATCAGAGACTGTGAAAGCAAATGCTTACAAGACCAGGAAGGTAACAATAATGAGTGATACCTTGGTCTTTTTGTGAATATGTTTTTCATTGTATGAATGGGGGGTATGTACCCAGACAGAGTGGGGGAGGTTGCTATGCGTAGCTCCTGTCAATTGTTGTGATAACAGAATTAAGACCCTCCACCACCGGATCATCTCATATTTCAAAAGAATCCAGAAATCTGGATTTTATGAGAAAATTTATAGTCTTTAGTTGGATTGATTTTTATAAACCACTTGAGGATACACAAGTTAGGTCTGTGTATCCAATGCAACATGCTATCAGTTGTTTTTCAATTCTAAAATAATGATAACTCTGGTTACTTTTCTCAGGACATATGCAGTCTTTGGCTCTCTAAGACCTTTGACTAGCTGTGTTAGGACACATTAGTCTACCAGACTGTGTGGGGCAAGAAACATATCATGCGGCACCCTCGTTTAATAGTGATTACAGCAGTTTCACCCAGCTCATGTAAATGCCTAAGACAGTCCTGGCTATTGGCAATACTGTAGAATATTAGAATGACCTTACCTTTCGTCTGGGTCATACACTCATTTTATATACATATATGGGTTTTCTGTGCTGGTTCCTTATTACAGACCTTGTTGCCTTCTTTTCAGCTTGTTGGCATTTGAGCCAATGCTATAGCCCAGCCATGTTATAAAATCATAATGATTCCCAATTACCTAATATGTGAAGTGTTGGGTACTTTCTCCCTTCAGGGTTTTTCATAGCTAGTAA
This sequence comes from Symphalangus syndactylus, assembly GCF_028878055.3. Lineage (NCBI taxonomy): Eukaryota > Metazoa > Chordata > Mammalia > Primates > Hylobatidae > Symphalangus > Symphalangus syndactylus. The sequence continues at coordinate 52,402,965 of NC_072441.2, read as the reverse complement.
TCTAATAAACTATGTTCAATTTGGCCCATTCATTGTACTTGAAGATGATGATATATATTCCATACCTGAACTATTGATTATTCATTAAAATTCAGCCCTTCCTCTTCCCCGATCAATTCCTGTCAGTTTAATTTCTCTTCTTCTATTACAATAAGCTTTCAGTGGTTTCCCGACCACAAATCTCATGCTCATTTTGCCAGTCACTCAAACTTATGCCCAAATAACTATTTAAAATCTATGTTCCTATCATAATCAGATAATATTCATAGTTACTTATCTGTAGGATAACGTCTATGCATCAAAGCATGTGATATTATCAGAACAAAATATATATTTAAAATGGTTTTTTTTGCCACTTTCTCAAACAATCTAATATTTAGTCCCAATTCTGCAGAGACCACTTGCTTTCACACCTCTCTGGCTTTACCATGTTTACACTATTCTTTTCAGCTATCCATACCCATTGTATCTTTTGAACACTGACCAAACAGCAATTCTATTTGACCATTTCCTCAACAATTCCAGATAGTAATTGTTTTCCCTATCTGTGCTATTTACCTTTATGATAGCATTCAACTATCTTTTTAGATTTTTTATTTTTCCTTATATTTGTTTGGGATCTTAAAGTAGATGGGGACCATGTGTTCATTTATATAGAAGCACTACTCAAGTGCTGAAACTACAAAATAGGAGGGATTTATTAAAATATTTTAGTATAAATAAATAATTTCATGAATCTTTAGTAATAAACCATAAGGACTAAGAGGTAGGATTTGGAAAACAAAAAGAATTGAATTCAAATTCCATATCTGATATTTTTAGCTGGGAAATTTTAAGCAAGTCAAATTACCTGCCTTGGCCCCAGTTTCTTCTTTGAAATATACCATTAAGAAAATGAAGAGGAAATCCAGAGCCTGCAAGAAAATATTTGGAACACATATGCAGATGCTCCTCAATTTATGATGGGGTTACATCTCAATAAATTCATAGTAAGTTAAAAATATTGAAGTCAAAAATGCACTTTAGTACACTCAACCCACCCAACATTATGGCTTGGCCTAGCCTACCCTAAATGAGCTCAGAACATTAGCCTCTTGTTGGGCAGAATCATCTAACACAAAACCTATTTTATAATAGTGACTGTCTCATATAGTTTTTTGAATACTATAAATACATGGTTTGATATATGCAAATCATTTTATGTGATTCATGACATAAAAAAATTAAGGAGAAAAATTATGTGATATGGTTTGGCTGTGTCCCCACCCAAATCTCATCTTGAATTGTAGCTCCCATAATTCCTACATGTTGTGGGAGGCTCCCAGTGGGAGATAATTAAATCATGGGGCGGTTTTCCCCATACTGTTCTCATGGTAGTGAATAAGTATCATAAGATCTGATGGTTTTATAAAGGGCCTCCCTTTTTGCTTGGCTCTCATTCTGTCTTGCTTGCTGCCATGTAAAATGTGCCTTTTGCCTCCCACCATGATTATGAGGCCTCCCCAGTTACATGGAACTGTAAGTCCATTAAACCTCTTTTTCTTTATAAATTACCCAGTCTCAGGTATGTCTTTATCAGCACCATGAAAACAGACTAGTATACTGTATGATCATCTCAATAGATGCAGAAAAAGCTTCTGATAGAATTGTGCATCTCTTCATGTTAAAAAAATCCCTGAAAAACAGCAGAAAAAACATACCTCAAAATAATAAATGTCATATACAATGAACACATAGCTAATATTATCCTGAATGGGGAAAAGCTGTAAGCAGTCCCATAAGAAATGGAACAAGACTAGGATGCCCACTTTTACCACTTCTATTTAACATAGTAGTGAAAGTCCTAGGCAGAGCAATCAGGCAAGAGAAAGAAATAAAAGGCATCCAAATCGGAAAAAAGGAATTTAAATTATCTCTCTTCTCAGATGATATGATTTAAATTCCTTTTTTCCAATTTGGATGCCTTTTATTTCTTAAGATTCCTTAAGATTCCTCCAAAACTCTAGACTTGATAAATGTATTCAGTAAAGTTTCAGGATACAACATCCATGTGCAAAAATTGTTAGCATTTCTACCCACCAATAACAATCAAGCTGAGAAGCAATTTAAGGAGGCAATCCCACTTAAATAGCTACACACACACACACACACACACACACACACACCCCAGGGATATATTTACTGAAGGAGGTGAAAGATCTCTACAAGGGAAACTATAAAGCACTGATGAAAGAAACTGTAGATAAGACAAACACATAAAAAATATTTTGTGCTAACTGATCAGAAGAATTAATATCACTAAAATAACCACACTGCCCAAAGCAAACTACAGATTCAATCCAACCCCTTTCAAAATACCAATGCCATTTTAACGGAATTAGAAAAAAAAATCTTAAAATTCATGTGGAACCAAAATGGAGCCTGAATAGCCAAAGCAATTCTAAACAAAAAGAACAAAGTTGGAGACATAGCATTACCTGACTTCAAATTATACTAGAAGGCTATAGTAACCCAAACAGCATGGTACTAGTATAACAATAGAGACATAAACCAATGAAACAGAATAGAAAACTCAGAAATAAAGCCACATATCTATAGCCAACTGTTCTTTGACAAAGGTGACAAAAACATATGCTGGGGAAAATATACTGTTTTTAATAAATGGTGCTGGAAAAATTGGATTGCCACATTCAGAAGAATGAAACTGGACCCCTATCTCTCACCATATACAAAAGTCAACTCAAGATGGATTAAAGACTTAAATGTAAGAACTGAAACCATAAAAATACTAGAAGAAATCCTAGAGAAAACTGCTGGATATTGGTCTAGGCAAATAATTTATGACAAAGATCTCAAAAGCACCACCACCACCAACAACAAAAATAGATAAATAGAAATTAATTAAAGTAAAAAGCTTCTGCATGGCAAAAGAAATAATCAACAAAGTGAACAGATAATCTGCAGAATGGAAGAAAATATCTGCAAACTATGCAACCAATAGAAAATTGATATCCAGAATCTACAAGTAATTCAAACAACTCAACAATCGAAATAAACAAATAACCCCATTAAAAGGTGGGTGAAGGACGTGAATAGATATTTTTCAAAAGAAGACATACAAATGGCCAGGAAGCATATGAAAAAGTGCTCAATATCATTTACCATCAGAGAAATGCAAAAAGAAATTACAATAATCTATCCTCTTAGACCAGTCTGAAGAGTTATTATTAAAAAGGCAAAAAGTAACAGATATCGGCAAGGATGTGGATAAAGGGGGAATACTTATACACTGTTGGTGGAATGTAAACTAGTACAACCGCTACGGAAAACAGTATGGAGATTTCTCAGACAAATACAAATAGAACCACCATTTAATCTGGCAATCTCACTACTGGGTATCTACCCAAAGGAAAATAAATCATTACATCAAAAATATACCTGCACTTGTATGTTTATCACAGCACTATTTATAGTTGCAATCATAAAGAATCAACCTAAGTGTCCATTAATGGAAGAATGCATAACGATAATGTGGCACATATACAAAATGGAATGCTATTCAGCCATAAAAAAAGAATCATGTTTTTTGCAGCAACATGAATGGAACTAGAGACCATTATCTTAAGTGAAACAATTCAGAAGCAGAAAGCCAAATATCATATGTTCTCACTTATAAGTGGGAGCTAAATAATATATATTTGAATACACAGACATAGAGTGTGGAATGATAGATATTTGAGACTCAGAAGGGTGGGAGAGTGGGAGGAAGGAAAGGGATGAGAAATTACTTACTGGGTACAATGTACACTATTCGGGTGATGGTTATATCAAAAGCCCAGACTTCACCACTACACAATACATTCATGTAACAAAACTGCTATTGTACCCCTTATATTTATATAAATAAAAAACCCTTAAAACTCACAACCTAATAAAAAGATGGGCAAATGATGACTTGAGAGGCTGAGGCGGGAAGATCACCTGAGCTCAGAATTTCTAGGCTGCAGTGTGCCATGATAGTGCAACTGCACTTCAGCCTGGGCAACAGAGTGAAATAACCAGCTCTAAAAAAAATGGTCTAAGGATTTGAACAGATACGTTTACAAAATAATATATGTGAATGGCAAATAAGTAGAGGAAAAAATGTTTCACATATTTAGGCAGCATGAAAATGCAAACTAAAGCTATAATGAGCTACCACTACATATAGGTTAGAATAGCTACATTTAAAAAATAATAGAGAGTCTGGCCATATCATATGTTGTTGAACATGTAGGGTAAGTGAAGATGTTATTCACGACTGTTGAGAATATACAATGGTATCACAATTTTGGCTAACAGTATAGCCAAAACTATTAGTTTCCTAAAAAGTTAAATATGCATTCACCATCCACACAGCCATTCTATTCCCAGATATTTACTCAAAAGAAATAAAAACATATGTCCACTCAAAGATTTGTACATGAACATTCATAGAATTTTTATTTGTAATAAACAAAAGCCAGAAAAATCCAAATGCCCATCAACAGTTAAATGAGAAAAACAAATTGTGATAGGTCTATACAATGGACAATTACCCAGCAAAAAAAGAGGAAGGAATTATTGACACACATAACACAGATTAATATGAAAATTATTATGCTGAGTGAAAGAAGTAAATTAAAATAGTATATCTTTATATTTCATTTATATACAATTCTAGAAAATGTAAACCAATTTATAGTGATAGAAAGCAAATCAGTAGTTTCATGGAAATGGGAGTGGAGGAGGAATGGATTACAAAAGGACATGAGGAAATTTGGGAGGATGATGTATGTATTCACTTTCTTTATTGTGGTGGCAATTTCACAAGAGTATGCATGTATCAAAGCAAATTAAGTTATACACATTCTATATGTGTGCTTGTTTTATACTTTAATTTTATCTTAGCCATTTATGCCTAGTGTTCCACTACTGGAATGCTAAGTATGTGGGACCTATTTATATGCTACTGCTCAAGGTCATCGCCAAGTTTTGATTGCAAAAATTCAAAAAATTGCAACCTCAGGCATAAATGGGTTAATAAAATTATAGTTATATAAAAACTATACCTATCATTAGATGATAAAAAGAAGATAAAGTTGACAAATTTAAAAGAATTGGGAGAAAAAAATATTTTCAATTTTTTTCTAATTTTTAAATTATCCTCCTCTCCAATTACTCAAGACAAACTGGAATTAGATGGCCATCAGTGCTGACCAGAATTAATGATTCAAGGGACAAAATAGCAAAGAGACTGTCCTGACATCCTCCATACCTGAAAACCTGTAGCATGGCACTTGCAATGAATTATTATTATAGTCATCATGGGTTTTCTACTGATCTTATACAAAACCACCTGAATATAATTATGAATGTCAGAATGATATCTGTGGCCAGGCAACCAGGGAAAAGAAACTCATTAGCCTGTAGAATAACAGGTCCCAAACCTGTAGCTCTATGCTATAACCAATTCATCTACACAGGTCTCTGGCTATGCACACTACTGGAGACCAGTCTACATATTTAACTTGTGAAAAATGCCACTGGCCCTGTACTCAAGTGAGGGGGATGTGAGGGCAGAGAGAGAGAGAGAGAGAAAGAAGAGAGAATAAAATTCACACATGATAAAGGGGTGGAGAGAGAGAATAAAATTCACTACTAAATAGGAAAAAAAATAGAAGAAAAACAAGTCTATCATTTTACTAAAGAGTGCATTCCCCAAGGAGGGTACAACATAGGAAATATAAATCTAATGTTTCCTCCGTAGGCATCAATCTCCCAAGTTTCCCTCCTACTATAAGCACTTTATGATCTAAGGCTTGTGGATAAAAGAACTTTTTTAATAACATGGGCCATAAACACTAGCTAACTTTGTCATCTGATGCTCAAAGAAGCAGAGCAACTATCTGTTGGACTTCCCAAGAGACAACATGTGAATCTCCACTCTGAGGGATTTTCAATAACAATTATGAGCACATATAACTTATGTCTTATATTCCAACTTTAGAATTTACCCTAGACACATATACATACCCCATCACCATCTCTACCACAACCACCATCATAAGCACTTAAAATGTGATCTCATTATATTAAATATTCAGAATTTCTACAGCATATTTTCCTAGGACTGAAAAAAATTGTCATTTAGAAATTTTTTTCTAGGGGAAAACTTAAAACTGTTGAAAATGATTAAAAATAACAAATCATGATTCAGTTCACAATCAAGTAACTAATATTGTACTTACCCTCACATAATAAAGAATTATAAAATTGGAAAAAATATTATTTTAAAAAACTGTTTTCAGATATTGAACAATGGACAGCACAAGACTGTGATCCTTGAAAAATGGGAGCCTCATGGAGTCAATTTTGTTCAGTCATTCACTCATTCTGGCCTTCTGTCTGCGAGAGATTTCCAAATGATTTTTCAGAAAATTGAATAAGCAAAACACCTCTACGTAACTGGATAGAGAAAAAGGTAAGTGGGTTAAAAAGACGGATATTAGAGTGTGAGGATTTCATGTCATCTTGGAGTTGTTAGGGCAGGGCTCTGAAGAAAGAAAACCACATCTACAAAAGTCTGAGAAATTTGCAAAGAAGTTTCCTGCCAAGTCATTGATCAAATTCTAAGTTGTACATGTGTAGGGCATGATTGTGTGAGGATAAGCAAAAACAGCTGCTGGGGAACTGAAAGGTGAATAGAGACTTCAAAGGTCTCACGGTGCTGGGGAAACATTGGCATTCCCATCCATCCAGATGAAGGCACTTTTTTTTTTTTTAATACTTTAAGTTCTAGGGTACATGTGCACAACGTGCAGGTTTGTTACACATGTATACTTGTGCCATGTTGGTGTGCTGCACCCATTAACTCGTCATTTACATTAGGCATATCTCCTAATGCTATCCCTCCCCCCTCCTCCCACCCCACAACAGGCCACAGTGTGTGATGTTCCCCTTCCTGTGTCCAAGTGTTCTCATTGTTCGATTCCCACCTATGAGTGAGAACATGCGGTGTTTAGTTTTTTGTCCTTGTGATAGTTTGCTGAGAATGATAGTTTCCAGCTTCATCCATGTCACTACAAAGGACATGAATCCATCCTTTTTTATGGCTGCATAGTATTCTATGGTGTATATGTGCTACATTTTCTTAATCCAGTCTATCATTGATGGACACTTGGGTTGGTTCCAAGTCTTTGCTATTGTGAATAGTGCCACAATAAACATACGTGTGCATGTGTCTTTATAGCAGCAATGGCAACAAAAGCCAAAATTGACAAATGGGATCTAATTAAACTAAAGAGCTTCTGCACAGCAAAATAAACTACCATCAGAGTGAACAGGAAATCTACAGAATGGGAGAAAATTTTTGCAATCTACTCATCTGACAAAGGGCTAATATCCAGAATCTACAAAGAATTCAAACAAATTTACAAGAAAAAAACCAACCCCATCAAAAAGTGGGCAAAGGATATAACAGACACTTCTCAAAAGAAGACATTTATGCAGCCAACAGACACATGAAAAAATGCTCATCATCACTGGCCATCAGAGAAATGCAAATCAAAACCACAATGAGATACCATCTCATGCCAGTTAGAATGGTCATCATTAAGAAGTCAGGAAACAACAGGTGCTGGAGAGGATGTGGAGAAATAGGAACACTTTAACACTGTTGGTGGGACTGTAAACTAGTTCAACCATTGTGGAAGACAGTGTGGTGATTCCTCAAGGATCTAGAACTAGAAATACCATTTGACCCAACCATCCCATTACTGGGTATGTACCCAAAGGATTATGAAGGCACCTTTTTGAACAACCTGAGAATTCAACTGAGAACCTAGGAAGCCCATGCCTCAGGGGTTAGAACCACAGCCTAAGAGTAAAGACCATATGCCAGGACTCAGAGCAAATTAGATCAGAGTTATCTGCCACAAATTTGACTGTTGGTCAGCACAGTGCTCTCTCTTGAGCTGGAAATGACATAGTCCAGAAGTTCTACCTATATAATTTGCAACATTCAGCATACAATAAAATTACTAAATATGCAAGAAGCAAGAAGCTGAAATCCATCAACAAAAAAAAAAAGTGGCTTATAAAGACCCACACATAATCCAAATTTTGGAGTTAGCAGTAAAGGATTTAAAAGGGCTATTATAAGTATGTTAAAAACTTCAGTGAACAATACAGATAGGTACAAACAGATGGAGAATTTCAGCAAAAAGCTGAAAAACTAGAAAGGAACTAAAGGGAAAATTTTAAACTAAAAATAAAATCTCTCTATGGCAAAGAATTTATTGAATTGCTTAACAGCTGACTTGAAAAAGCAGAAAAAAATTTAGTAATCTCAAAGTCAGGTCAGTAGAAATTATCTAATCTCACATACAGAGAATAAAAATAAAAGAATGAAAAATGCAGGCTAAAGTTTCCATATCATGTGACATGCATGGAACTAGAATCCAGAAAGACAGAGAGAAAATGGAGGACAAAATGTATTGGAAAAGATAATGGCCAAAACATTTTTAAATTTTATTAAAAATATCAACCCACAAGTCCAGCAAATTTCAGGAGACTTAATAAATATAAAGGCCACATGGGGCACATCAAACTGAAACAGAAGCATACGAAAAAAGGAAAAAGAAGAGGGAGAGAAAATCTTAAAACCAGCAAAGGGCAGATAGCATTGTATTCAGGGATACAACCATAAGAAATGATAGCTGTCTTCTTATTATAAATAAATAGAAGCCAAAAGATAATAGGATAACATCTTTAATATTTTGAAAGGAAAAGTCTACTAGCCTAGAATGAATACATATATATATATATATATATATATATCCAGGAAACATGTCTATCCACAAGAAATATCTACCCAAAATGAAGGCAAAATAAAGATATTTTGGACAAATAAATGCATAGTAAGTTCAATATCAGCAGACGCACACTACACAAATACAAAGGAAGTTCTCAGGTCAAAGAGAAATGTTCCCAGATAAAAATGTGAACCTACCAGAAGTAATGAAGAGTACTGAAGATGGGAAACATGAAGGTAAATACAAAAGGTTATTTTAAAAATGTTCTAATAACACGTTGATTAGAATAACAATAGAACAAAGGAAACATGGACATATAGAAAACAAGGAACAAGACGGTGGGCTTAAACTCCACCACATCAGTAATTTCAATTTCAATAAATCTAAATAGACTAAACCACTCTATTTAAAAGACAATGATTGTCCACTAGAAAAAGACCAACTGAATGCTGTTTACAGGGCTAGGATCTATTTTAGCATTTAGGATCCATTTTAGCATTTAGGTTCTATTTTAAGTATAAGGACATAGATATATTGAAAGTAAAAGGATAGAAAATTATATACCATGCAAACACCAATTTAAAAATTCTATGGCTGTATTAATATCAGACAAAGCAGACTTTAAAGACAAAGAGGATTAATAGAGATAAGAAAGAGAATTCATAATGATAAAAGTGTCAACTCATCAGGTAGCTATAACAACCCTAAATACATTTAGCCAAATAATACAGTTTCAAAGTATTTGAAAAAAATGAAAAGAAGAAAAAAAATAGGAAAATCCACAATACACTTGACAATTTTAACACTTTTCTCTCAGTAGTTGATAGATTTAACTGACAAAAAGTTCAATAAAGATACGGAAAATTGGAAGAATACTATTACCTAACTTGATCTGATTGGAATTTATGGAGTACTACACCCAACAACTGCTGACAATATATTACTTTTAAGTGTACTTGGAACATTTGTCAAAATAGATCATAAGCTAGCTCATAAAATTGAGTCTTAATAAATTTAAAAGACTGTAATCACAGAAAGTATGTTCCTTAACTACAATCAAATTAAATCTAGAAATCAATTTTAAAGTCCCCTAAGATATGAAAATTGAATAACACACGTCTAAATAAATGTGTCAAAGAATTGTCATAAATATTAGAAAATATGTTTAATCACTCTGATTGCTATGTAAGAATAGACAAGAAAGAGAAGCAAGAAGAGAGATAAGGATACCAGTTAGGTGGTTATCACATTTATCCAGGTGAGAGAGGGTGTTGGCATGGATGAGGATAGTAACAGAGTATAAGGATTGGTCAGATTATGAATACATTGTAAAATCATAGACAATAGGATTTGCTGATAGATAAATATGAGGTTTGAGAGAACAAGAGAAGTCAAGGATTAATTTGAGATTTTGGCCTGAGTATGCAAAAAGATGAAGCCACTATTAACTGAAATGAGGGAGATTAAAAAAGAACCAGGTTTTGAGCAGAAATAGTATGAGCTGAGTTTTGATCACAACTACTAGTTTAAGATGCTTGTGCCTGGCACGGTGGCTCACGCCTGTAATCCCAGCACTTTGGGAGGCTGAGGTGGGCGGATCACCTGAGGTCAGGAGTTTGAGACAAGGCTGGCCAACATGGCAAAACCCTGTCTCTACTAAAAATACAAAAACTAGCTGGGTGTGATGGCAGGCGCCTGTAATCCCAACTACTCAGGAGGCTGAGGAGAGATAATCTCATGAACCCGGGAGGCATAAGTTGCAGTGAGCCGAGATCCCGCCATTGCACTCCAGCCTGGGGCAGCAAGAGCGAAACTCCATCTCTCTCTCTCTCTCTCTCTCTCTCTCTCACACACACACACACACACACACACACACACACACACACACACAAGATGCTTGTTATCCACTTAAGAGATGTTCAGTAGACAGTTGGGTTTGAGTCCATTATTCAAGGGAGAGGTTGAAACTAGAGACATAAACTTTTATAAAGAGAGAGAGAGAGAGAGGAATAGATAGACAGATAGATAGATAGAGATAGAGTCAGATATATATATACAGACACGTATGTAATTTACAACCAAAATAAATTAAATACTATATACTTACATACTGAGATCACTAATAGAGTAAGTGAGACTTACCCCTTAGGCACCCCGATGTTACATAGCCAGGGGAAAGAATCAGAGACTGAGGTGGTAGGAAAAAGAGGTGTGATGCTGTGGAAGCCAAGGGATAGTGTTTCAAGGAGGAGAAAATAAGCAAATTTGTGAACTTCCACTTGTAGCTCAAGTTAAGATGAAAACTGTGAACTGACCTTTGATATAGAATAGTCATGAGTTTGAGACCAGGCTGGCCAACATGGTGAAACCCTGTCTCTACTAAAGCGTTTCAAGGAGGGATAGTGCTTCAAGGAGGAAAAAAGAAGCAAATTTGTGAACTTCCACTTGTAGGTCAAGTTAAGGTGAGAACTGTGAACTGACCTTTGATTTAGAACCTGTCAATTTGTGACCTGAAAAAGGCTTGTGGTGAAACAGTAGGAGTGTGAGCCTGACTATAGTGAATGTAAGAGAAAATGGTTACAGAAGAAGCCAGTGTGTGGAGATAGCTGTTTTGAGCATAGCTTTTCTAAAAGAAGAGAAATAATGGGAAAGCTGGGTTAAGAGAATTTTTTAAGATATAAGAAATAATAGCATTTTTCTATACCAATAACGACAATCTAATAGAAAATAACTACCAATTCAGATATATAAAAAAAGAGTTAGTTGAAGTGATATTTTTAATTGGGCAAAAGGTGATGAGATTTAGCACCAAAGGGAAAAAGAGGTTGGCGTTAAAACAGAGGACAGGCAGTTCTATTGTAATAGGAGGGAACACAGATTGTACAGAAATAATAGAAACTTGGGAAATTCTGATTGCTTTATCAGCTGAGAATGAGGATGGTGAAGAGGAGGTGGAAGTTAGAAGTTTCAGGAGAGAAGAGGAAGTATAAAGTATTCATTTAGGAAAACGTAAAAATGAATGAGCAGCATTTACAGGCACAATTAAAGTAATCAGTTGTGAATTTAAGTGAGACCAGTAACCCTGGTTGTTTGTTTTTCTCCATGCATTTTCATCTAAGCAGGTACAGGTGCAAGATAGGCAGAGATTTCGATTTAACCAGGATTGAGGCAAAGCCTCAATCAAGCACATGAAAGGTAAATGTGTATTTGAGGAAATGATTATGAAGATTAACAATGGAATTTAAGGAAAGAAGGGAGGACATAAGGATAAGCAAAAAGCTGGTAGAACCAATGCATTTAATTCTTGAAGGGGGTTGAAACACTAAGTCAAAACAATAGTAGGAATGAGCAGAAAAGATAACAGAAACTTTTAGAGATTAGGATGCTTACATTTAAGATCATGGAGTGATTTCAGTCATTGGAATGAATGTCAGAGATGGTTTAGAGGAAAAATAATCATTTGAGGAGAACAGTTAAGGAAATGGAAATGTTGGGGTTTAGAAAAATAGCCTATATGAATACTGAAATTACACACAGTTATGATAGGAGTACTGTGGAAGAGATGGACACTAAGCCAGGATTTAACATCTTCAAGGAGAAAGGTGACTTCAGTTAGCAGATAGATTGGTAGATGGGCTGTATCTGAGTGTAATTTGTTGACATGAGATTAACACTCGAAGGGTAGGGCTTGGAAAGGAAATAAAATGTTCTGGAAGGGATAATAGGAGCAAAAGGGATTCCTGCACCACCTCTAGGCCCTGATGTATTACAAGAGCAGGAGGGGAAAAGCCACCCCAAAAGAGATTCACAGGAGAGCTTCAAAGATGTTCACAGAGATTCGAAAGAGAGCCTGGTTTCAAACTTACTTTTGATGACAACAATCGTGATCTCTATAAATAGCCCAGGAAAGAATGGCTGCAGCAAATCTGCTTTTCTGGCTGCTGAAGTGTCTGGTCTGTCTTGACACTTCCTATGGTGCCATAAGAAAGTGTTTCTGCTGCATCTCTGGCAGTCTCAACCAACCCCCGAACCACTAACAACTTTGAAGATTTCACACCTATTGATAACAAAATCAGTTTCCATGTGATGAGATGGAGGTTCTTTCTTTCTCTTTCTCTTTCTCTTTTTCTTTGGCTCCCTTACTTCTTCCCTCCTTCCCTCTCTCTTCTTACCACCCTTTCTATTATTTAGAGAGGGAAGACAAATGAAGAGAAGATGAGATATTCAAAACGCTTTTGGCTCCTGTTACAACCAGAAAATAAGAAAAATATACTATGAGAAAACACTACGTATAAAACTGAAGTATGCAATTTGTCAGTATTCTCTAGCACATTAAGTAGAATGTGATGAATTCCGAAAGCAACAAGAGAGAATTCTGAAAAATGAGACTTCCAGGCTCGGAAAATGAGAATTATATTAAAGAAGAAAAATCACTGATGACTAAATGTCTATTTCCCTTTTGACTTTGCTACATTTCTTCACTTTAAGTTGATTCCTCAGCAGAGGGAAAATGTTCTTAGGGATTAATTTACTAGATTATTAGACTACAGTTAGAAATCAATTCCTCTCATTTGTGTGATGAAATTATGTGAAATAACTTGCAATGGACCATTCACTAAATTTTCCTTGCTAACATGTCTTGCATTAGAGATAACTGAATTTCAAATCAGGGTATTGGAACTCCAACCCTGATTCTGCTGTGGGACCATCCTCTTACTCATCCTACTAATCTTACTTTCAGTATCTCTTTCTCCATGAAAATTTTCCCCCTAAGTGTACTTCTTATTCTGATAATAGTCTGCTATTGCACCCTGAAATTCTCTTTTGCATTCTACTGGAAATGTATACTTTTTTATTTATTTGATTAATTTATGTCTTTCCTATAGAATTGCAAGCTCTATGAAGCCAGAGAACTCATATTACCAGTATCTACATAGAAGATAATCAATAAATGCTTATTGTCTGCCTGTCTGGCTTGGATAAATAACATACTAAACTTCAGTTTCTTCAGATCCAGTCTGTCAACTTCATGGAATCATGGAGTTCAATATACATAAGGGCACTTCAAAACCTTTAAAGTATTTATCAAATAGGAAGGATTTCTTAATGCATCAAACAGTTTCCTGATACAATAGTGTTATCAGCATATATTATTGGCAGAGAATACGTTCCAAGACATCTAGTAGCTAATACCAAAATGTATATATATTATGTTTCTTCCTACTCATACATATCTATAATAATCTAATTTATAAACTAGGCACAGTAAGAGATTAACAACAATAAATAATAATAAAATAGAACAATTATAAAAATATGACAGCACCACTATTCTTCTTTATTAAGTAAAATAAGGCTTACTTGAACACAAGAAAGGCAATAACATGACAATTGATCTGGTAATGGAAACAGCTACTAAGTGACTACCAGGCAGGTAACATTTACAGCCTAGATACACTAGCCAAAGAGGTGATTGACATCCCAGGTGGGATGGAGCAGGCTGGCACAAGATTTCATCACACTACTGAGAATGGCATGCAATTTTAAGTGTATGAATTGTTTACTTCTGGAATTTTTCATTTAAGATTTTCAGACCATTGTTGACCATGTAACTGAAACCTTGGACAGTGAAACCATGCGTAAGTATATTCGTGATTAATTCACCATTAAGTTTTACTACTCCTAGTAATAAGTGTTTATTTTCCATAGGATTTGTTAACCACTTTTTTTTTTTTTTTTTTTTTTTGAGACGGAGTCTCGCTCTGTCGCCCAGGCTGGAGTGCAGTGGCGGGATCTCTGCTCACTGCAAGCTCCGCCTCCCGGGTTCATGCCATTCTCCTGCCTCAGCCTCCGGAGTAGCTGGGACTACAGGCACCCACCACCACGCCTGGCTAATTTTTTGTATTTTTAGTAGAGACGGGGTTTCACCGTGGTCTCAATCTCCTGACCTCTTGATCCACCCGCCTCGGCCCCGCAAAGTGCTGGGATTACAGGCGTGAGCCACCGCACCCGGCCTGTTAACCACTTTTTAATAGTGGGCCTCAAGAAACCAAAAAAGCCCCAGGAATTTGAGAACTTACTTTAAATTTTACGAGATTTATAAATGTCCCCTGAAAACTTTAAATTACAGAATTCTGAGACAAAACGTTACCTCATGGTTTTTGGAGATGCCTTACTGTCTTCTTTAAGTATTATAACGAATGGATTACCTCACTAGGTTATTTTGTTGTAACACTTAACATCATAACCCCACTGAATACGAGGTCAGATAAGGTGCATCCTCAATGTTAATCACAAGCTGGTAATTTTACAGGTTGATTCAGGCTTTCTAACTGGTGGACTTAGTACTTTAGCCATTCATTTTTACGTATAACTGACCATTTGCCCATTCAACAGATATTTAGTGAGCAAGTACTTTGTGTTTAGGATACAAAGAAATGCAGAGAGGGCATTATGAGCCATAGCTTCAGTCTTACAATATTATAATCGTACATGTTATAAGTATTATAACAATTATGCCATGACACATAAGAGAGATACATAACTCAGAATGGTAGGCTCAAGAAGTACTTTTCAGATAAGGAGCCACCTGAGCTGAGACCTAAATAATCAGTAAGAAATCAGTGGGGAAAAACGATAGGCATATTATTTCAGGAAGAAGCATGAACATACAAAGTCATGGAGGTGATACAGTGATTGGTGAACTTAAAAAAATGTTGATCATTTCATACTGTTAGAGAAAATAATACGTATCCTGGGAGGGAGGGCTGGAGAGGTCAGGGAGATGAACCGGGGGAGGACTGTGGACACCCAGTCATGAAAGTCTGCGTATGTTTAGACTTCATCCTAAATGTGAATGGAAGCCATAATATATATCTGAAGAGGATTTGCCAAGTGTCTTCTACCTGCTGGGCAATGTTGCAGAAGCCTTCATTTATTCAAAGAAATCTAGACAATCTATCAACAAAGACTAATGAGAAATTATTACCTAGGAGCCCTCTTTAATTTGTAAAACCAGCCATTCCAAAGCCAACAGGAGGTAACACATCATGGGTCCAAGGTCACCTGACCACTCACCATTTTAGCTGTAAGTAGTGCCTTAAACAACTGTTATTATTTATATGACAAATATGTATTCTAATTTTTCTGGAATAGTCATAATGTCATGAAATAGTTCTATTTTGGTAAGTTTCATTTGTTCAATACATAGCTTAAAAATCGATTAAATGTAATTTAAATTGGACTTATTCATAGTTTAAGAAATAAATATAAAAATTTAAAAATTCTCTTCAGGAGTATGTAAAGAATTTTTGTTCCTCAAATTTACTTCCTATGCCTTATATACATTTATAAAAACTATTAATTGTAATGTTCCCAACACAAAGAAAACATAAGTGTTTGACAAGATGGATACCTGTACACAATATGTAAAGGTATCAAAATATCACATGTACCCTTAAAATATGTACAATATTATATGTCAATTTTAAAAAAAGAATAATATAGAGCACTTCCTCAGTTAGAAAAGAGGAATATAACTGATTTATTTTTTAGATCAATCGCATAGCGTGGATAGCTAATAATTGAATTTGTAAATTTCAGTATCACTAAAAGTATAATTGTAATATTCTCAGCACAAAAAAATGTTAAGAAAATTAACAAACATTAAAAAAGACAAACAAGGGCATTACATAATGGTAAAGGGCTCAATTAAACAAGAAGATATAATTATCCTAAATATGTATGCACCCAATACAGAAGCACTCAGATTCGTAAAGTAAGTTCGTAGAGACCCACAAAGAGACTTAGATAACTACCCTCAAATAGTGGGAGACTTCAGCGTGTCACTGACAGTATTAGACACATCATCAATGCAGAAAACTAACGGAGATATTTAGAACCTGAACTCAACACTTGACCAAATAGACCTAATAGACATCTATGGAACTCTCCACCCAAAAACAATAGAACATACATTGTTCTCATCTGCACGTGGAACATACTCTAAAAGCAACCATATAATTGGACAGAAAACAATTATTAACAAGTTTAAGAAACTGAAATCACACCAACCACACTCTTGGACCACAGTGCGATGAAAACAGAAATCAATACTAAGAAAATTGCTCAGAACCATACAATTACATGGAAATTAAACAACCAGCTCCTGAAGGACTTTTGGGTGAATAATTAAATTAATGCAAAAATCAAGAAGTTGCTTGAAACTAATGAAAACTAAGATACAACACACCAGAATCTCTGTGACACAGCTAAGGCAGTGTTAAGAGGGAAGGTTATGGCACTAAATACCCACATCAGAAAGTTAGAAAGAGCTCAAATTACCAATTTAACACCATAACTAGAGGAAATAGAGACATGAGAGCAAACCAACCTCAAAGTTAGCATAAGACAAGAAATAAGCAAAATCAGAGCTGAACTGAAGGAAATTGAGATGGGAAAAACCATACAAAAGAGCAATGAATCCAGGAGTTTGTTGCTTGAACGAATTAATAAGAGAGATAGACCACTAGCTTGAATAATACATAAAAAAAGAGAGAAGATCCACTGAACACAAGTCGAAATGACAAAGGGGACTTTACTACTGACCCCACAGGAAAAAAACAAAACAAAAACAAAAAAAAAAACAACCACCCTCAGAAACTACTATGAACACCTCTATGCACACAAGCTAGAAGATCTAGAAGAGAGGGATAAATTAGATAAATCCCTAGAAACATACAACATCTGAAGACTGAACCAGGAAGAAATTTAATCCCTGAATAGACCAATAGTAAGTCCCAAAATTAAATCAGTAATAAAAAGACTGCCAATCAAAAAAAGCCCAGGACCAGTTGGATTTGCAGCCAAATTCTACCAGATGTATAAAGAACTGTTATCATTTCTACTAAAAGTATCACACAGAATTGAGGAGGAAGGACTCCTCCCTAACTCATCATATGAGGCCAAAACCTGGCAGAGACACAACAAAAAATAAAACTTGGCCAGGCACAGTGGCTCATGCCTGTAATCCCAGCACTTTGGGCAGCCGAGGCAGGCAGATGACAAGGTCAGGAGTTTGACACCAGCCTGGCCATCATGGTGAAACCCCATCTCTACTAAAAATACAAAAATTAGCTGAGCATGGTGGTGTGTGCCTGTAATCTAAGCTACTCAGGGGGCTGAGGCAGGAGAATTGCATGAACCTGGGAGGCGGAGGTAGCAGTGAGCTGAGATTGCAACACTGCACTGCAGCCTGGGCAACGGCGCAAGACTCTGTCTTGGAAAATGAATAAATAAGAAATAAGAAAAACTTGAGGCCAATATTTTTGATGACCATAGATGAAAAAATTCTCAACAAAACACTAGTAAACTGAGTCCAGCAGCACTTCAAAAAGCTAATCCACCACGACCAAGTAAACTCTCTCCCTGGGATGCAAGGTTGGTTTAACCTATGCAAATCAATGAATGCGATTCATTACATAAACAGAATTGAAAACAAAAAATACGTGATCACTTTAATAGATGCAGAAAAGGCTTTCAATAAAATTCAACACCCCTTCATGTTAAAAACCTTCAACAAAGTAGGCACTGAAAGAACATACTTCAAAATAATAAGAGCCATCTATGACAAAACCACAGCCAACATCAGACTGAATGGGCAAATGCTGGAAGCATTCCTTTTGAAAAGCAGAACAAAACAAGGATGGCCTTTCTTACCACTCCTATTCAACATAATCCTGAAAGTCCTGGCCAGAGCAATCAGGCAAGAGAAAAAATAAAAGACATCCAAATAGGAGGAAAGTCAAACTATCCCTGTTTGCAGATGATATGATTCTCTACCTGGAACACCCCACAGTCTCTGCCCAAAAGCTCCTTGAGCTAATAAACAACTTCAGTAAAATTTCAGAATACAAAATTCGCGTACATAAATTACTAGCATTCCTATACACCAATGCTATCCAAGCTGACAGCCAAGCCAAGAATGCAATGCCACTTACAATAGCCACAAAAAAGAATAAAATACCTACGAGTATAGCTAACCAGGGAGGTGAAAGTTCTCTACAATGAGTATTACAAAACACTGCTCAAAGAAATCAGAGAAGACATAAACAAATGGAAAAACATTCCATGCTCATGGATAGGAAAATCAATATCATTAAAATGGCCATACTGCCCAAAGCAGCTTATAGATTCAATGCCATTACTATCAGACCGCCAATGACATTCTTCACAAAACTAGAAAAAAACTGTAAAAATTTATATGGAACCAAAAAAGAGCCTGAATAGCCAAGGCTATCCTAAGCAAAAAGAAAAAAGCTGAAGGCATCACATTACCCAGCTTCAAACTGTATTATAAGGCTACAGGCCGGGTGCGGTGTCTCACGCTTGTAATCCTAGCACTTTGGGAGGCTGAGGCAGGCAGATCACGAGGTCAGGAGATCGAGACCATCCTGGCTAACACGGTGAAACCCCGTCTCTACTAAAAATACAAAAGAATTAGCCCGGTGTGGTGGCAGGTGCCTGTAGTTCCAGCTACTCGGGAGGCTGAGGCAGGAGAATGGCATCAACCCGGGAGGCGGAGCTTACAGTGAGCCGAGATGGTGCCATTGCACTCCAGCCTGGGTGACAGAGGGAGACTCTGTCTCAAAAAAAAAAAAAAAAAAGGCTACAGTAACCAATACAGCATGGTACTGCTACAAAAGCAGACACATAGACCAATGGAACAGAATAGCAAGCCCAGAAATAATACTGCACACCTACAAGCATCTAATCTTCAATAAAGTCAACAAAAACAAGCAATGGTGGGGGGAAGGGGACAGGACTCCCTATTCAATAAATGGTGCTGGATTAAATATTTAGTCACATGCAGAAGATTGAAACTGGAACCCTTCCTTGCACCATATACAAAAATCTACTCAAGGTTTATTAAATATTTAAATGTAAAACCTAAAACTAAAAAAACCCTGGAAGATAAACTAGGAAATACCTTTTTGAACACAGGCCTTGGCAAGGATTTCATGACGAAAACTCCAAAAGCAATTGCAAAAAAACCCCAAAATTAACAAGAGGGACCTAATTGAACTAAAGAGCTTCTACACAGCAAAAGAAATTATTAACAAAGTAAACAGACAATCTTCAGGATTGGGAAAAAATATTTGCAAACTATGTATCTGACAGTCCTACTATCCAGAATCTATAAGGAGCTTAAACAAATTAACAAGCAAAAAAACAACAACTCCATTAAAAAGTGGGCAAAGGACATGAACAGACACATTAAAAGAAGACATACACATGACCAACAAGTATATGAAAAAATGACCAACATCACTGATCATTAGAGAAATGCAAATCAAAACCACAATGAGGCCAGGCATGATGGCCCACTCCTGAAATCCCAGCACTTTGGGAGTCTGAGGTGGGTGGATCACTTGAGGTCAGGAATTTGAGACCAGCCTGGCCAACCTGGTGAAACCCCGTCTCTACTAAAAATACAAAAATTAGCCAGGCGTGATGGCAGGGACCTGTAATTCTAGCTACTCGGGTGGCTGAGGCAGGAGAATTGCTTGAACCTGGTAGGAGGATATTGCAGTGAGCTGAGATAGTGACACTGCACTCCAGCCTGGGCAACAGAGAGAGTCTTCATCTCAAAAACAAACAAATAAACAAACACAATGAGATATCATCTAACAGCAGTCAGAATGGCTATGATTAAAAAGTTAAAAAATAACAGATGTTGGTGAGGTTGCAGAGAAAAAGAAATGCTTATACACTGATGCTGAGAATGTAAATTAGTTCAGCCACTGTGGAAAAACACTTTGGCGATTTTTCAAAGAACTCAGCAGAATTACCATTTGACCCAGCAATCCCATTATTGGGGATATTTCCAAAGGAATATGTATAATTCTTCTTTAAAGACACAAGCATGTACATGTTCATCACAGCACTATTCACAATAGCAAAAACATGGAATCAACCTAGATGCCCATCAATAGTAGACTGAATAAAGGAAAAGTACTACATATACACCATGGAATACTATGCAGCCATAAAAAACAATGAGGTCACGTCCTCTGCAACAACATGAATGGAGCTGGAGGCCATTATCCTAAGCAAACTAACACAGGAACCAAATACCACATGTTCTCATTCACAAGTGGGAGCTAAACATTGAGTACATATGGACACAAAGAAGGGAACCGCAGGCACCAGGGCCAACTTGGGAGTGCAGGGAGGGAGGAGGGTGAGGATTGAAAAACTTCCCACAGAGTACTATGATTATTGCCTGAATGGTGAAATAATCTATACACCAAATTGCTATGACACACAATTTACCTTTATAACAAACCCACACATGTACTCCTAAACCTAAAATAAAAGTTTTTTAAAAAGTTAGAAATTTGAGGTGATGGATATGTTAACTATCTTAATTCAATCTTTTCATATGATACTTTAAAAGCATAACCTCACTTTGTAACCAATAAATATATACAACTATGATTTGTCAACATAAAAGACTATACATGTGACTGGGTATATTAAGAAATAAAGTTCTGTCTGAGAAAAAGTTCATAATTTCCTTTTGTCATGTATTAAGACCAATTAAAGAGCTGTGTCTCCTTTAATCTCAAATGTATTTACCACTCAAGCACACCAAAAGGCACACTAATTTGTATAAACCTATGTATACAACCAAGCTCAAAAATGGCCCCCAAAGATTTTTCCCTCCTGGTATTCATGATGTCATATAGTCCTCTCTACCCTGACTCAAGGCTTGCCTGGGTCGTCAACTGGATACTGTGGAACTGATAGTGATGACTTCTAAGGGTAGATCAAAAAACACTGTGGTTTTCACCTTGTCATTTCTTGGATTATTCTCTCTAGGAGAACTCAGGGCTATGTAATGAGGATTCTTAGGAAGCCTATGCAGAGGTCCGTTTGGTGAAGAACTGAAGCCTCCAATAATAGCCAGCATCAACTTGCTATATGCGTGTGTGTCATTTTGGAATCAGATCTTGCAGCCCAGTGAGACCTTCGGATGACTGCAGCCCTGATGACATCTTGACTGCAACTTCGTGAGAGAACCTGGGCCAGAACCACCCAGCTAAGCTACCACAGAATCCCTTACCCACAGAGACTATGTGAGATAATCACTGTCTTCTGTTGTTTCAAGCCACAAAGTTTTAATTTGTTACATAGCAACTAAAGCTATGTAATACAACCTAATTCAGATACCTAATGCAACCCAAAAAGGAGTATTTATAATCACAGATGATAGTGAATCTGGTGCTTTTAGAAGCAATAGTTCAAAAACAAAAAAAGGTTTTGAGTATTGAAGTAGACAGAATAATGGTCTCCCAAAGATGTTTATTAGGATTCAAGGAGGTCTAAATCTCTAGAACCTGTGAATATGGTACCTTACATTATAAAAGGGAGTGTAGGTGTGATTAAATTAAAAATTTTGAGATGGGGAGATTCTCCTGGGTTAGACAGGTAGGTCCAAGGTAATCACAAGTGTCCTTAAGAGGAGAAGGCAAGAGGGTCATGAGATGTCAGGAAATGTGACAATGGAAGCAAGACATACAAATGGTACAAAAAAAGAGATAATGATCCAAGGAATGCAGGCAGCCTCTAGAAACAGAAATAGGCAAGACAATTGATTCCCCAGTGAAGCCCCCAGAAGTCACACAGTGCTGCCAACATTTTGAGTTTAGGTGAACTCCAGATTTGTAAGAGAAAAAAATTGGGTACTTTCAAGCCGTTGATTGTGTGGTAATTCATTACAGCAGTAATAGGAAACTAAAACAGTAAACTGATACTGTGCCACAAGGAAAAAATAACAATAAAAAGAGTCAAAAAGAGTGGTAGGTTTCATTACTTTATCTCACGAAAGTTTCTCTGAGCTTAGTGAGAAAACAACAACATTAAGATTCTATTCTGAACAAACATCTTCCAAAGGCTGCGATCTAGCAAGCGAAAAGGGTCAAATGACTCATCATTTAATTAAAAAATGCATTTGACAATGCCAAGCCTCCTGTGCTTTCACCCAAAATGCAAATGTTTTTGATGCAAGGAAAGAAATTTTATTTCCAGTATGAGTTCAGTAAATATTTGTTGATGATGATATAGAGGATAATTTACCAAAAGCATTTTTAGCAAAAAAACGAATTTGGGGATCTTTGCATACTCACTTTCGAAAGTGGATTTCATGCCTCCTGATGTGTGACATTTTTTTTTAAGTGATAAGAACAAACCTAATACTTACATAGCCTGTCACAAACATTTTCACATACATGTCTCAAGTAATCTTCAACCTGTGAAGTAAGACTATTATTGTTATTTATATCTTACTCATGAAGTGCCTAAGTCTCAGCAAGGTTGACTTCTCAAATCTCACCCAACTATGAATGATAGAACAGCAAGAATGAATGAAAATCCCTATTCATTTAGTTACGACTTCACTCTACACTGTGCTTTTCTAGTGTAAGTTAAATATAACAAGGTTATTAGAAAAATAATTGGATACAGTGTTTATCATTGTAACTTTTTCTTTTGACAAGTTAACACTGAGCAATTCTATGTTCGAGTCACCAGGTTTACAACAGTGAAAGAGATGTGATTTCTATCTTGAAGTTCATTGTGTAGTAGAAAAGACAAATGAGTGGGTTGATATTTACCCTGAAGGCTGGCAGAGACTGTGACAGGGCTAAGTAGCACTGTGTCAGGGGATCAAATAGCAGGGGGCATTAATCTATAATTGAGGACTTAGGGAGAACTTCTCAAAGGTAGTAACTCAAATTTGTCAACTGAAGCTAAGAAGATTAGCTAGGCAAATAGAAGGTAAGTATGGGTAAGGCAAGGTGTTCTAGGAAGAAGAAACAAAAAAGTCTGGGAGTGGGCTGGACGTGGTAGCTTATGCCTGTAATCCCAGCACTTTGGAAGGCAGAGGCGAGTGGATCATAGGAGGTCAGGAGTTCTAGACCAGCCTGGCCAACATGGTGAAACCCTGTCTCTACTAAAAACACAAAAATTAGCTGAGCGTGGTGGCCTGTGCCTGTAGTCTCAGCTACTCGGGAGGCTGAGGCAGAAGAATCACTTGAACCCAGGAGGTTGCAGTGAGCTGAAATTGTACCATTGCACAAGTGAAACTCTGACTCAAAAAAAAAAAAAAAAATGAAGTCTGGGAATGAGTTTCTAAGAACATTTTCATAGAACTGTCCTATATTCAGATGGAGGAACACTCTTACTATTCAACAGATGTCACCTTGATGCCAACAATAGTGAGTGCTGAGACTTACTGGTCCAAGAGGATATCTGAGGAGAGTCTATTTTTTATTTTTCTTTTCTCAAGAAATTGGCAGACTTTTATGGTATCAAGTGTTAATTTTTTCACGTTATGTCATAAAGGCCCATTCCTGGATTCCTTCTAGGAGAAGCTCTAAAATACACATCTTTTCAGAATAACTCCTGTTAGCCACTGTCCATGAGAATCTCCTTCTTTTGAACTCTGCTGAACCTTTTCCCAATATTCCTTTCCTTTATCTTGTATTCACTTGGAGCTTAATATTATTTTCTATATACTAGGCTCTTGCACTTGGCAAAGAGCAGATGTGGCAATAACTTTTTAAAAGGTCATTAGTATGTCATTTTGCAAATTGCTTAACACCAGAAGTATCAGGCCTGGAGTGTTTAAAGCATTTTAATAATTTAGAAATGCAAGATTAATGCAAAGCAATGTTACATTAAATAAGAGTTAATTGCTTATCTTGTTGTATGCTATGTCATTTGATGAACAGCCAAAATTAATTCACTAAGTGTCATGCTGGGGCCCAAAAGAAAAAAAAAAGCAGCTTTGCAAACTTTACTACTAGATGGAATGAATTTATTATTTATTTAATATAGCTGAATTATTTATTTATCTTCCAGGTTTTGAAAGGGCAGAGTGTATCTTCTTCCAGCTATTTGAAATATGAGATTAAATTGTTATAATAATGTGAAGAGATAATTCATAAGGAGTCCAGAGGGACACAGTGGACAGCACCTTAGACTAGACAGGCACTAATGACACAACATGTCCTTAGGGCAGGAACCTTATCTGTTTTGTTCACTACTAACTTTCCCAGCATCTAAAACAGTGCCTTGCATCCAGCAGGTATTTCGTGGTTATGTGTTCACTAAGTAAACGAGTAACTATCTGTTAAGTTTGAATTGTGTCCCCTCCACACACACACACACACGCGCACACACACACACACACACACAAATCATATGATTTGAGGTACCCAACCTCAACCTCAGGTACCTCAGAATGTGACCTTATTGGTCATCAATTAAAATGAGGTTCTTAGAATATGCATTAATTAAGTAAGTCCTTGTGAAGTCCTTACGAAAAGGAGAAATTAGGAGATAGACATGCATACGGAGAGAATGCCATGTGAAGATGAAGGCAGAGATTGGGGTAATGCTTCTACAAGCCAAGGAATGTGAAAGATTACCAGCAAACCATCAGAAACTGGGCAAAAAGCATGGAACAATAGATTCTCTGTCACAACCCTCAGAAAAATCAACCCTTCCAATGAATTGATCTTAGATTTATAGTCTCCAGAAACATGAGACAATAAATTTCTGTTGTTTGAGCCACCTAGTTTGTGGTACTTTGTTATGGAAGCCCTCAAACTAATGTAATATCTTTCTAGTTAAGTCTTGCACATCCAAGTTACAGGTTATCTTGCTTTTAATGTTCTATTATGACTTACTTAAGTTCTCCAGTTGCGTTTAGTGTTTGGCTAACTAACCACTCTCTAAAAGAGAAAATAAATCTATTTTATTTGGATTTCACATATTATTAAGCTGTATGCAGTGCAAGTGCTCAAAAAATGCTTAATTGTTTACACTCTATAAAATAGTCTTGTCTTTTCTGTGATTGAGTACCTTCTGCATATGCTTGTTTGATGATTAAATGAGACAACTTGTGCAAAATAAAAAGCTAGCCTGGAGAAATCTCTCCGTAAGTGAAATTTGCAAAGACACAGTTGAGCTTAGTGCAAAAGAAATATGCTTTGAAATTAGGCAACATAGGTTTAAACTCTTATTAACTGTATAACCTTGAGCAATGTACACAATCTCTCTGTGTTCACAGAGAGATTATATTTCTTCATGTTTCCTTGCAATGATTTTGTGACATGTTTTAAAGATTATTGTGTAATATAAAAAAATCTATTAGCATAGTGATTACCACATAGCTAGTATTCAATAAGGAATAGTTTTATTGTTACCCATTTAGTATGAAAATACTGTGCTAGACACTGAGTGGTAATTGAGCATGTAAGAAGTTTCAAAAATGAATGAGTCACTTTTACTTCTTGG
This sequence comes from Symphalangus syndactylus, assembly GCF_028878055.3. NCBI lineage: Eukaryota > Metazoa > Chordata > Mammalia > Primates > Hylobatidae > Symphalangus > Symphalangus syndactylus. The sequence continues at coordinate 52,376,767 of NC_072441.2, read as the reverse complement.
AAAACACATAAAAGCATATGAAACTATCATAGTTAGGAAATGCTAGCTGCTGTAACAAATAAACCACCAAATTTCCATGCCCAAACCCAACAGATGTATATTTCCTATGCAAAACTCTAAGGTGATAGTCCTTATTTGACAGGCTTTCCTTGATAGAGTCATTCGTAGAACCAGGCTCCTGTCTTGTGGCACTGGATTCCCTTAAAAGTTCTGTGTCCTCTGCTCCAACCAGCAGAAGAGAAAAGGGAGAGAGTGGGAGAGACATTGGAGAAGACATAACTAACTTTTAGGAACCCTGGTCCAAAAGTGACCATCCCATTCATGTTCCATTGATGAAAATTATTTAACCTGGATGCGTAAGGGTCAGGACATGTAGGTCCTAACTCAGTAGAACTTCCAGCAACAACTTCATTCTATGAAAGGAGGAGATGTAGCTTAGCCATATCTGTTACTGTCACAGAGCTAAACCTACATATAGCGACAAAATGGAGTAAGCTCCAAATGGGGAAGAAGTACAGAGTATAGTCTGGGTGTAAAACTAGCCATTCTCAAAGTTCCAAGTTGGTTCTCTGGGGTTCTGGGCTACTCTGAAATCCACTGTCTGTTATGTAATCAACAGTAGAAAATCCTACTTGGTGGTAGAGGAAGGAGAGAAATAAGCAGGGGAAATGCTACTAAACTGTATTTCAGGAACGTGGTGACTACTATAGTACTCCAGAGTGATATTCTAAAGAAAGAATTTAGACATGGGTGAAGAGTTTTCACATGGTTCTACTTACACTTATCCCTGATAGTTTAAGGCTACAAATCAGATTGGACATAATTACTTGGCACAGCCAGTCTTTAATAATACATGTGGACTCTGTGTGTGATGGGTCTGACCTTATGAGGTATGACTGAGTTTTCTGGGGTTTTTTTTGTTGTTATTGTTATTTTGCTCGATAGAAGATCATTAAAACAAAGTTAGTGTTCAGTAGCAGCACTTGGCTTTAGAGAAGACCTTTTCCTCAAATTAACTAGGTCAGCAGCACGACTGTACAATTTGTTAATGCACAATAAGAAACTCTAAATTTCAGTGCTGAGAATGTCACTCATTGAGATGCAATGCATGGCATGCAGTTATGCAAAAAATCTGCCAGGTTGTGAAAGCATTTTCGAAGAGCTAATAAACACAACCAAATAACTTAGAGCTGGTCCCAGACCGAGAGGCGGGGGGAACTATCCAAAGGGAAATATGCGATAGCCAGCATTAATTTATCTATGAGCTAAATGTTCTGTATTAAAGTAAGTCAATAGAAAATGCTTTGCTAGAGGACTTAGACTTGGATTCAATATGAAAATAACTGACTGTATTACTATATTAATTTTTATTTAAAATTATATTATCCTAACAGAAGAGCAGAGTTTATGTTATTTCCTGGGTAACTTTTAAAATTATATAATCTGCCGGGTGTGGTGTCTCATGCCTGTATTCACAGCACTTTGAGAGGCTGAGGCAGGAGAACTGCTGGAGGCCAGGTGTTTGAGACCAGTATAGGCAACATAGGGAGACCTCCTGTCTACAGAATTTTTCAAAGTTTAGCTGGGCATGCTGGTGTGCACCTGTAGTCCCAACTACTCAGGAGGCTGAGGAGAGAGGACTGCTTGAGTCCAGGAGATTGAGGCTATAGTGAGCTATGATCATGCCACTGCATGATCTAGCCTGGGTGTCTCAAATATATATATACATATTTTTTTTTAATATCCATCATAAGTGATGAAATTACAGAGTGGCACACACATTTTTTAAGGCTGAAGAGTTTCCTCACTCATGTTCCTTCAAAGGCTATTTTTTGTAAGTAATGATAAAAAATTGGTACAGCTGTAATTTTATCTGCAAATATTATTAAGCCTGGGGGACAAATGATACTCGAAGAAAACATAAAGTTTCTATGTGCTACTTTTATTTATTTAATAGTAGAGCCTTCTTAAAAACGCAGTATTACGTTCGAAATCTATTTAAAAATTCCATTAAAGTTCATCAAAGAAAAGCACTAGCACTATAATTTAGTACAAAAAGGTAACTAGTAAGAGATGAGAATTGGTATACCAGAAATAATTATAGTGTGAGAAAATTGCTTATTGAAGTTTTAGCAGTTGCATCCAATGGCTAGCCATTCTATTTGCTAAGTCAGATGAAATGAGTCCAGTTTGTTTAATCGTGTTTGTTACACAATCAAAGACTTACGTATTTAGGAAGAAATAGGTTCTGGCAGTAAAACAGGAGCCTATCTAAGTGGTTCTAAGCATTTAGTGAAAGGCCACCATTTCCATGGCAGGGAAAAGAAGACCTTTTACCAATACAGAAAAAGTACATGATAGTTTACAAATTCCAAGGAGGAAAACATAAAGTTTAGGGATGAATTGCCTGACCAATGGTAAGAGGGGAAACAAAATAAACTGTAGACATGTTCATAAGAGCTATAACCAGTAGCTTATCCCAAGAGCTCCAGATATTAGAATTAATAATCAAGGCCCAGAAACTAGTAGTACAGAGCTAAGCATAATAATTTCATGGTTATCACATTTTATATCACTGACTTTCCAAATTGCTTTAATTTTTAAACAAAAGAAAGTTTCTTTTATTTAAAAGAATGGAAAGTGATGAAAAAACAAAGTGGCACACACATTTTTTACGGCTGAAGAGTTTCCTCACTCATGTTCTTTCAAAGGCTATTTTTTGTAAGTAATGATAAAAAATTGGTACATCTGTAATTTTATCTGAAAATATTATTAAGCCTGGGGGACAAATGATACTCAAAGAAAACATAAAGTTTCTATGTGCTACTTTTATTTATTTAATAGTAGAGCCTATGGAAAGGGGATTGGTTGCTAAGTCTGGAGACATACAATGTATGACTTTGGGGAAACCATTTACACACTGCGGACCTCTGTTACCTGAAATATAAAACAAAGGATTAGGTTGGATGAGTCTATCTTCTCTTTGCTCCATTATTTTAGGTCTCTATTTCATTATTCTAGTGCTAGGGCTCCCAGTTCAGTCATATGAAGAGGGAAGTGGTACCGCCTTCAAACTACAGTTGAACCAGCAATCTGAGTTTTCCCAAAGATCCTGCAGTTATTTTCCAGAAATGAAAAAGAAGAAACCTCAGCTGGTGGCAACGTTGTCACTAAAACAAGGCCTTTTAAAAATATGTTGTAGCCCAAAATCAACTTCAAAAGCAGTCAGAGTAGCAAGGTGACATTATTATAAGTGGCTGCTAATCTCATATATCGTCTATAGCTTGAATTTAAGAGACACTTTTTAATCACAGCAAGAAAAATTAACCAAATGTTAAGAGGAAACCATTCATTACAGAAGACAGACAATACTTTACACAGCTGATTGATTTTATGACATCTCATTTACTTTTGCACACAATCAAAAAGTAACAGTTTTCCTACACATTGCTAATGTATAGGACATCAGTTTCCAACAAAACCAGGATACTTGTTTGAAAAATGAGTCTGAAAAGACTGATTTGAGGTTATATTAATTTCTCTTGCACAATAAAGCAATATGACTTCATATGTACCAAATGCATTGTTATGTCAAAGCCAAGAAAATTAAACAAATAGTTATTCCACTCTAAAATTCATTTTTAATGATGGAATCCAGGTGGTCATAAATAAGCATTTTCCAGCTCTCATTCCAAAATCAATAGTGGAGTTCAAGATAAAGTCTCTGCTCATAGATTTTCCCTTTCCGCTGCCCCTTCCACAATTCAACATGTTTCAAGAGGCTGAAGCAAATAGATTGGATGAAAACTACACATTCATAGCATTCATTGTCTCTATTTGCCTTCAGCCCATGCTCTGTTCTGAGACGAAAGAATCTGCAGAGTCCAGAGAAAACAGGCAAAAGTGTCAGAGAGCTCAGCATTTTCCTCTTAGGCATGACAGATAGGCACTAAATCACTGGACCCTTTGTCCAGTCACCGGCATCACTGGTGATAGCCAGCCAGCCCTCCAAGCTTCAAAGCTGATCTGTGTGTGTGTGTGTGTGTGTGTTGGTTTGGTTTTTTTCTTTTTCTTTTTTCTTTTCTTTTTTTTTTTTTTTGAGATGAAGTTTCACTCTTGTTGCCTAGGCTGGAGTGCAATGGCGCAATCTTGGCTCACTGCAACCTCAGCCTCCCAGGTTCAAGTGATTCTCTTGCCTCAGCCTCCCAAGTAGCTAGAATTACAGGTGCCTACCACCACATCAAGCTAATTTTTTTTTTCCTACATAAGGGCTTTGATATAAACTGAAATTATAGAACTAGAATCTGGGTATTCTAATTTAAGCAACCTCCTGTTGCTTCCTAGAGAAAGGAGTGAAAAATGACTGATGAATGAACTCATCATGAGTGTATATATGAATAAATTAAAAAAGAAACTCTTAAATCATCTGAACCTAAGAAATTTAGATCGTTCTATGTTTTTACCTAACCCTGCTCCTATATAGATGAACTAACAGGTCATTTACAGCACCATCCCTGAGAAGTGTCTAAACCAGAAAGGATAGATAGTCTCCGACTTACGATTTTTTGACTTTATGCTGGTGTGAAAGCAACATGCATTCAGTAGAAACCATGCTTCAAGTGCCCATACAGCCATTCTGTTTTTCACTTTCCATATACTATTCTTTATGCCATCTCTTCTTTCTTGGATTTAATCTTCATATAATATTTAGAAAGCAGAGTGAAAATATTTTATCACTGAATAACAAGAGTTCTTATATGCTTACTAGCATGTAATTAACATTTTATTTATGTACAAAAATTTGTACATATTTAGTTGGAACACAAATTTATAAAAATATATTCTTTTAAGTTAAATTAGGATATTTATAATCAATCTTTAAATTAAGGAAAAATCTACATATAGTGATTTCAAGTAAAAAGTTTCATGAGATATGACAAATGGGATACCAGTATCACAATTGGACAATGGACAATGCAGATACGGAATATTTCTATCACTCCTGAAATTTACCTGTGTCTCCACTCCCCCGTAGGCAACCACTTTTTAAAATAATTGCTATCATTATAGGATTAATTTTGCTCATTCTAGAATTTCTACACATGGAATTGTACTGTCCTTATGACTGCAACTCTGCAGTACGTGGGTACTTAATAGAGTGATATTCTTAATAGGGTGATATTGGCCTCAAGGGGATGAAAGTTGATTATTGGTGATAAGTGAAAAAATCTGGAATGTTACAATGGTGTGTGGTACTCCAAAACTCAACCTTATCTGACACGTATTATGTAAGACTTAATTTCTCTCGTTAGAAAGACAATTGAGACTTAATTTACCTTATTAGGGAGAATTTAAATTTAATTTTTCTCAGGGCAGGGGATAATAATTTTTAAAATGTTGAGATGCAATAGAAAAGATATGGTATTGTGCAATTGTTTGCCTTAATATTTTATTAATAGTAGATGGGGTCAAGTTGGTTGATAGTGTTACTTATGTCTTTTGTATCCTTATTGAATTTTTGGTCTACTTGTTCTATTAGTTATTTTTAGGAGAGAGTTAAGTCTCCATTTATAATTGTGAATTTGTCTATTTCCCCCTTCAGTTTGATCAGTTTTTGTTTCATGTATTTTGAGGCTCAATTATTAAGTACTCTGAAATTCCAGTTCTTCAAATAAAAAACGAAGAGTCACTCTGGGATATCTCTATCTTATTCCACACATCCAAATTGTTTTTATTTTGTTTGCTCTAACTTTAAAATATATCCAGGATCTAATTATTTTTTACCACCTTCACTGTTACAACAATGTCTAAATTACCGTTATGTCTCACTTGCATTGCTGCAAAACGTCCTATTGGGCCCTCAATTTCTATCTTGGCAAGGTAGAAATGACTTAGTGAAGAAGGCATATCGTAAGCTGAGAAAGCCCAAAAGCTAGGCCTCTTGTGCCAGTTAGCCAAATTATGATTATAAAAGAAAATGTATTGAATAAAATTAAAATGCTACTCCAGTGAACATATAATAATACAAAAGCAAAACAGCTCTATGGCCAATACGGAGAAAGGCTGAGTGATGTGGATAGAAAATCAAACCAGCCACAACACTTTCTTAAGGCAAAGCTTAAACCAGAGCAAAGCCATAACTGTCTTCAATTCTATGAATGTCCTAGAGAAGTGAGGAAACTGCAGAAGAAATTTTTGGAGCTAGGAGTTTGTTCATGGGGTTTAAGGAAAGAAGTCATCTCCATAATATAAAAGTGCAGGGTGAAGCAGCAAGTGATGATGTAGAAGCTGTAACCAGTTATCCAGAAGACCTAGCTAAGATCATTCATGAGGGTGGCTGCAATAAACAACAGATTTTCAATGTAGACAAAACAGCCTTCTATTGGAAGAAGACGCCATCTAGGACATTCATAGCTCAAGAGAAGATGTCAATGCTTGGCTTCAAAGCTTCAAAGGACAGGCTGACTCTCTTGTTAAGGGTTAATGCAACTGGCAACTTTAAGTTGAAGTTAATGCTCATTTACCATTTCAAAAATTCTAGGGCCCTTAAAGATTATGCTAAATCTCCTCTGCCTGTTTCTATAAATGGAACAACAAAGCCTAGATGACAACACATCTGTTTACAGTATGGGTACAGTATGGTTTACTGGATATTTTAAGCCCACTCTTGAGATCTACTGCTCAAAGAAGATTCCTTTCAAAATATTACTGCTCACTAACAATGCACCTAGTCAGTCAAGATCTTTGATGAAGATGTATAAGGTTAATGTTTTTTCAGCTAACACAGCATCCATAATCTATGGGTCAAGGATTAATTTTGACTTCCAAGTCTTATTCTTTAAAATAATACATCAAGTAAGGCTGTGACTGCCTAGTGATTCCTCTGATGAAACTGGGGAAACTAATTAAAATCCTCTGAAAAGAATTCATCATTCTAGATGCCATTAAGAACATTTATGGCAGGTCAAAATATCAACATTAATAGGAGTTTGGAGGAAGTTGATTCCATTCATTACGGATAACTTCAAATAATTCAAGAGCTCTATGGAGGAAGTAACTGGAGACGTAATGGAAACAGCAAGAGAATTAGAAGTGGAGCCTGAAGAGGTGACTGAATTGCTGAAATTTCATAAAACATAAATAGATGAGGAGTTACTTCTTGTGGGTGAGCAAAGAAAATTGTTTCTTGAGAAGAAATCTACTCCTGGTGAAGATGTCGCAAACGTTGAAATGATAACAAAGGTTTAGAATCTTTCATAAAATTAGTTAATTAAGCAGTGGCACAATTTGAGAGGACTGAGTCCAATTTTGAAAGAAGCTGTACTGTGGGTAAAATGCCATGAAACAGCATCCCATCATAGAGAAATCTTTGGTGAAAGGAAGTCAAAGGATACAGCAAACGTCCTTGTTCTCTTATTTTTAGAAATTGCCACAGCCACCCCAATATTCAGCAATAACCACCCTGACCAATCAGAAACCAGCAACATCGATGTAAGACCCTCCACCAGCAAAAATATTATGATTCCCTGAGGCTCAGATGATCATTAGCATTTTCAGCAATAAAGTATTTTTAAATTAAAGTTATGAACATTTTTTGACATAATGCTATTGCTCACTTAATAGACTGTAGTATAGGGTAAACATAACTTTTATATGCACTGAGAAAATGAAAAACTGTATTACTCACTTTATGGTGATATTCCCTTTATTGTGGTGGTCTGGAACTGAACCCACAATATTTCTGAGGTATGCCTGTACTGGTAAGAATCTGCCAGTTGTTTATAATAAAGTTATACAGTATGTTATTTCAATAACAAATTAGGCATTTCACTCTCACTGCAGAAATACCACATTGGGTAAAAAAATTAGAGAAAAAAGACAGTTACAAACCTCCAGGTTGGTATGCATAGTATTATTACAATACTAAGTACTAGTCAATAATGTTTAGAGACTTTTCAGAAGAAGTTGCAGTGATCTGCTGCTCTCCTGAAGTCATGTAAAAATATACTCTTCTTGCTCACAAATTACACCAAATACTTGTTTTGCCAGATCGGATTCATTTACAGTCATCATGAAGAAGGAGATCCAGTTAGAAGCTAAATAACATTTGCTTTCATTGATTTCCAAGTCCAAAAATCCCAGGTGAAACACAATTTTGATTAGTATAGATAAAAGATTTTGAATACTAGTTGCTGTCAACAGAATGCATCCCTTGCCATTACCTCATTCTCTGAGTAAAAGTGTCAGATAGTACCTCTGCTAATAGACTTCACCTAGGATCAGGACACATCCTCTTTTATAAACTGCTACGCTTCATGATTCTCATTTAAAAAATAAACTTTACATTGTTATGCATATTTTTACTTTGCAACATGCTCTCATTTATTTTCTCTTTGATCTTGGAGGATATATTAATGATACTTTTTCATAATTAGGTATTTTAGTTTCCACCTTACCAAACTCAAAATTCTGGTTGATCATATCTACACCTTCAAAATATATTATTAATAATACACACTTGTATTTTTAATCCTCCTATTTCTTTCTCCTCTTTTCTGGTCTTCACTCTTTCCTACTCATAAGCATTCACATTTATGATGTTCCAGTCAAGCTTTTGCACAAGAGGAATGAGTTTAATAAATATTCTTCCTAGGTCTTTAAAATATAATAAATTTTTAGTTGGTAATAAAAATAAATGAATTCCAATTTTAGAAAAATTTGAGGACACAGATGTATAGCAAAAAAAGTAAACAAATAATAAAACAATCCCAAAGAGATTAACACAAAACTGTGTTATAAACTTCAAGCCTTTCTTTAATAAAAAATGTTTATTTTTAACATGTGCAGTTTTGATTCTTCCTTTTATTTTATTTTTAGATTAAATGAAAAAAATAATTTTATGTCCAAGTTTGCTGAGTTTTACTCAACAGATATACTGCAAGCAAGATGTAGAATATTTCCATCATCACAGAAAGTATCTTCCTGCTCCTCCTTTCCAATGAATCTACTCCCATTTCTCAAGGAAATCACTGCTCTAATATCTATCACCATAAGTATAGATTTGCCTATTGTAAAAGTCATATACATAGAATCTTTTAGTGTGTGTCTAAATTATTTAGTTATTTAGTATGGACTGGATGACTGGCCAAATCATTTGCTTCTCTAGGTCCTTGTTTTTTCATTAGAAAAAAGAATAATTGGCTGGGCACAGTGGCTCACACCTGGAATCCCAGCACTTGGGAGGCCAAGGTGGGTGGACCACTTGAGGCTAGGAGTTGGAGGCCAGCTTGGGCAACATGGTGAAACCCTAACTCTACTAAAAATACAAAAATTAGCCCAGTATGGTGGTACATGCCTGCAATCCCAGCTACTCAGGAGGCTGAGGCAGCAGAATCACTTGAACCCAGGAGGCAGAAATTCAAGCAAATAAGAATGAGAAGGAGGAGGAGAAGGAGGAAGCAGAGGAGGAGGGAGGAGTAGGGGTAGGAGGAGAAGATTGGATTTGATCTATTAGGTTCCTTTCAGTTAAGAGAGTGTGATTCTACAATACACCAGTTGAATGTTGTAGCATTATATTCTTACTTGCCTCAGTTTAGTTGTTAAAACCTCTTTTAGAATTTTCCAACACACACCTGTAGAGTCTTTTTGTATCTGCATTAATTCAATCAACATTATGTACATATAATGTTGATTGAAATTATATATATAATGTTGGTTGAATTTACAACATTGTTGAAGTTGTATAGATTTTGCTTTTATATTTGGGTCCATGATACATCTTGAATTAATGTTGTGCATGGTGTGAGGTATGGGTAAAGCTTAATTTTTTTAATTGTATATCTTCTTATTCTAGTAACATTTGTTGAAAAAACTATCCATCCTCAGTTGAATTACCTTGGCAACTATGTAAGTGGTTATATACATGTGGGTCTATTTCTGAAATCTCTAGTGTGTCACATTTATTATTTACCTGTTTATTTACTTGTTCAGTTAAATGTATGCTTATTTATTTGTTTATTTTATTTTAAATACCACAGTGTATATATTACTAACTCTTTAAAGAAAGTCTTATGGAAGTATATATTTTCCAACTTCATTCTTGTGACGGATTTGGCTAATTTACTTTCTTTGTATTTTGATACAAACTATAGTGTCGGACAGTCAATTTTTTCTAAAAAAGAAATCCTGTAGATATTTTCATTTTTAGCACTGAATCTATAGATCAATATGAGAATAATTAACAACAATTGACAACAACAACATAAAATTTTTGAATCCATGAATATAATATAGTATTCCATTTATTTAAATATTTTTAAATTTTTATGGGTAATTTTCATTGTGGAAATATTGAAGATTTTTATTAAATGCATTCATAATACTTTATAATTTTGATAGTATTGAAAATAATATTGTTTCATTTTATTTATATTCCACTTGTACTAAATATAGGAATTTAATTGTTTTTTATACTGACTCATGTTCTTCAACTTTGAAAGATTCACTTACTGTTTTGTAAATAGTTATATTACTTTAAATGTAAGAAAAAACAATGTAAGAAATAATGTAAAAAATAAAAACATTTAAGTAATGTAAGCAAAAAAGATAATAAGAACAATGTAAGAAAAAATAAAATTAGTCTTTGATATTTACCATTTTTGGTTCTCTACACTCATTCCTGTTGATCCATATTTCCATCTGGTGTCACTTTTTTCAGCCCAAAGAATTTCCTTTAGCATTTGTTGTATTGCTTGTCTGCTGGTGACATATTCTTATAGCTTTGTTGTTTTCCCTTTAGTTTTGAAATACATTTTCACTGGATATAGAATTCTAAGTTGACAGGCTTTTTTTCCAGACATCTATTCAATGGTGTAGTCACATTGCCTCTGGCCTCTGTTATTTCTGATGAAAAGTCAGCAATTGCTTATATTCTTTTTCTTTTGTGTGTAATATGTCTTTTTCCCTCTGGCTGCTTTTATAATTTTCTCTTTATAATTGCTTCTTAGAAGTTTGATGCTGAAGTGACTAAATATGGCTTTCTTTTCATTTTTATCTTTCTTGGGGTTTGCTTAGCTTCCTGGTTTTCTAGTTTGCTTTTTATAATCCAATTTTCTGCTTCAACTGTTTTTCTGGTACATCACTCTATCCACATCTTCTGGACTACAAGTTCATTATATAGCTTGATGCTGTCCCACAGATTATTGAGGCTCCTTTCATTTTTCAGTATTTTTGTTTTGACCTGAATAATTTCTATTGATCTATCTACAAATTCTTATGAATTTTTCTGTTTTTATCCAGTCCATTGTTGATTCCATCCAATGGATTTTTTATTTCAGATATTGCATTTTGCAGTCCTAAGAATGTCATTTGATTCCTTTTTGTAGCTTTGGATATCTCCTGAAATTTCTCAGGACTTCAATAATTATATTACTTTTTCATGTACAAAATGTACATGATAAGTACATGATAAGATATTTGCCATAGTTATTTTAAAGTTCTTGCTTACTTATCTGTTTTTTCCATGTTCACAATTTCTTCAAAATTTTAGACTGCAAACTTTAGATAATACTTGCGGAGTGTGTGAATACTGTTATATACCTCTGAAGAGTATTGATATTTGTCTGTAAATTATTACCTGATTACCTTGAACTAGTGAAGGCCATTTACTTTATGCTTTGTTAGGAAGGAGCTATTTTAGTTTTGCCCTTAATCTTATCATTATTCCTTTAGTTCTGGTCATGTTCTTTTTCTAATCCCCATAGTCCCTCTGGACTTTCAATAAAAACACTAAAGTGTTTAACAAGCCTGTCATAAATCCAAGCACAGCTTAACAGTTACAACTCACTCAAAATCTTTGATTAAGGTGGCTGTCAGCCAGGGCTGTGGTCTTATCTGAAGTTTCAGCTGGGTGGATATATGAGAAGGTATCATCTATTTCATAACCATTACATGCTTACTGTCAGACCTTTTGTTCCCTTGTCACATGGGCCTCAGAAAAGGGCCACATCACATGGCAGCTGGCTTTTCCTGGGGTAAGAAATCCAAGGGAGAGCGGGAGAGAGAGAACCCCAATTCAGAAGTCACAGTCTTTATTACTTGATTTGGAAATGACATACCATCACTTCTGCTATATTCTTTCTTTACAACTGAGTAAATAAATCCAGGCCATACTTAATCAGAAGGAAATTATACAAGAGAGTGAATACAAGAGGTGGGACTTTTAGGGGTCATCTTAAAAGTTGCTTACCACACCATGTAAGCTTTTATAATTAATAAAACATATAGTGACATATTGTGATTGTGTTAGTCCATTCTTGCATCACTATAAATAAATACTTGAAGCTGAGTAATTTATAAGAAAAAAAAAGTTTATTTTTGGCTCATGGTTGTGCAGGCTGCACAGGAAGCATGGTTCCAGCATCTGCATCTAGTGAAAGCCTCAGGAAGCTTACAATCATGGTGAAAAGAGAAGGGGAACCAGCATGTCACATGACAAGATAGGGAGCAAGAGAGAGAAGAGGATGAAGTTCTGAACTCGTTTAAATAACCAGATCTCACTTGAACTAACCAAGAAGTCACTTATTACCAAGTGGATAGTGCCAAACCATTCATGAGGGATTCATCCCATGATCCAACCACCTCCCACCAAGCCCCATCTCCAACATTGGGAATCACATTTCAACATAAAATTCGGAGGGAACAAGCATCCAAACAATATCATTCCACATCTGTCCTCTGCAAATCTCATGTCCTTCTCACATTTCAAAATATAATCATGGATTTGCAATAGTCCCCCAAAGTCTTAACTTGTTCCAGCCTTAACTAAATCCCAAGTCCCAAGTCCAAAGTCTTATCTGGAGATGAATTCCTTCCACCTATGAACCTGTGAGCTCAAAGAATAAAATGTTACTTACTCCCAAGATACAACAGTGGTATAAATACTTTTCCATTCCAAAAGGGATAAATTTGCCAAAGGAACAGAGCAATAGGCTTCACACAAGTCTGAAACTCAGCAGGGAAGCCATTAAATATTAAAGCTCCAAAAGAATATTCTTTGGCTCCATGTCCCACAACCACAGCACACTAGTGAAAGGCTTTGGGCAGCTCCACCCCAGAGGCTTTGCAGGATGCCACCCTCATGGCTGCTCTCATGGGTTGGGGCTGAGTGCCTATGGTTTTTCCATGCTGAGGTGGTGAGCTGCTGGTAAATCTTCTATTCTGGGGTCTGGAGGACAGTGGTCCTCCTCCCACAGCTCCACTAGGCAGTGCCCTGGTGGGGATTCTATGTGGGGTCTCCAATTCCACATTTCCCCTAGGCGCTGCCCTAGTAGACTTTCTCTGTGGGGGTCTGCCCCTGCAGCAGGCTGCCTAGGTGCCCAGGTTTTCCCATGTATCGTCCGGAATTTAGGTGAGAGATGCTAAGCTTCCTTTACTTTCACATTCTGGGCACCTGTATGCTCAATACCACATGGAAGCTGCCAAGGCTTATAGCATTTTGTGCTCTCCAAAGTGGAGCCCAAGCTGTATCTGGGGCCCTTTGAGCAATGGTGAGTGGCTGGGATGCAGGGATCAGTGTTCTATGGCTGTGTAGGGCAGCAGTGCTTTGTGTCTAGCCCCTAAAATCACTTATTCCTCCCAGGCCTCTGGGCCTGTGATGGGAGGCACTGTCTCAAAGATTTCTGAAATGTTTTTGAGACTTTTCTCTCATCGTCTTGGATATTAGCACCTGGCTCCCTTTTAGTCATGAAAATCTCTCTAGGAAGTGGTTGCTCCACAGCCTGGCTGGATTCTTTCTCAACCACAGGGACAAGCTGCAAATTTTCCAAATGTTTGTGCTCTACTGGTCTTTTACATAAGAATCCCAACTTTAAGGTGTTTCTTTGCTTCTGTATCTAATGATAGGCTGTTGGAAGCAGCTATGCCACTTCTTGAATGCTTTACTGCTTAGAAATTTCTTCTACCAGATGCCGCAGATCATCACTCTTAAGTTCAAACTTCCGTTAGAGCCCTAGGCCATGGACACAATGCAGCCAAGCTTTTTGACAGACATAACATGAGTGATCTTTACTCCAGTTTCCAATAACTTCCTCATTTCTCTCTGAGACCTCATTAGCCTGGCCTTCACTGTCCATGTCTCCATCAGCATTTTGGTCACAACTATTTAACCAGTTATCTAAAAAGCTGAAATCTTTCCATCATCTTCCTATCTTCTCAGAGCCCTCCAAATTCTTCCAAACTCTGCCTGTTACCCAGTTCCAAAAATGCCTCCTCATCTTCGGATATCTTTATAGCAGTACCCCATTCTCAGTATCAATTTTCCATGGTAATCCATTATTGAATTGCTATAAAGAAATACCTGAGGCTGGGTAATTTATAAAGAAAAAAAGTGTATTTTAGCTCATAATTCCATAGGCTGTACAGAAAGCATGGTGCCAGCATCTGCTTCTGGTGAGGGCCTCAGGAAACTTGCAATCATGATGAAAGGTAAAGGAAAACCAGCATTTTACATGTTGAGACAGGGAGCAAGAGAGAGAGCAAGAGGAGGTCTCAGACTCTTTTATACAATCAGATCTTGCATGAACTATCAGAGAGAACTCACTAAACACCAAGGGGATATTATTAAACCACTCATGAACAATCCACCACCATGATCCAATTACCTCCCAGGCCCACCTCGAATATTGGCAGTCACATTTCAGTATGAGATTTGGAGGAGACAAACATCCAAATCATATCACACTGAGCACTCATTTTTAGTTTCCTAATCTCAGACTTCCTTATGCTTACAATAATCCTAAAAGTTTGGAAAAATTACTTTCAGAGTAGAGACAATCAAGACACAGAGCTTAAGTGACTTGCCAGCTGAAATCACAACTTTGATCCTCTAAGTTCTTTATTGTATAATCAAAGGCTGACACATTAAGAGGCAACTACCACCCCTTTATTTTTTTTTAACAGATAGGGTCTTCATCTGTCATCTGGTTTGGAGGTTGGAGTGCAGTGGCATGATTACGGCTCACTGCATCTGGAACTTCTGGGCTCAAGTAATTTTCCTGCCTCAGCCTCCCAAGTAGCTAGGGCTTACAGGCAGGCACCATCATGCCCAGATAACTTTTTTTTTATTTTTATTTTTTGTACAGATGGGGTCTTGCTTTGTTGCCCAGGCTGGTCTCAAACCACGGCATCAAGTGATCCTCCTGCCTCAGCCTCCCATATCATACTCTTTTTTATGGTCTCAGTTTAATCATCATTTTTTCCAGAAAAATTCTTGAATTCTCCAAGACTAAACTTGGTATACATTTATAGGACTACTTAGATCTCTATTATTGACCTACTACAGCACTTAGTACCCTATATTTGTCATATAATAACTATAATATGAGCTTTTTGAGGGTAGATACGGTGCCTTACTCATGATGCATTTCCATTTATTTCTATAATGGCAATCTAGAGAGGTAGCCTTATCAGGGTCATAAATACTGATTTCTGAATACCCCAGAGGACAGTCTGTTCTTTTTCCATATATAAAGGTTAAAAACAATATTGATGTTTGATTAAACGAAAAGAAAAAAAATGGCCAATAAGAGGTTAAAAAAAAGAAAAAAATATGGAAAAAGAAAGCTCTCTTCTTTGTAACATTGCTGTTACCAAATTTCCTCACTCGGTGACCTAGGGATTGGATTATTTTGTCTTAAAATATATCTCCAAAATGAAGCAGCAATAAGAATTTTAAGAACAGGTTGCACATTAGCAGGACAGTGAATGAAATCACTGTGGCCTCTTCTTAGTTATTGAGCATTCCTGCTAGGCTAATTTGAGAAGCCACGACAGAATTGTTTGACGCTTCTTGAAGGTCATCTTTGACAGTCAGTAGT
Source organism: Symphalangus syndactylus (assembly GCF_028878055.3). Classification (NCBI taxonomy): domain Eukaryota; kingdom Metazoa; phylum Chordata; class Mammalia; order Primates; family Hylobatidae; genus Symphalangus; species Symphalangus syndactylus. The sequence goes on along the minus strand of NC_072441.2, from coordinate 52,360,892 downwards.
TAATTTTCTGACTTATGGCACTTTTTTCTTTTCTAAATTTGGAAATTATGATTCTTTTGTGTACTTTGGCTTTTCACTCATTACATTCTATAGGATTGCCAGGGAGGATTGTAGAAAGTCGTTTGAGTGACAACATTTCAGCAGGTTTTTTTTTTGAGCATTGAGAAATACTGTCACCGGGGCTTTTGGAGGCAGGTAGTGTGGCCTCCACAGGGCTCATTAGGCTTTCTGTTGGGAAGATCTGAAGTGTGCAGTTGAATACTGTCATAAAAAAGGGAAGTGGTTTGGGCCTAATTCCTAATGGAGCTGCAAAGACTACAGCTCCTTTTTGATCTCTGAATTCCAAATAGGCCTTTTATAGTTGTCATATTATTGACTGTTCATTCCAGAGCCATGATTCCCTTTCTTTCTAAATCTTTTATGCTCAGAATGTTATTCTGATGCTTAGTATTACATGAGCAGATTGGCACCCTAGTGTATTTAATAATATCAATATTTCCTTCTAACTGGCTGTGGTGTGTGTGTGTGTGTGTGTTTCATAGAAGAGCTCTTCTTTGCAGGACCTGGTTTCTCCAGGTTAAGCAGTCATACATCAAACTCAGTTGTCATTTTCTATTTGTTCCTTGTGTAAACTCTTACAATATATCTCAATTGATCAGTGACAGCAATTTTAATGCATGATGTTATTTGGTGGTGTGAAATAGAGGAAACAATTTCTTATTTTTGATATAAAAGTGATTTGCAAATTTTCTTGAGAATGAAAGCTCAGGTTAATCTGGGGCTGTAGATGATGACAGGACTACCGTATTGACTAAAATTAAAGATCTCTGTCTGGATAAGAAAGCAGAAAAAAAATGTCAAGGTAATTTTACATGTAAAAGTTGCATTTTTTTTCCATGAATAACTATTTCATATTGTTTTAAAGAAATATAACTTTAAGAAAAAGAAGGGTGACAGGCACGGTGGCTCACGCCTGTAATCCCAGCACTTTGGGAGGCCGGGATGGGTGGATCACGAGGTCAGGAGATCCAGACCATCCTGGCTAACACGGTGAAACCCCATCTCTACTAAAAATACAAAAAAAATTAGCCGGGCGTGGTGGCGGGCACCTGTAGTCCCAGCTACTCGGGAGGCTGGGGCAGGAGAATGGCGTGAACCTGGGAGGCAGAGCTTGTGGTGAGCTGAGGTCGTGCCAATGCACTCCAGCCTGGGTGACAGAGCAAGAGACTCCATCTCAAAAAAAAAAAAAAAATTAGCTGGGTGTGGTGGTGCACACCTGTAAGTCCCATCTACTTGGGAGGCTGAGGCAGGAGAATTGCTTGAACCTGGGAGGAGGAGGTTTTTCAATGAGCCAAGATCACGCCACTGCACTCCAGCCTGGCAATAGAGTGAGGCTCCGTCTCAAGAAAAAAGAAAAGAAAAAGAAGTTTTATTCCACTTATGAAATAAATCACATACCACTTACTCATCTTTTCTCTGTTGCAAATACAAAAGACATGAGTTCAAGGTTTATTATCACGAAAATTATTATTTATATCTGTCACTAACTGGTAACTATTCCATGAGTAATAACATGTTAATGTGTAAGATTTAAAAATAAAAATGGTTAAGAATTTTTTAATAATTTCAAAACATAATTCAGTGTTTGTTTAGATTAATAGTTGATATGAGTGTGACAATTTTGTTTTCCTTTTCATTAATGATTGTTTTTATTTTAGTCCTTGTAATCTTCTAATTTATCTGGATACTTACTGCCCATAGTTTATTTTTTGCTTACGATTATTATCAATTAAACTTGCCAGGACTTAGTAGTTTAGTTACAACATGAATGAAGAAGATTTGGTTTTGGACAAGTGGGCAAAGGTAGTATGAACTAAAAGCCTGTATTAGAAACACAGAATACTGTAACAATTTTAAGGCACCATATCCATTATTACAAAGAAATCTGAGACTGTTTTTGATGTTTCCAGAATAATCTTTTGTGCTATAATGGCACCAGATTGTCCTGCTGTATCATTTTAAAAATAAAAAAGATAGTGCTCCAACAGTCTTGAATATAATTTTGTAAAAGGAAAAATAGTTACCTATAACCCTAAACTTTAACTAGGTATTTTAATTTTTGCATGTTAGCTTCCAATCCTTGTGTATTTGCGTCTATATTTTTAATAAAATTTATTCCACTTAATATTTACATCCTACAGACTTCACGTTGTTAGTAATCTTTATAATTATTATTTTCACAATAAGTGTAGCTTTCAAAAGAGATCAGCTTACTTTCATAGCTAATAGATTTGAGTCTCCTATTCTTATACTTAAAGCAAAGAAAGGTACAAAGTTACTGCCAATTTGCTACTCAATCACTGGTGCAGAGCTGCTAGCACAATGAAGATTTAGGCAGACAGAATTTTAAATGTTCGGTTGGTGGTGCTGAATTGGGAACTTTCTTCAATCAGAATATGTAACTACACATGCCACGTTCCTGTCCTCTTGGGTCCCTAAAAGTAAATATTGCAATGCACACCCAGACCTTGTGGAAATCAAAGAAGAATCTATTACCTAAAGTCTCTTCTTAATCTTAAGAAACCGATGGAATTGTTCTATCTATGGAAATGAATTCTTATAATGATGATAGGGATTATTATTTTGTCAATAGCCAATGTACAAATCAGTAAAAGAAAAAAGGAGTAACATTTCCTTGAACATGTTTCCTTAAAATATCAAGTGAAGAGGCATTTTGAATGATTTAGCACCATTAAATATTTATCGATGCAAAAAGTATAGATTTTTTATAACTGACCTTATTAATATTTCAAAATTAAAACAATTATGTCTTGTACTTAATTATAAGACATAGTGTTGGCTTTATAAACCTAATCCTAACTAGAATAAGAGCATCATAAAATTAACTACTTAGAGTTATCTAGGAACAAAATATAAAATAGGATCAATGTAAACCATTCATTCTTATATTCACTTTATGAATATTTACTGAACACTTTCCTTGTATGTAGTAAGAATATAACAAATGCTAATAGATCGTTCTTTTCAAGAAGCTTAAATATTTGAAATGAAATGCTTTGGAAATTGAAGCCTGTTAGGAATATTAGTGGCCACATTTTTCTGGTATTTACTATACAATTTAGGTAGGAAAAATTAAAGAATGCGATAAATATTTAGTTTCCTTGTTTTCTTATATAAAGCACAGTTCTTACTAAGACCTGTCTGGAAAATTAAGAGCTTGAGGTATAAATATGTAAATTATTTTTCTCCTCAGTGAGATTGGATAATCTTAATTTAACAAGAATCTCAACTCTGTGGTGGTGCTGCTCAGCTCCCACTGAGACGTTCGTTTCTTTGCCAAAACAGAGTGATCAGCTTCCACTATGCAAGAACATGTTGGCTTCTTTTTAGGCAAATGGTGAATGTCACTCACTTGCAGATACGTGTGTAAAGAGGCTGCCTCATATATGCCACACACCTGCTTTGCAAATTTAACAAATATTTTCTTACATGTGTTTCATGATATTTTATGACCAAGGAAGCTCCATATTTGTGGTAAAGGTGCGGTTAACAATACCTGTCTTAGATGTTGGCACTTTATTCCTTGAGGTCTGGGGATCAAGTAAATATTTGTCCTCTTTTCCAGTTCACATCAAAAAGACACTGTACTATTTGCAGTGTTTCCTATGACAAATGTGTTTCATTTACTTTTAAAGATGTGTACTTCTAATCCATTTTCAAAGAATTAACTAGCTTAATTATTTTGAATATTTTTTCCTTGCCAGATTAGTAGTTTAAAGAGATAATCACATGCAAACCTTCCTCTAAGCTAAATCACTCCTGCGGGGGTCTCCTTCATCAACTTAACCCATATTTTGGTTACTTTTCTTCCTGCTGGTAAATAAAGACATTCAACTGTAAATATATTCCAGAGCAGCATTGAAAGGTCAAGCAATTATTGGATAAATAAATAATCATTAGATAATCTCTGATTACTTGACAGAGAAAGACATTATTATTTATTGTTACAACCACATGTATGTGTGCATTATCATAATCATGTACATTACATCATTGTACATGTGCTTTATAATAATATATATTATAATAATATTTACATGTACAAGTGCATTATAATAATAATGATTTCAAATTGGTTTTGTTTTATATGTTATGCTATATATGTGTTTTAAATTAACATTAATTAAACTATTTATAATAAACCTATAACTGCAAATAGAAATAAAGTGAGGTATAAAATGTGATCCCCAAATAAGCTCAAATTTTAGCTGAAAGAGGGATAAATACACATCTATGCAGGTGTCCTATTTAAACTCAGACTAAAAGTGTGGCTATTTACATCAATGGGTTAGAAATACCTAATTGGATGTGGTTTCTCTGAGTCAGAAACCCGAGTGGATTTCGGTTCTGGATGGAGCAGGTTGAAGATATCTTGGAAACCTGCTGCCTAAACTCCTCATTATCTTTTTTTTTTAAATTCTCTTACAGAATACTGTACATTCCCATTGAGATTGTTATGAATGTCACCTAACTGATCTTTCTACCTTTAAATTTAGCCCATTCTAGTCTGAATCTGATCTGATCATTGAAGCCAAAAAAATCTTTCTAAAATGTCTGACCTTTCCATCTCCCTGCTTGAAAGCTTCAATGAATCCCATTGCTTTTATTATAAAGTAAAAACCACAAGTATATTTTCCAGGCTTCTGAATGATTGGGCCAGTGCTTAAATCTGAGTTCATCCCTGCCCAATCCCCATTCACATTACATCCTCCAGTAGAAATGAAGTTCTGATAGTTCTTTGGATGCATCATGTTCACTGTGCACTTGGGCCTTGGATTTCATGCATGCCCTTCCCTTTATCCTGACACTGGCGGCCTCAGTTTTCCTCCCTCCTGGCTGACTCCAATTAATTTCTTAGATTTCAGATTAGATCTCTTCATTCAGGCAAGGTTGAGGTTAGGTATTTTTTGTGTGTGTGGCTATGACCTCTGTACTTACATCATCAATATACTTCTTACATCCTACTTGAATTTCCTATTTGCTTGTCCCAGTAGTCTTTAAGCTATGTGAAAGAAAGTGCTTGGATACAATGTTGGACAGTAAAAACTGTACTAAAGTACAGTTAGTAACTATATAGAATATGTTAGAGGTTTTGGGGAATTAGGTTACTTGAGATTCTGTCCTATAAGAAATAATTGAAAGAGAAAATAAAATATTTCATCAAAGGTTCTGAGAAATCTAGCCAGTTGAAAAAATTTAAAAAAAAAAAAAAAACCTCTGGGAGTATTACATAGCAGACAACACATTTAGTGTTGTCTAAATATCCAAGTGCTCTCATACATTTCCCAGAGTTGGGTTATGGTCACATGACTAGTTCTGGCCAGTGGGCAGAGAGATACATCACTTCGAGGACATGGCAATTAACAGTTTTACTCTGCTGCTTCCATCTCTCTTTTCCTCTGGAAAAGTAATCCTGAAGGCCACATGTTCCAGAAAGCATAGCACAGGATTCAGAAAGGCATCCTGACCCACATGAGAAGGAAATAAGCCTTTATTTTTCTAAGACCCTAAGATTTCTGGGTTTGTCTGATATGGTCAATAATTACCCAAACCAGTACAGGGAATAATGACTGTCTTCAAGTATTTTAAGAAGCCAGTCATATATAAGAGTAACAAGATGTGATCTATCAGTTCCTAAGGAATAGAATTAAAGACAAAAGATAAATTTTATTTTATTTTTTTAACAATCAGAACTATACCAAGATGGTTTGGGGTCTTAAAAAAATGAGCACTACTGGTATTTGGTCACTATGAGAACATTGTAGAAGGCATTGGAGTGCTTCATTGGTGATTAGGCCAGGACATCAACAGAGAGCCTGGAGGAAGCGGTAGTTTTTAAGAAGAGGAATGACCTCCAGCAAGGCTGCTTGGAAGGTGTGTGTTATTGACTCAAATAGCAGCAAGAATATACATATTAGCCACCTCTTGTGACCAAGCAGTTTAACCCTCACCTTGCCTCACCACCACCTCTGGTGAACTGGCAAATTTCCTTAGCTTCCCAAATATCCTTCCAATGATCCCTTCACTGGTGCCCACAGCTTTTGACCCTGGCTTTTCTAGCTAGCATTTTTTTCTCTTTCGACAGTTTTTTTTTCATATCTAACGTCACTACATTCTGGGGCTCTTTACCTATTATTTTGTGAAACTTGGCCTTAAGCAATGTGACCATGTACCTCTCAGCCACAAATTCAGATTAACGTAGGTGCAAGCTGTTAGAAAAATACATATATTTTAACTAGAAATAGTGTATCATTTCTAATTTGTTCATTTTTTAAACTCCTTATATGCTACATTGATTAAAAAAAAAAACTGTTCTGAGGCAAATTTGCAGTGACCCTTCCAAGTGTATATTTTTACAAAAGGTAGGCATAGTTCTTGCCCATTTTATTGATTCCTAACACAACACACTTTGAGGTGGATGAGATCAACAGGCAGCAAGATGACATTCACTCAATTATTCAAGGTTTGTTTATTGAACACCTACTATGTACCAGGTATGCTGGATGTATAACTGCACAGAAGAAATTCAGAGTCCCTGTCTTCTTAGAACTTGCCTTCTAATGCGACTATTAAAAAATAAACAAGTGCGGAAAATATATATTAAGCGAGTATCAATTAGTAATTTGAAGGGGGTGTGCACAGTGCTATAGTAGAATCTGATGGAAGTGAGTAATTTATTCCAGGTAGGTTACTAATATCCCAGGTTAGGCTATTTGATTTATACAGAGAAATTTAAAAATTAAACTCATTTCCTCCCACGATCTAGCTCACAGGCTTTCATATTTCATCAGATAATTACCACCAAATCCCAAAAGATAACATTGTATAATGCTGGCTCACAACCAACAAATACAGCAGTCTAGAAGGAAAGAGAAGATACAGCATTCTCTTGAAAGAGGAAAGCAGAACTTTTGCCAATGTAATAGCCAAGATACAAAATTCAAGAAATCATCAGAAAAAGAGGGACAAAACAGAGCTGTTCAACCATAACATCTTATTCCAGGCAGAGAAAGGGCACAGATGGACAAGGAATTACTGCCATGTGCAGCCCAGTGCCACCACCAGGCTAGGGCTCAGCAGTGCTGGGAGCCAGTGTGCAGAAGAACACCGGAACAGCACACGCCATAGGCAGCCATGTGCAAGCCCTGCTGAAAGGCCGGTTGGTTGCTCTGCACTTTTTAAAGCTGGCATTTAAAGTCACTCTGGCAGATGGAAGAAAAGTATGGAATAAAAGTTGACATTTAATTTTATTCTGTATGTTTGTTAAGTTAATTCTAGTATCGTTTACAGGGAGATCTTCACTGAATGCTGATCAAACTGTGGCAGCTTGCAGCTAATGTAAACAGTATACAGTTTCTAGGGGCCAAATAAATACTAAAAGATTGGCAACAATTAGTCATAAGAATGTTATTATCTTAAGAGGTCCTTTATAAATTAAAGGTAAAGTTATAGAAGGTTAAATCTATCTTTGTATACATTTTTCAACAACATTCTCTTTGATTTGCACATTCTCAAAAAGAAAGAAGAAAGGGAGGGAGGGAAAGGGAAGGATGAATTTTTTTCATTTTGTGTTTTCGTTTTGTCAGTCACATCTCTCTGTAGTAAATCAGCATTCTCTTTTCTAATACTTTTTCTATTTCATTCAAAAAGACAGCTTTTAAGTAGATAACTCAGGTAAAGTCATTACTTTTGACTTAGAAATGTACCCATTCACACATTCATCTCAGATAATATAAAACTTTTTTTGAAGATCTTTATTTTATTTGATCCCCAAAGTCATAGTAAAAGTATTTGATTTTACATAATTCTTAGAGGTTATAGGAGAATTAATCTTTCCTCCACAAATGAATTTCCTTTTTTCCTTGCTCCATTTCTGTTATTTCATCTTTATAGATGTTATTTCCTTTTTCACTTTATCCAATATATCACTGCAATAAATGCTGCCACAGCCCTGCCCATATACCTGTGTCTGCCACAGAGGTCACCTGTGGCTTCATAAGCAGTTCCTGTCCATGCCCATGACTTCTTATCTCAAGCACTTGCATTTATGGAAGGGTAGAAGTATCAATAGGTTAATGATCCCAGGAGTAACACAACCAGTGAGGGGCTACATCTGATGGTCTGGTACTCCAGCTTTCTCATCACTTGATGCAATTATTCTGAGCTCGTTTTTTTTTTTTTTTAACTTTATAAAGAGCCTCAGTGGACACAGTCCTTCTTGTCCACATGGGTAGCCCAGTGTAACATCATCCTCTCTTCCCTGTCTCCTGTTCCCACTACCTCACTCTGTTTGTTGGAATACCTTCCCACATAAACTACTTACACCCACCTCCTTCTCCCAGTGAATGCTTTTGGGAGATTCATCTGGGGAGAACCCAAACTAAGATAATGCTGATGAAAGGGAACTTGGAAGGAAGCTGGCCATTAAACAAGCACTTACTAGGTGCTAGGCACTGTCTAATTTTCACACATAAGAAATATATTTTATTACTTACTCTTGGAAATACTTCCCTTTAACGTCCTCCCAGAATGATATTGTTTCCCCACCCCAAAGCAAGCATAATGTTCTTATTTTAACTTATAAATTATTTATTTTCAAATATGTAATAAAAGCCATATGGAATTGAATATTCCTAGAAATTTTAGCCACAGCACAGTTCAAGCATATGTGCTAGAGATGCCTATCCTAGTGTAGCCCCATTAAGAAGCCACTGGAATCCACATTAAAATAAATGTCCTCAGGAAAAAAAATATATATTGGCCACAGATATGATAGACAACAGGTTAATATATTCTCAACATACAAAGCATGTATATAAATCAATAAAAAGTCAAAAATGAAGATTTTACAATGGGCAATGGGTATGAATAGGTAGTTCAGGAATGGCCCATAAATAGGACCTTTCTCAATAGTACTCATTGTAGCAGGCAGTTTTGTTCCAAACATGGCAGTATAATTATCTCTCATTCCACATATTCTTCTAACAATATGACCTTGAAACTTCTCAACCAATAGATTTCAGCTGAAATGATGTTATGCGTCTTCTGAGTCAGGATTACAAAAATGTCACATATTTACACTTTGTTTTCTTGGAATTCTCAGCCTTGGAACCTAGCTGGGAGGAAGACCCAGCACCACATGGGGAGACCTATGTGAAGAGCAACCAAGGTCCCTGGCCTACAGCTGTGGTTGAGCTTGCAGGCAGTAGCCTCCAGTGAGTAAATCCTCATGAAAATGGCTGTCCCGTTTGACACTGCACGGAGCAAAAAGGAGTTACATCTGCCCAAATTATAGAATTGTTAACCAAATAAATGATTTTTGTTGTTTTGAGCCTTTATGATTTGGAGTGATTTGTTATGTAACAATGAGCAGCTAATATGTAACTTGATACCTGTAAATGGATACTGTCATGACAAAAACCTACAGCACCTGGTATTGGTTTGAGGGTGCAGTGGTGAACGGAAACTGGAAGGAACTTGAGAAGATTGTTAGTGATGTGTGAAATGGATTTGAGGAGAGTTTTAACAGACACTTAGAAGGTCTCAAGCCCAGAAGCTTATTAAGTGAAGGCTTAAATGGAAAAAAAACAAAAACAAAACAGAAACCAAAAAAAACTACTGTAAATACAGGAATGTGCTCCTTGTTACATAATGATGGAGAGTTTATCAACACCATTGCCCTCTGTAATGTGAAAAAAAATAGAATATGTACCTCATGTGCTTCTTGAATATAATGATATAGCTAAGGAGATTTCTAGCAGAATATTGCAATTGTCACTTGGCTTCCTTTCCAAGCCTTTGATAAAATATGAAAGGAATAAGTTGAGGAATAAGAAAATAATAAATATAAAGGAGTAAGGACTTGCTGGGCTTGAAAATAAGACTATTTTTCATTGCCAGTGTTTCCAGGTTGGAAATGATTTTCACATTAAGAAAGGACCACACCAAAGGTCAAACTCTGGATGGGACTATAAGCTATTTTGTTAAAACTTTAGAAAGTTCTAATATAGTGCCTCATAAAAGCTTTCAGACAAACAAAAAGCACTTTCAAGTGCTTAAGAGAATGTCTTGCAGATTCTCTGCACCAAAATATGAAGCTTGTGTTTTGGTGGGTAGCTGCCCTCAGTGATTCCAAGATAGACAAGGGCCAGTCTTAAAGATACTTCCACTTGTGACTTTTTAAAATTGGGATGAACTGTAATAAGATTCATAAAACAGTCACAACATTTTAAAAAAATGTTTTGGCACAAGCACTGAGATCACACATGGAAAAGAGCAGAAACAGTACAAGATGAGAAGAAACCTTTGTACTCACAATATTCTACAGGCAGAGAGCAGGCTGAGAAGGCTCCTCAAATGAAACCAAAGACCTGTTATTGTGGAAAAGGACAGAAGACACAACTGAGAAATATTGAGAACAACTCCCAAGGAATAGGACTGATCAAAGAATTGGCAAAATATGTCCCACTGCATATTACAGCTGCTATGAACCAGTGAATACTGTCTATTATATCCCCTGGTTTTGAGTAGTTATCTTATTCCTGTCCCAGAATTACATGTTGTGGCAGTGAGGAGAAAGGTAGAGAACAGATAATTTGTCTCTTTTAGTTCAAAAGTGTTTAGATTGAGAGGAACTGAATTCCTTCAAGTACTGAAGAAGCTGTACTTGAGGAACTGCATCTAAGGAACATAGACCTGAGCTAGATAATGAAATACTGGGCTTTGAGCAGATGCTGTAATGAATTACAGTTTGGAAGTCTTGGGGCAGGGGTGGGTGCATTTTACCTATAAGAGTAATGTGAATTATTGTGACCAGAGCCTGGATTGTGGCAAACTGCATTTGCAAAGATGCCCATCATCAGCATCTCTCATTCTGTGATCTTACAATGTCATCTTCAGTCTCCTGTGATTTTGTGGTGGTATCTACGTCCCCTTCTAGTGAACATGGGTAGGGCTCTGTGACTGCCTCTACTCACTGAGTACTGTGGAAGTTACACCATGTGACTTCCAAGTCTGGGTGACAAAAATCTTCATAAAGAAGAAATGTGTTAAGAAAAGTGGAAGCAATCTTTATGAGTCATAGAAAAATGAAAAGCAGAGAATGAGTTTGGCAGTAGTTCTTCAACACTTGCTGAAGAAAACAGACATGAAATCGCACAAACACATTTCTTACTCACTAGAGAGGCGGAACCAGTTGTGAAGCAGGGAAGATTTGAAGAGCCTCACCATGGACGAGTAAAACCTATCTCAAACTTTCTGTTTCTCTTTCTCTGATTCTGTGCCTATCAATGAACATCCTAATAGCCAATTCAACAACCCCAGACTCTATAACTGGGTAGGAATTTACTTGGGTAGAAGAAGGATATCTTAATGGCTGGAAATGAAAATCCCTTATTGTGAACTGATGAAATAAAAATCAGTTTACTTAAATTTGGTTAGTATGAGTTAGTCTTTATGATCAATGAACTATGATCATGTCATTGTGTTACTGGCTCTACAAATGTGAGAAAGACAGCACAATGAGAAAAATAAAAAAACACTTGGGAAACCCAATTTAGAAGGCTCTTTGTTTTCCCTTTTCATCATATTATTTGAACACTATTCCATTTCTAAATTCCATGCAATGGATTTAGAAAATGTGATGTTAATAGAACAGGCTGAGTTGAGATGACAGGCAGGGTTAGATATAGGTCAATTTAAAAGACATCTGTGATATTAGAGACCTTAAATAGTGGATCAAATATTTTTTCCAAAGGCTTTTGCAATAAAAATAAGCATCTAAGTATGTAAATTGTATTTGTAATCTGAATAAATTCATCAACAAAAACCTGCCACAGATTTTTCACTCCAGCATCCTTTTGGTTGGACATTTCCCACAGCTTTTTGCAAGTAGAAATTATCTATGAATATCTGCTTGGGAAAAAAAAACCCATATGATCTGAAACCCCATTAGAAATTTTAAGATTTAGAGAATAGCACTTAGAGCTAATAAATATATTCTTATAATTTTTATTTTATCATTTTGTGATTGTATTCTCTCCTTTCTGCCTTCCTTATATTTTTATATAGCCATACCTTAGAAAATGGCCATTAAATACCTTCAAAAACTTCCAGAATTCAAACCTCAGATACAGATAGGCAGTAAAGACATTTGAGAGAAGAAAGCCATGCATTTTCCATATCAGCAAATGAGAGATATATCTCTAGCATCATCTATACCTCCAACCTGTGTTTCGTAGTGGACAACTTGTGCCCACCAAGCACACCATGATGATTGCCTCCTCTGTGCTTGGGAATATCCTCCTACTTCAGAGCCTACCTGATAAATGTCTGCAGCAGATGGCTTAGTATGACATGCACTACTCTTTAAAAGGAGATAACCTTAAACATTTTGTTTTCAATTTCTCTTTTCATATTTTGTTTTCAATTTCATATTTTTCAATTTTTTGTCATCATATTTTGCTTTCATTTTTTCTAAGTTCTCATTTACAGGTTAACACCTGATTTTCTTTTCTTTATCCTCTAAAGTGACACAATCATAAACTTTAAGAAATATCTAAAGAATAACTATTCATATTTTGAGACTTTTTTAACGTGTTACAAACTTTACAAAGATATCATGATGCCACGTTACAAATTTCAAGATGAAAACAACCTCATTTTTTCTGTACAAGCATTGTACCAACCATAACCTCTTAATCAGAGAATTTATAATATTTCATTAAGCTATTAATTCCCACTATAATTTGAATACCGAAAGATCCTTGAAGGTAGGTACCTACTTCTGTTCCCATAGCCCACAACATTGTTGACATCATTAATATTCTGTGAAAGAATGGGAATGAAGAGGACACAGAATACAAACATAGAGAGATAGTGGAAAATGAATTATTTTATTCTGTATCCTATATTCTGGCCACATATGAGCAGAGTTGGCCTAGAATCACATCAGCCTTGAGCGAATATGGAAGACTGCATCTGTCAGAATATCCCAGAAAAAAAGGGCATGATGAATACTGGATGGTTTCTAGGGTCACTCAGAATTGTGCTCATTCTGGGTTAGTTTATGGTTTATTTTCAACTTGGACTACTGTGCCTTGTCTGAACACCTTCCAATGACAGAAATTTCCAAATAAATGTCTTATTTCAGGTAAACTCCTAAGGAAAAAATTATCTTATTCACTTAATAAATAACAATTGAGTACCTACTATGTGTGAGACATTGTGGTAGAAGCTAGACATAACAAAAGTAAATGAGTCCAAGATCCCTCAAACTGTTAGGTATGGCCTAAAATTGTTTGATGAGCATATTGAGAAAGTAAGGAAAGAGCCATCTTTTCATACTCCCTCTGAACTTTGCCTCAAGAGCTCCTCTGTAGAAAACTGATGCACTTAGCCAGACAGCTGACCTACCAGAAAGCGTGGGGTATTTAGAAATGGTGTTCAGCATCAGTGATTTCTCAAAAAAAGGACACAATTATTTTGTATCTTGAAGCTTTACAGAAGTTGTTTATCAGTTCCAAGAGCCTTTTCGAGGAGTCTTTAGAGTTTCTAGGTAGGTATGGAATCATATTGTCTGCAAAGAGAGGTGGTTTGACTTCTTTTCCTATTTAGATTCCCTTTGTTTCTTTCTCTTCTCTGATTGTTCTGACCAGGAATTCTAGTACTGTGTTGAATAGGAGTGGGCATCCTTGTCTTGTTCCAGTTCTCAAGGGGAATGCTTCCAGTTTTTTCCAATTCAATATAATATTGGCTGTGGATTTGTCATAGATGCTTCTTACTATCTTGAAGTGTGTTCCTTTGATGCCTAGATTCTTCAGGGTTTTTACCATGAAGGGATGTTGGATTTATCAAAAGCTTTTTACATGAATATTGAGATGATTACATGGTTTTTGCTTTTAATTCTGTTTATGTGGTGAATAACATTTAATGATTTGTGTATGTTAAACCAACCTTGTATCCCAGGAGTGAAGCCTACTTGATCATGGTGAATGAGCTTTTTGATATGCTGTTAGATTTGGTTTTCTAGTATTTTGCTGAAGATTTTTTGTGTATATGTTCATCAATGATATCGGCTTGTAGTTTTCTTATTTGTGTCTTTGCTAGGTTTTGGTATCGGGGTGATGCTGGCTTCATAGAACGAGTTTGGCAGGAGTCCCTCCTCCTCAATTTTTTGGAATAGTTTTAGTAGAGTTTGGAATAGTTTTAGTAGAGTTTAGTACCAGTTGTTCTTTGTATATCTGGTAGAATTTATGAATCCATCCAGTCCAGGGCTTTTTTTTGTTAGTAGATTTTTAATTTCTGACTCAATTTCAGAACTCAATATTGGTCTGTTCAGGGTTTCAATTCCTTCCTGAGTCAATCTTGGGAAATTGTGTGTTTCCAGGAATTTTCCATTTCCTCTAGATTTTCCAGTTTGTGTGCATAGAGGTGTTCATAATAGTCTCTGAGGATCTTTCATTTTTCTGTGAGATTGGTTGTAGTGTCACCAATATGCTTTGGCTGTGTTCTCACCAAAATCTCATCTTGAACTGTAGTTTCCATAATCCCCATGTGTCATGGGAGAGACCCAGTGGGAGGTAATTGAATCATGAGGGTGGTTACCTCCATGCTGTTCCTGTGATAGTAAGTTCTAACAAGATCTGATGGTTTTATAAAAGGCTTTCTACTTCCTCTTTGCTGTCACCATGGGAAGGGGCATGTTTTCTTCCCCTTCTACCATGATTATAAGTTTCCTGAGGCATCCCCAGCCTTGCAGAACTGTAAGTCAATTAAACCTCTTTCCTTTATAAATTACCCAGTCTTGGGTATGTCCTTATTAGCGGTGTGAAAATGGAATAATACAGTAAACTGGGATGTTGCTATAAGTATACCCAAAATACCAGTAGAGTGGGGTGTTGCTATAAGTATGCCCAAAAATGTGGAAGAGACTTTGGAACTGGTAACAGGCAGTGGTTGGCAGAGGTTGGAACATTTCGGAGGGCTCAGAAAAAGAGGAAAATGTGAGAAAGTTTGGAACTTCCTAGAGACTTGTTGAATGGCTTTGACCAAAATGCTGATAGTAATGTGGACAATAAAGTTCAGTCTGAGGTGGTCTCAAATGGAGATGAGGAACTTGTTGGGAACTGAAGCAAAAGTGACTCTTATTATGCTTTAGCAAAGAGATTGGCAGCATTTTGCCCCTGCCCTGGAGATCTGTGGAGCTTTGAACTTGAGAGAGATGATTTAGGGTATCTGGAAGAAGAAATTTCTAAGCGGCAAAGCATTCAAGAGGAAGCAGAGAATAAAAGTTTGGAAAATTTGCTGCCTGATGATGCAATAGAAAAGAAAAACCCATTTTCTGTGAGAAATTGAAGCCTGCTGCAGAAATTTGCATAAGTAACAAGGAGCTGAATGTTAATCACCAAGACAATGGGGAAAATGTCTCCAGGGCATGTCAGAGAGCTTTGCACCAGACCCTCTCATCACAGGCCTGGATGTCTACGAGGAAAAAATGGTTTCCTGGGCTGGGCCCAGGGCCCCACTTCTCTCTGAATCCTAGGAACTTGGTTCCCTGTATCCCAGCTGCTCCAGCCACAGCTAAAAGAGGCCAAGGTAAAGCTCAGGCCATGGCTTCAGAGGGTACAAGCCCCAAACCTTGGCAACTTCCACATGGTGTTGAGCCTGCAGGTACACAGAAGTCAATAATTGAGATTTGGGAACTTCCACCTAGATTTCAGAGGATGTATGGAAATGCCTGCATGTCCAGGCAGAAGTTTGCTGCAGTGGAAGAGCCCTCATGGAGAACCTCTGCTAGGGCAGTGTGGAAGGAAAATGTGGGGTTGGAGCCCCCACACAGCATCCCCACTGGGGCACTGCCTAGTGGAGCTTTGAGAAGGGGCCACTGTCCTCCAGACCCCAGAATGTTAGATCCACTGACAGCTTGCAGTGTGAGCCTGGAAAAGCCACAGACACTCAATGACAGCTCATAAAACCAGCTAAGAGTTGGGGGCTTTACCCCACAAAGCCACAGGGGAAGAGCTGCCCAAGGCCATGGGAAACTACCTCTTGCATCAGTATGACCTGGATGTGAGACATGGAGTCAAAGGAGGAGATCATTTTGGAACTTTAAGGTTTAATGGCTACCATATTGGATTTTGGACTTGCACAGAGCCCAGAGCCCCTTTGTTTTGGCCAATTTCTCTCATTTGGAATGGGTGTATTTATCCAATGCCTTTACTCCCATTGTATCTAGGAAGTAAGTAACTTGTTTTTTATTTTACAGGCACATAGGTGGAAGGGACTTGCTTTGTCTCAGATGTGACTTTGGACTTTTCGGTTAATGCTGAAATGAGTTAAGACTTTGGAGGATGGTTGGAAGGGTGTGATTGTGTTTTAATTGTGAGGACATGAGATTTGGGAGGGGCCGGGGTGGACTTATATGGTTTGGCTGTGTCCCCACCCAAATCTCATCTTGAACTGTAGTTTCCATAATCCCCATGTGTCATGGGATGAACTTGGTGGTAGGTGATTAAATCATGGAGCAGTTACCTCCATGCTGTTCTTGTGATAATGAGTGAGTTCTCACAAGATCTGGTCGTTTTATAAGAGGCTTTTCCCCTCCTTTGCTCTGCACTTCTCCTTGCTGCCTCCATGTGAAGAAAGAAATGTTTGCTTCCCCTTCCGCCATGATTGTAACTTTCCTAAGTCCTCCCCAGCCCTGAGGAACTGTGAGTCAATAAACTTCTTTCCTTTATAAATTACCCAGTCTCAAGTATGTCTTTATTAGCAGCATGAGAACAGACTAATACAGTCACCTTTATCATTTCTGATTGTGCTTATTTGGAACCTCTTTCTTTTCTTTTCTTTTTCTTTGTTAATCTAGCTAGCAGTCTATTGATCTTGTTTATCTTTTCCAAAGACCAACTTTTGGTTTCATTGATTTTTTGAATGAAATATTGGATCTCAATTTTGTTCAGTTCTGTTCTGATTTTCATTATTTCCTTTCTTCTGCTAGCTTTGGCATTAGTTTGTTCTTGTTTTTCTAGTTCTTCTAGGTGTTATGCTAAATCATTAACTTGAGATCTTTCTAACTTTTTGAGGTAGGTGTTTAGCATTATAATCCTTTCTCTTATCACCGCATTTGCAGCATTCCAAGGATTTTGGTATGATGTATCTCTGTTTTCATTTATTTAAAATAATTTTTTTTATTTCTGCCTTAATTTCATTGTTTACCCAAAAGTCATTCAGTAGCAAGTTGTTTAGTTTCCATGTAATTTCCCATATAATTGTGTGGTTTTGAGAGATCTTCTTGGTATTGATTTCTAGTTTTATTCCACCATGGTCCAACAGTATGCTTAGTATAATTTCAATTTTCTGAATTTAGTGAGACTTGCTTTATGGCCAAATTTTTTAGCATGAGGGCAATCTTGGAGTATTTGCTGTGTGCAGATGAGAATGTATATTCTGTGGTTGATGAGTGGAGTAATCTATTGTCTATTACTTGTTTAGTAATCTAAATGTCTATTAGGTTCAAATGGTCAAGTATCAAGTGTAAGCCCAAAATTGTTCTGTTACTTTTCTCCCTTGATGCTCTGTCTAATGCTGTCAGTGGGGTCTTTAAGTCCCTCACTTTTACTGTGTGGCTGTATAAGTCTTCTTGTATGTCTATAAGTACTGGTTTTATGAATCTGGGTGCTTCGGTGTTGGGTGCATATGTATTTAGGTTACATATTCTTGTTGAATTGAACCCTTTATCATTATGTAGTGCCCTATTTGTCCTTTTTATTTTACTATTTTTTATTTAAATCCTGTTTTATCTAGGAACAGTAACTCCTGCTCTTTTTTGTTTTCCACTTGCATGGTAGATCTTTCTCCTACCCTTTACTTTGAGTCTATGGGTGTTTTTATGTGTAATATAGGTCTCTTGAAGAGAGTGGACAGATGGACCTTGTTTTCCTTTATTCAACTTGCCACTCTATGCCTTGTAAGGAGAGAATTTAGACAATTTACATTCAACGATAATACTGATATATAAAATTTTGATCCTATATTGAAGTTATTAACTTGTTGCTTTGTAGTTTCTATTGTGCAGTTGCTTGATAGGGCCTGTAGGCTATGTACTTAAGTGTGTTTTTGTGGTAGGATTTCAGTACACCAACAATGTTCAACCTGAGAGACAAATCAAGAATGCAATCCCATTTATGATAACCATAAATAAATTAGGAATACATCTAGTTAAGGAGGTGACAGAGCTCTACAAGTGTCGGGCCTCTGAGCCCAAGCTAAGCCATCATATCCCCTGTGACCAGCACTATATCCAGGTGGCCTGAAGTAACTGAAGAATCACAAAAGAAGTGATATTTAAATGACCTGTTCCTGCCTTAACTGATGACATTCCACCACAAAAGAAGTGAAAATGGCTGGTCCTTGCCTTAACTGATGACATTACCTTGTGAAATTCCTTCTTCTGGCTCATCATGGCTCAAAAAGCTCCCCCACTGAGCAGCTTGTGACCCCCACTCCTGCATGCCAGAGAACAACCCCCCTTTTTCCTTTACCTACCCAAATCTTATAAAACGGCCCCACCCCTATCTCCCTTTGCTGACTCTCTTTTCGGACTCAGCCCGCCTGCAGCCAGGAGATTAAAAGCTTTATTGCTTACACAAAGCCTGTTTGGTGGTCTCTTCACATGGACACGAGTGAAATTTGGTGCCGTGACTTGGATCAGGGGACCTCCCTTGGGAGATCAATCCCCTGTCCTCCTGCTCTTTGCTTTGTGAGAAAGATCCACTTACGACCTCAGGTCCTCAGATCGACCAGCCCAAGGAACATCACACCAATTTTAAATCAGGTAAGCGGCCTCTTTTTACTCTCTTCTCCAACTTCTCTCACTATCCCTCAACCTTGTTCTCCTTTCAATCTTGGCGCCACATGTCAATCTCTCCCTTCTCTTAATTTCAGTTCCTTTCTTTTTCTGGTAGAGACAAAGGAGACGCGTTTTATCCATGAACCCAAAACTCCAGCCGTCACAGACTCAGGAAGACAGACTTCCCTCAGTGTTTAATCACCGCGGGGATGCCTGCCTGATTATTCACCCACATTTCTGAGGCGTCTGACCACATGAAGGAGCCTGCCTTGCTCCTTCACCCTTAGCGGCAAGTACTGCTTTTCTAGGGGGCAAGAACCCCCCGATCCCTTCTGTCTGTGTCTCTACCCCTTTTCCGCTTTTCTGGAGGGCAAGAACCCCCCCCACCCCTTCTCTCCATGTCTCTACCCCTTCTCCACTTTCCTGGGGGGCAAGCACCCCCATCCCTTCTGTCTCTACTCTCTCTTTCCTCTGGGCTTGCCTCCTTCACTATGGGCAGTCTTCCACCCTCCATTCCTCCTTCTTCTCCCTTAGCCTGTGCTCTCAAGAACTTAAAACCTCTTCAACTCACACCTGACCTAAACCTAAATGCCTTATTTTCTTCTGCAATGCTGCTTGACCCCAATACAAACTCAACAGTGGTTCCAAATAGCCAGAAAATGGCACCTTTGATTTTTCCATCCTACAAGATCTAAATAATTCTTGTCATAAAATAGGCAAACAGTTTGAGGTGCCTGACGTCCAGGCATTCTTTTACACATTGTTCCCTCCCTAGTCTCTGTTTCCAATGTGACTTGTCCCAAATCCTCCTTCTTTCCCTCTTGCCTGTCCCCTCAGTCCCAACCCCAAGCTTCGCTGAGTCTTTCTAATCTTCCCTTTCTACAGACCCATCTGACCTCTCCCCTCTTCCCCAGACTGCTCCTCACCAGACCGAGCTAGGTCCCAATTCTTCCTCAGCCTCAGCTCCTCCACCCTATAATCTTTTTATTGTCTCCCCTCCTCACACCCGGTCCAGCTTACAGTTTCATTCCATGACTAGCCCTCCCCCACCTGCCCAGCAATTTCCTCTTAAAAAAGTGGCTGGAGCTAAAGGCATAGTCAAGGTTAATGATCCTTTTTCTTTATCTGACCTCTCCCAAATCTGTTAGCATTTAGGCTCTTTCATCAAATATAAAAACCCAGCCCAGTTCATGGCTCATTTGGCAGCAACCCTGAGACACTTTACAGCCCTAGACCCTGAAAAGTCAGAAGGCTGCCTTATTCTCAATATGCATTTTATTTTATTACCTGATCCACTCCAAACATTAAATAAAGCTCCAAAAATTAAATTCTGGCCCTCAAACCCCACAACAGGACTTAATTAACCTCACCTTCAAGGTGTACAATAATAGAGTAGAGGCAGCCAAGTAGCAATGCATTTCTGAGTTGCAATTCCTTGCCTCCACTGTGAGACAAACCCCAGCCACATCTCCAGCACATAAGAACTCCAAATGCCTGAACCACAGCTGCCAGGGGTTCATCCAGAACCTCCTCCCCAAGGAGCTTGCTACAAGTGCCGGAAATCTGGCCACTGGGCCAAGAAATGCCCATAGCCAGGGATTCCTCCTAAGCCGTGTGTCATCTATGTGGGACCCAATGAAAATTGGGCTGTTCAACTCACCTGGCAGCCACTCCCAGAGCCCCGGAACTCTGGCGCAAGGCTCTCTGACTCCTTTCCAGAGCTTCTTGGCTTAGCAGCTGCAGACTGACACTGCCCAATTGCCTTGGAAGCCTGTAGGACCATCACAGATGCTCTGGGTTAACTCACAGTGGAGGGTAAGTCCGTCCCCTTCTTAATCAACATGTAGGCTTCCCACTCCACATTACCTTCTTTTCAAGGGCCTGTTTCCCTTGCCTCCATAACTGTTGTGGGTATTGACGGCCAGGCTTCTAAACCTCTTAAAACTCCCCAACTCTGGTGCCAACTTAGACAATATTCTTTTAAGCACTACTTTTAGTTATCCCCACCTGCCAAGTTCCCTTATTAGGCTGAGACACTTTAACTAAATTATCTGCTTCCCTGACTATTCCTGGGCTACAGCCACACCTCATTGCCGCCTTTTCACCCAGTTTAAAGCCTCCTTCACATCCTCCCCTTGGATCTCCCCACTTTAGCCTACAAGTATAAGATACCTCTACTCCCTCCTTGGCAACCAATCATGCACCCCTTACCATCTCATTAAAACCTAATCACCCTTACCCCGTTCAATGGCAATATCCCATCCCCCAGCATGCTTTAAAAAGATTAAAGCCTGTTATCACTCGCCTGCTGCAGCATGGTCTTTTAAAGCCTATACACTCTCCTTACAATTCCCCCATTTTACCTGTCCTAAAACCAGACAAGCCTTACAGGTTAGTTCAGGATCTGCACCTTATCAACCAAATTGTTTTGCCTATCCACCCTGTGGTGCCAAACCTATATACTCTCCTATCCTCAATACCTCCCTCTACAACCCATTATTCTATTCTAGACCTCAAACATGCTTTCTTTACTATTCCTTTGCACCCTTCATCCCAGCCTCTCTTCGCTTTCACTTAGACTGCCCCTGACACCCATCAAGCTCAGCAAATTACCTGGGCTGTACTGCTGCAAGGCTCAGCCCCCATTACTTCAGTCAAGCCCAGATTTCTTCCTCATCTGTTACCTATCTTGGTGTAATTCTCATAAAAACACACGTGCTCTCCCTGCTGACCGTGTCTGACTGATCTCTCAAACCCCAACACCTTCAACAGAATAACAACTCCTTTCCTTCCTAGGCATGGTTAGATACTTTTGACTTTAGACACTTGGTTTTGCCATCCTAACAAAACCATTATATAAACTCACAAGAGGAAACCTAGCTGACCCCATAGATCCTAAATCCTTTCCCCACTCTGCTTTCTGTTCCTTGAAGACAGCTTTAGAGACTGCCCCCACCCTAGCTCTCCCTGACTCATCCCAACCCTTTTTATTACCCACAGCTGAAGTGCAGGACTGTGTAGCTGGAATTCTTACACAAGAACCAGGACCGCGCCCTGTAGCCTTTTTGTCCAAATAACTTGACCTTACTGTTTTGCCTAGCCCTCAAGTCTGCATGTGGCGGCCGCTGCTGCCCTAATACTTTTAGAAGCCCTTAAAATCTCAAACTATGCTCAACTCACTCTCTACAGTTCTCATAACTTCCAAAATCTATTTTCTTCCTCACACCTGATACATACTTTCTCCCCGGCTCCTTCAGCTGTACTCACTCTTTGTTGAGTCTCCCACAATTACCATTGTTCCTGGCCCGGACTTCAATCTGGCCTCCCACATTATTCCTGATACCACACCTGACCCGCATGACTGTATCTCTCTGATCCACCTGACATTCACCCCATTTCCCCATATTTCCTTCTTTCCTGTTCCTCACCCTGATCACACTTGGTTTATTGATGGCAGTTTCACCAGGCCTAATCGCCACACACCAGCAAAGGCAGGCTATGCTATAGTACAAGCCACTAGCCTGCCTCTTAGAACCTCTCATTTCCTTTCCATCGTGGAAATCTATCCTCAAAGAAATAACTTCTCAGTGTTCCATCTGCTATTCTACTAACCCTCAGGGATTATTCAGGCTCCCTCCCTTCCCTAACGATCAAGCTCAGGGATTTGCCCCTGCCCAGGACAGGCAAATTGACTTTGCTCAACATGCCCTGAGTCAGGAAACTAAAATACCTCTTGGTCTAGGTAGACTCTTTCACTGGGTAGGTAGAGGTCTTTCCCACAGGGTCCAAGAAGGCCACCATGGTCATTTCTTCCCTTCTGTCAGACATAATTCCTCGGTTTGGCCTTCCCACCTCTATACAGTCCTATAACAGACTGGCCTTTATTAGTCAAATCACCCAAGCAATTTCTCAGGCTCTTAGTATTCAGTGAACTAATGGTCTTTTAAAAACACACCTCACCAAGCTCAGCCACCAACTTAAAAAGGACTGGACAACACTTCTACCACTTGCCCTTCTCAGAATTCAGGCCTATCCTCGGAATGCTACAAGGTACAGCCCATTTGAGCTCCTGTATAGATGCTCCTTTTTATTAGGCCCCAGTCTCATTCCAGACACCAGATCAGCTTGGACTGCACCCTCCTACCCCCCACCAAAAAAAAAAAAAACTTCTCATCACTACTATCTTCTGTCTAGTCATACTCCTATTTACCGTTCTCAACTACTCATTAATGCCCTGCTCTTGCTTACACTGCTGGTTTACACTGTTTCTCCAAGCCATCGCAGCTGATATCTCCTGGTGCTATCCCCAAACCACCACTCTTAAAGTAAATAAATAATCTTTGCTGGCAGGGCTATGCTGAACCTCCTTAGGCACTCTCTAGTTGGATATCCCGGGTCCTCCCGGGTGCAGTCCAAGCTGATCTGGTGTCTGGAATGAGACTGGGGCCTAATAAAAAGGAGCATCTATACAGGAGCTCAAATGGGCTGTACCTTGTAGCATTCCGAGGATAGGCCTGAATTCTGAGAAGGGCAAGTGGTAAAAGTGTTGTCCAGTCCTTTTTAAGTTGGTGGCTGAGCTTGGTGAGGTGTGTTTTTAAAAGACCATTAGTTCACTGAATACTAAGAGCCTGAGAAATTGCTTGGGTGATTTGACTAATAAAGGCCAGTCTGTTATAGGACTGTATAGAGGTGGGAAGGCCAAACCGAGGAATTATGTCTGACAGAAGGGAAGAAATGACCGTGGTGGCCTTCTTGGACCCTGTGGGAAAGACCTCTACCTACCCAGTGAAAGAGTCTACCTAGACCAAGAGGTATTTTAGTTTCCTGACTCAGGGCAAGTTGAGCAAAGTCAATTTGCCAGTCCTGGGCAGGGGCAAATCCCTGAGCTTGATCTTTAGGGAAGGGAGGGAGCCTGAATAATCCCTGAGGGTTAGTAGAATAGCAGATGGAACACTGCTATTAAACACAATTCTTAGTCGTTTAATACCTGTTTTTCTCCTCTTATTCCGTTCTTTTTTCAATTCATACAAAACCGCATCCAGGCCATCACCAATAATTCTATACGACAAATGTTTCTTCTAACAGCCCCACAATATCACCCCTTACCACAAAATCTTCCTTCAGCTTAATCTGTCCCACTCTAGGTTCCCACGCCGCCCCAATCCCTCTCCAAGCAGCCCTGAGAAACATCACCCATTATCTCTCCATACCACTCCCAAAAATTTTTGCCGCCCCAACACTTCAACTCTATTATGTTTTATTTTTCTTATTAAGAAGACAGGAATGTCAGGCCTCTGAGCCTGAGCTAAGCCATCATATCCCCTGTGACCTGCACTATACACCCAGATGGCCTGAAGTAACTGAAGAATCACAAAAGAAGTGATATTTAAATGACCTGTTCCTGCCTTAACTGATGACATTCCACCACAAAAGAAGTGAAAATGGCCAGTCCTTGCCTTAACTGATGACATTACCTTGTGAAATTCCTTCTCCTGGCTCATCATGGCTCAAAAAGCTCCCCCACTGAGCAGCTTGTGACCCCCACTCCTGCATGCCAGAGAACAACCCCCCTTTTTCCTTTACCTACCCAAATCTTATAAAATGGCCCCACCCCTGTCTCCCTTTGCAAACTCTCTTTTTGGACTCAGCCCACCTGCACCCAGGTGATTAAAAGCTTTATTGCTCACACAAAGCCTGTTTGGTGGTCTCTTCACACACGGACGCGAGTGAAAACAAGGGGAACTACAAAACACTGCTGACAGAAATCACAGATAACACAAACAAATGGAAAAATATTCCATGCTTATGGATTGAAAGAATCAATATTATTAAAGTGGCCATACTGCCCAAAGCAATCTACAGATTCAACATACTTCCTATCAAACTACCAATGTCATTTTTCACAGAACTAGAAAAAACTTTTCAAAAATTCATGTGGAACCAAAAAAAGAGCCTGAATAGCTGAAGCAATAAGAAAAAAAACAAAACAAAACAAAAAAAAGGGCATCACATTACCCAACTTCAAACCATACTACAAGGCTATAGTAACCAAAATAGCATGGTACTGGTACAAAAGCAGACACATAGACCAGCAGAACAGAATAGAGAACCCAGAGATAAAGCTGAACACCTAAAGCCATCTGATCTTGACAAAGTTGACAAAAACAAGTAATGGGGAAAGGACGCTATTCAATAAATGGCATAGCTGACTGTCCATATGCAGAAGAATGAAACTGAACCCTTGCCTTTAACCATATACAAAAATTAACTCAAGATGGATTAAAGATTTAAATGTAAGACATCAAACTATAAGAATCCTAGAAAGAAACCTAGGAAACACCATTCTGACATCTTTGAGAAAGAAATTAAGACCAAGTCCTCAAAAACAATTACAACAAAAACAAAAATGGACAAGTCAGACCTAATTAAACTAAAGAGCTTCTGCACAGCAAAATAAACTATCAATAGAGTAAAAGACAATCTAGAGTATGGTAGAAGATATTCACAAGCTGTGCATCTGGCAAAGGTCTAGTATCCAGAATCTATGCAGAATTTAATTGTATAAGTAGAAAACAAATAACCCCATTAAAAAATGAGCAAAATACACGTGGAACCATGTATTTTGTCAAAACAAGACATACAAGCAGCCGGCAAACTTATGAAAATTTGCTCAACATCACTAATCATCAGAGTAATGCACATCAAAGCCATAATGAGATACCATCTCACACCAATCAGAACAGCTATTATTAAAAAGTCAAAAAATAACAGATGCTGGTAAGATTGCAGAGAACAGGGAACACATACACTGCTGGTGAGAATGTAAACTAGTTCAACCACTGTGGAAAGCAGTTTGGGGATTTCTCAATGAACTTAAAACAGAACTACCATTTGACCCAGCAATCCCATTATCAGGGGTATACCAAAAAGAAAAAAAAAATCATTCTACCAAAAGACACATGCACTCACATGTTCACCACAATACTATTCACAATTTCAAAAACAGGAAATCAATCTAGGTGCCCATCAATGGTGGACTGGATAAAGAAAATATGGTACATGTATACCATGGAATACTATGAAGCCATAAAAGGGATGAAATCACATCTTTTGCAGCAAAATGGATGGAGCTGGAGGCCATTATCCTAAGCGAATTAATGCAGCAACAGAAAAACAAATACTACATGTTCTCACTTACGAGAGGGAACTCAGCATTGGGTACTCATGGCCATAGAGATGGCAACAGTAGAAACTGGGGACTACCAGAGGAAGGAGGAGGGGGAGCAAGGTTTGCAAAAGTAACTATTAGCTACTATGCTCAGTACCTGGGTGATGTGAACATTTGTAACACAAACCTCAGCATCGGTCAGTAACCCAGGTAACAAACCTGCACATGCACCCCCGAATATAAAATAAAAGTTGAAAAAAAAGGAGATGGCCAACCAGTATCTGAAAAAACAAAACAAAAACAAAAACTCAACACTGCTAATCATCAGGGAAATGCAATCTGTAGTAAAATGTTATCTCACCCCAGTTACGATGGCTACTATCAAAAAGACAAAAAATAAATGCTGGTGAGGATGGAGAGAAAGAGGAATGCTTGTACACTGCTGGTGAGACTGTAAATTAGTACACTCATTATGGAAAACAGTACGGAGGTTCCTCAAAAATCTAAAAATAAAATTACCATATGCTCCAGCAATCCCACTACTGGATATGTATCCAAAAGAAAGGAAGTTAGTTTGGGGAGGCTGAGGTGGGCAGATCACGAGGTCAGGAGATCAAGACCATCCTGGCCAACATGATGAAACCCCGTCTCTACTAAAATAGAAAAAAAAATTAGCCAGGCGTGGTGGCATGCACCTGTAATCCCATCTACTTGGGAGGCTGAGGCAGGAGAATCGCTTGAACCTGGGAGGCGGAGGTTGCAGTGAGCCAAGATCTTGCCACTGCACTCCAGCCTAGACTCTGTCAAACAAAAAAAGAAAAAGAAAGGATAGTACATCAACAAGATATCTACACTCACATGGCTGTTACAACACAATTCACAATAGCTAAAATATGGAATTAACCTATGTGTACAACAACAGATGAACGAATACAGAAAATTATTCTATAATGGAATATTATTCAGCCATACAAATAATGAAATCCTGTCATTTGTAACAACATGGATGTCACTAGAGGTCCTTACATTAAGTGAAATAAGCCAGGCACAGAAAGACAAGAGAACATTTCATGTTCTTGCTTATATGTGGGGACTAAAAAAAATGGATCTCACGGAAGGAGACAGTAGAATGGTGGTCACCAGAACCTGGGAAGGGAAGGAGGAAGGGATAAAAAGAAGTTGGTTAAGGGTACAAAAATTCAGTTAGATTGAAGGAATACATTCTAGTATTTGACAGAACAATACGGAAATAGTAGTTGACAATAATTTATTGAATATTTCAAAATAGCTGGAAGAGAAGAATTGTAATGCTTCCAACATAAAGAAAAGATAAATGTTTGAGATAACGGATGTCCCAATTATTCTGATTTGATGACTACATGTTTTGTACATGTATCAAAATATCACATGTACCCCCAAAATATGTACAACTATGGTAAATCGATAAAAATACAAAAAAGGAAAGATTGGTCATCACAGAAAAGGAAAGACAATTAACTTTGAATATGTTTCACTTATGTTCAATGTTATCTAGTTGTCCCCTATCCAAAGAAAAAGAAAGGGAGCTCAGGTCATTTAAACAAGGGCAAGCCTCATGTATTTGTAACTCAATACATCAAAAGTAGTTTATTTGAAAGCTCTGCTTACTGTTAATCTAAGCAACAAAAGTTACCCTTCAAACTTCAATTAACATAAAAAATAAATCTGTGTTTGAATGTCTTCGAATGGATTATAAATCATGCTATATTTTCTCATTAAATACGGTTTTTGGGGCATTACATACCAGAAAGCAAAAAGCTCCATATTATCATATGCTACTAGGAAAAAAGTTCCCCAATTCACAAGACCTCTTCTAAGACCAAGTCTATAGGAAACCACAAAGAACTTAAAAGTCAGTGCCTTCATTTTTCATCCTTCAGAGTAGCATAGGATTTTCTTCTGAGTGGTGAAGGACTTGCCTATTCCCCAGTTGATATGCTTAGAGAACAATAAAACAGACACACACAAAAATAAGAAAAATACATGTGAAAGAATTTAATATTTCAAAAAGTATCACAGTAGTTATCAACACATTAACGGACTTTGCCACATGTATTTTAACGATGACTACCATTCCTACTTTGAATTACCTTGAATTACCTTTTAATTATCTGAAGGCTCAGAGCCTTCAGATTGCACTCAGATCCTAAATAGTGAGGAAAACAGAGCCTCATTTCCTCATTTGTAAAGGGAAGGTATTTTTGACATACTTGGGGTTGGATGCGCAGCCTACCACATCTTCTTAACCCCTCTCCCTCCCCTACCCATGAGTTACCCTTAAAGAACTTTAACTCATGGCCCCATGCCTTATTCAACCTGATCCATACAGGGCATTTTACTTTCTCTGCTCTCCACTCCCATCCCATTTATTCCCAAAAACTTTTAATTGGAATACAGAGATTCCAGTAATTAGCTGTAGATGCTAGAAGTAGCAAATACATAAAACAAAATTTCTGTCTGTGATCACATCCCTTAAAAACAGATAAAAGGATTTTCACCAAATTTGGAGAATATGTTAGAGATGATGAGTCAACACTTACGGAATGTGACGTAGCAAAATGAACCTTGTCGAGTCCAGCGTTGCTAACATTTTCACTTAATTTCCCCTTCATTTGTTATCCAGGATTAACTCTCAGCATCTCTATCACTAGACATATTAGTAGCCCATTTCTTATCAAAGCAGAGATAGCTCATCTAACTTCATAACAGAATATCCTGTACTCTATACCAGAGTCACATCTAGACATATGGATAAATTGGACTAGCTAGTAATTCCATGCACATCTAAACCACTATCTCCAAAATATCCATCCAACAATTATTTATTTAAAAACAAAGCGTCTTCTTATACTTCTTTTATTGTATTTCCGATAACTAAGATAATCACATGCACTGTATTTAATGTAATATTCTAACTTAATTTGGAATATTCTTTTCTTTTGTAGTTTTCTTTATTCATAGTTTATATGCATGAATATAGAAGTAACTTATAAGGATACATTACAAAGTTCTGCTCAAAGTACCATTGAAAGCTCTTTTCTATTTTCTTTTATGTCAGCAAAATATTTTTACCTTCTCGTTAGTTCTTTCTTTTTAGTTTCTTTTGCAATATTCTAAATCAGAAAACATCTTGGCAGGTATATTAGAGCATTTAAAGTTTAGGGGTAAAATTTCCAGTTCTCACTAAACAGCACTATCACATGCATTTTTCAACTTCAGCTCTAACTGCTGACTTCAGGCAGCTGTAAACTGGTGTTCTCAGAGTGATTGTCACCTGTTGGAAAAAATCTCAACAGAGATCCATCACAGGTGGCAAGGAATGCTTTGTTTTGTTTTAACTTTTACTCCAAAGTGCACTTCAATTTGGCAGAAGCCAAACTATGAAAGAAGCCAGCTACAAAAGGAGTTGTATGTAGAAACCTGAATTAAACGGTACCATGTCTTCAAGGGCTGTAGTTGTTTTAGAGTCCCTTATACATCGATGTACCAAGTGTCTTCCTACTTGGCTCTGACCATCGGCTCCTTGCCCTTTACCAACCATAATGGTCCATGGACAGTCCCCTAATGTTTTACTTTCTTGAGAATCTAAACAACGTATTCAGTTATTATTTACTGTTTCCCATCAGCAATGAAAATACCAAAGCATCAGTGATCAGTACAACTGGCACCAGCTTACATTTCCTTACTTAATGGCTGGTAGATTTTGAGGTTAGATCTAGTGGCATGGAAAGTAATGGAAATAAAAATGGACAAAGGAGAAAACATCTATCCCAAAGGAAGGAAGAGAAAGGATTAAATTAAGAAGCCAGGTGAAAATGTATGTGAACCCCTCGGCCCCTCAACCCCCACCTTCCTCCAGCAATCTGGCTCATTTTTTGAGTGCCTACCATGTGCCAGGCACTGTGCTTTACCCAAATAAGAGTATTTTAAAATACAGTGCTATAAATTAGATATTATTAGTCCCTTTTTAAGGATGAGGAAACTAATGTTGAGAAGTTCTTTCTCACATTATCACATCTAACAGGTCTTCAAATCCAGGTATATTAGATAAAAAGTGAGACATCTAAGAATAAGAAAATGAACACTATATATTTTGATCCAACAGTCTGTAATCTTAAAGTCACCAAGGTAGAGATGATCAGAATCAAAGTTGTAATTAGTTCAGGGGAAATGGGAAGACCTACTTGTCTTATAAAAAAATTTTCTATAACCAATGATGTCTGAAATTTTGAAGTAAAGTATAATAGAAAGCACAGAAGTTTTTTTTTAGTAAATAAAGTATTGGGAGTAGGGAATAATAATACTAGCAAACATTTATTGAGTACTACCATGCACCAGATACTACTGAAAACAGTTCCAAGGGTCATTTCATTGTAATCCTAACAACTATGTAATTAAGGTATTATTATTTTATGCATATAAAGATTATGAAAACTGAGATCTAACAAGATTAAATAACCTTCCCAAGGTCACAGAGTTACTAAGGGTCCAAACCAGGACACCAACTCAGAGCTGTATGCCTCTAGAATCTGTGCTTCAAACTACTAGGCTAAACAACTTCTGGAAGGGAACCGATGATCCTAGCACAGGTGATCAAGTCATCATCTACCTTAGCTGGAATCCAAGATCTACAGAAGAGGATTCCCCAAGATAAAGTGAACACCTAAGCATCAGATCATTATATATATATATATATATATATATATATATATATATATATATATAAATTTAATGAGGCGGTACTAACACTGTAGCTAAGTTCTTTACCTGGATTATCTTATTTCTTGCTCAAAACAACCTATGGGATAGGTACTAATACTAACTTTATTTCAAAGTTGAGGAAACTGAGACTTAGGAAAATTTGCTGTTTTGCAGGATTTAAAACCTAGACCCTAGGAACCATCACTCTTAACCACTGTATGCTCCTTCAAGTCATATCTTTATGGGCTGAGATCTAATTCCATCTTTTGTAGTACTGACTTCGTAGTACCCTACTACAATAAAATCTTTTGCTCTTAACATCTGGACCAGTCTTGCATGTTGAGAAGTGGATGGAGTAGCCTCCAGCTCCTCCTAGTGGCCAAAATGGCCACTAACATTTACTAAAGAGTAGAGTATTGTGAATCACTGCAAACTAGGAACCACCAGCTTATGGGTTTGTCCAAAGTCCTGACAGGCATTAAACACCTGCAATCAAATTTATCCTAAACCTCGGAGGCCTCATTAAATGTCTGACATCTGGTATGCACCAGGGTACTTTAGCAACTGGGGAAGAGCAACATGCAGATTAAAATGATAAAATTACCCCCAAATTAGTTCAGCAGATGTGGATTGGAGACACCAGGAGTTTTGTTTTTCAGTTTCTTCCTTGCATTCCACAACAATAAATATCAATGCTTGTTATCTCAGCTAATTACACAGTTCTTCAGCAGTAAAGAAACTCCATTTTCCTTTCATTTCTGACACATAGCATTTAGATGCATCCCCTCTAATGACCCGCTTCCTTGTCTTTAAAGAATGGAGTGCTACTGCATCCAGCTAATAATTCAAAACTGAAAGCTGCTCCATCCTCCAACACTTATTCTTTTTAGGGTTAATTTTTAAATCATACCCTAATTACAGGAATTTACAGTCTTTAAAAAAGTAGCTATTTTCAGACCTGTTTACTAGACCACAATCTGAAACATCAGTCAAAAACAGCTTGAACTGATTGCATCCTTCTCTGGAACAGAATATCTAGCAGCAGAACATCCTATTGTAGCTGGCCCATCTACCCCATAATTAAGGTTGCATTGCAGCCCTGCTCCAAACTTATTTCTGCAGGAGAACAGCTAAGATCCGTTAGATGTCAGAATATGTGCTACTGGAATTGCATCCAATCTGTTGGTTAACATTACCAGAGCCAATGTAGTGTTGAATTTAAATCACGGAAGTGTTGGTGATGTGGCAACATGTACTCACAAAACCTTTAGTAAAGTCAATAATGACTGCCTTGCTTTCTGAGGCTCCACTTAAGAATCCTCTTCATAAGGCCCGGTCAAAGCTCAGTGAGGGAAACATATTGCTGTTAAATTAAAAAAAGACTTATGATGTTCATCAACTCAATATTGCACACTTAAAAGCCATAAAAACCAGCTTTTTGAATCGCAGGGGATTTTTAACCATAAGTTCATTTTTTTGCAATTATTCATACAAACAGATGATGTAATGTGCATTTTAAAAACAAGAAATCAACTTTAGGAATCAAGTGGGTCAAGGATAAGAACAGTGTGACTCAAAGAACTCAATGCCTCCTTTCAGATTAAAGTGAGAAACTCTAAAAACAAGAACAATATCAGAGAAAATCTTGATTTTTTTTTCTTTCTAAAGCATGTTTCATGGAAACAAAAAAACAGCAAGTGTTTTCAGAGGCTGCTATGTTTATATTATGTAACCTTATCTTGCTAATATAGCTTTATGTGTTTATCCTTCAAAAGTAAACTAATTAAACAGACCCAAAGAATTCCTCAAAGCTAAAACCAAAGAATACGATAGCAACTAACAAAGATTTGCAGAGAACCTACTACATGAAAAGCACTGTTTTGCCGTGAACTGCATAGTGATATAGAAAATTTGGCACAAACTGCTTGTCCCCAGTGTCTACTTTAAAAAAAAATTCTTTCCTCTAAAACGTGATCCCTTCTGCTGTCCCTTAGCTGACAGCCTCATGCCATCACAAAGCCTTCCAGCCTTAAGATCTAGAGTCCATTTTTGAAGCAGCACAGTGCTACCAAGGAGAGGCAGATAAAACGGACGGATCCCATCTCAGCATGCTAGGCACACAACTCCCCCCTCCCTAGATTTTATGAAATCACCTCAAAAACCCTCACATATAATACTCAGATAAGTTAGTCTTTCCTTTTAGCTCCCTTTCTTGAGAAATGTTTTAAGAATCTAGCCCATCCAAATGCTCTTTGTTTTCTCCCACAGAACCTGTGAATGAGTGTGATATTAAGTCAATAGAGACATACATAATTTATGAGGGTTTTTAAAAAAAATCATGCATTTCCAAACATAGTTTTTAGGGCTACAGCAAGCAATAAAAATGCAGAGAGCATCTTGCAGTAGAGACAGGCTTTGGGAACCCCCTACTGGCTTAGCCAGAGGAAAACGACCCCATTGGTTCACTTAGCAACAGCTGTGGGATCCAGATTACAAATTCCTCCCAAGGCAGTATGAATATGAGCTTGAAATATTCATCTCTCTTCCCAATACAAACTTGCTGATGCATTACTGCCTCAATATTTCTATAAACCAAAACACCCCACCCTCAGAGCAGAGCTAGTTGAATCCTAAATTCTTAGGACATAAAGTATACAATGCTCAGAATGCACATATGAAAAGATTTTCCTCTGGAATCTCAAAATCAGTTGGCAGTTGGTAGCAAGACCAAACACAAAGATAAAGTCAAAGATCCTATCACTATTTTTGGTTTTTGAATCTCAAAAAGTAAACATATTTGTGGTGGGATTAATAGTTTTCAGTGGGGAGCCATCTCCAGTAAAATGCAGGCATATTATTACACAATTTAGAGAATATCGTGTGTGTGTGTGTGTGTGTGTGTGTGTGTGTGTGTGTGTGTTTTAAATAAACAGCACCACAGAATTGGATGAAAACACACAGACGATATAAGAGCCAAATTCACAGTGACTGGAAAATGTCAAATATGGGTGAAGGTAAAACTCTTAACTGAAGCAGGAAATCTCCCTGACCACTTTGTGGGCAGGAACTGGAATACATGGGCGCTGGACCTAGCTGAGTGCTTCAGTGGCAGCAGGGACGAACTCCACTCACTTGAACTCACTACATTCTACCCCTCACAAGAGGGGGCACACAGGTGAGCAGGTGCAGGATTCAGGGCAAGCACTTTTGGGTGCCAGCAGGAATGAATTCCGTATTGCCCCCACAGCAGCGTCTAGGGGGACGCCTGCGATTCTTGAAGCCCCAGAAGGAGTGTTACAGAAGGAGTGTCACACTCAGTGCTCATTTAGCTTGCCATCTGCAGATGGCTTAAGTGTTAAGAGCTCAGCGGAGGGTCAATGTGACAGCCTTTTGCACCTGCACTGGAGTTCTTGTCCAGTGTCCAAGAGGAATGATGTTGCAGGAACAAATTGGAGATGGTAAATGTCGGGTGGGGGGTTTATTGCCAATGAAAGTGGCTCTCAGCAGGAAGAGGAGATGAAAAGGGGATGGAGTGGGGAGGTAACCTTCTCCTGGAGTCCAGTCCTACTCAGAGGGACTACTTTCCAAAGCTACACCATCAATCTATCCCTCTGAAGTCAAGCCTCTTCTCTCTGACATCCAACCATAATCTCTGACATTCTGTTGCTTCCCCTCTCCTCCTCTTTCTGCTGGAGAGCCTGGGGTTTTTAATGGGCACAGGATGGGGGACAGGGCAGGCCACGGGTGGTTTTGGAAAAGGCATTATTGAAGCAGGAAAGCAGGAATGTATGTTCTCATTTTGGGCCGCGGTGCCAGGCTTGAGGATGGGGCCCTCACTGGGGACCCACTCTCTTCTGCCAAGAATTTCCCTGCCTCCTGTTCCTATCAGAACTACTGGCCTCACCTGAGATTATGATGAAAGTGAAGTGTGAGTTTGATAATAGTCCACATTTTTATTTTAATTTCAGTTCAAGTATTGGTTATAATCCATTTTCCTGATATTACGTTGAGTGTCAGAAATACAAGGATGAAAGACAAATGTCCTGCCCTCAGGACATAGTCTAACGGGAGACTCCCATAGTCTGATGGGAGAGACATATTAGGTTGGTGCAAAAGTAATTGCAAAAAGTAAAACCAATCACTTTTGCACCAACTTAACACATGTAAATATGCAACCACCCAAAGCATAATTTATGCCATAATGGTATCTTGGTATCTTGCATTGTAAGTGCTCAGTAGATAATAATGAATTCTTATGCTAGAAAGAGACATTTTTAGGTTACAGATATGCTTACGAAAATAATTCCAACTCAGAGAAACTTTCCCAGGAAAGCAGCTTTATTCAAAAGACGAATACTGCAATATTATTTATAATAGTGGGCCATTTAAAACTATGTAAACATACAGCAACAGGAGATTGGTAATAAATTATGGTATGTCTAAATGATTGAATTTATAATGGCTATTAAAATCAATATTTAGTACAAAAATTTCTTCTTTAATATCAAGTGAAAAAAGCAAGATACACAGTTTTACATAGTATTATTATAACGTACTTATGTACAAAAAAGTAGGTAAGTTATGCCAAATATTAATAATAGTTATAACTATATAATAGACCTATAAATATTTTTTTCTTTTTCGGTATTTTTTTTAAATTTTACTTTAAGTTCCAGGATACATGTGCAGAACGTGCAGGTTTGTTACATAGGTATATGTGTGCCATGGTGGTTTGCTACACCTATTGACCTGTCCTGTATGTTCCCTTCCCTCACCCTCCACCCACCAACAGGCCCTGGTGTGTGTTGTTCCCCACCCTGTGTCCACATGTTCTCATTGTTCAACTCCCACTTATGAGTGAGAACATGCGGTATTTGGTTTTCTGTTCCTGTGTTAGTTTGTTGAGGATGATGGCTTCCAGCTTCATCCACGTCCCTGCAAAGGACATGATCTCATTCCTTTTTATGGCTGCACAGTATTCCATAATGTTTATGTACCACATTTTATTTATCCAGTCTGTCATTGATGGGCATTTGGGTGGTTCCATGTCTTTGCTATTGTGAACAGTGCTGCAATAAGCACATGTGTGCATGTGTCTTCATAGCAGAATGAATTATATTCCTTTGGGTATATACTCAGTAATGGGATTGCTGGGTCAAATGATATTTTTGGTTCTAGATCCTTGAGGAATCACCATACCGTCTTCCACAATGTTTGAACTAATTTACATTCCCACCAACAGTGTAAAAGTGTTCCTATTTCTCCACAGCCTCACCAGCATCTATTGTTTCTTGACTTTTTAATAATCACCATCTGACTAGCAAGAGATGGTATCTCATTGTGGTTTTGATTTGCATTTCTCTAATAATCAGAGATGTTGAGTTTTTTTCATATGTTTCTTGGCCACATAAATGTCTTATTTTGAGAAGTGTCTGTTTGTATCCTTTGCCCACTTTTTCATGGTTTTTTTTTTTTTTTTTTTTGTAAATTTGTTTAAGTTCCTTGTAAGTACTGGATATTCAACATTTGTCAGATGGGTAGATTGCAAAAATTTTCTCCCATTATGTAGGTTGCCTGTTCACTCTGATGATATTTTCTTTTGCTATACAGAAGCTTTTTATTTTAATTAGATCTCATTTGTCAATTTCAGCTTTTGTCACAATTGCTTTTGGCGTTTTCGTCGTGAACTTTTGTCCATGCCTATGTCCTGAATGGTATTGCCCAGATTTTCTTCTAGGGTTTTTATGGTTTTGGGTTTTACATTTAAGTTTTTAATTCATCTTGAGTTAATTTTTGTACAAGGCATAAAGAAGAGGTCCAGTTGCAGTTTTCTGCATATGGCTAGCCAGTTTTCCCAGCACCATTTACTGAATAGGAGATCATTTCCCCATTGCTTGTTTTTGTCAGGTTTGTCGAGGATCAGATGGTAGTAGATGTGTGGTGTTATTTCTGAGGTCTATATTCTGTTCCCTTGGTCTATATGTCTGTTTTGGTACCAGTAGTATGCTGTTTGGGTTACTGTAGACTTGTAGTATAGTTTGAAGTCAGGTAGTGTGATGCCTCCAGCTTTGTCTTTTTGCTTAGGATTTTCTTGGCTATACGAGGTTTTCTTTCATTCCATATGAAACTTAAAGTAGTTTTTTCTAATTCTCTGAAGAAAGTCATGGTAGCTTGATGGGAATAGCATTGAATCTATAAATTACTTTGGGCAGTATGGCCATTTTCATGATATTGATTCTTCCTATCCATGAGGATGAAATATTTTTCCATTTGCTTGTGTCCTCTCTTATTTCCTTGAGCAGTGGTTTGTATTTCTCCTTGAAGAGGTCATTCACATCTCTAGTTAGCTGTATTCCTAGGTATTTTATTCTCTTTGTAAAAATTGTGAATGGGAGTTCATTCATGATTTCACTCTCTGCTTGTCTATTGTTGGCATAAAGGAATGCTTGTGATTTTTGCACATTCATTTTGTATCCTGAGACTTTGCTGAAATTGCTTATCAGTTTAAGGAGTTTTGGGGCTGAGATGATGAGGTTTTCTAAATATACAATCATGTCTTCTGCAAACAGAGACAATTTGACTTCCTCTCTTCCTATTTGAATATGCTTATTTCTTTCTCTCGCCTGATAGCCCTGGCCAGAACTTCCAATACTATGTTGAATAGGAGTGGTGAGAGGAGGCATCCTTGTCTTGTATCAGTTTTCAAAGGGAATGCTTTCAGCTTTTGCCCATTCAGTATGATATTGGCTGTGGGTTTGTCACAAATAGCTCTTATTATTTTGAGATATGTTCCATCAGTACCTAGTTTATTGAGAGTTTTTGCCATGAAAGGACGTGGAATTTTATCAAAGGCCTTTTCTCCATCTATGAGATAATCATGTAATTTTTGCCTTTAGTTTTGTTTACATGATGGATTACATTTAATGATTTGCAAATGTTGAGCCAGCCTTGCCTCCCAAGGATGAAGCTGCCTTGATCGTGGTGGATAAGTTTTTTGATGTTCTGCAGGATACAGTTTGCCAGTATTTTTTTTTTAGGATTTTCACATTGATGTTCATCAGGGATATTGGTCTGAAGTTTTCTTTTTTTGTTGTGTCTTTCCAGTTTTGGTATCAGGATGATGCAGCTCTCATAAAATGAGTTAGGGAGGAGTCCCTCTTTTTCAATTGTTTGGAATATTTTCTGAAGGAATGATACAAGCTCTTCTTTATATTTCTGGTAGAATTCAGCTGTGAATCCGTCTGGTCCTGAGGTTTTTATGGTTGGTAGGCTATTAATTGCAGCCCCAATTTAAGAACTTGTTATTGGTCTACTCAGGGATTCGACTTCTTCCTGGTTTAGTCTTGGGAGAGTGTATGTTTCCAGGAATTTATCCATTTCTTCTAGATTTTCTAGTTTATTTGCACAGAGGTGTTTATGGTATTCTCTGACGGTAGTTTGTATTTCTGTGGGGTCTGTGGTGATATCTCATTTATCATTTTTTGTTGTGTCTATCTGATTCTTCTCTTTTCTTCTTTATTAGTCTAGCTAGTGGACTATTTTGTTACTTTTTTCAAAAAACCAGCCCCTGAATTCATGGATTTTTTAAAGAGTTTTTCATGGCTCTATCTCCTTCAATTCTTCTCTGACCTTAATTATTTCTTATCTTCTGCTAGCTTTTAGATTAGTTTGTTCTTGCCTCTCTAGCTCTTTTAATTGTGACGTTAGGGTGTCAATTTGAGATCTTTCAAGCTTTCTAATGTGGGCACTTAGTGCTATAAATTTCCCTCTTAACACTGCTTTAGCTGTGTCCCAGAGATTCTGGTACATTGTCTCTTTGTTCTCGGTGGTGTCAAAGAACTTCTGGATTTCTGCCCTAATTTCATTATTTACCCAGGTGTCATTCAGGAGCAGGTTGTTCAATTTCCATGAATTGTGTGGTTTTGAGTGAGTTTCTTAATCCTGAGTTCTAATTTGATCACACTGTGGCCTGAGAGGCTGTTATAATTTCAGTTCTTTTGCATTTGCTGAGGAGTGTTTTACTTCCACTTATGTGGTCAATTTTAGAATAAGTGCCCTGTGGCACTAAGAAGAATGTATATTCTGTTGATTTGGAGTACAGACTTCTGTAGATGTCTACTAGGTCCACTTGATCCAGAGCTGAGTTCAAGTCCTGAATATCCTTGTTAATTTTCGTTCTCATTGATCTGACAGTGGGGTGTGAAAGTCTAGGTATGGGTGTCTAGGTCTCTTTGTAGGTCTCTAAGAACTTGTTTTATGAATCTGGGTGCTCCTGTACTGGGTGCATATATATTTCAAATAGCTCTACTTGTTGAATTGTTCCCTTCACTATCATGTAATGCCCTTCGTTGTCTATTTTGATCTTTGTTAGTTTAAAGTCTGTTTTGTCAGAGACTAGGATTGCAATCCCTTTTTTTTTTTTTTTTTTGCTTTCCATTTGCTTGGCAAATTTTCCTCCAACCCTTTATTTTGAGCCTATTTGTGTCTTTGCATGTAAGATGGATCTCCTGAATACAGGACACCAATGGGTCTTGACTCCTTATCCAGTTTGCCAGTCGGTGTCTTTTAATTGGGGCATTTAGCCCATTTACATTTTTAGTATTGTTATGTGTGAATTTGACCCTGTCATCATGATGCTATTTGGTTATTTTGCATGCTAGTTGATGCAGTTTCTTCATTGTGTCATTGGTCTTTATATTTTGGTGTGTTTTTGCAGTGGCTGATGCCGGTTTTTCCTTTCCATATTTAGTCTTTTCTTTTCTGTTCTTTACTTTTTTCTTCTTTTCTCTTCTTTTGAGACAGAATTTCACTCTTGTCACCCAAGCCAGAGTGCAATGGTGTGATCTCAGCTCACTGCAACCTCTGCCTCCTGGGTTCAAACTATTCTCCTGCCTCAACCTCCCGAGTAGCTGGGATTACAGGGGCCTGCCACCACACCTAGCTAATTTTCATATTTTTAGTAGAGACAAAGTATCACCATGTTGGCCAGCCTGATCTCAAACTCCTTACCTCAGGTGATGCACCTGTCTTGGCCTCCCAAAGTGCTGGGATTACAGGTGTGAGCCACCACACCTGGCTTTAGTGCTTCTTTCAGGAGTTCTTGCAGGGCAGGCCTGGTGGTAATGAAATCCCTCAGCATTTGCTTTTCTGGAAAGGATTTTATTTCTCCTTCACTTGTGAAGGTTAGTTTGGCTGGATATGAAATTCTGGGTTAAAATTCTTTTCTTTAAGAATGTTGAATATTGTCCCCCAATCTCTTTTGGCTTGTAGAGTTTCTGCTGAGAGGTCCACTGTTAGTCTGAAAGGCTTCCCTTTGTAGGTGACCTGGCCTATCTCTCTTGCTGCTCTTAACAGTTTTTCCTTCATTTTGACCTTGGAGAATCTGATGATTATGTGCCTTGGGGTTCATCTTCTCATGGAGTATCTTAATGGTGTTCACTGTATTTTCTGAATTTGCATGTTGGTCTGTTTTGCTAGGTTGGGGAAGTTCTCCTGGATAATATCCTGAAGAGTGTTTTCCAGCTTGTTTCCAGTCTCCCCATCTCCTTCTGGTACTCCAATCATAGGTTCGGTCTTTTTATGAAGTCCCATATTTCTTAGAAGCTTTGTTCATTCCTTTTCATTCTTTTTTCTCTAGTAAGGTCTGCATGCCTTATTTCGGCAAGATGGTCTTCAAACTCTGATATCCTTTCTTCCACTTGGTCAATTCGGCTATTGATACTTGTGTATGCCTCACAAAGTTCTCGTGCTGTGTTTTTCAGCTCCATCAGGTCATTTATATTCCTCTCTAAACTGGTCATTCTAGTCAGTAATTCCTCTAATCTTTTATCAAGCTTCTTTGCACTGGGTTAGAACATGCTCCTTTAGCTCAGCATAGCTTTTTATTATTCATCTTCTGAAGCCTACTTCTGCCAGTTCATCCATCTGATCCTCCATCCAGTTCTGCACCCCTGATGGAAAGATGTTGTGATCATTTGGAGAAGATGCACTCTGGCCTTTTGGGTTTTCCGCATTTTTTTCGTTGATCCTTTCTCATCTTTGTGAGTTTGTCTAGTTTCAGTCTTTGAGGCTGCTGACCCTTGGATGGGGTTTTTGTGGGGGATTTGTTGTTGTCGTTGTTGTTGATGATGATGATGATGCTGCTATTGTTGCTTTCTGCTCATTTGTTTTTCTTTCAATGATCAGGTCCCTCTTCTGTAGGGCTGCTGCAGTTTTCTGGGGGTTCACTTCAGGCTCTATTCATATGATTCGCTCCAGAGCCTGGAGATGTCACCCAAGGAAGCTGGAGAACAGCAAAGATGGGTGCCTCCTCTTTGTTCTGGGACCTCTGACCTTAAGGGGCACCAACCCGATGCCAGTAGGATGGCTTCTGGTGTGTTCCTCACTGGGGGAAAACCCACTCATCTGGGCTGCCCAGATTCCTCAGAACTACCAGGAGGAAAGGCTAACTCTGCTGGTCCGCAGAGACTGCAGCCACCCTCCCCCTCGGGGCTCATGCCCAGGGGGATCCAGGTTCTGTCCCTGAGCCTCTGGCTGGAGTTATTGGAGTTCCTGCAGGGAAGCCCCATCCAATGGGAAGGATGGGTCAGGGTCAGGCCCGAAGAGGCACTCTGGCCACAGACTGCCACAACTGGTGTGTTAGGCTGTGGGGGACAAGTCTTAGGATCAAGCCATCCAGCCTCCCTGGCTCCAGCAGGGGAAAATCACAGCCTGGGACTATAGAGATAGTTGCCACCCTTCCCCCACCCAGGGAGCTTGGGCAGTTGCAAGTCCCAGTGCTGGCTGCTGCCCCTCCCCGAAGCAGCCCAAATGGCTTAGATGGCAGGCAGCCACAGTCCCATGATGCTGGTCACCCCTCTGCTTGGAAGTTTAGTAGGCTTAAGCAAATTCCAGCTGAGAGGCTAATAGTCTGCGCGTTCCAGGGTTGGGACGCTAGGTCCCGGTGGTGTGGGTTTGCGAGTGGGATCTTTCACTCCATGGGTTGCAAAGTTCCGTGGAAAAAGTATGGCCTCCCTGCCCGGGTAGCATGCTCACTCACCAGCTTCCTTGGCTGTGGAGAAGGGGCTCCCCCACCCCATGTGGCTCTCAGGTGGGCCACTGCACCACACTGTTCTTCCTTCTCTTCATGGGTCACGTCAGCCTCCTAGTCAGTTCTGATGAGAGAATCTGGATTCTTTGGTTGCTAGTGAAGGATTCACATGCTTATTATGGTTTTTTTTTTTGATGGGTGCCTCTGAACACCACTGTTTCTAGTAGGTCATCTTGGCTCCACCCCCAATTATACTATTTTGTATTCTCATTAGCAGTATATGAGGGTTCAGTTCCTCCACTTTTTTGTCAGCACTTGATATGCTTGGTCTTTAGTTTAATCCATTCTAATAGGTATGTGGTGTTATTTAATTGTGGTTTTAATTGGCATTTTTAAATAACTAACATTATTATTTCATTTGCTCATTTGCCATAAAGGTATATTTTATTTGGTGAAGTATCTATTCAA
Organism: Symphalangus syndactylus; assembly: GCF_028878055.3. Classification (NCBI taxonomy): domain Eukaryota; kingdom Metazoa; phylum Chordata; class Mammalia; order Primates; family Hylobatidae; genus Symphalangus; species Symphalangus syndactylus. Next base: position 52,318,559 of record NC_072441.2, on the reverse strand, counting down.
ATCTTTTGACTATATTTAATAAGCAAATTGTTTCTCTTCCATTGAGTTTGGGGAGGATATAAATTAATAATATATTTTTAAATTTTCTTTTTGTCATTGGTTGTTACAATTGGATTATAGGCTTGGTTTGGTGGATGACACCTGGAATCTCAGCGCTTTGGGAGGCTGAGGAGGCAGGATCACCTGGGGCCAGGAGTTCGAGATCAGTCTGGACAACATAGTGAGACTGAGTTTACACAAAAAAATTTAAAAATTAGCCAGGTGTGGTAGCATATGTCTGTAGTCCTAGCTACTTAGTGGGCTGACGTGGGAGGATTACTTGAGTCCAGGAGTTTGAGGCAGCAGTGAGCTATGATTGTGCCACTGAACTTTAGCCTGGGTGACAGAGAGAGAAAAAACAAAAAATGGGTGTCTCAAAAAAAAATTTAAATTAAAACACCCAATTAATTGGATTATGATGAACTGTGTTTGTTATAGCTGTCTTCATGTTTCTTGAATTTGGGGTTCATTGTGCTTCTTGGATCTGTGAGTTTACTGTTTTTATCAAATTTGAAAATTTTCAAACTTACTTTCTTCAATATTTTTTCTGTCTCTCTCCTTGCTTTGGCCACTTAACTTACAAGCATATTAGACCACTTGAAATTGTCTCATATCTATATAGTCCATTTTTTTAAAAAAATTATCCTTTATTTTTGTGTTTTATCTTGATGGTTTTTATTTTCATGTCATCATGTTTACCAATATTTACATCTGTAATGTTGCATTTGTCATTAATCCCATCCAATATATCATTCCCCTCACACATTTTAGTTTTCCTTTCTAGAAATCCCATTTTTGTCTTTCTTATAAATTCCATTTCTATACTTAATATTTTAACATATATAATAGTTATATAAGTGTTTTATGTCTTTATTTGCTAATTGTAATATCTATGTTGGTTCTGGTTTTCAGTTGATATTTCCTCTCATTATAAATCATATTTTTGTACTATCTTGCCAGTTTATAATATTTTATTGAATTCCTGACATTGCAAACTTTACTTTGTTGGATGTTAAATGTTTTTGGATTCCTATAGATATTCTTGAGCTTTTTTCTTGATACATGAGTAATTTATTTGGATACTGTTGGAGCTTGCTTTTAAGGTTTGTTATGCATGACTGGAAAGGTGTTTTAGCCTAATTATTTCCTACTATTGAAGACAGGTCAGTGTGCTTTACCCAGTGTTCCATGAAACATGAGATTTTTCCAGTTTGGCTGGTGGGAATGGGTGCTATGTCCAGCCTTGAGTCACTTCTAGGCAATGCCACCTTTAGTCTATTTAGGCAGTTTTTTCCTCTGTCCTTGGGTGGTCTCCTCATACATGGGCACTCAGTAGCACTCTGCTAAAGACATGGAGGGGCTTGCTGTTGACTTCCGGAGTTCTCACTCCGTGAAGCTCTCTCTTCTCCAGCAGACTAGAGACTCTCAGCTCTGTCTCTTCAACTCAGAGAATTGGTCCGGCTCTGCCTAGATTCTGCCTCCATATACTATGTCCTGAAACACTCTTGAAGGCAATAAGATAGGAAAATAACAGGGCTCACGTCATTTTCTCCTGTCTCTCGGAGATCATTGTCCTACATTGCTCGATGCTAGTGTTTTGATAACTTTTATTTCTAATATTTTGTCAATTTGTTTATTTTTCAGGTTGGGTGAAGTGTATGTCCCTAAGTGTATTCATTTTGCTTCTAAATGATAACTTCGTAAGCCTCAAATTCTAAATAATGAATAAAATATTCCCATAGCAACTGTTATGTCTAACCAACCATGTAGACCCAAATATTCCTTTGTAAAATACTTCACATAAGAAAACCTAAAAACAAAAACAAAACAAAAAAAATGATGGGGGCGCAGTGGCTCACGCCTGTAATCCCAGCACTTTGGGAGGCTGAGACGGGCGGATCACGAGCTCAGGAGATCGAGACCATCCTGGCTAACACGGTGAAACCCCGTCTCTACTAAAAATACAAAAAATTAGCCGGGCGTGGTGGCAGGCGCCTGTAGTCCCAGCTACTCGGGAGGCTGAGGCAGGAGAATGGCGTGAACCTGGGAGGCGGAGCTTGCAGTGAGCCGAGGTAGCGCCACTGCACTCCAGCCTGGGTGACAGAGTGAGACTCCGTCTCAAAAAAAAAAAAAAAAGATGGCTTCAACCAGAATTGCTTTTTTTGTTGTTGTTTTTGTTTAAGGAGCATTGCTTTGAATAAATATTTCTCACTTTATCTTTTGAAAAATTGCCTTTTAAAATTAATATTTTAATACTATTCTTGAGTAGCTATGTTTATTAAAGCACTAGATATTAATTTTGATTTTTCATTGCCAACTTAAAGCTGTTCTCAATAGACTATAGAGATAAATTCAGAAACTATTGGTTTTACATTTTATTCTTTTTTGAAATTTAGGATACTTCTCTGCAAACTTAATTTTAGAAAAATATTTGAATATTTTTTAAAAGCGCAATAAAGCAATGGCAATATTTTCTAATAACACATAATTTTTGTGTGGAGAAAACATACTGACTTATAAACCTTCAAATCAGTTGCTTAGACTATACCTGCAGGTAAAATGAGCTATTTGGCCTGAATTGACTGCTTGGTTGCTTCAAAATCCCTGAAAATTCAGTTAAATTGGTTGGATCATTACATAGTATGAAACTGGCAGATTGCTTAATCAAAGATGGTTGAATTGGCTGTATGTGCAGCTATAACATGAATCTGGGAATAGTAGTCTCATGCTGGGTGTTAAGGGTACTAGAAAGAACTAAGAAAACATTTGTGAATATTTTTTATCCTATAATAATGCTGTTTTTCATCAAAGGACTTTGAAGTTACAATAGTATTAATCTCCTTAAATCTAAGGTGTCTATGTCATTAGAGAAATGATGCTGGGTACTTGCAAATTGTCCATGGCATGTATTATAGACATAATAGTAAATGAGAGGAAATCACAGCTAGAACTTAGAATTATCCCATTTACACAATAAATAGAACACCTGTTATAACTAAATTAAACACACACCAGCAAGAAACTGGCCCAATCTTTACCCAAGGACCACTGAAAAGCTTAAACAGAAACCTCACATGGCATTCAATAAATAGATTAGTATATTCATGCTAGATTTATAAAGTATACCTCAGCACTTCTTGTCACTGAAAAGTCAGTAAGCGTTACAGTTACCAATAGACCTGCTTAAAACTTCTTCCTAAAAGAAGGAGGTTTTTGCTTAGGATGTTATTTGGGGGATTAAAAGATTTAGACAAAGCTTAACTGGGAAGAATAGTATATTTTCTTTGAAATCTTGTAGTTTAAAGCTGAGTTGACAATTGCACATTCACTAGTTTAGTTCCTTTCCTAACTCTGAATGGTTTTGCTAAGAAAGAAGAATGCAGGCCGGACTGAGAGCATTAGAAAAGAAATATCATGATATAAAATGAGGGCTGAGGTAAAGGTGAGGGTAAATGACTATCCAAATGTGAAATCTCATAGATCCAATTAACTTTAGAGTTAGAAAATAGTTCAACAGCCGGCTCATATATTCCCTAATTTTGCAGATATTCTAGGAAGTGAAGCGACTTCACATGAAGACAGGATAAAAGTCCACCCAAGCAGATCGATTGTTAGTAGTTCTCAGAGACTTACCAGGTAGATCACCAAATTTGTGGACACCGATAGGTCCTCCTCCCTGAGGTTCAACAGGGTTTCTAAAGGTGAGGGAGGCTGGCTGTGGCTGGCAGCACGCAGTGCTTCTTTCTGCCTCTACATAGTGTGGCTGGCACTCTTTCTATCTTCCAAGGGACTTTGCTGAGAAAGCTCCAATGCTTCCCATCACTGTAGATCTAATGTTTCAGAGAAACACAAAGTGACTGATGCTTCCAACATAAATTCTTGATTTCTTAGACTGGGGAAGGGAACTTAGGGGCATGGTTAAGAGCACTGACTTAGGTGTGAATCACACTGATTGTTTTGTGAAATTGTACGAGCTATTTTACTTCTCCAAGGCTTACTTTCCTGATGTGAATAAATCAATAATTGTTCCAATTTCATAATACTGAGAAGGAATAATCACATGTAAGGTGCTTAATCCAGTATCTGTCAAAAAATATTATCCGTTGTCACAATAAAACAGGATTGCCCATCCCCTATGTTTCTTTTCCTGGAAGAGCATTGTTGTCTGGTAGACCCTTACTTTACTCTGGATTCACAACGGGGGGAAATGACATTTTTATAGATTACAAATGTTTTGGGTCAGCCATGGAAAAAATGGTCACGCATCAAGTGTGAAGTATTGTAAACACATCATAATGAAATCAACACCATATTATTACAAACTTCTGTTTCATATTTATCTGGGGTCACAGGTTTCTCAAACAACTGTGGGCTTGAAAATATAGTGTCAATGGAGCTTCAATGCCAGTCCAATGGTGATGGCAATGACCCATAAGATTCTCGAATTGGGACGGGGCGTGGTGGCTCATGCCTGTAATACCAGCACTTTGAGAGGCCAAGCTAGGCGGGAGTTGGAGACCTGAGGTCAGGAGTTTGAGACCAGCCTGGCCAACATGATCATACCTCGTATCTACTAAAAATACAAAAATTAGCCAGGCGTGGTGGCTCACACCTGTAATCCCAGCTACTTGGGAGGCTGAGGTAGGAGAATCGCTTGAATCCAGGAGGCGGAGGTTGCTGTGAGCCGAGATCATGCCACTGCATTCCAGCCTGGGCTACAAGAGCAAAACTCCATTTCAAAAAAAAAAAAAAATGTGGAATTGGGTAAAATGTCTTTCTGCACTTCTTTACCCTCTTCACATCCTCTTTTTCCTCAAACAGGCTGGATTCAAAGAAGGGCTGGGAGCCGTGTAGCTAGTTGGTAACAGCTCCTGAAAACTCAATGTAGCAGTGTAATAGGAGAGAATGAAATGGTAAAAGAGAAAAGTTTGAGAATCACTGAATTAATTCAGTCAAGTGTCTCTTTGCTTCCTGTACTAGAACTAGAGTCAATGTATGTTGGAATAGTAATCACTTATATAAATTATGTTTCTCTTATTTCTGTTTAAAGAACTTTGAGTGAATGAATTATTAAATTATCGAATGAAGGTGAGCATGATATAAACAAATTTATTCTTCCCCATAAGATTTGCTTGGACATGGTGCAAAATGAATGGCTCTCAGCCTTCAGAAAGAGTGTTCCCTGCACAGTGTGCCTCCCTTTTTCTGCTGTGCCACATGTGACAAGAAAACACAATTAAACTTTCAGTTGGGTTTTGCATTTTTCTGATCTTCTAACAACTGGGTGTCAGATATCTCAACGCATAACCACCCACTCACAACAAGATTATACATTAGACTCTTTGTTATCTACTTTTATGAAGGATTTCTGAATGCTAAAAGGAATAAATTAACTGTGCCAAATCTGTAATAAAGTTGTTCTCTCTATCTGATTGTTAATATTTCCATGATTGTACAGTAATCCTCATCAAGGACAAGAGTGTTTACATTATCCTAAAAGAAGGACACTGAAAGTTATATAAAATGCATTTGATTCTTGGAGCTATATATCCACATTTGCTCTAGACTAAATATCATAATAGTATCTAATAGCCAGGTGTAAAATAACTACTAGAATAAATCTTTCCAAATATAATGAGAATATAAACCAGGAATGCAAAATCAAATAAAACCATTTTATTTAAATTTCTCAGATTTTAATAATCTGATACCTAGGTTTTCTTCTAAGTGCTGTTATAGTGTTAATATCCCTGTGTCCACACTTGGTAAAAAGGTATTTGCTGGTGACTGCCTGTGAGCAGAGAGGTTCGTCTTTTTCAACATTAACTCCATCACCAATGAGAGTGACTGGCACACATACTCAAAACATACTTGTTTATTATTGAATCAAATAGTACATAAATCATAAACTGTGAATTATGGAGATTAATATATATTTTAAATAATAGCTACAATGTTTGGAATAGTCTCAATGGGTAGGCTGCTTCCATGTATATCGTACCTTTTCAAAGTCATAAATACACAATAATATGTTAGCATGATCACTTTGAAGATTTGAAGATGAGGAAACTTTTAAAATATCTTTAAAATTTTCAATTTAAAAATGATTTAACATAATTTGTGCAGAAAGGCAGAGGATATATCATGCAATCTGTTACCTGTGACCACTCTGATTTCATCCCCAGCACTCTTCCCCTCCCTCATTCACATTGCTCCAATCATCCTGGCTTCCCTGTTGTTCTTGAAGACACCAAGTTTAATGTTGGCTTAGGGTATCTGTATTTACTGTTCCCTCTCCTGAGATATTCCTTCCTCTGTACCCGCAAGACTGGCTTCATCACTACTTCATATGTATCATTGTCTTCTCAAAGAGACAGTCACTGACTACCCTGCGTCATATAGCTGCCCCACTCTCTAGCCCCTTGCCTTCATACAGTTTTCTTCACTGTACTTGTTGCCATCATATTAAATATTCGCCCGTTTGTTTACTCTAGATCTCTCTCCACTAGAATATAAGCTCCAAGAGAGTAGACTTTGTCATTTTGTCATTTTCTTCACCACTGGCTCCTCCTGGTGTATAATAGTGCCTGGCACATAGTATCATTCAATAAGTAGATAAGTATTTCTTAAATAAATGACTCAATTGGTTGCTCTTATTTACTTAAAAATATATTTTACATGTGTTATGAATAAATTCATTTGGACTTTCTTAGTTCATTATAGATTACAAACAAAACTCCAAAACAATGGTCTATCTAATTCTGACTTTCTTGAGACATATTTTGAGAATATTTTGCAAAAATGATCACCAGTACTCATCACTGCTATGGATTTGCCTAAGGAGAAAAGGGATACCTCAATTTACTATGTTAACTTAACCCAGGAAATGTTGAGATATACAGAGCCCCACAATTCCAACACTCATCAGCCTTGCAAATTAAGTTTTTCATAAAAATTTTAGTGACCACAAAAGGTTATTGTGGGAAAAAAAATTCTAGTGATTGTATTTCTGTTGCTATGTGCCAGGCATTGTATTTAGTACTTGACATGTATTAACGTATTTAGTTCTCACTTCAGAGCTCTCTGAGGCACTATTATCATGCTATTTGTTATGAGCTGAATTACGTCCCCCTCAAAATTCATATGTTGAATTTCCAACCTCAGTACCTCAGAATGTGACTGTATTTGGAGTTGGGTCTTTAAAAAAATGAGTTAGGTAAAATGAACTCATATAGGTTATCTCTAATCCAATATGACCAACGTGCTTATTAAGAAGAGCAGATTAGGACTCAGACAACACACAGACTATGAGGCATTGTAGTAGTTAAGAGTTCTCCAGAGAAACAGAACCAATAGGATTTTATATACAGATGGTGGCTGACTTACAATGGTTTGATTTAGGGTTTTTCAACTTTATGATGGTGTAAAAAGCAATAGGTATTCATTAGAAACCATACTTCGTGTAGCCATGCACTATTCTGATTTTCACTTTCAGTACAATATTCAATAATTCATATGAGCTATTTAATATTATATTATATAACAGGCTTTGTGTTAGATGATTTTGCCTAACTGTGGGCTGAGGTAAGTGTTCTCAGTGCATTTAAGGTACGCTAGACTAACATATCCTCTTCAGTAGGTTATAAGCCCATCATAGGATATTTCAACTTACGATGGGCTTATCAGGATATAACCCCATTGTAAGTCAAGGAGATTTATTTGAAGGCTCTTAAGATTATGAAGGCTGCCAAAAAAAAAAAAAAATCTGCAGGGTGGGCCAGCAGGTTTGAGACCTAGGAAAGAAGCAATGTTGCAGATGAAGGTCCGAGGCAGTCTGCTGGCAGAATTTCCTCTTGCCCAGGGCAAGTCAGTCTTTTGTTCTATCCAGGCCTGCATCACCAAGAACAATATATTTTATTCAAAGGTCATGCATTTAAATGTAAATGCCATCCAAAAACATCCTCACAGAAACATTCTGAATAACATTTGACCAACTATCTGGGCACCATAGCTCAGCCAAGTAGACACATAAAATTAATCATCACAAGTCCACTCCATGTGAACTTGGTGCCCACACACATCTTTAACCATACAGTAATCCCCCCAGACTCGTTGTTTTGATTTCTTTGGTTTCAGCTACTCAAAGTCAACCATGGTCCTAAAATATTAAATTAAAATTCCAGAAATAATCAATTCGTAAGTTTTAAATTGCACACTGTTCCGAGTAGTGTGCTGAAATCTCACACCATCCCACTCTGACCCCGAGACGTGAATCCTCCCTTTGTCCAGCATATCCACTGTCTATTCTCTCTGCCCATTAGCCACTTAGTAGCTAACTTGGTTATCAAATCAACTGTCATGGTTTACAGTGCTTGTGTTCAAGTAACCCTTATTTTACTTAATAGTGGTCCCAAGGAGCAAGAGTAGTGATACTGGCAATTTGGGTATGCCAAAGAGAAGTTATAAAGTACTTCCTTTAAGTGAAAAAGTGGAAGTTCTTGACTTAATAAGGAAAGAAAAAAAAAATCATATGCTGAGGTTGTTAAGATCTGCAGTGAAAATGAATGTTCTATCTGTGAAATTGTGAAGAAGTAAAAAGAAATTCATGCATACTATTTATAGGTTTGGGATTATCCTCAGTTTCAGGCATCCACTGGGGGTGCTGGAACGTATCTGCCACAGATAAGGGGGCTACTGTACTTTAATCTCCAATAAAGACAATAACAAGGTCATACTTCCATCTAGCGTAACACAACTATCCTATGTACAACTGAAAATGCACTAACTCTTTTCCCAGAAAAGGATGTGAAGTCCTTACATGGTGTTTACTCTTCTAGATATCTTGTAATTTAAATATTATGATATGAAGTCAACAATACTTAATACTATGACATGAAGTCAATACATCTTATAATCACATAATAAGAGGAAAAGGGAAGGAAACAAAGATACTATATATTATATATATATATTAATACATACATATGTATGTGCATACATACAAACATATTGATAACAAAATAAGGAAGAAATACTTATGGCAATTACAGTACGTAGTTCTGTAACTGGTCACATGGTCATAGCTGAGATCCGTAATTACCTTATTTCACTGCCCATTCTGCATTCTAGCACCTCAGCTGGTCATAGTTCCTTCCCTGGCAGGGTGACCCAAACCTTCATTCCTGAAGGGTCTGGGCCATTAGCAGTTCTATCTGGATTGGATTATTTTTCCATTGATCTTAATCAATGTATAGTAATATAGTACAATATAGTAATACATTGATTAAGGTATAGTAATACTATGAGAAACCCTAAGGGATCTCTTGTATTAGACCGACTCTTACTTAGTATCAGTCCAATTTCTCCTTGGTATAATAGTTAGGATCAATCACCCCAGCTAACACAGTAACTCCTGTATTTGCCTATTGATTCAGAGGCATGAGTAGCCTAAAGTGGTTGGGTGGTAATCTTAACTGCTGGTTCAATGGGATCATTGTTATCTGTCCTGGTGGAAGCATTCCCCCATTTGGAACTGAGACCTCTAGGCAAGCAGAGCGTAAGGTCACAGGAACAGAAAGCAAATATTTTGCTAGTTGGTTATAAATGGTGCTGCTCCCATTTCTACCCCTTGATTCCTGGACATTTGAGTGTCTGCTGTGGAAGAAACAGCATGATATATTGCACACTAATTCAGAGTATGTACAGCCTTTTGCAGAATATTGACCCAGCCAGGCAAGGTACCACCCCTCAGATGTTGCTGTAACTGAGTCTTCAAAAGGCCATTCCACTATTCTATCAAGCCAGCTGCTTCAGGATGGTGGCGAACAGTTCACCATGTGTGGACACAGTGAAAAAGTGGCGATCCTTAAAAACAAAAACAAGAAGAGAGGACTCAGAAGAAACCAAACCTGCTGACACCTTGATCTTGGACTTCTAGCCTCCAGAATTATGGTCTATTGTTATAGCAGCCCCAGCAAACTAATGCACTATTTTGATAGCTAGCTAGCTAGCTAGCTAGATAGATAGATAAAAACCCTGAGACTCAGAAAAACAGATAAATTTGCCCAAAGTAACACAGATAATAAATGATTAATTCTTAACCTCAGAGCCCTCATTCTTGACCATTAGTTAAGAGAGCACCCAGTTACCTTATCTGCATAACTAATGTCAAGTACTTCTGTGGTTTTGATCATGCTCGGCACATTAGGTGGTCAACAATTAATAATTGGTGATAAATTTGTTCACCAGTCTATTCAAGGATTGTCAAGCAAATTAATATCTTGGAGGCATGAAGCTGTAAAGAAAAATACTTGTTCTACGTGTAAGAGGGAAGAGAATATGGAGCATTCTTTTCTTGAGTGACACAAAATGTAGAGAACATTTTTGAGAAAATTTTTACTTTACGAAGAAAATTTTGAAAACTTCCAATGACTTAGTGGTCCAAGCTGGCCCATGTGCTGAGGCTGAGGTGTATCCACCAGTCAACAGTGCAAAAAGCAAAAACAAAATCTCCAGGTGCTTCTGAATAGTTTCAGGAGCAAGGTGCCTCAGATTCTTAGCTGAGGTCAGGGCAGCTTCACACATTTGCTCCCTCTGAGAAAACAGTTCTTTTTAAAAGATTTGGCAAATGTTTCCTTGGAAAACTCTTCAGCTTAGTAATAGTTGGGGCTGTAATTTACTCAAAATGGACAGAGAACAGCTAAAGAAGAAGAGAAGCATCTTCATTCAGAATGTAAAATGTAAAAAACAATCGATACCAAGTGGGAAAGAGGGAAGATTTATATCTGAAAAGAGTAATTAGGTATTATCCCTCCCTAAACAACATATATTTATAATCTATAATACATAAAGCTATAAATATACTATATATACACATATATCTTTCCCAGATATTGAATATCTTTCGTGTATTATTGACTATTTCCCCACCCGTCTTGTATATGTAGAGCAATGCATTACTGGGTATATACCCAAAGGACTATAAATCATGCTGCTATAAAGACACATGCACACGTATATTTATTGCGGCACTGTTCACAATAGCAAAGAGTTGGAACCAACCCAAATGTCCAACAACGATAGACTGGATTAAGAAAACGTGGCACATATACACCATGGAATACTATGCAGCCATAAAAAATGATGAGTTCATGTCCTTTGTAGGGACATGGATGAAACTGGAAAACATCATTCTCAGTAAACTATCACAAGGACAAAAAACCAAACACCGCATGTTCTCACTCATAGGTGGGAATTGAACAATGAGAACTCATGGACACAGAAAGGGGAACATCACACTCTGGGGACTGTTGTGGGGTGGGGGGAGGGGGGAGGGAGGAGGGACAGCATTAGGAGATAGACCTAATGCTAAATGGCGAGTTAACAGGTGCAGCAAACCAACACGGCACATGGATACATATGTAACAAACCTGCACATTGTGCACATGTACCCTAAAACCTAAAGTATAATAAAATAAAAAATATATATATAAAAAAATTAACTTTTATTTTTCTAAAAAATAAAATTTCCTATTTACTATCAGACTAGCAATACTTTTTTTTTTTTTTTTTTTAAGATACAGAGTTTCACTCTGTCACCCAGGCTGGAGTGCAGTGGCACAATCATAGCTCACTACAGCCTCAACCTCCTAAGATCAAGCAATCCTCCTGCCTCAGCCTCCTGAGTAGCTGGGACTATGGTGTATACCACCACACCCAGATAAATTTTGTATTTTTTTGTAGAGACAGGGTCTTGTTATGTTCTTCAGACTGATCTTCAACTGGTCTCAAGTGATCCTCCCACCTCGGCTTCACAAAGCACTGGGATCGCAGGTGTAAGCCACCATGCCCAACCTGATCCTTAATTTTAAAAGCTTTTTGTGGAAGTGTACTTTGCACTGAGCTTGTGCTGATGATGAACGACAACCAAAGGGGTTGCCTCCTATATAGAGCAAGGAAATGCCTCCTATATAGAGCAAGGAAACTGTAAATAAAGCATCTCCCTTCCTGCCTCTTGGCCATTTACTTGATGTAATTAAGAAAGATGGCATTAGATGCTTGTATACTATCTGGAGCAAGGCAGCTGGACATGGTATATTAGGAGGAGAGTTATTTCAAGGAGTAAGGAGATTCACTTGAAACCATATTTCGCTAGGGAAGTGAGAGTACGAAGAGAGGGGATGAACAGTTCTAATTCTGACTCTGTTTTCAAATAACTGGAACCAGGGCCCACTGTATAATGTGTGGGGCACAGCGCAAGATGAAAACATTAGGGCTTTTGTTCAAAAATTACTAACACTTCCAAGACTGTGACAGCAGAGAATTAAACCAAGTGTCAGGCCCTGGTAGGCCTAGGAACCTGCATAACGAAACAGGTCACATACTGTGTCCAACGACCTGGATTCACAATTTATTTGTGAATTCAGGAACTGATTTGCTAAGTTAGCTTGTCTCCATGGTCCCATCCAGAATTTAGAATTCCACATCATGACAGTATAACACCTTATGTTTCTTATATGGAGAAGGTTATAACCTTCACTTGCTGTAACAGAATTTGATGATGTTTTTCTCTAAAAGTGAATTACTCACTAAAATATCTTCCAGTATTTATAGCATCCTTGCCTTAAAGAAAAAAATAATAATCTCATAAATGAAATTTTTGATGATTTCTATCACATATTTCTAAAGAAACACAAAGTAATCTTGCCTGTTAGAAAGAATTTGCGTAAGTCCTTCCAGAAGGAAAAAGAAAATGCAGCTATTACGTATTTTGAATCTTAAAGTTTAAAAGCAGATGTTATAGTTCTTTGGTTGTATTTAAGCCTTCATTAAAGGATACAAATTATGCCATCAAGCCACTTTGAGTTTTTTATGTTTTTGTAATATGATAATTAAATTAAAAGGTTTTCTCTCCAGGGAAGTATTGATTTTAGCACAATTCTCTCTCTCTAATATTAGAATCTGAATTCCTTTAAAGGGGGATGTGTTACATTATGACAGAAATATACAGGAGCATGAAATACCAAGAGAAAGAATGATGATAAGAAACGAAGAAAATAAAGGGGAAAGAGGAATGGAGAAAGGAAGGGGAAAAGGTAAGTTACTGTGATGCTATTCTAAGGAATGTTTACATTTTATATTAAAGAATATTCAAAAGTAAAATTATGTGACTGCAATGATGATTCAGAAGAAATAAATCGTGGGGAAAGAATCTATAAGACCTTTGAGAGGAGCTCTGGGCAATCATGAAGTCTGGGATCAGGCTTGAAGACATCTCCTAGGACTCAGTCTTCAGGTCGGCAATTCACTGCAGCAGACTGACAGCAGTGAGAAATGGGATTTCTGTACTGTCCACCGCAGGTTGTGATGTATTACAGACACAGATGTATTACAGATAGGTTATCCACCCTATACCTAGACTTCCATTTTCCCCTAGTAATGGAGCTCTAATTTTATTCTGTGGAAGCTGTGTGTAAAAATAAATATTAAATTATCCAGTATCCCTTAAAGGTAGGTGTGCTATGTGACTGGCTATTGAATTTGTGGTGAAATCTGGCCACTGAATTATAAACAAAACTCTTCATTATAGTTAGCACGTAATTCCTAATTGCTTAGTTCAGTAGGTCCATTTCCTGTAAGTTCTCTTTGGAGCAATTCACTTTACTTTTTATGTATCCTGAAACTCTGTCCTTCCTTAGCTTTCAAAATAAGATTCTGATTTTTTTCCCCTAATGTTTTAGCCACTCTTTTCAAATATCTATTACCACAAGTTTGGTTAAGATCTCAGTAATTTGGGGACTACAGCAATAAATTCTAAATTACCATCTCAGCCTTTGCTTCAAATATAGCTCTTCGGTTTGTTATACACTGAACATTTTCATATTTTTCTCTAATGGCATAGAACTAGTACAGTTTGAGGTTGAGAATATGACACAGAGAATTAGAGAATAATTATTATTCCTGTGACTGTATTATTCCCAGAATGATCTAGCAGGTAGACTTCAGAAACAGTGGTACATGTTACAATAAATAAACGTAGCTATAAAGTGCCACAGGAGGATGGAGGGAAGTGATTCTTGGAGATAATAGGAAAATTCATCAACGACTGGATGACGTTAAGGTGGGTCTTAAATGAGTAGGAGTTTGAAAGGCAGGCAGGAAGAACTCATCAATAGAAGGAAAAACATGAGCACAATTATAGAAAAATGAAAGTGCAACTGTGTTTGGAGAATGCTAAGTCAGTCTATGTGATTGGACTTTAGAGGAGGTGAAAAGTATGGAAGGTCATTCAGACCAGCAGTCTTCAAACTAGCCTGGGGCTACAGAAGAAAACTTCCAGAAAGTACTCTGGTATGGGTAGTGTTTTTGGTTATCAGTTTCTAGATACTAAATTCCTAAATCTATTCTTTTCTAAAACTGTCCACTTGAGAATATTCTTCCTTTCTAGAAGTCATACCTAATTTTCTTTCTTTCTGTTTTACAGTAGATGCTCTCTCACTTTAAAAAAGAGAGGCATAGCCCTTACACATCTGGAATTTTACTATGGCTAATTGCCTAGAGGGCAAATCCACCAGTAGCTAAACAAAGAGAAAATTAAAATATTTCTCATATATATATATATGGTGTGTGTCTGTGTGCTGTGTAATTAAAAATGCTGTATTCTTGTCAATGTTGCAATGTTCAGAATAATTTTGGGTGAGGTAGGGTTTATTTAATTTCCATTTAGTGACCTCAATCTCATCTGCCTCTGGTTGATCATCAAAGAATGCTTTGCTCCAGTGACTGTGTCTCATGGGAGCAAAGCAATGAGTCTATTAAGAAATGTGAAAACTTGTGATGCTTTATTTTATGCAAATGACAAGCTAGCAGCAAGGATGATCTATCTATTTACCTATCTGTGCACCCATCCTCCCAGCTATCACCTATCTGTCCATGTAATGATCTTAAAACACAGAAGGGAGATGATTCTCATGAAAATATGAATTTGTATGTTTATTTAAACTGAAAATAATGATTGACTTCACAATGAGGGCTGGCTTGATCAAATAGGTTATATGGCTGACATTTTCTATAAATTTCATGAGCTAAGTCTGTTAACTCCAAAGTTTTGACAAAAAAACTTACAATAAGTAAGAATAAAGCACTTCATCAAAAATTGTTGTCATAGCAAAGGTTTATTAAAATTAGCAATATTTAAATTTACCTAACCTTTTCTGTTAAACAAGGTGCCTCTAAAGTGAAAGAGTAAAAGATGAGTCACTGTCATTGAATAAGTTTTGGTAGAATCTGTGCTATTTTCCAGAAACTAAAGAGAAGAAAAACTCCGTGTGACAGTCACTTAGACAGCAGCTAAGTCTGTAGCTTAGCTCTTCTTCCAGGAGAGACCCTGTCCTAAGAAGTGTAGTTAGCAGGCAGCCCCCGACTGCCACATCTTCAGATCCACTGCGATTTCCATGCAAACATCCTACTTTCCCCCAGACTGCTCTCAGCCAGTGACAGCCTGGCAGAGGTACCAGAGCTGGGGGTCACTTCTGCCAAGCCAGGATCCATAACAGAAAAGTTTTGCTCCGGTAATCTCTTTGGCCTAAGACTTTTTGAGAATTGTGCTGTATTCTGAGGCCCTTTGAACCCACTTTCTTCTCCTTCCACCTCTCCCCTCATAGATCCAGACCTGCATGGCAGTCTGAAACCTTTCTCTGGCCCTCTCTTCTTTATCTCTTCTACGCATAGTTTCTATCAATCTTTGACATTTCTAATTTTATCTTGGAGTCTGCCTCCCAATCTGAGACACACTAATACCAGGGCATCAAATCCTTTTCTGATTATTTACTTTCAACAAAATTGAGAGAGGATCTAAGCAAAAGATCCTTTGCTAAATAATAATTTTAAAAACTGGTAATACATCCAGGAGTAAGTTAAACAGAGTAAAAGTAATCTCATTCCCCTAGTTTGGAATTAGCTTAGAAACTCAGGCCTAGGCCAACTGTGTGACAAAATAGTCACAGGGATTGGTTCAGGATAGGCATAAATTTCAATTTGAAGAAATGAGACACAAAGAGAATGTTGGGTATTCTGGAAAAGGGTTTTCCTATTCTTAAAAAAGTAACCATTGGAAAAGATAACTTCCTGTTTCCTTTCTATACCATGTATGTGGATACAAAATTAAAAGCCACCAAGTCACTTTCATACTGTAAGGAAAGGAAGCCAATAAGCAAAATGCTCACAGACCAGGGAACTGCAGAGAAACACGGGTGGAGCAACCAGATTAAGCTGATCTTAAAGCCCGCTCTACTCAGTGACTTCCTAGTTAAATGAGGATACATTTTCTCTCCATTTAAACCTGCTAGAGTCAGTTCCCTATCACGGCCAAATGCATCCCACTTGAGTGTTAGCCTTCCGTGCCTCCACTTACATTGGAACCTGCCTGGAATCCACCTTGCCCCAGCTCCCTCCCATGTGCAGTGGATCCTGTCCTTTATGTCTCAGCTACTTTCCTGGAATGGGCATGCAGTTGTTTATGTGGACGCCGGGCTTTGCCTCTGCCTCAGCCTCCCACTTCTTATATTTCCTCTGTGGAAAGGGACCAATTTGGACGTGAATACCAGCCTGAATCAAAGTCTTCTACCTGGTCGTTTATTGGACTTTCTGCTTCTTTGTTTACCCAGCTACATTTCTGTCTCTAGCCCCTACAACTACCCTGTCAGTTAACGCTTTTGCATCTCCGTGGATCGTTAAGATTTCAGAGACTATGGGCATATAAAGACAGACATATAAAATAATTAACTTTTAAGCTTATTCTGCTAATTTTCACTAATATATGCAAGTGTACATATTTGCATATATATTTTTGCACACATGCACATATATATGGACATAGAGACATATCTATATAGAGAAAAATGCCTTTCTATATATTTATGTCTGAATATCACATTTGAAAGTTCTTACTATGATAAATCCAGTGTATCACAGGTGAACTAATCTAAATAAAGAACTAATCCGAATAAAGAGCTGATACAGGGGTCTCCTAGGCCCCTGCTGTCTCATGAGACGTTTTCATTTCTGAAACTTGGGGACAATCTGGGGACAGTTCTAGAAGATGAGTCAGTGGGGTGATTGGAGGCCTATGCCAGCAGCTATTTAGCAATTATTATCAAAGTATTTAAATGATTTGTTTTTCCTACTGGCATATGTCTCTAGATAGCATCAAATAGTTTAATAACAAGTATGGCTGTACTAGTGCAAACCTCCCTGAATATGAACACTACTTATGACAATTTGAAGCCTGGTATCTTGAATTTCTATTAGTTCTACTGATGTTATTTATGTTTTAGGTTTCCTAATTCTTCTGCTGTTCCTAGCTTCGTATGTCCTCCAATATCCCCACCTTTGTCACTCACTATAAAGGAGGTAATAAAAACCATATTGATTGAGTCCCTTAGAAGTTCACACTATCCCCAACCAAGTTCTGGTAATCGCTCACAATTCCTAAAAAAAAACAAAAAAAAAAAAACCAACACCAACAACAACAAATTCCGGTAAGTTTCAACAACTCATCTTGGAAGCTCTTCTTTCTTGCTCACTACAGCCCAGACGCCCTGGTTTTCTTTCACTTCCTCCTATGCATTAAGCTTTTTCCCATCTCTGGGCCCTTGCATGTGTTGTTTCACTCAGCCACAATCTACTCCCCTTTGCCTGGTTTGTTCTTATTTTCTGGGTCTTAAGTCGTGCTTCACTGTCTACTCAATTTAAAATAGATGCTCCATATTACTCCCTCTCTTACATCACAGCACTTCACACAATTTGTAATTAAGCACTGTTATGGGCTGAATTGTGTCTCCTTTCCAAAAAAGACATATGTTGAAGTCCTAACCCTCAATACCTCAGAACGTGACCTTATTTCACTATGGGGTCTTTATAGAGGCAATCAAATTAAAATGATGTCATTAAGCTGGGCCCTAATCCAGTAAGACATGTGTCCTTGTGCAGAAGGGAAATTTGGACACAGAGACACAGAGGGAAGACAATGTGAGGGCACACAGGGAGAAGATGTCCACGCAATTGGAGTGATGATCTACAAGCCGAGGAATGCCGAGGATTGCTGGCAAACACCAGAAGCTAGAAGAGGCAAAGAAGGATTCACCCCTAGAACCATCAGGGAGAGCATGGTCCTGCAGACACCTTGATTTCCCACTTCTAGCCTTGAGAACTGTGAGACAAGTGTCTATTGTTGTAAGCCACCTGGTTCTTGATACTATTACAAGGCATCCCTAGGAAATAATACATGCATTAATTGAGATTTATTTCTTATTGTATGATGTCTGTCTCATTAGACTTTTAGCTTTATGAGAGTAGGCTATGTTTACTTACCATAATTATTTACAGCAACACAGAGGATGGTGTCTGGCACCTATTAGTAGTGGAGTATTTGTGGAATTAGTGAATTACTGAATAAGTGGATGCATGGATAATATTTTAATGCAAGGTCCTTCAAAAGAATTTAGAATCTCAGATTCTTCAAATAAACCACTTAAAAGCAACACTAATTTAACCTTAAAATCAGTAATCACAATGCTTCAAGTAGGAAAAGAAAATTTCTGATGCATAATTATCAAACACTTCATTTAACCAACTCTGATTAATTATTAAATTGCATGTTGTGGGATGATTCCCCTTAAAATGAGAAAGCATTGTTCTTCTGATCTTACGAAAGATTACCCTGTCATGTTTTAAGATAAAAAGCATAAACAATCTCTTCAATCTTCACGATTTACATTAAGAGAAATATAAACAGGAATTGCAGAAGTACAAATTTTCCCTTTTGAACGTATGTAATTATAGCCTTAAAGAATTACACAAGCAAAAGTGACGGCAAACACATTTAAATAGCTGTCCCATTTTAAGGGATCTCACTGCACAATAACCTTATGAACAGGCACATAAATACATAATCAAACCTAGGTGAACTGTAACACATGAAGACTGGGAGATAAGTAACAGCAGGCATGCAGTTGGCTTCCTGCTCCATTGATTTTTATTCCCATCTTTCCACTGATCACTATATACATTCACACACCACACATGCATACAAACACGCCACATAACACATGTATACCATATATATAAATATGAGCTTAAATATGCATCTATATCTATTTCGATTGACACATATGCATGACATTCTGAACATATCTTACTATGACATGCCTTGGTAAATGTGACTATTGTTTGCTTTATCTCAGGATTCACCTATGAAGGGATTTGGAGTTTCAAAGACTTAGTAGGTAACAAGGGGAAGCTGAGGCAGAACTTAACTTTTTAAATTCAAAGTAAGTAGTCAAAGTCAGCTGTTTCTAATTTATTCTTACACTTTCCAGCAATGTAGATCTGGCAGATTAATTCCCCCTTTCCACAGATGGGAAATTGGGGCCTAGAATAGTTAACTCACAAGCTCAGAATTTTAAATGCTAAAATGACTATTTTTTTTTTACAGTATGTTCAGAATTTAGTTCTAACAACTCATGTGTTTCAATGGAATCTGAATTCAGTATTTCCACATAAGAATATTTCTTACATATTGAACTCCTTATTCAATCAATTCTAACGTAAAGGTGGATTTTTTAATACAGATGAATGCACTAACAACTCTAATTTCACAGTCGTTTTATTTTTTAGCTAACACAATTATGATTGACTTCCTATGTAATTATATGTGCTGGACTAATGGTTTATTCACACTTGTAATCTCGAATAGATATTCTTTGAAGAGCTATTTTTACATGAGTCCTTGCTTGTTGAAGAATTTTAGGCGTAAGAAGTGTTAATTATATAAATATATAGAACTAATACAATTCTAGATAGATAAAAATGTATGTTCATTTAAAATTATCGTGTGGACATGTATTACTCTATCTTCCCCAGTACTCTTCTTTCTTCTGGATAAAGGAGCCCCTTCTTTTAGATGGTGAACACATAAGGTGGTTGAATGAAAACTGCCATCTCCCTTTGGTCATAACTTCTCTGCCTACTGTAATTTGTGTAAAAGTAGGAACTGATCTTGGCTATGATAATAATAGCACACTGGCTCCTAGCCACAAAGACTGACCTGAGACTTGGGGGTGGGGATAAGAGGGGCTTTGGCTGTATCCCAAGCCAGTTCTTCTCCCAAGAGTTTTAACTGAATTGAAGGTGGAAGGGAATAGCTCTCCCCTTCCTAGTAGCAAAGCTGGGCACTTGAGAACCAGGAACTACTAGAGACATTAATCTAGCCCAGGATTTCTCAACCTCAGCAATGACATTTGGGGTTAAAAAATTCTTTGTAGTTGGAAGCTCTACTGTGCATTCTTACCTCTATCCACTAGATACCAGTAGCACTCTCCTCCCCAAGTGTGACAATGAAAAATAGCTCTAGGCTCTGCTAATTGTTACTTGGGGATCACATTGTGCCAGCTGAGAACCACAGAATTAGCGTCGTGTAAAGGCAGCAATAGGAGAAAGTGAGGCCAACCATTCAAGAGAAGTAGGGAATAGACAGAAAGAAAAAGATATCTGTTTAGGACCAGTCATGCCCAAATATATCCTTTTCTTTTTCATTATGTAAACTGGTCAATTCCTTTTATATATTTTTTTAAAGCAGTTTGATTTGCTTTTTGTCAAGTGCATTGATAAGAATCCTGAAACAAAGCATGGTCTCTCAACAAGTAGTGCAGGGACAACTGGATACCTACATGCAAACGAATAAAATTGGGCCTTTTCTTCGCACCATATACAAACTTTAAATCAAAATGGACTAAAGCCCTAAAACTCTCAGAAGAAAACAGGAATTAATCTTCATAACCTCATACTTGGCAATGAATATGATACCAAAAGCATGAGCAACATAAGAAAAAATAGACACTTTGGACTTCATCAAAATGAAAAACTTCTGTGCTTTAAATGGTATAATCAAGAAAGTGAAATTCATAATTCAAGAGATTTGTATATTAAATACATAAAGAACTCTTACAACTCAATAATAAAAGCACACAAAACCTGAATTTAAAAGCGGGAATAATATGTGAATAGACACTTGTCCAAAAATATGTATATAAATGGCCATTAAGCACATGAAAAGATGCATCAGGGAAATACAAGTAAAAAACAATGAGATGCCACTTCATACCCACTAGGGCAGTTACAATAAAAAAATCAGAAAGTAACACGTATTGGTGAGGACATGGAGAAATTAGGACCCTTATCCACTGCTGGAGGGAATGTAAAATGGTGCAGCCACTTTGGAAAACAATTGGGCAGCTCCTCAAATGGCTAAACAGTTACAATATAACCCAGCAATCCCACTTTCAGGTATAGGCCAAAGAAAAATGAAAACATATGTCCACCCAAAATCCTGTATATCAATATTCATAGCAGCAATATTCATAATAGCCAAAGTTGGAAACAACCTCAATGTCCATCAGTGAAAGGATAAACATAATAGATGAACAAAATGTGGTATAACAACACAATGGAGCATTTTTAGCCATAAAAATAACGAAGTATTCACAAATACTACAACATTGATGAACCTAAGTGAAGGAAGCCAGTCACAAAATATCACATATGATTATATTAATATGAAATATCCAGAATAGGCAAATCTATAGAGACAGAAGATTCCTTAGGCCTTGGGAGATGGGGGTTGAGGGCTAAGTCAGTGACAGTGAAAAGGGATGGGGATTCTTTTTGAAGTGATGAAAAAGTGAAAGCAAAGTAAATACCTATAAACAAGAAAATGGCTGCATAAATTGCTGTAGATTCATTTCATGATATACTGTGCAGTCACGTAAAGAGCAGAGCTATTTTTGACTTTGAAGGCTTTCCAGAAGATATTGTTAAGTGAGGAAAGAGGCAAAATAGCATGTATAGGATGATGTCATTTTTAGATCAAAGATAAAAGCTATGTGTGTATAAGCATGTACAGTATATTATGAGAATGGAAAAGTGTAAGGAAGGGTACATGCTAGTTAACATGGGTTACCTGTGTGAATATGCATGGTATGTATTTGGGATAGCAGTCACATGGATGGAAAAGGAGGAGAGGGATGAGGAAAGGCATACAGTACACTAAAGCAGTGGGGCGGGGGGGAAGGTATTGCACTTAAAAACAAAGCACATTTCCTATTATCCCATTGAATCATTTAATGATGATTAACTATCATTTCTCTGCCAGGTTTTCTAAGTTTACTGTATCATTTAACAACCTGTGGGTTAGAGATTACTATCTCCATTACCTCCAGATGGGGAAACTGAGGTTCAGAAGGCTTAAAGAGCTTGCAAAACAGTACTGTTGGGGCAATTTTGATAAACAGGGAGGACTCCCACCTAAAATCTGTTTTGGATGTCAACACTCATGATGCCACGAACACACCAAGAGGATATGACAAGGTTTATCGCTCACATCGTGAGGCTTTCGGGGGAGAGCCAGGCTGGCCTCTTGGACTGATTCAAAAATGGTTGGAGACATTTGGAAAAGGAGACCAGCTAAGGTTTTTACGGTGGTTGGCTAGTAGATTCCCATCTGTAGGGAGGGGCTTGCATGGTTTGAACTGTATTCCGGTCAGTGCCAACGGAGGGAGCACTTGGGCTCTCCAAGCAGCTTGCCCAGAAGATGTAGGGCAGAAGAGGAAGACAGAGGGAGTGGGACTTATAAGCTGTCAGCAGCCAAAGGTCAAAAAATGGAGGAAGTTTTTTTATTACAAATGGTTTAAAATTATATTTGCCAATATTTAAGAAAAGTGTTTAGCTTTATATTTATAGTTGTGTGTGTGTAAGTGAACCTCTTGTCTTTGTTAAAACAATTTCAATGTCTAGTTTTGTGACACTTAATTTTTAATACCCAAAATATAAAGTCGTATGTATAAGACAGCATGCATGACCAAATTCCTCAAATTTTACATGGTCCTGAGAAATATCTATTTCCGAAAATCAGCAAAAATTAAATAATCAACACATTTAGCTTTTGTATATGGTTATAAAATTAATAGAAAAAATCTGTATGATCAATATTACTAGAAGGTAAGCTCTGAAAGTATCTTTTTCATCACTACAGAACATAAGCACCTACAACTGTGCCTTGCATGGGGTAGACAACAAAGGAATGGGAAAATGAACTTGATAAACACTGTATATCTTAACAATTAAAAGCTAGGTATGAGTTGTAAAGAATATGCACAAATTTTACAAAGCCCAAATATATATACTAGTGGGAATATAATTATATAAGGATTTCTAACTAATAACTCAAATAATACTTTAAATCTTGGATGGAAACTTTTTAATTGTGGAAAACAACTACTTAACTTTTAACAAATCCATTTTTGAAGTTATGAATTTTAATAATGTCAAATAATTTTTGGATATTACTTTGAATTCCTAATATTAAACTGAATAGTATTTCAGAGGAAATGATAATGAAATAAAAATGAATGTGCAGTATACTTAACACATGCTGAACTCATTTTAGAATGTTTAAGAGGCTTGAGCTACTAGGAGGAAAAAAATACACTGCAGCCAGCCACTTCATACTAAACGTTTTATTAAAACAGTCCTTACAATATATTTAAAATGGCATGTTCCACAGTCAAATATTTAAGAAAAAAAACTATATGCAATTATTGGCACACAAATTTAAGAACATAATTAAAACCAAGCCAGATCTCTCTCTGTATTTATATATCTATATACATATAGATATATATCCATACAGATAGATCTATCTTCAAATTCATGTCAGTGACCTGGAATACCTGAGATTTCAAGTTGTTGGTTTTCCAGATGGGTACAAAATATTTTTCATCCACTTTATAAGGACAGGGCATATCCAGAAAGAATAACTTTGGTTAATAAATGCTGTCTCCCAAAGATCAAACAGAAGTCCTCAGTGGGATTAAGGTTTATCTTCAGAGGCTTCTTCCAAGTGGAGGTTGGTCTGTGATGTAAGGAATGATTCCCACGTAGCAAGGCACTGAATAATGGAAACACACCATGAGGCAATCAACAATAGTTTACTTTCAGTGTTAAAGGATTAATAAATTCTAACACATCTGTTCCTTCTTCAATCTGCTCTATTCTTCTCTCCCATCAGCTTGTCAGAATCCTTGTCATTTTCTACATATTTTAATTCTTAATGAGGGATGCTACTGCTAAGTAAGGGGAAAACATATTAAAGGTTAAAAAGATTAGCAAGGATTAGTTTGCTGAAATAATCTACTATTACCCCATATCAAGAGAAAAATAAAAGCTCCACGTTATAGAGGAAAAGATGGACCCAGCTGGAGCTGAAGAGTGATGATACAAACATACTTCAGTTCGATGTGAATCCCATTACGTCAATTGTGAGTTTCAGAAAGTTGATTAACCTTTATTAGAGTTTCTTCAGCTATAAATTAGGTTAACAATAGTACTCACCACTAGAATAACTGTGGGAATTAAATGTATATAATCTGTATAAATCTCTATGCAGAATGCCTAGCATAAACTGAATGCTCCAAAAGTTAGCAACTGTTACGATGATCTGTTGGGACTGGGTGGAAAGACTTAGTTATTAATGTGCCACAGGAAATGAAACAGGATTGTTAAGGGTCTGAAGGCGTTGGGAACACATAAATACATAAAATGTGACCTGTTTGATTTCGCCTGGGGATGATCCTCCTAATAGACTAGCCTCAAGCATCTGTATGAAGTTTATCTACAGCATAATTTTAATAGTCTGTACACATTTAGGATTCTTCTCAATCATACCTACTCTAATGTATATTCAACCTGAGCTATAATGAATTTGGAAAGAAATTATGTTTCTTTTTTTTCAAACGTGGATAGACTGCCATAGACGTGTATGTTTCTACATAACACACTCCAAAGCTGGACTGATTAACACTGGTCCACCTGGCTCAACTACCTCCACGTCACTTCTTCTGCCTCTAATCCTTTCACAGCTTTAAAGTGTCCATATCGGACAACCGGTGCTAATAACAGACTAGAGATTTCTCAAACACTGTAAAAACTCAAACGTTTAAAGCTCTCAAATTATAAGTGTGTTGCATTTCAAAAAGTATGTATGTATATACTTACGTATGTGTTTATGTGTGTGTATGTATGCACAAACACTTTTTTTCAAACTGAAGATTTAGAATATGGGAAATACTATGTCAAATCAGGTGTTCGTAAAGATTACATACTGTGATTTAATTCAGAGCTAGGCTCTAATAACTTAGGAAGCTAATAATAAAGCTAAAAGATTTGTATAATTACAAGAGAACAGTAAAACACTGAAAGACCTAATTGTCAAATAAAAATGATACTGGGTAAAATTTTCCCAATAAATTACTGGGTTAAATAGTGGGTATTTATTTTGTCATATATTTTGAAGGACAGGCTTGGGGTAATGTAGGCCTCATTAGAATAATCAAGTTTATCAAGACTTTAAGGGATACTTTTTGCTTTAAATAGCTTTAGAAGGTACTGAAAGCCAAGTACAATCCAAGAAGCACAGTCACTGTAATGAATTGATTCTGGGATTTGCTTTTATCCTCCAGTGAGTTACTAACTTTATGATATTATAGCTCCTCAGATATATAATATTAATAGCCTCCCTCATAGGGATGGAGAAATAACAAAATAAAACAGGAAGAGGAGGGGAGGGGAGGGGAGTAGAGGAGTCAGGGTCAGGTAGTTACTACAGGAGCCAACTAGTAAGAGTGGCCTCCTCTTAGACGGTACAGGAGAATAATTTAAATATCTTTAAGTGTATCATAAAAGATGAATACTTCACATTTGGTATATTTTTCAAATTTTGGACTGTAAGTAATTTATAATTGTCCAAACTATGCATGATTTGGGGGACATGGAGGGTAGACATACAAAAATCTCTTCACTCAACAAATATTTTGAAGTTCTTACTATATGCCAAGCACTGTGATGATGCTAGCACACAGCTCACAAACTAACAGAAATTATGATTTAGCATGAAACCCAAGTGAGCAAATATAATCAAGTATAGGGTCTGTGATGTTACAGGACATGATGGGAGTAACAGTAATAGGATCTAAGTCAGATTGGAGTGTCCTAATGTTTCCTAGTGGAAGTAATCACTGAATGCAGACTAAAAGATGAGCAAAATCTCTGCATGTTGGTGAAAGGTCAATGTGAGGAAATATAGTGTAGTGATCAAGAACTCAGGCTCAGGACTTCTGTTGCTGACCCAGAGGGTGTAACAGGGACTGGAAAGGCTCTTTTGCCTAAATCAATCAATCAATCAATCAATCAATCAATCAGGTAGATACTATATATATAACGCAATGGTTTTCAACACCCTGGAAATCAGGCAACAAAGGATAGTGGCCCCTGAGGGGGGGAAAAAAAAATCCAGAGTAAGCTCCATGATTACCCCAGTGTTATGGACTGCAGCTCTAATTCTAGTACCTCAGAAAGTGACTATATTTGGAGATAAGGCCTTTAAAGAGGTAATTAAGGTAAAATAAGGTCATATGGGTGAGCCCTAATCCAATATGACTGATGTCCTTATAAGAAGAGGAAATCTGGACACAGAGAGGAAACCAGAAATGTGAGCAAGGAGGAAAAATCATCTGAGGACACAGCAGGAAGGTGGGCATCTGCAAGCCAAGGAGAGGGACCTTAGAAGAAAGCAGCCTGCTGACACCTTGATCTTAAGACTTCTAGCCTCTAGAATTGTGAGGGAACAAATTTCTGTTGTTTAAGCCACCTAGTCTTTGGAATTTTGTTATGGCATCTGTATTGGGCTGTTCTTGCATTGCTATAAATAAATACCTGAGACTGGGTAATTTATAAAGAAAAGAGGTTTAATTGCCTCACAGTTCTGCAGGCTGTATAGGAAGCTGGTGCCAGCATCTGCTCAGATTCTGGGGAGGCCTCAGGAAGTTTACAATCATGGCGGAAGGTGAGGTGGCAGCAGGCATGCATGCCACATGGCGAATACAGGAGTGGTGGAGGCGGTGCTACACACTTCTAAACAACCAGATCTCGTGTGAACTCAGAGCAAGGGCTCACTTACCACTAAGGGGATGGCCCAAGCCATACATAAGGGGTCCACTACTATGATCCAAACACCTTCCACCAGCCCCAACTCCAACACTGTGGATGACATTTCAACATGAGATTTGGGTGGGGACGAATATCTAAACTATATTAGCATCCCTCTAATATACCGGCTTATTGCCTTAACAGAATTTCGAGGCCATGATGAAGGGAGACATTACCTGGCTGACACACTGAGTTAAAAGGATAGAGCTAAGAGTTAGAGAAAATGCAGCTAGAGTTCATAGACCAGAGTATCAGAGAAGAGAGTGGTGCATGGGAAGCTCTGGAGATATGCGGAGGGTGCCCCACACCAAGCTGAGTACTGACTGGCGCATGTACATGAGAAGACTACCAGAGACAGGGGAAAAAGCCATCGGGAAGCATTAAACAGTATCCAGCATTCTCATAGGGCCTACAATAGTACAGGATCCCATCAAGCAGACTGGAAAATCACTTAATTCATTATCTACAAAATTTATCACCAGCAGAACACACTACAAGAAATATTTAAAAAACAAAAAAAACTCATCTGGCAGAAAAAGAGACCAGATAGAAATATGGATCTATAAACCAATGACATAGTAACTACATGAGTACATATGATACATACTTTTCTTATTATTTAAATGTATTTAAAATCTAATGAATTAAAAATAGCAAAATCTTAACAGGGCTTATAATACATGTATAGGTAAAATGTATGACAAAAACAGCATAAAAGCCAGATGAAAGGGAATGAAAAAACACATTTGTAGGTTCTTATATATGCAGTATATACTACCTGAAGGTAGACTATGATAAATTTAAGACACATACAGTAACCTAAAAATAACCAATAAAATAATAAAAGTTATACCTAATACAAAAGAGTTATATCTAATACACCACAAAGAGATGTAAAATGAAATCATGTCAAATTGTCTATCAATTCAAAAGAATGCAAAAGCAGAAAATGGGAACAATGTACAGATAGGACAAATAGAAAACAGCAAGATAAAAGACTCAAATATATCAATAATCTACTCAAATGTCTATATGCTAAACACACCATTAAAAGATGCAGATTGCCAACTGAATAAAAAAACAAGACCTACCTATACTTTGTTTAAATTTCTTATAAATATTTTAAATATAAGGACAAATATAGTTAAAATTAAAAGGATTAAAAAATATATATATGGCCAGGCACGGTGGTGGCTCATGCCTGTAATCCCAGCAGTTTGGGTGGTCGAGGTGGGAGGATCGCTTGAGCCCAGGAGTTTGAGATAAGTCTGGGCAATACAGTGAGATCCTGGGTTTATTTTTTTAATTAAAAAAAATATATATATGTTTTATTGTAACACATGTCAAAAGAAAAGCTAGCATGGCTACATTAGCATTAGAAATGTAGATCTCAGAGCAAAGATCATTATCAGAGATAAAGATGATCATTTCATAATGATAAAAGGGCCAATTCATCTAGAGGACGTAATTTAAAATGTTTACGCACATCAAAGAGTTTCATAAAAACTGACAGAAATACAAGGAGAAAGACAAATCTACAATTATAATTGATTTTGATACCCCTCTCAAGAACTGACAGAATGTGTGGACAGAAAATCAGCACTCATATAGAAGATCTGAACCACACTATCAATCAAGTTGACCTAATTGAGATCTACAGGACAAAAGCAGAATACATATTTTCTTTCACATGCCCATAAAACATTTACCAATATAGATCACATTCTGGGCCATACAAGAAGTCTTGATAAATTTTAAAAGATTCAAGTCATATAAAGTATGTTCTCTGAACATAATGGAATTAAAATAGAAATCAGTAACAGAAAGATATCTTTAAAATCAACAAATATTTGAAATCTAAACAGGGCAATTATAAAAAGCCTCCAGTGTCAAAGGACAAATCAAAGCAGAAATTAGAAAGAGTTTTGAACTGAATGAATATGAAAACACAACATATCAAAAATTTTGGTATGCCATTAAAGTAGAACATAGAGATTTTTTAGCACTAAATGCCTACATATGAAAAGAGGAAAGATTTCAAATCAATGACTTTAGTCTTTACCTTGAAAACCAAAAAAAGAACAACTAAATGCAGAAGAAAAAAAACAAAAACAAAACAGAAAAGAGCAAAGTAGGACTCAATGAAAGAAAAAAAAAAAAGAAAAATCAATGAAACTGATGCTAGATACTTGAGAAAATTAATAAAATTGTTAAACTTTTAGCCATGTTGATCATAAAAAAAAGAGATGACATAAATTGCCAAGGGTCAGGAATGAGAGGGTTAATGTTAGTTCAGATTCTACTAAAGGAAAAGAGAGAATTATGAAGATCTTTATGTCTATACATTTGACAATGTAGACGAAATGGACCAATTCCTTGAAAGACATAAACTACCAAAATTCACCACAGAAGAAACCAATAACCCAAATGAATTTGAATTTGTAGTTAAATATCTTCATACACATACACAAATTTCCAGGCCCAGAATTCTTCACTAGTGAATTACAGCAAACATTTAAGGAAGAAATCATACTAATTCCATATAATCTCTTCCAGAAAACTGAAGACATGGGGATGCTGTCCAAAATACCAGAGCCAAAGATATTCCAAGAAAAGAAAACTACAGACCATTATTCCTCCTAAACATAGATGCAAAAATTCTAAATAAAATTTTGGTAAATCAAACACAGTAATTTCTATAAAGAATTACGCATCAAAACCAAATGGAGTTTATCCCATGAATGCAAGATCGGATTAACATTCAAGTATTTATCAAATGACAATATTAAATGCAATATTATCTCAATAGAGAAAAAAATTTATCAAATTCCAATGTCCATTGCTTATTAAAAAAAATTTCTCAGCGAATTAGGAATAAAGAAGTTCCACAACCTGAGGAACAACATCTACAAAAAGCTACAATTAACATCATATGCAGATATGCAATAAATATTAGCTGTTATTAGTATTTTATTGATTTTCAATACCAAGAAAAAAAAGAAATTAAAACTCAGTTTCATAAACCACTCACAAATCTCCTTCACCAAATGTCAAGTATAAAAAAGAAGGAAATACAAAAATGCCAAAGTATATCTTTAAAAAATCTACCCACAATATTTATAAAACAGAAAACTATTAACTGGGTTGAGAGGGCTCACAGGAACAGCACCACACTTTACATTTAGAGAAAAGCCCTCAGTTTCCTTTGCAAACCATCTTTCTACTAGAGCTTTCTGGTTTGCTCTCTGCAAACCCATACACAATCTTGTATCCGGTAGCCCTGCAGGGCA
The DNA here is from genome assembly GCF_028878055.3 of Symphalangus syndactylus. Lineage (NCBI taxonomy): Eukaryota > Metazoa > Chordata > Mammalia > Primates > Hylobatidae > Symphalangus > Symphalangus syndactylus. The sequence continues at coordinate 52,288,134 of NC_072441.2, read as the reverse complement.
GCCCCAAAGCAATTACTACTTTCAAAATATATTATATATTTTTAATAACTGCAAAACTATCATTTAAATAAACTTCTGAACATTCTCCAAGTAAAATTCAAAATGAAATTCTAAGTAGTCTGCTCTATTTAGAATTCCTGTCAAATAAGTGATTCAAATTGCACCAAAGATGGCATTAGTCCTCGAGTGAACAAACTCCTATCATTTTCATATTCTGCATTAACGATACTAGTTTAATAAAGATCTAAGATATTCAGTAGTCGTCCATGCTAATTAGTGTGTTAATTAACATTTTCCTTTCTAAATTAAGTACTAAAAGGGACAGTAAGATATGGTAAGACAGACAAATTAGCTATTTCACGATTTCCTTATCTTCCACACCAGAGGCAGAAAAAGTATGTGTTTTGAAATACAGAACATTACAGAACAATTGACATAGGATAGCAACAGAAATAACATTAACAACTGCCACATAGATGATTGCTTTATATATCACCTTCTTTAAGCCTCACAATGACTACTGTGAATCCTATTTTACAGGTGAGAAAGCTGAGGCTCAAATGGTCTAAGTGTGTTTATATGATAAATCTCATAAATTGTATGCCAGTATTTATCCATTAACAAATGGATAGTCCATCTCCTGAACCATCACCAGGGTACATTTAATAAGTCACTGGGCCAAGAGAATGAGATGCCTTTCTTTCACATAGTAGAAGGATGATTTTGGAAGGAGAAGTAGGTAAGAAACCCTGACTGCAGGGGCATCAGGCTGATCACATTTTAGGAAAGAGTATTTACAAAAGGTGAGGTTATGGAAATTAATTCCCTTTATATATCTTGGAAATTCTGTATATATTTCTAGGAACAGATCTATACTTTGAAGAAGACTGAATTAATACGTGCCAGGAATATGGTAAGTGCTCAGTAAATGCAGATGACTCTATAGAGAAGGAATATATTGAACAACTGATGTTAAGATGCTGGCCATCAGAAAACTGCACTTTTCTATTTGAACACTAACCAACTGATATCTTGGTTTCTATTGCTCTCCAAACATGTAAATATTAAGTTTTGCCCTAGAGCCCGATCCCCACTTATGTTGCTGACCAATATGGTTTTTTTCTAGGCCTGTAAAGCTGAGAATCTGACCTTGAACTATGCAGCTCCTGACGCTACCAGATCACTTTGGGATTCTTGACAGCTGATTTTTAATTAAATAAATGTAATTGCCTGTTTCCACCAATGTTTAATATTCACCTGTGTTATATGATATCCTGCACATATATCAAATTAATGTACACAAATCTTTATAAACAACAAAAAGATGATCTCTAAGGCTCCTTAAATTTCTTTGCTCTTGAGTATGAAACCTAAGGAAAAACTCAAGAAATATATTGTTTATACCATATAGTTAGGTAATTTATTACAGTGAGTATTTACTGTCCTCAGGATTATAATTGGAGGATATAAAGAATCATTAATACAACCAAAAAAACTCAAAACCTAGTGTGAGACTTGCTTATAATTATGTAATATTTTTAAAAGATATTTCTATTTGTTATTTGGCTTTGCATTGTCATCAATTTTTTTCCACTTTTAAATCATTACAGTGAGAGAAGAAAGTTAGTATCTGTCAAAATCAGAGTAGTAATAAAAAACATCCAGCATCACTGCTGGCCTGACATTGAATAGTTCTGGCTAGCTCATTCTAGCTTTGGATTCTCATACTATCATGGGAGAACCAAGAACGACAGGAGTTCCACTTCCATTTGAATAAGATGTCATCATTTTCCATACATACTGTTTTATTTCATGCAATAATCTTCTGATGAAATCAGGTAATTTCATTTTACAGTTAAGAAAACTGACTCTCATAGTGCAGTACTGTGTTTTTTCCAGTGCTCTACATGAAACCATGGTGAACAGCTCCTTCTCACTGCAGAAAAAATAAGCTGATAAATATGCTATACATGCAATTAGCCAGGATGTGGGTTGACCAGAAAAAAAGCTTATCACAAATCCTTGTTAATTGAGAATCCAGTACACGTTTCCCCCAGGTGGCTGCAGTTGTAGCCAAAGTCAAGTGCAATTTCTCTTTGAGGAGAGAACTCAGAGAAAGAGAGCCACCACAAGAAGGTGAGCCAGAGGTGGGGAAAACAGACCCAACAGGTAAACAAACCCTTTTTGTTTCTACACACAGGCTGAAAACCTTCTTAAATGCAGTACACACAGATGGAATACGTAGAAAATTAAGTTTTAATTCCAAAAGGAACTTTCAGTTTTGAAAATAAATCTCTTGCTACTTCAGTAAAGGTGGTGACATTTTGCATTAGAAGGGGTAAATGTCTCTTTGGCTCTTATAAGTGGGTAGTAATCCCACAAGCAGATGTGATCAAGTTCTCTAAAGAGTAAATGGTGACAATAATGGTATTTCTACAGATACGATACAGCTCTCAATGGAAGCTTCCACATTTGAGAATCACTATTTTCTCAAGCTTGTCGGATATGAAGATGTTCTGTCCTACGATGTGATTTCAGGCAAATTTCTTTATTGCTCTGGGCCTGTTTACCTATTCATAGTAAGGGGTTTGAACTATGTGTGTCCATTAAGCTTCATCCCAGAACTAAAACTGAAGATTTCCAGAGGCTAACCGTGGCTGACAAGAAGTTGGCAAATGAAATCACATGTAATGTATAAATATGGCTCGCTCTGCTTTGCTTGACCCAGTGTGGAATACAGCAAACATAAAATTTTACTTCTCCTCCTAGCATTTGGTATTTATAAGATAACTGTCATTATAATTTCCAAAGATACGATTCATAAATATATGAGAAATATTTTCAGTACCACTACAGCTGCTAGTACTACTAGTAGCCAACATTTACTGAATCCTTATTAGACACTGAGTTAACTGCTTTTCTTTCATTCATGCATCCATTCATTCCTTTAGCAGCTTTAAAACCTATTTTCTATGGTGGCAATTTTGGGCTCAAGTAAAATTAGTGGCTTAAGGCATATGCTGGTTAAGACTCCTGGAAATACCTGATGAGCATAAAATCTTATAAACTATTTTTAGTGACTCACTGGGAATGTTAAACTTTGCTTCAAAGACTTTTCTTTCATATTTACGTATTCCTTTCCATACATACATATATGTATATGCATGTACATTTATATTTTAACACCTAAACAAATCTATGGCATTTTCGGCACATCATCGATGAGGATACTGAGGCTCACTAAAATAAAAAAACGTCCTCAAGGTCACTCAGCCGAAAGTCAGAAGTCATGCCTGTCCAAAGCCCATGCCCTTAGCCACCACGTGATGCCTACATAACAGCTGATATCTCCATAGGTAATGACACCACACTGTTGATAGAAACAGCTAATAGAAAATTTACTTTCATCCAAATTATTACATAAGTCAAAATAAAATATATTTATGTATTTCTGTGGTAATAAAGTAAAATAACTAGATATTTACCTAATAATAATGATACTTATTATTATAGAATATGTAAAAGACACACCTTCCCATATATTTATTTTAAAACTGGAAATTCCCATATTAAGCCATGCACCTCTAATCAAAAAGCACCTTTTAGAGAGAGTACCATGATAATTACATCTTTCTCAATAAGCTACCAATTGGAAATATGATGAGTTTCTTCTAAGTATTTTAACGTTGTCTCAAATGATCCTGGACACAGATGATATCACCTACATTTGAGAAAACGTTGAAGCTCAAATTCGCAATCATTTCTATACTAGGCCAATAGCATCATGAAATTATTTATCATCTATAAAAGTTGTTAGGTTATGCCTAAAATGAGGGCAATAGGGTGTGTAACATTTCAGTAACTTTTTAAATCTCCTAAACCTAAAATTGAAACACTAATTAAAACTTTCAGGAGCTACATATTTTCAAATTTTGAAATGTAATCAATCTGGAAATTAGAGTTGATATTGCCAGAGAAAAACAACTTCTATTATTTTGCAATAGCTCAAAATTATTCATTATATTTCATTTTTGGAAAAGTCTAAATTCAGCTTCTGAGAATCATCTGCCAAACTTATAATTTTAGAAATACCGATAACTTAAAAATAACAGGATTTGCACATTATTTTTCTAAAAATTACTTTTACATATCTCTCAAGAATGTAAGTGATAAGTGTGCACTTGTAATTATTGCAAATATTTAAATGATTGCAACACAGATAGTTAATGCAAAAGGACTCATTAGCTACAAACGCCATCTTGTGGTCCATTTTTTTATTATTCTGTAGCATTATTCTGTAGATGTCAAGATTGATAAAGACAGATGGAGCCCTAGATAAAATTTATTCCATTTCTCTCAATTTTATAAATGGGGAAATTGGGGTTCTGAAAGGTCTAATATATTGGAAATCTTTATAGGAGACATTAACGTAAGAGCCAAAATTTAAATTCATATCCTTACAAACTCATACTTTTTCTATACCACAACATCATTGTTGTTTACTTATAGCTAAGCCAATTACATGAAGTTTATCCAGTTTAATGCTAGACACTTCAGACATCAAGCTTATCTGTTTTTGTGTAAGCATATGCTGAAAGTACAACAAACTATACAGATAAGCACATTTACCTTTGGATTATTAGAAAATTATTAAGGTGCAACTATGAAGTTTAAGCACATTATTTCATAGCATGTTATATATGTGTTCCAGTTTTATTCTCCTAAAGACTTGTAAGGGGTGAATGTGAATGGGATGTGGGGTGGGGGAAGGGAAGAATACCTCTATTTGGCAGTTTAACAAACTGGGTATATAGAGAAGACATGATCAGGACTTTATAATTAGCTAATGCAGGCATCATGGTACCTAACTTTAATTTTTTCCATTAGAAGACCCGCCTTTCTTATTTTTGATAAAATGCAGTGTGTGTGTGTGTGTGTGTGTGTGTGTGTGTGTGTCTGTGTGTGTGTGTCTATGTGTGTGTTTAAATCATTTCTTCCTTTTCTATACAGAAACTATTATATTGGGCCATAGTATGTAGTCTGTCATTTACAAAGCAAAATAAGCAGAATGTCCTTGATTCAGAAACTAGACATTTTTAGAAATTATTTCATTATTATGTGTAATCTCCTTCTATGCAAATCCCTGATTAACTACATAAAAACTTATGTAGCCCAAAGGATGGGAAGAAGCACAGACTATGCCGTGATATAACCGTCTATTTCATACCTAAGCTCACTTTATTTGCATAGATAGTTGAGAACAAATTACATTACAGAATATAGGGGACTGATGAGAATATTTTTCAATTAAAGTTTTTAAGACTGCAGAAACCAGGCTAGGTGCAGTGGCTCACACCTATAATACACGCACTCTGGGAGGCCAAGGGAGGCAGATCACTTGAGGTCAGGAGTTTGAGACCAGCCTGGCCAACATGGTGAAACCTCATCTCTACTAAAAATATAAAAAATTGGCCAGGCCTGGTGGCAGGTGCCTGTAATCCCAGCTACTTGGGTACTCGGGAGGCTGAGGCAGGAGAATCGCTTGAACCTGGGAGGCAGAGGTTGCAGTGAGCTGAGATTGGAGCACTGCATTCCAGCCTGGGCGACAGAGCAAGACGCCATCTCAAAAAAAAAAAAGAAAAAAAAAAAAAGTAAAAACCTGTAAAACAAAAATATTTAAGACTTATATGACACATAATAAAAGGTTCAAAACTAGATGGAAACATGAGCTATAGCTATGGATTTTGAAAATTTCAGAGCAGAAATCACACTTAATCAAACAATAAAATAAGTACATAATACTTAAGAATTCTAAAAATGACAACTAGTTGATTCTAAAGTTTCCTTAGAAATAAATAAAAATAAAATCCTGCTGCATTTAAACTTAATTCTACCATTGACTGTGTTTTATATGCTTTATATGATGCTTCAATATTAAATTGACTATAAACTTTTAAATGAGAAAGGACACTATATTAAGTGTAAGAGATCAACAGACTTGTAAAAACCAGAAGGAACTTCAGAGCAATGCTTCTTAAACTACCTGTGGTGAAGAACAATTGTTTTGTTTTTTCTTCTTTCAGTCATCTAAGGGCCATTAAATGGTCTTACTGGCCATGACTAGTCTGTAATTCATGCTACATGCAAATCACCACAAAAGCTGGACAATATTTGAATTTTTCCATAGAATTCAACAAGTCAAACCACCTAATCACCTACTTGGTTGTCTTGGCAATGTCTAATTGCTATCGAAGATTCCAACTGATTTAACTTCTAAATTGAATCTGTAATAACTTAGGGAACGAATATCAGTCCACACTTAAAGTAGCATTAGAGATCAACACTATTACCCAAGATTTCCTAAACTATGTTCTGTAGAACACTCATCCTGCAAGAAGAAACACTGATCTAGTCAAGAAAATTATTATGTCTTCAGATTCACAACCATACAAGCACATAAAGTACTCTGAGAACTTCTTTAGTAAATAAACCTGCTTAACTACTTAATAATTACTTTTTTTTTTTAAGTCAGAAGTGTCTTCTAATACAACAGGACCTTAATATGACTCATAAAACTTAACTTTTGAAAAAAATTAAGTTTTTTTTAAATTAAGAGGTCACCAAAACAAATACCCAGAAAATTAAATAAATTGACCTCTAAAAAGCATATTATCATTCTCCATGCTAAAGATTATCTTATTCAAAATAACTTTGGCTTGAATATAAAGATTCCTGCAGAAAGAAACTAGTTAGATTTTAGATTTACCTCCTGGAATGTGAAAGCACGACCTTATCAATAACATAGAAGATAATATTTACCTTCTTATTTGCTATGGTAGGGGAATATTCATCTATACATCAGTGAAAAGTTGCATCAAATTATGCAAACGTAAGTTCAAAGGCAGTTGGCTATAACAGAGCAGTGTTTTAAGCCATGCTGAATTAAAATCTACTCTGTCAAGACCTCATGGTTACCTAACCTCGTTCAAGTGGTGTTAAAATGAACACTCTAATGAGCATTAGAAATCTTATATCTCTATCATGTGTTTTCCCTCTGTTTTCTAGAGAACATTTCAGACAATTACTCCATAAATGGCTTCTGTGAGCAAACAAATTCGGTATGAGAGAGGATAAAGAAAGGTGAGTAGGTTTCTTTCCTAAGAATTTCTTAGAAACTTAAAACATGCTAAGATGCATTGCCAACCTTCTCCAACAAAATGAAACAGTATAACCTAAATGGGAGTAATCTGGCTATCAAGTTGCTATCCTCAATCAGTGGAAGTAAAGGATTGTGGGATCATGTATACCACAAACACACAATAATTCGAGACCCAAAGAACTATGCCCAGGGACTTCCTCTAATAGTCAATTTTTAAAAAGTTATTTGTGAAATACCTTAAATGTAGATTTCCCTGAGTTCAGCTTACAATTCTTGCTTCTTCACTTATCCAAATTTCCTGGTAATAATGTGTCAAACTGAGACGGCAGTTTCTTGGAGTCTATATGGTGGCTTGCCTCCAAAGATGTCCTAGAATCACAGAAGGCTATTCCATTTCTGTATCTTTTGCTCTGATCATTTGTATGTGCCTTTAGATTCTATTTGAAAAAAGAACTGATGGCTCAACAAAAAAGTGATATATTTGGTTAAAAGGACAAGGTTAATCATTAAATAATCAATAACAATGTTGGTCTCTCGAAACACAAGGAGAAAACTCTATTCAATGTGTTGCCATTTAATGGCATTAAAAAGATGAAAAGTTGTTGTTTTCCTTTTGATGATCATCCCTAAATAAATTAGATGATCCACAGAAAAGTAGCAATGATGCAACCTGAATTTCTTAATGCATTCAGGCTTCCAGTGAGTACTTCCCAATGAATAAGACAGTAGGATAATGCAGGTACAAGGATGTAACGAATTGGAAAAGTTAACTGGTATAAAAATGGCTAGACTGAGTAAACTTCTAAGCTTCTTATCCTCTCAAGCTGGTGTGTTTGCTTTGCCAGAAATAGGGCCTACATGTAACTGGAATCTATTCAATTTTAGGGTGTATAATATAGTTCTGAGATATTCTTCACATAGTTCCAAAGATATAGACTGCTCTTTTCTGAAGGCCTATTTTAGCACCATCAGGGCATCTGTCTCCTGAGGTCTAGGGTTTAGGTCAGGCTTTAGTAACTATTAGGAGGCATGACTGTAAAAAGAAATGCACCTTGTTATGGATTCAAAATTCCCTGTCCTGGATAACTCTGGATTATTTCAGCTCTAGTCAACTTCTTTGTTTCATAATAAGGAAAGAGAATTTAACTTTAAAGAATGTGCCTCCTGACAGAGATTCAGCCTAGGAGCCTTTTTTTATGGCCAACATAAAAAAAAAAAGATTCAATACAGACCATCTATTACACCTCTGTTCCAACAATTTAAAAGAAAACTCAAACACTACCTGCCATTTCTTAGGCTCAAAACTATGCTGAACAACGCTATCTGGGTAACTCTCCTACCATATCCATCCTTCTCTCTCTAAGACAGGCTATTATTGACAAAGGGTTGAGCAAGTATTAGGTGACTGTGCATGGTGTGCATCAGAAATTACAAAGGAGGTTACTTTAGAAACATTGTTCCAGTATTGTTGAAAACCTTCTCTGGGGGTAATTTTAGGCTTCACCTAGGAAAGTAACATGGCCTGCATTTCTCCTGGGTAAGTAAAGGTCTGTCAATCTTCCTTCTATGAGTAAATTTAGAATTAAGAGCTTCAACTGGGGCTTTGTAAGTACTGCTCTCAGGTTGGGAAAGGGTGGGCTTTTGCACCACTCACTGAAAGACAGAAGACACCCAGCCATCTCTTTTTGCGGCAATGGATAGTTTTTGTTTTATTACCTCTTCAAATGTATTGGATTTTAGTTAACTTTTATTTGTATTTGCCTAATCCTTTCATCTTATACTTTCATTCTCCTTCATGGAGAAAACAGCAGTGAAACAGAAATGAGTTAGTTCTGTTTTCTTAGTTTACATTACACAGTTTCCACTAGGAATTCATTTTTATTAATTTTTTGATAACATATTAATTCCTAATTTTCTTGCTTCCAAAGATGCTCCTCATACCTACTCTCATTTGACTCGGGTGCTGTTTGGAAGCTCTTCACATGTTTTCCCCCAAAACTCTCTTCTTCCTGACATATGCTTTTACTGACACTGCCCGTTTTTTTCTGTATTCCTCCTTGACTGTATCCTCCTCTATCATCTTTGTTTCCATGACCCATGGTCCACAGGTATAACTGTGTCAGATTCTTTACCTGCTTCATTCTTTTCACTTTTTAGAATTGTCCACTCCTCTCAAGCCATATTTTCATTTAGAGTGTATGATTTTGAGAAAGTATAACTAACTTTTCTCTAATTTTTTAAGCTACTTTACTAAATTCTAGGAAATATGACTGAGAATGGCCAAGTTTTCCTTCCTTTGCTTTCACCTCCCAGATTCTGAAAATAGTACTGTCTCCCGATGGAACTGTCATGTTAAGATAACAGTTCTCTGTTAATCACAATTAAGTCTAGGGAGACCATTCCCCTCATTGCTCCTTTCAACTCACAGATGAGCACAAATCAATACTTTTCCTGACTTTCAGCTTTGAACAGAATGAAATTTCTGACAGGAATCTAAATGCCATCCAACCAAATCTTGCTTAGGTAGCAGTTTTATCATCATTATCAATATAGTTTAACCTCTTAAGGTCAGAATACTTGGAAATTGTCCTAATTTGGACCAGGATGTTTTCAAGTAAATATTTACAAAATCTACAAAATGTTCTGAAGTATGTAGTGTAGTATTAAGTTTAAAACAAACAACCATGTCACTAGAATTTATTTCACCATTTTCCCAACACAACAAGAAATAAATCCCTAAATAAGTAAAACTACACTTGAAGAACCTTCTGGACACTCAGTGCTTATTCATACTTAGTTTTTAGAGGACTGCTGTGAGATCTATTTTTACAAAATTTCTGTAATTTTTAAATGAGCCATAAATAACTAGACTTGGATTTTAAGAAAACATTAGTAGTACTGTTCATCTGGCTAGACAGATACCCTTGTAACGATTTTTTTCTTTTCCTCAAAATCTTTCAGAAATTTTCCTTTGCTAGAATTGTTTTTCTGCTTGCTAGACGTCCATATAAATATATTTGTGTTATCTGCTAAGAATAGAACCTTTTATTCAGTCTATCCATTACAATCAAGCAAAAAAACTAATTTAAATACTTCACCATTAGAAAAAAATAACTTTAGGGCTGTATTAATCAAATAAATGAATAAATATTTTTATATATTATTTTTCCCTAATCAACTTTAGCCTCCTAACAGCAAGACTTAAGTGTGAATTTGGATCACCTCTCCCCATGCCACGCCACCCCCGTGTTTAGCACAGGGCTTTGATGATAACAGAATCTCACATAAATGAGTTTACATAAGGGAACTGACATTCCTAAATAAGACTGATAGAATAAGAAGTGCAGTAATCACAGACCTGCTTATTTCTTGAAATTCTTACCAAGTAAGTTTTCAAAAAGCTAATATTTATAATTATTTTAAATAGTAATGATAGAAGAAAAAAACAAATGTTTAACTATTATTATCTAAGCTAATAAATATACATCAGTATGATGTATCATAAGAAAATTATGACACTGTGGAAACATATGTAAAATAAATGAAAAATATGGAACTCAAAATACTATTCATTTTAATCATTGTGACACAAAATAAGTAAACATGTGTTTTTATGCTGACACATTCCAAAGACCCATGCAGAAAATCTAACAATAATTTAATCTTAAAATAGCAAATTATTTTCTGTAATTATATTTAAATGAACCACTCGCTAGGAGAAAGGATTATATGGGTATTCTTTATCCTCATCATACATTTGTGTACTGAGCTTTTGTTGCTGTAATTGTTTTCAGTGAGCCTGTATTAATTTTATAACCAGAAAAATAAGATAATAAAACAAGCATTTCTATATATTTACTAATAATTTTAAAATAAACTATTCAAAGGAATGAACTATATTATAAAATAAGCTATGCAAAGGAATAAACTATATTCCTTTATCATATTCACTTAACTACAAACTGCATAATTTGGCAAAAATTAACATTAGTAGAAACTTGGGCCAGCAAGACTGCAGAGAGAGAAGAGCGCTATCTCCAAGAGTTACAGAGAAGGTCATGTGAGATGCCACATGTGAGATACAGAGCAGGGCCGGATCATAGCAGGTACTCAGAAATGTTAATTTAGCAGGCACGTATTAAGAATCTGCTGTGTGCCATAGACACCTTTGAACATAGCTCCCTTTACTAGCCCTACCCTTTTCATTGGGAATATTTGTGAATTCCCTACCCTTTCTTACTATCAGCCTTGTCCTTGATGTGTTAGAGACAAAGAAAACAAAGACATTAAATGACCAAAAGGACATCAGAGTTGTCTGTCACCTCCTTAATAACAAAGGTAATTTCACTGGACTGGGTAAATTGTTCCCCATTTTTTGTGCTCATCCTGCCAAAAGGTAATTGTTCTCTTTTATATTAATAGTTCTTGCCAAGTCCAGAGCTATTCTAAAGCAGTTCCTAAATAGCTGCACTTTCCTGCCAGAATTTCCAAATAAGCCCTCAAAGTCTAATCATAAGAGGACATTGGATAGCCAAGTGAATTCAATGATATTAAAATAAAGCTTTGAGAAGAATGCGCTCTTCCACTTCGTAAGATCAGCCAGGAATCACTTGCTCTCAAGCCTTCATCATTAGCATCATCAGCATTGACAGCAACAAAGCAGATATTCTTTTGCACCTTCAAGAAAAAAGTTAGGAAACATCCATGCCCTGTATTTAGGGCATGGATGTTTTACTGTTTTAGAATCCCTTCACATTAGCAGGAAGTCATTTTCTTTCGTTATTTGGGTATCAGTATACTTTGAAATCATTCACCCTGCTCAAATGGATTTTTAATTTTATTGTTTTGTTATTCATTTGTTTAAAAAGACTCAACACATTTATCCTTAATTATTGGTCATATAGAACAAAATGGGAACAACATCATTTTACCTAGTAAAAGTTTCAATTGAGACACCTGTTCTGGATTTAGAATCAACTCTCTCCCAATAAATTCATACATCTAAGTACAACATGACACTGATTATTACATGTTCTTAGATGTAATAGATGCCTCTAAGTATAACATGACACAATTATTGCACAATATGATAATAACTGGAGTTGGATACAGACCCATACCACATACTTATAATATAATCTCCCTCTGCCATTTTGATATTTAAGTTTTAATTTCTAAACAATCTGTGACCAGAACTTAATACAGGTAAATCCAAAGGCAAATGTATATATACCCTATTTCATCCATCACACTAGGAACAGACCCTTTTGGGAATACTGATGAAAAAAGAAGTATTTCCATTAGAACGTGATGAAATTAAACAGGAAATGAATGACCTCTGGAACATTTCACTTCCCTGTATATCTGAGATTTTCTGATGTTAATAGTTAGTGACAGATTGTTGCTGTTTAGGCCTTAATCTTTCTGCTAAGAATCCTTGATCATTTAAGGGCTCCAACTTCTTGATTTTGTTTTACTGGACTGATGTGCCAAATCTGTTAAAAGTTTTTCACTCAGGAAAAATTCAACAAATAATTGGAGATATAAGGATCTCTGGAAGTTATACAAAAGAGAAACAATGATCCCTCCAAATTGATACATTTAAGGTGGAGGACACTTGATATATTTTTGTAACATTTAGAAATGTAGTACACTTGGGGAAAGATTAAAAACATCACACACTGATAGAAACTGCTGTGAAAAACAAAATTTGCAATATGGCACAGCGATGCTCATTTAGCTGTTTCTAAGAAGGGAACGTTTTGTATAAACTGAATTCAGTCAATGAGACTGAAAATAAATACGTTTTTATGGGAGAAGTACGGTCAAAACCCAAACATTTTAGTTGAAATTCTGTGGAATTGTTATGAACACTTTTAAAAAAAATCCAAATTCAGAAAAATTGGCAGATCTTAACATTTAAAGGAAAATATATTAAATGCATTTGTCATGTGATTTTTATACCCTAATATACTTAGGTTTTGTAATCATTTATAGAAAACTGCATGTTTTAATTTAAGGCATTTTCTTATAAATTATCTCAATTAAAATTTTGGTTGTATTGTTTTGTTACCCATCACAAGTTGACTTTCTTAACAATTCTGTAATGTAAGTGTAGACAAGTTCTACTATAAAGGAGAAGTAAGGTTAGTTCTGTGGATTTAAACAGTTAAATGGTAATAAAGCCTTATGTTGATAAATGTGTTCATTAAAAAGAAATATTTTATGTCATTCAAAATCTGAGATTTATGGGAAATTCATTTTAGATACTTGAATTTACTCACGGTTGTTACCAGAATAAAAAATTAAGGAGAGACAGAAAATGATCTTTCCAGTCCTACCCAGTTAAAAAACAAAACAAAACAAAACAAAATAAAACCACGGATCTGTTTGATAATCTCTAGCCCACTAACATCAAACTCCTAGGTCAGTTCACATCTCTGCCTTTCCTGCCTCCTAACTAGTCTCATCATGTCCAGTGTTGCCTAACTCCAACCCATGTACAGTCAGAGCGATCTTTCCAAAAGGCAAGTCTGATCCGGTCAGTTTCCTCCTGAAAACTACTCAATGGCTCCCATTTCCCTTAAAGATAAAAGACTAAATTTATAAAGCACTGTTCAGCTTAATCTTTCAATTCAAAACTACCTTCACTCCTTCTTCCTCCAAAATAGAACCTCAGTTATCTGAACATGTTCTCTCTCCCTTCTACGCTTTTGTGCATGTGTTTTCTCTGCTCCAACTCCATTTCTCACACTCTTATCTGGCAACTCCTTATTCATCATTCAGGTCTCTGCATAAACATATCCTTATTTTTTCTAGATTAGGTTTTATGCCCCTGCAATGTCTTTCTATACTGAACCTTATACCATTTTATTATGCTCTCTTTGTGATTGTTTCCTCCATTGGCTGTAACTATATGAGAAACAGATTGTGTTTGTCTTGCATACTGTGGTCTCTCCAGGGCCAGGCACAATGTCTGGTGATAGAAGGGGCTTAATTAACTCTTGGTGAATAAAAACATCAATATCAGTTAATCTTTCAAGATACATCATATTTCAGTTTAAAGTTCTTTAAAACTGATAAGCACTATATACTATAAATTACAGGGGTCTTCAACCCCTGGGCCACGGACTGGTACTGGTCATTGGCCTGTTAGGAACCCAGCCGCACAGCAGGAGGTGAGCAGTGGGTGAGCATTACTGCCTGAGCTCTACTCCCTATCAGATCAGAGGCAGCATTAGATTCTCACAGGGGTGCAAATGCTATTGTGAACCGAGCAATAAGGGATGCGCAGGGATCTAAGTTGCGTGCTCCTTGTGACAATTTAACAAATGTAAGGGATCTAAGTTGTGTGCTCCTTATGACAATTTAACTAATGGCTGATGATCTGAGGCAGAGCAGTTTCATCCTGAAACTGACCCCGCCCCCCACCTAGGTTCATGGAAAACTTGTCTTCCATGAAACCTGTCCCTGGTACAAAAAAGGTTGGAGACCACTGCTGTAAGACATAATTTTTTTAATGTAATAATTTCATATACTCGTTAATTCAGCCAGAGATAAGGTTAAAGATGTTATTTTAAAATATACTTTCTAGAAAAAGCATGTTTACAATAAAAAAAAAAAACTTCTCTGAGGAAAAGTCAGTTGTAAAAAAAATGAAATACAATCATTTGAAAAACAAAATGAACTTAAAAAAAGATGTTTTTACTCTTTTGCTGATGGAATGGTGTGCTCCTTTGTTGATGGTTTCAGAATAGCTACAGAAGACAGGGATAGCAAGGACATAGAGAACAGGCCCTGAAATGATTTTCTGCTCATTCAAATCTCTGCTCCTTTCCTTCCTTTGCAAACTCTTCATAAACGGAGAAGAGAGAGGAAAGAGTAGTAGTTAGGAAAATCATTAGAAAGCATTATCAAATGCTTTTGAAGAATTCAAATCCAAAACAACAAACTGAGGATAAACAAAACCAAATGGTAACTGACAACTTCATCGAAACTAAGCTACCAGAGAGGCATTAGAATGTGACACTTGTTCTTTAATACACTCTTTCAACATTGGACAGACCAAAAGTAAATGAGAATATAACTTTAAAATGAAGCAATATCAAATAACACTAATTACCTGTTCATAATAATGGATATTCTCCTCAGCCATATCTGTAAATGCTAACTTGATATCATTTTGCATATTTTGTTTCCATCTTTCCCAATCTGCTTTCAGGGCATTATTAGCGCATTCCACTTTATCTTCAAGTTTTCCAATCTCCTCTGGAAGCTGAATTAAGTCACAAAGAGAGATAAATTGATCTATGAATTCTTTCCATCAGGTGAATTCATCAAATTTAAGTTGAACAAAATACCAAAACAGCCTAAATATAACTCTTTTTTGTTTTTAATCACCAGTATTTACTCTGTGTACTAATTAAAGTAAAAAGAACATGGGGTTCAGTCAGGTTGAGTCAGGGTTGTTGAGTACAGTTCTATGGTTGGCCACCAATTAGCACCTGACCTTGGCTAAGTCTCTCAAATCCTGGGCTTCAGTTTCACTATTTATAGAACAAAGGCAACTGAACCAAAAATTAACTCCAAAGTCTTTTGTATTAAGACTCTCCTTACAACTACCATTTCTGGTGATAATATTTATATTAAAAGATATGGTTTCTTTCACTTCAGATTCCCAGTTCTGGTCCTCATTTTTCAATGGTTTTTAGCTGAAGCCTCAACTAACTGAGAGGTTATAACATCTATACTCTGTAGTCCCACCTGGAGGCCCAGGGGATTAACCTGCAAACTCTACTCAGATAGCTAGTAACAGAGGCAAGTTTATGACTCAAGATGCCCAAATCCTAGACCATGAGCCACTGGACAGGCTTAGTGTAATATTTACCCTCTTCCCCACCTTATCAACCTTTGAGCATGTAATCCATTGATTTATTCTTTTATATTTGGCATATTCATATATACATATATATTTTATATTTATATTATAGCTATTCATATGTTCAGTATATATTTACTAAGTGTCTTGTCTGTAGCAGGCATTCGTCTAAGACCTGGAGATTCAGTAGTGAAGAAAATACACAAAAATCCCTTATACCGTACTGGGGAGAGACAAACTACAAGCAAGGTAAATAAAAAATGCGAACTGTCAGCTGGTAATAAATGCTAAAGAGAAAAATGAAGCAGAACGGTAGACAGGGAATGTTAGGATGCTGCAATTTTAGATAAGGTGGCCAGAGAAAGCCTAAATAAGTATGACTTGAATAAATATCTGAAGTAGATGTGAGAATGAACCATGGGATTCTCAGTGGAAACACATTCCCAGCAGAGGAAACACCAAGGGCAATGACCTGGAGGTAGAAGTATGCCTAGGTGATTTAAGAACGGAAAGACCAGCACGGTTGCAACAAAAAGAGAAAAAAACGAGGGGGGAAAAGTCCTGGGAAATGAAGTTACAGAAGCAGTGAGTGGCCAGATCATACTGAGCCATGTAGTCTATGGTAAAGGTTCTTGGATTTTATGGAGATTCAAAGCCAGGAAGATTTGAGCAAAAATGACATCATCTCTCTTACGTTTTAAAAGGGGCCTTATATGTTACCACCATTTCATGACAAAGTATTTGTAAGAGGCCATCTTTTAAAAAGAATTCCCATTTCAAGATGCTATAATGTACAAATGTCTTACAACCAATAAAATGTGTTACTTCTGATGCTTGTTTGAATTAGCTCCTTTTTAAATATGAAATTTCACTTCTGTTATTTCACAGCAGCCATGTGTGCTTTCATTTCTGAAATAATAGATATTTGGTATTACATAAATCTTGCATGGCCAATGTGAGATGTATTTCAGTAGAAAGGCTGACTTTCATGTTTGTGTCTGTGTTTTATTTTTTCACTCTCCAGTTTGTAGGGTCAAACTGTATCAGTGAGAACACTTTATGGGAATCTGTAGTCTTCTGGGCATTTTTCTAAATCTTAAAGAACATGTCTAATGGGATGTTATTGAATAACTAATAATGATAGGCTGTGGGTGTTTGGAAATAGGCACCCACAGCCATAATAAAATTGTTGAAAGGCCAAACTCAAACAGGATCTGGGTCTGCTAGGAGACCTCAGGGACGTTAGACAGCCTCCTCTGGATTGTTGGATGGAATCCTGCCATTTGCAGAGCCAGGTGGGGATTATTAACAGAATGCCTCCATCTAGGATCAAGGGGTACGTACACCAATTGTAACCACACTGTTAACTCTCCTCTGCTTAGGCTTTGCAGTTTAAATTGCCATGCAATGGCATGGAATGCCAACAGAGTGGTTCGACTGAAATCGGCTTTCAGGAAACATAGTATCTAAATCACATAGTCTATCTTCCTCTTCTTCCTGATGGAGCTTATAATGGTGTCACTGCCATAAAGGATTTACTACAAAGAGTTTTTCCATGTCAATCTGTAAATCCCCCTCATTAAAGCCTTTGAAGTGGTGGTCTGGTTAGTTGGTGGCTCTGCTGTAACCAACAGCTACTGTGTTCCTAGAGAAGAACTTAAGAACTCACTCTCAGAACTTTGCCCTCACTGTCACCTACAGAAAGAAGGACTGTAGCCTTATCAGTACAGCATTGGGATTAAGAGGACTGACAGTAGGTTAGCCTGGTCTCAGTTTAAGTCCCACTTCTTTTACAAGTTATGTGACATTGGGTAAGACTATCTGTTGAAGCCCTAGTATTTTTATCTGTAAAATAAAGGTAAAAATAATAACATGCATTTCATAGGGATTCTTATAAAAACTGCAGCATGAAACAATGACCATTAATTGACTTACACAGGGCCTGAAAATTTGCCTACTAAATGTTCTCACCACCATCATAACCATCATCATCAGTTGGTGAAACTGACATTAATTCACTGTCTTCTTCCAGTATTTTAGTCTCTGGTAATATGTCATTCTTCTACCAGTGTCTAGGTCTTAAGTCAATTTCTAGTGCTATTTCCTCAATCTATTTTCACCAGTGTAGAAAATGACACATATGCTTTAAATATGTATGATCAATTCTTGTCATTTTTTGGTGACTATATTGGAGTTTTCTTCTTTGATGAGTTATTCATAATTTTAGTCGGAAAAAAGGAAGGTAAAAAAATTAGGTATTTCCTCACAGTGAATCATCTTCCCATAATTTCAATTCTAAGAAACACTAACATAGTAAGCACGAAACACCTAATTCAAATTAAGAATAATCTGCACTATATCTTTCCTAACAATTTACAAAAGCATAATATAATTAGATGTCCTTCCCCTTAGGTGACTTCAATTTTACTAAGTTATTTGGTACAAAGACTATGCATTCTGACTGTGCCATCCATCTAAGTTCTAATAGAACACATATACTCAACAAAAGTTAATCTGAGGGGGAGAATAGCCCACTGGCAGGCTAAAGAAGTCCTTCTGGTATTTTATTGCTCCCTCCAACACCATAAGTCGGGTTTCAATAACTCTGACCATAGGAAATTCAATCCATATGCTGCAAAATAGCATGGAAAAGACTGGGCTATATAGGATTTAAGGCTTGGTATTCTTCTTCTTTTCACAAGTACTGACAGCAGTTTAGCCCTCTGTTATTGGAAAAATTGAAGCAAGCAACCCTTGTTGCCAGCAAAATGTTGTAATGCCAAAATAAGTAATAATAAAAGACTGTGTAAGATAGTGAAAAAATGCTTTATATTTAATGGTAAGCCTAATAGGTAATTTCTAGCTTCAGTTATATTCAGCTAGAAATTAGCCACACAATTAAAGTCATTAATTCTAAAAGCTCAAACAAAACAATATGTTTCTACGATGGTGACTACATATCTATAGTAACAGTAACAGCAGTAATCATGACTATTTTTTGCATTCTGTCATGGGCTATATGCTTTCCATACATTATTTCACTTAATCTGCATAAGCATGTTACAAATTTGGTATTATCATCTTCCTATTACAAGCTGGGAAACTAGAAGAAAGAAGAGGCAGAGATTATATAGCTATTTGTGGCATATTAGGGATTCAAACTGATGTTTGCCAGTCAAGGCACATGCTCTATTCATACTGACTGAATAGCACCAGCCATTGATTGGACAAGCTTGTCCGTGGCTTTCAAGCTTAAACTGATATAGCTGTTATCTCAAGGATAATCTATTAGGTACAGATACACAAAAGTAAAGCAAAAACCAAAGGCTATAATAAAAAGTAGAATGGGATACATACCATAATGGAAGGAAAAACGTAGAAGTGGTATTTACAGATACAGAATGGAAGACTGATTCTGATTGTGGGGTAGGGGACATTTTGACTTTTAATTCACTAGGCAGTGACTGGGACAATGAAACACCTATCTGAGGGTATGATATGAACACAACCACAGAAATAGTATGCTGCAGAGTGTGACAGAAGAATGGACAAGAGGCTGGTCTGGAGTTGGCAAGGAGAAGCATGGGAAATACAGCTGCAAATGCATATTAGAGACTGACCAGTAAAGGCTGGAAATGATATTGAGCATGAAAAGGATTTTGCAAGAGATGATAATCCACTGAAGGTTTTGATCAAGGCAGAGCTGTACTTCAGACAGACTGAGTCAGAGGTATGTGGAAATTGTTAAGAGAGAAACAAAGGAGGAGGAGAAGAAAGGAAACCAGTTCATCTGAAATGGGACTAAGGAATCAACCATAAAAAGCAATAGGGAGGATCTGGTTGGTTCTCACTCATTCACCCAGCAGCTTCCACTCAGCATCCATCTAGCCTGCGTTAGGAACGAAAATGGAGGGGGAAGAAATGGACCTTGCCCTCACAGACTCATGCTAATGGGGAGAAATAAATAAGTAATTAGGAAAAGGAAACTTGAAAGGCATTCATGCAAAGCAAACTGCAGACGTTAGTTTACAGAAGCATGTTTACCTTGGAGTTTCTGAAGAACTACAGATGGTTCTTTAAGGTTGATACCTAGAGAATGAGTAGATGAAGAGCTAAGGAAAAGGAAAGAGAGGCAGGCAATGCCAGGTCCTAACGGGATTTCTCCTGCAGGTTGTTGTCTTTTCACAGAAGACAAGTGGAGGCGCTGAAGGAGTTTAAGAAAGAGGACTAGAGAACAGTGGTAAAGATCAGACTCCTGATGCCACAGAAACTGAAAAGCAGCAACTGAAATGCTGGGAGGCAGAGTCAGGAGGGTCTAGCCCTGACCTAGATGGTGGGCACTGAGAGAAAAGTCTGCATTGCTGATAAGGTTAACTGGAAGAACAGGTACCGTAGGGTGTGATAGGAGATGACGGCCTGAAGGCTAACAGTGGTAATACATTCACTGTCCCAAATAGTATTGCAAAGTGAGGGACACTGCTATATAAACATTCAAAACATTCAGTTGCATACAGAGCAAAGAATTTTTGGAGGCTAGTAGGAATCAAGATTAAAGTTAAGCTTTGAAGCTACACTAATTTGGGTGGTTTGGGCAGGCTGGGAGATAATATGCATACACCGATTGACATACCAATTGCACCAAAGCAGACCTGACATTTTAAATAAAAAATTACAGGTATATGCCTAAGGAAATAAGTAAAACTGATGTGCAGCTCTGCTCTTTTGCGAGAGACCTCTCTCCATTATCAAGGTTTTTTATTTGATGTTTCAGTGATGCTTAAACTGCTTTGGAGTCTGTTCATTTGGAAACTATTAAAACATTTGGTCCTCTAAAACGAATGACTAATCCTCCTCAAACACATAAATATACAAATCTGTTTTTATTTGTTGACTCTGACCTCTTTGATACCTCTTTGGATACAATCAATTATGGATGCTCCTGACTTACCTATGTGAAAGAAAACAAAAACTCCAATCTGAACCCCAATTCACTATGCCAAAAGAAAAAAATTAAGCTGAAAGCTGAGTCATGCAAGAAGCTGCCTTTCCTTTTGTTCCTAAGCAGATACCTATAGATAAAAAGCTTTAATATCTCCATAGGTAGCTACTCTATGTTCACCTTATCTTATGTAAAGTGCCCATTCACTAAGGCTGAGAGGAATACATAATTGACTACTCCCCTACCTGCTCCTTTTCTCTTGCAACAAGTGGATAACAGTACGCTCTCAGCCCACTTTTCCCCTTTAAATACTGAAGCCTTCAAAATCATTTTGGAGAAAGCTACAGGCCATAGACTGTTTCTGTGATTCCATGTTTATTTCCTCCATGCATGTCCCTAACCTTGACAAAATAAACTAAACGGATTAAGACTCGTCTCAGATACTTTTTGGGCTACACCTACATCCCAATAAACCCACTGTTAGTTGAAAATATTGTAAGTCAAAAATGTATTTAATGCTGGCAACACAGCAGATGGTCTCCAAATTACAATCATTCAACTTAGGATTTTTTGACTTTAGGATAGTGAGAAAGCCAAACACATTCCATAGAAACTGTAACCCCATCTTAAAGTTGAATAATCCTAAATGGAACCATCAGAACTCAGGAACCATCAGAATTCAGGGACCATCTGCATTCTGAAGTGCTAAGCTTTCAGGGCTATCTGAAAACTGTAAATCATTTTACTCGTTATAAGTAATTCAAATGTCATTCACATTTAATTATATAAAAGCTTTAAGTTTGGTGTACCTATAGCAGAATCAAGTTAGCAAGAAATGCAAACAAATTCAGGAAACTTTGTAGAGTCATGTGCCACATAACAACATTTCAGCCAATGACAATCTGCATATATGACAGTGATTCCATAAGATAATCATACGGTATTTTTACTGTACTTTTTCTATGTCTAGATACAAAAATATTTACCACTGTGTTTCAACGGACTGAAATAACATGCTGTACAGGTTTTTAGCTCGGGAACAACAGGCTACACCACAGAGCCTTGGTGTGCAGTCGAGTATGACATCTCAAGGTTGTGTAAGTATACTCTACAATATGCACACAATGATGAGAATGCCTAAAAACACATTTTTTACAGAACATATCCCAATCATTTAATAACATATGACTGTACAGTAATTGAGTTATGGAAAGTTTGACATGAAACATAACTGAATATTTTTCTACTGAAGTCCAAAGAGAAAGACGGCAACATGAGGGAATTCTGAAGCAGCTCATGTTCACCAAGACAACTACTTTGTGAGAATTATGAACTAAAACTATGAAGTTCATTCACTTAGTTAATATTCTTCCTGTCTACTATGGGCCAGTCACATGGTAGATGTTATGAGAGATACAATCTAATAAGCACATAGTTCCTCGAGGCACTTGAAGCTAAATAAAACAGTATTCTTATACTTTTTAAAAAATTTTTATTCTTATAAAAAACAGTATTCCTATACTTTGGAGTTTTCTTTTGTTCGTTCTTAAAAAAAAAAAAAAGAGGCAGGAATAAATTCTGAATTGTTTTTTAGTTAAAACTATTTTTCCTGAGAGGGGAATATGTTACATAGGTAAACATGTGCCATGGTGGTTTGCTGCACCTATCAACCCATCACCCAGGTATTAAGCCTAGTATGCATTAGCTAGTTTTCCTGATGTTCTCCCTCCCCACCTCCCCCGCCAATAGGGCCCAGTGTGTGTTGTTCCCCTCCCTGTGTCCACGTGTTCTCACTGTTCAGCTCCCATTTATAAGTGGGAACATGTGGTGTTTGGTTTTCTATTCCTGTGTTAGTTTGCTGAGGATAATGGCTTCCAGCTCAATTTAACGGGAATAGCATTGAATCTATAAATTACTTTGGGTAGTATGGCCATTTTCACAATACTGATTCTTTCTACCCATGAGTATGGAATGTGTTTTGCATTTGTTTGTGTCCTCTGATTTCCTTCAGCAATGGTTTGTAATTCTTCTTAAAGAGGTCCTTCACTTCTTTTGTTAGCTGTATTCCTAGGTATTTTATTCTTTTTGTGAAACTGTGAACGGGAATTCATTCATGATTTGTCTCTCTGCTTGTCTACCGTCAGTGAACAGGAATGCTTGTGATTTCTGCACATTCATTTGTATCCTGAGACTTTGCTGAAGTTGTTTATCAGCTTAAGCAGCTTTTCAGCTGAGACAATGAGGTTTTCTAGATATAGGCTCCTGTCATCTGGAAACAGAGACAGTTTGATTTCCTCTCTTCCTATCTGAATATTCTTTATTTCCTTCTGTTGCCTGACTGCCCTGGCCAGAACTTCCAATACTAAGCTGAATAGGAGTGGTGAGAGACAGCATCCTTGTCTTGTGCTGGTTTTCAAGGGGACTGTTTCCAGATTTTGCCCATTCAGTATGATATGGCTGTGGGTTTGTCATAAACAGCTCCTATTATTTTGAGTTATGTTCCATTCATATCTAGTTTATTGAGAGTTTTTAACATGAAGGGATGTTGAATTTTATTGAAGGCCTTTTCCGCATCTATTGAGATAATCATGTGGTTTTTGTCTTTGGTTCTGTTTATGTGATACATTGCATTTATTGATTTGCATACATTGAACCAGCCTTGCATCCCAGGGATGACACCTACTTGATCATGCTGGATAAGCTTTTTGATGTGCTGCTGGGTTTGGTTTGCCAGTACGTTACTGAGGATTTTCACACTGATGTTCATCAGGGATACTGGTCTGAAGTTTTCTTTTTTTATTGTATTTCTGCCAGGTTTTGGTATCAGAGTGATGTTGGCCTCATAAAATGAGTTAGGGAGGAATCCCTCCTTTTCAGTTGTTTAGAATAGTTTCAGTAAAAATGGTAACAGCCTC
The DNA here is from genome assembly GCF_028878055.3 of Symphalangus syndactylus. Taxonomy (NCBI): domain Eukaryota; kingdom Metazoa; phylum Chordata; class Mammalia; order Primates; family Hylobatidae; genus Symphalangus; species Symphalangus syndactylus. The sequence goes on along the minus strand of NC_072441.2, from coordinate 52,264,243 downwards.
TCTTTGTTCCCCTTGTAGAATTCAGCTGTAAATCTGTCTGATCCTGGGCTTTTTTGGTTGGTAGGCTATTTATTACTGCCTCAATTTCAGAACTTATTATTGGTCTATTCAAGGATTCAACTTCTTCCTGGTTCAGTCTTTAAAGTGTGTAGGTATCCAGGAATTTATCAGTTTCTTCTAGATTTCTTAGTTTATTTGCATAGACGTGTTTATAGTATTCTCTGATGGTTGTTTATGTTTCTGTGGGGTCAGTGATGATATCCCCTTCATCATTTGTTATTGTATCTATTTGATTCTTCTCTCTTTTCTTCGTTACTAATAGTCTATTAATTTTTCAAAAAAAAAAAAAAAACAGCTCCTGGATTCATTGATTTTTTGAAGGGTTTTTCGTGTCTCTATCTCCTTAGTTCCACTCTGATCTTGGCTATTTCTTGTTTTCTGCTACCTCTGCAGTTTGTTTGCTCTTTGTTCTCTGGTTCTTTTAGTTGAGATGTTAGGTTTTTTGTTTTTGTTTTTTTTTTTTGAGACGGAGTCTCGCTCTGTCGCCCAGGCTGGAGTGCAGTGGTGCAATCTCGGCTCACTGCAAGCTCCACCTCCTGGGTTCACGCCATTCTCCTGCCTCAGCCTCCCGAGTAGCTGGGACTACAGGCGCCCGCCATCACACCCGGCTAATTTTTTTTTTTTGTATTTTTAGTAGAGACAGGGTTTCACTGTGGTCTCGATCTCCTGACCTCGTGATCTGCCCGCCTCGGCCTCCCAAAGTGCTGGGATTACAAGTGTGAGCCACCGCGCCCAGCCTAGAGATGTTAGGTTTTTGACTTGAGGTCTTTCTAGCTTTATGAAGTGGGCATTTAGTGCTATAAACTTCCCTCTTAACACTGCTTTAGCTATGTCCCAGAGATTCTGGTACATTGTTTCTTTGTTCAAAGAACTTCTTGATTTCTGACTTAATTTCATTATTTATCCAGGAGTCATTCAGAAGCACGTTATTCAATTTCCATATAGTTGTGTGGTTTTGAGTGAGCTTCTTAGTCTTGAGTTCTAATTTGATTGTGCTGTGGTCTGAGAGACTGTTATGATTTCAGTTCTTTTGCATTTGTTGAGGAGTGTTTTACTTCCAATTATGTGATCGATTTTAGAGTTAAGTGCGACGTGGCACTAGAAGAATGCATATTCTGTCGTTTTGAAGTGGGGGATTCTGTATACATCTATCAGGTCCACTTGATCCCTAGCTGAGTTTAAGTACTAAGTATCTTTGTTAATTTTCAGTCTTGATGATCTGTGTAATATTGAAAGTGGTATGTTAAAGTATCCTACTATTATTGTGTGGGAATCTAAGCCTTTTTGTAGGTCTCTAAGATCTTGTTTTATGAGTCTGGATGCTCCTGTATTGGGTGCATATGTATCTAGATTAGTTAGCTCTTCTTGCTGAATTGAACCCTTTACCATTATCTAATACCCTTGTCTTTTTTGATCTTTGTTGGTTTGAAGTCTGTTTTGTCAGAAACTAGGATTGCAACCCCTGCTTGTTCCTGCTTTCCATTTGCTTGGTACATTTTCCTCCATCCCTTTATGTTAAGCCTATGTGTGTCTCTGCCTGTGAGATGGGTCTCTTGAATATAGCACACTAATGGATCTTGACTCTTTATCCAGCTTGACATTGTCTTTTAATTGCAGCATTTAGCCCATTTACATTTAAGGTCAATGCTGCTATGTGTGAATTTGATGCTGTAATCATGATGCTAGCTGGTTATTTTATAGACTTTAGTGCTTCCTTCAGTAGCTCTTGCAAGGCAGGCCTGGTGATGATGAATTCCCTCAGCATTTGCTTGTCTGAAAAGGGTTTTATTTCTCCTTTGTTTATGAAGCTTAATTTGGCCAGATATGAGATTCTGGGTTGGAAATTATTTTCTTTAAGAATGTTGAATATTGGCCACCAAACACTTCTGGCTTGCAGGGTTTCTGCTAAGAGGTCCATTGTTATTCTGATGGGCTTCCTTTGTATGTGACCTGGGCTTTCTCTCTGGCTGCTTTTAACATTTTTTCCTTCATTTTGACCTTGGAGAATCTGAAGATTATGTGTCTTGGGATTGATCTTCTCATGCAGTATCTTACTGGGATTCTCTGGATTTCCTGAATTTGAATGTTGGCCAGTCCTGCTAGGTTAGAGAAGTTCTCCTGGATGATATTCTGAAGTTTCTTTTCCAACATGATTCCATTCTCCCCATCTTTTCCAGGTACCACAAACAGTCATAGGTTTAGTCTTTTTATATAATCTCATAGTTCTCGGAGGTTTTGTTCATTCCTTTTCATTCTTTTTGCTCTAATACTGTCTGCCTGTCTTATTTCAGCAAGATAGTCTTCAATCTCTGGAATTCTTTCCTCTGCTTGGTCTATTCGGTTATTGATACTATGGTTGCACTGTGAAATTCTCATGCTGCATTTTTCAGCTACATCAGGTCATTTATGTTCCTCTCTAAACTGGTTACTCTGTTTAACAGCTCCTGTAATGCCTGTAATGTTTTATCACGGTTCTTAGCTTCTTTGTAATGGGTTAGAACATGCTCCTTTAGCTCAGTGAAGTTCATTATTACCCACCTTCTGAAACCTCTACTTCTGTCAGTTCATCCATCTCAGCCTCAGCCCAGTTCTGTGCCCTTGCTGGAGAGATGCTGTGATCATTTGGAGGAGAAGAGGCACTCTGGCTTTTTTAGTTTTCAGCGGGTTTTTTTGGTTGATTCTTTCTCATCTTCCTGAGTTTATCTACCTTTAATCTCTGAGGCTGCTGAGCTTTGGATGAGGTTTTTGTGGGGGTGGGGACACTTGTATTGATGCTATTGTTGCTGCTGTTTGTTTTTCTCTTAACAGTCAGGCCTCTCTTTTACAGGGCTGCTGTGGTTTGCGAAATAAATTTGGTAGAAAAGTAAACAATAATTTTTTAAAAACTTTGAGACAGAGTCTCGCTGTGTCACCTAGGCTGGAGTACAGTGGCGCAATCTCAGCTCGCTGCAAGCTCTGCCTCCCGGGTTCACGCATTCTCCTGCCTTGGCTTGCCAAGTAGCTGGGACTACAGGTGCCCACCACCATACCCAGCTAATTTTTTGTATTTTTAGTAGAGATGGGGTTTCACCGTGTTAGCCAGGATGGTCTCCATCTTCTGACCTCACGATCCACCCGCCTCAGCCTCCCGAAGTGCTGGGATTACAGGCATGAGCCACCGCACCCGGCCAAAAAAACTTTATTTTTAAGTGCCTATTATGTGCCAGGCATTGGCCTAGACACATGACCAAGGGCACAGGATGAATATGAGAGGGAAGGTCCTGCCTCTGGGAGCTTACAGTCTAGCAGGGACTGAAGATTCACATAGCACTGGGCATTCCCTGGCATTCTACCTTAACAGTCACCTTAGAGTTTCTCAATGAGTTTTCTTTTTAAAATAAAATAAGTACCCTCCAAACTAAATCTTAAGAAATCCAGACAATCTAGATCCAAAAAAATCCCCTTAAAAAGGAAATATATCTCTATATTCAATGGATATTCCTTACTGGACTAAATATTCACTTGATGAAATTAAGGTACATACTAATATAGACAAGTAAACAATCAGACATAATCAAGCTCAGTTGAATGACATCTTTATTTCCAGGACATTTTTACATGTCCAGTGCTCTGCTACACGTGGGGAGAAAGACATGTACCTGTTACGAAGAGGATGCAACACCTGCCTCAACAATAAGTTTCCTGTCTCCTAATAACAAATGCTTCTGGCTTTAGGTCAAGACAGATTATACTGGCCACTCAGGCAGCTCCACTTTGAAGAAATAACATTTCATCTTTCTCAGTTGCCTTAGGGTATTAACAACTTGGTGTTACCTGCTTCTCTTGCTCCTTTCTTACTGAACTTTAAAAATTTACAATCACACACATTTATCAGTCAGTGATCTGAAGTCTGGGCTCCGAAGTCCTGTGGGTTCAAGCCCTAACTGTGTGAATGCAGACAAGGTCATTTCCTTCAGAGGGTGCAGTTTCCCCCTCTGTAAAATGCGGCATCCTGGTGTGATTATGAGAAGATTTTTATTAAGGTATCGGAACTGTCCTAAATGAATCTGCCCTCTCACTTATCCTGTGTTAAGGAATTGAGGACCTGTAAGAAAAGAAAACCACAGGAGAAACAAAGAGCTATGATATTAATAACTCAGTAAGCTCCTCAATAGCCCTGACAAAGCCTGAGAGTGTTGGTGGGTGAACTGAACAATGAAATGTTGCAGGTCAAATAGTCTTCTATTATAGTAAGACCCTTCTTCAAATCAGATAGTTGAAGCCAAAGAGCCCAGAAATTACCTCTATTTTAGAAACTTAGGTTGCCACGCCACCTCAATAAATCATTCCTCTCAAATCCAAGAAATTTTAGTGTCTTGCAAATTACAGAATGTAAATACCCTAAGACAAAAATATGCAAATGGATGTTTTCCCCCTGACTCTGAAAGCACTTTAGAATATACTTCCTGGTAACTAAAAAAAGCTGTCTAGCAATCTAAGAAGAATAAAAGCCAAGACCATCCCTTTCGACTTCCAAACATCTTTTTAGGCCTTTAGTTTTTTATTAGAGATCAGTTTTTTTTAAGTATATTAACTCAGCCAACAACTATTTCTTCAGCACTTACTTCATGCCAAGTACCATACCAGGCACAGTGCCCCCTTGTGAAATGCTTTTCTTCCTTTCTCATTCGTTTTTGGAACACTTCTTTCATAGAGGCAAATCTTTGCCTAATCTCACAAAGTCCTTCCAATCCGGATATAGTCTCACGATGAGACCACTAAGGAATGCTTTAACATGTTTTTCTCAAATTGGGATTCCTATATCTACATCAACACTCAGCAATGGCCTAAGGATCGCCAAAGTCATGAATAAACATAGAATAATTTTCATAGATATTTTACAGAGATTAAGCCATTTCTAAATTAACAAATATAAATATATCATGGAGTAGTGATATTCACACAAGATTTAAAACAGGAGATCTTAAAGAAATTTTGAGTTTGCATTGCCCATGGGGGGTACCTCTCAGACTTACTGAAGCATATATTCCAACTTTCCTATACCATAGAAAGTAAACTCTTTTGGTAAAAATGTTTGAACTGTACACCATATTAAAATATGTGTTAAAAGAAACTCTGCTTGACTGTTAAACTATACATTTAATAAATAATATACTTTAGCATGATGATTCTAGAGGACTTAATTTTCATAATCACTAACAGTTTTATCAAAGTATCAATTATAAAAATTATGGATTGAGAAATCAGCTTCCCTACAGTCTGTTTCTCTAGAAATAGCTGCCAGAATGGCAGAAGAAAATATCCAGTCAAAACCTTTTTAAATCACTGCAATTTATCATTGCTAAAAAGCAATCTAGGGAGAAATTTCACTTCTCTCTCTAAGAAAGAGCCACCCATGTTGACTATTCAATTAATAATCTTCCATCACTAATCCCTGATTTTGTAATCTAGAACTAGAGCAAATAAGCATCCTTTATCTTTATCCCATGATTGTCTCTATACATACAATAGTAAGGTCATATAATAGCACAATTAAAATTTAGAGTCTTTCCAATATTATTACTAAGCCCCTAATGTCTAAACATCTTATGAGGTCTGCTCCTAATACATTATGAAAAGAGTTATTTCTTCATTAACAAATAATAGCATTCTCATACAAATTAATCTAGTATGTAAAAATTTATGAGGCTAGCATAACTTTGATACAAAAAGTGGCATTTCTGGCAGAAGCAACTATAATTACAAATCATTCTTATTCAGAAATGTGGATACAAAAGTCCTAAAAAAGAAAGTGAGCAAGCCAAACCCAGCAATGGCCAGAGTGGGTTTATCCCAGGGACCCAAGCATGGTTAACATGAGAAAATCTCTAGTGTAAGTTGCCACAAGAAAATAATAAAAAGTGCACAATTATCTGAGTAGACACAGAAAATCATTCTGAAAGTTTGATACTAACTTATGAATCAACCTCTCATCAAATAGGAGTATGAACTGCCCCAGCCTGATTAAAAATATATAGGATAAAAAAACTATAGCAAACATTATTACTTATGACAAAAATCTTAGAAGCATTTACTTTACAATCAGGAAAAATACAAGAATGTTCTATCACTAAGAACGTTATAATGTTTTTTTGCCAGCTAACAATGAAAAAGGAAGTATGAAGTATAATTATTGAATAAATAAGATAAAACTGCCAATATTCACCCGTAATAGAATTTCTTTCTTTTTTTTTTGAGTCAAAGTCTTGCTCCCGTCGCCCAGGCTGGAGTGCAGTCATGCAATCTCAGTTCACCGCAACCTCTGCCTCCTGGGATCAATCAAGCAATTCTCCTGCCCCAGCCTCCCGAGTAGCTGGGACTACAGGCATGCACCACTGCGCCCAGCTACTTTTTTTTTTGTATTTTTAGTAGGGATGGGGTTTTGCCATGTTGGCCAGGCTGCTATTGAACTCTTGACCTCAGGTGATCTGCCCACCTTGGCCTCCCAAAACAGGTGTGAGCCACCGCACCCAGCCTAGAATTTTCTATGTAGAAAACCCATCTATAAATTATTAAAATTAAAAATAACTTAAGTCATTAAATATAGAATAGATACGCAAAAGTGAATTACTTTTCTCTAATTCTGGCCAAAAAAAAGGCCATAAAATGTTTTAAAATACAAAATTTATGATAAATACAAGCCAAAAAAATAAGATACTTAGTAATAAATTTAACAAAAAGTGTACACGGCCTTTTTGGGGAAAAAAAACGTTTAAAACTTTATTGAGAGATACTGAAGGAGTTTCAAACAGTGAAGTATCTAAAAAAAATCATCTATTTTAAATCTCTTGCTGGTTATCTTTCATCTCAGCTTAAATAACAGTTACCAGATAATGCTTCCCAAAACATTTATGTACAAAGCAGGGTTGTTGTTCTTTTTGTTTTTTGTCTTTGTTTTTTGCTATTTCCTATCTCAGTCCATTCATTTCCTTAGCATTCATTAGATCTCGCAATTATTTTATTTATTTGTCTTGTACTTTTCTGTTGGGATGTAAGGTCTACCATGAGGGGCTTGGGGTCTATCCATCTTCTCATTGTTATCCCCAGTGTTTACACTAGGTGGGAATCTGGTAAATATCTGTAGATTGAATGAGTGATTTTAAGAAAGCGAAAAGTTAGTAATTAATCCAGGCTTATTTCTCCTACTGGCTTTATGAGTATTATTTCTTTACATAGATGTGTATCTATGTAAAGATATATCACCAACATTTTTGAGCAAAATAATAAAATTTGAGGATGATAGTTATTCTTACTTAAAAATATCATCAGTTTTCCTTTTTAAATGGCTTATCTATTATTTCCTTTTATGGAAAAAAATCAACCATTCAATCTATTTATTCAAATGCTAAAAATTTCTCTTCATAATCAGAAAAGCTGGGAAATTATCATTTTGAAAAGTTCTTGAAAATAATATACCTAAATAAAAAGATTAAGATTGCCACTCCATCAGAAGACAATAGAAAATTCTGAAATTCATTTCTAATCTGACAGCTACCTCTTCTTAACAAGTATTAATTAAATTGCAGGGGAAAGATAAGAGGGCTCTTAACAATAAAATTGTATTATTTTCTGATTCGTGAGAGAGGTGAGATGTGTCTGAAGAAATTAGATGCTTGATTATACAATGCTGCTTAAGCATACATGTGATTACTAAGTAGTACCTTTTTTACATACTTTACAATACATACTTTTCTTAAAAAGTGGAAACCTCTCTCCCTGAAACAACTGCAGATTTTGTTATCCAAATGTAACTTGTTCAGTAAAACACAATGCATTTTCTAAGAATGACAAATTGAGTCATAAAACACCCACAAATGTAGTTAATGCATCACTTTTCAAGCCAGCACCTTCAACACCATTAACATCCCTCAAATAATGATTATAATTTTTTGTGACATTGCAGGAAACAGAAAGCCAATTATTTAAAGGGCCACATTTTAGGACAGGTAGAGATCTCCTCAGAATCTTCTATACAACAAAAGCCACTAAATATACATCAGAATATAAAGGATTCATTTCTTTCTAGGTGCTTCCATCAGTCATTAATATATTTCTATTAAAAAGAAATGATGTGTCTCCTTAAAAATAAAACAAAAAAATTCACCGTCCTTTACCTCTTTAGATATAATTCCCTGTACTTTTCTGCAAAATATAACCTAAGCCTAGAAAAGCAATACGTTCAATTACCATTAGGCTTTCCAAAGTTAAAAATTATTTCAAAGCCAAAAATCAAAATTTATTTATTTCACAGAACTTCATAAGCCAAACAATTTTCTGTTATTAAATATTTGTATTTTACTCACTACTTAACTAAACAATATCTCATATATTATCTCATTTAGTTCTCAATATACCCTGTAAGGTAAATATTATTTTTCCCAGTTTACTTACAAGAAAAAATAAGGCTTATTGAAGCATAAAAGTGACTTATTTTGAAACTTTGATCTAGAACCTAGGTTCTTTATAGCTTGTGATGCAAACCTTAACATACTACAAAACTCCCAAATTGAGTAGATGAGGTTTAGAGCATATACAAGACAGCTCACAGTACTACATAAAGGAACTTCCATTTATATTTAACTGCTATGCATTGTCTTTAATGTCTACTTACATGCACAGTTTATAACACAAGTTAAACATGAGTATAGTACAGGTTAAGTATCCCTTATCCAAAATGCTTAGGATCAGAAGTGTTTCAGATTTTGGAATATCTGCACTACACCTAACGGTTCAGCATTCCTAATCTGAAAATCCAAAACCCAAAATGCTCCAAAGAGCATTCCTGTGAGCGTCATGTCAGTACTCAAAAAGTACCAGATTTTGGAGCATTTTGGGTTTCGGAGAAATGCGTTGGGAATACTCAACTTGAGGTGCAAGTAAATAATCTGTAAATTAAAAATGAACATCTATTGGGAGGTGTGCTTAAAAAATATTTATTTGATGGAGTATGTGATCAAAAGAGTCTGGTGACTACCATATTATTTTTGCTCTAGTATGGTGTACACTATAGTTTTAATCAGGTGAATTCCCCTGATGTTTCTTTCAGACATTCATCTGTTTTCTGTCTGAATCTCTACCAAAGCTAAAACTTCCATGAGAAATGATCTCCCTTCTTTGATTCGATCAACCAAACTACCATATATAAAAAACAGCTCCTAATGCTGCAACATACTGTAAAACAAATCCAGCCAAATAGAACATTCTGTGATGATAGAAATATTCCATTCTGGACCATCCAAAATGGTACCAACAGCCACATGTGACTACTGAAATTCAGCTAGTGTGACTGAGAAACTGAATTTTTAGTTGTCTTTAATTTTAATTAATTCAAATGTAAGAGTAAATAGCACATGTGGCCAGTGGGTACCATAATGTATAGCATGGCTCTAGAAAGTTGTGATCATGTAACTAGAATAGTGTCATATGTATAGCTCAGGTACAAAAATTAGGGGTTCACTCAAAAAAGTATCCTTTAATAAGGATAAAATTGCTTTCATGTGTTTTCCTAGAAACACTCTAATATTACTGAATATTTTCTCAATCACTTCATTTTGAAAAATGAGGTAATATTTTATAAGAAATATTGGCCTGAGGCAAATTCAATTAATGGTAGTTTTGGATATACATAGTAGTCTACTAACAGAGTTATTTCTTAAAGAAAGGAGACAAAGATTAACAACAGAGTTATTTCTAGGAAATCTCTCATGATTCAGGTATTTGATTATTATTATAAATATTTTATAGTTTACTTTTAAAAGCTCTGTAAATAGACAAGCAAGAGGAACAAAGAGTGGGGGCAGACAAGTCCTGCCATTTATCAAACATATTACAAAACCTCCATTATTGACACAGTATGGTCTTGGAGCATTAACAGACCAAGTGAACATATAGAAAGTCTTAACATCATTGCATATGAAAACAAATTAAGTATATTTCAAAGGCAGCATCAAATCACTAGGGAAAACATGATTATTCAATAGATAACTTCAGTACAACTGGGACAGTTATTAAACTATATACAGTTGAATAATATATATAATATACATAGTTGAAATATATGCCGGGCACGGTGGCTCACGCCTGTAATCCCAGCACTTTGGGAGGCCGAGGCAGGTGGATCACGAGGTCAGGAGATCGAGACCATCCTGGCTAACATGGTGAAACCCCGTCTCTACTAAAAATACAAAAAATTAGCCGGGCGAGGTGGCGGGCACCTGTAGTCCCAGCTACGCGGGAGGCTGAGGCAGGAGAATGGCATGAACCCTGGGGGGCGGAGTGTGCAGTGAGACAAGATCGCGCCACTGCACTCCAGCCTGGGTGAAAGAGCGAGACTCCTTCTCAAAAAAAAAAAAAAAAAAGAAATATATATATAATATATAGTTGATATATACCATTGAAAATATACATTATATATATAGTTGACTCAAAAACCTCCTATTTATAAGAATCAATTTCAAATGACTCAAATATTCTACTGTAAAAAAGGAAACTCAAAAATTAATGGAAGAAACCACAAGACATTTTATTCTGTCACCTGAAGTAGAACACTTTCTAACTCATCCTTAAATGTAAAATCTTTAAGAAAAAGATAGATAAACCTGACTTTATAAAAACTAGAAACTTCTGCTAGTAAAAATCAGTACAAAAAATTACAATATAAATGAAAAATAAAGACTAATTTCCCGAATAAGAAGTTCCTATAAATCAGAAAGACAGAGATCAAGAATAGAGAAAATATAATGAACAAAAACCAGACACTGACAGATAAAAGCAATACAAATTTCACTTAAATATATAAAGCAATGCTTAACCCTACTCATCAGATGAGAAATGCAAATTTTTTTTATTATTATTACACTTTAAGTTTTAGGGTACATGTGCACAATGTGCAGGTTTGTTACATATGTATACATGTGCCATGTTGGTGTGTTGCACCCATTAACTCGTCATTTAGCATTAGGTATACCTCCTAATGCTATCCCTCCCCCCTCCCCCCACCCCACAACAGTCCCCGGAGTGTGATGTTCCCCTTCCTGTGTCCATGTGTTCTCATTGTTCAATTCCCACCTATGAGTGAGAACATGCGGTGTTTGGTTTTTTGTCCTTGCGATAGTTTACTGAGAATGATGGTTTCCAGTTTCATCCATGTCCCTACAAAGGACATGAACTCATCATTTTTTATGACTGCCTAGTATTCCATGGTGTATGTGTGCCACATTTTCTTAATCCAGTCTATCATTGTTGGACCTTTGGGTTGGTTCCAAGTCTTTGCTATTGTGAATAGTGCCACAATAAACATATGTGTGCATGTGTCTTTATAGCAGCATGATTTATAGTCCTTTGGGTATATACCCAGTAATGGGATGGCTGGGTCAAATGGTATTTCTAGTTCTAGATCCCTGAGGAATCACCACACTGACTTCCACAATGGTTGAACTAGTTTACAGTCCCATCAACAGTGTAAAAGTGTTCCTATTTCTCCACATCCTCTCCAGCACCTGTTGTTTCCTGACTTCTTAATGATGGCCATTCTAATTGGTGTGAGATGGTATCTCATTGTGGTTTTGATTTGCATTTCTCTGATGGCCAGTGATGATGAGCATTTTTTCATGTGTTTTTTTGGCTGCATCAATGTCTTCTTTTGAGAAGTGTCTGTTCATGTCCTTCGCCCACTTTTTGATGGGGTTGTTCTTTTCTTGTAAATTTGTTTGAGTTCATTGTAGATTCTGAATATTAGCCCTTTGTCAGATGAGTAGGTTGCAAAAATTTTCTCCCATTTTGTAGGTTGCCTGTTCACTCTGATGGTAGTTTCTTTTGCTGTGCAGAAGCTCTTTAGTTTAATTAGATCCCATTTGTCAATTTTGGCTTTTGTTGCCATTGCTTTTGGTGTTTTAGACATGAAGTCCTTGCCCATGCCTATGTCCTGAATGGTAATGCCTAGGTTTTCTTCTAGGGTTTTTATGGTTTCAGGTCTAACATGTAAGTCTTTAATCCATCTTGAATTAATTTTTGTATAAGGTATAAGGAAGAGATCCAGTTTCAGCTTTCTACATATGGCTAACCAGTTTTCGCAGCACCATTTATTAAATAGGGAATCCTTTCCCCATTGCTTGTTTTTGTCAGGTTTGTCAAAGATCAGATAGTTGTAGATATGTGGCGTTATTTCTGAGGACTCTGTTCTGTTCCATTGATCTATATCTCTGTTTTGGTACCAGTACCATGCTGTTTTGGTTACTGTAGCCTTGTAGTATACTTTGAAGTCAGGTAGCGTGATGCCTCCAGCTTTGTTCTTTTGGCTTAGGATTGACTTGGTGATGCGGACTCTTTTTTGGTTCCATATGAACTTTAAAGTAGTTTTTTCCAATTCTGTGAAGAAAGTCATTGGTAGCTTGATGGGGATGGTAATGAATCTATAAATTACCTTGGGCAGTATGGCCATTTTCACGATATTGATTCTTCCAACCCATGAGCATGGAATGTTCTTCCATTTGTTTGTATCCTCTTTTATTTCATTGAGCAGTGGTTTGTAGTTCTCCTTGAAGAGGTCCTTCACGTCCCTTGTAAGTTGCATTCCTAGGTATTTTATTCTCTTTGAAGCAATTGTGAATGGGAGTTCACTCATGATTTGGCTCTCTGTTTGTCTGTTATTGGTGTACAAGAATGCCTGTGATTTTTGTACATTGATTTTGTATCCTGAGACTTTGCTGAAGTTGCTTATCAGCTTAAGGAGATCTGGGGCTGAGACAATGGGGTTTTCTAGACATACAATCATGTCATCTGCAAACAGGGACAATTTGACTTCCTCTTCTCCTAACTGAATACCCTTTATTTCCTTCTCCTGCCTGATTGTCCTGGCCAGAACTTCCAGCACTATGTTGAATAGGAGTGGTGAGAGAGGGCATCCCTGTCTTGTGCCAGTTTTCAAAGGGAATGCTTCCAGTTTTTGCCCATTCAGTATGATATTGGCTGTGGGTTTGTCATAGATAGCTCTTATTATATTTTGAGATACGTCCCATCAATACCTAATTTATTGAGAGTTTTTAGCATGAAGGTTGCTGAATTTTGTCAAAGGCCTTTTCTGCATCTATTGAGATAATTATGTGGTTTTTGTCTTTGGTTCTGTTTATATGCTGGATTATATTTATTGATTTGCGTATGTTGAACCAGCCTTGCATCCCAGGGATGAAGCCCATTTGATCATGATGGATAAGCTTTTTGATGTGCTGCTGGATTTGGTTTGCCAGTATTTTATTGAGGATTTTTGCATCAATGTTCATCAAGGATATTGGTCTGAAATTCTCTTTTTTGGTTGTGTCTCTGCCTGGCTTTGGCATCAGAATGATGCTGGCCTCATAAAAGGAGTTAGGGAGGATTCCCTCTTTTTCTATTGATTGGAATAGTTGAAATGCAAAATTAAGCCTACAAGGGGATATCATTTTTCACTTTTGAGGTGGCAACAATTCTACGGTTTGATATCTCCCCTTAACAAGACTGGGGGTGGAAGGTACAGGAATAAGCCAGCTGGTGAGAATGTAAAGTAGCTTTTCTGTGGACAGCAGCTGGGTGGTAACAAGAACAGCAGCAGCAGAAGAGCTAATTCTTTTATCCCTTCCTATGGGCCAGGCAATATTCTAACCATCCTACATGGGTTAATACATTTAGCACTATGAGCTAGGTACTATTATTATCCCTAATCCACGAAGTAAGAAACTGAGGCATGGAGAAGTTAGCTAATTTGCTCAAGATCACTCATCTAGTAAAGGGTTATCAAAACTAAATATCCTCCGATTTAGCAATTTCACTTCTAAGTATTCTAAAGATCTACTGGTATACTTACAAATAACATGTACAAAATTCTTCAGCAAAGCATTATTTACAGTCACAAAATATCAGAAATAAATATTTACCAGCAGGGGTCAGGTTAAATAAATTCTGCAAAGCCATACAACGGGATATCATGTAGCTGTAAAACACCAATAAATGGAATGATCTCCAAGATATCTTATTACATTAAAAAAGCAAAGTGCAGAAATCTTTAGAGTGTATTAACACATGCATTAAAAAGTCAGAATGTATAATGGTATTTATTGTATATCCTTAAAGAAAGTGGAAGGCTACAGAAGTAACTAATAGGACGTGCTTATATTAATAACATGGGTAGTGGGACTTGGGAGAATAGGATATTGGGATGAGCACACTTTTCACTGGGTGTGTTTTCTAAATTTATGAATTTTGAGCCATGTGAATATGTTATCTTTTCAAATAAATAATAATTTGGGGTTATTTTATAAGCAATGCACTAATTAGTTATGTTAGAGATGGAGACTATATATCTTATGGGATGAATGAAATGTTGAACTACCTAATGTTATATAAATGAGTAGTGGTGGTTGGGAAGTAATATTTGTAGGGACACGTTACATCTGGATTCAGAAAATAAGGCATAAAAATGGAGACTCTGAGTTCCTTTTTCCTGATGTGTTTATATATTTCCTCTTCCAATAAAAGTGTCAGATGATAAAAGAAGTATTGAAAATGCATGTGAAAGTGGAAAAGGTGTTATTTCTATATTAATGTATTATTTAATATATACTAAAAATCACACATTCATGTGGGATCTTGACTCAAAGTTAATCTAAATATTGTAACTAAAAATTTGACATTGGACAAAAACTATGTTTTTTGGTGAGGGACCTTCTTCAGGAAGTGTGTTAGGGAAGCCTTACATTTGCACTTCTATGTGCAATAAGTAATTAGCACATCTGGCACTTCTCTCACCATCTGATCTATGTGCATGCCCCTTTCATTTCCTCATTTATGGAGTGCCCATTATATGTCTTGCATTTTCCTGGCACAAGGGTCTGCAACAGCTCTTTAAATGCATTAAGGTTTATTTTGAATGCATTTCACGGATATCTGTCTTTTCTCTTACTAAGTTTACATTAAAAGCTTCTAAATAAGAAAGTCTCAGAAGCAACAAAATCTGCCTCCTGGTAAGGACACTATCTTTGTAATTTTGTGTATTTTGAAAATGCCTCTTACCCTCTCCCTACCCACACTGCTTATGAGAACCACTGACATACATTAAGGAAAGAAACTGTACCTCCTTAACTCATTTCATACCCTCTTTGTGACTGAGAGATAAACAAGGCAGGTCAATTTAACCTAAAATAAACACTATTAAGACTGCCAGTTCACTGTAATAAAATATTTCAAGTCACCAATGATGTTCTGGCAAAGAGAATTTATCACATGCGAACTCTGATTGGTATTAATTATTTGAAGCATGTTGGTAAGTATTTTCTGAGGATTGTTCTGGGATTAGATATAGCGGTTTCTGCAATGGGTAAAGCAGTAGTAGGCTATTTACAAGTATTGTC
Source organism: Symphalangus syndactylus (assembly GCF_028878055.3). NCBI lineage: Eukaryota > Metazoa > Chordata > Mammalia > Primates > Hylobatidae > Symphalangus > Symphalangus syndactylus. The sequence continues at coordinate 52,248,764 of NC_072441.2, read as the reverse complement.
TTGGAATATAGTTTTCAAGTCCTGGAATATAGTTAATAGCACAATTTCTGAAGTTCTGCTTCAAAAATTCCTGCATGTGCAATGTTGTTCAAGTAATTCTATTTCTCTTTTCCTCAACTGTGACATTTATAAAACATAAAAAACTTATAAAATGAGGAAAATAATAGTACCTACACCCCATTGTATTGTGTGAGACTTAATACACATAGAACATTTAGGACTCTGCCTGGCACGTCGTGAGTGCTTAAGAAATGTTAGCTATTACTATTATTATCATCAATTAGTTTTAGTATGACTTGTTCATCTAGTTAACACATAATTCTATATAATAATTCCTTGAAAGAAAAAAAGACTTTCAACTCTCTGAGATAATTATAACTCTATGTATTTCAAAGCATTTCCTAGTGGCAATTTACAATTTATTATGAAATCCAAGTATATTTTTTTAAAGAAGATAAAAGAAGAAAATACCAAACTTTTATTCCTTTTTGCTTTTAGTAGTAGATAATTGTTACTTGCCTTAAAATTTTCTCATCTTCCTATGTATTTCAAAGCATTTCCAAGTTGCAATTTATAATTTATTATGAAATCTAAGTATATTTTTTAAAGAGGATAAAAGAAGAAAACACCAAACTTTTATTCCTTTTTGCTTTGATTTTAGTAGCAGATAATTGTTACTTGCCTTAAAATTTTCTCATCTCCATGGACTTCAGACCCACCCGTTGGGAAAAAAAAAATTGTAGTTATGATACATCAGGGAGTACAGAGTTAGGTTACAACTCTGGCTCTTCTATTTAACTAGCTGTATAACTGTGAGCAAATCACTTAACTTTCTTATCAAAATCTCCACTACTACCTTCTTTTTTTATGCCATCATCACCCCCTACTCATGGTATTGGATTCAACACAGCTTTCTGTTTTCCCATGCAGGAAACATAGTGAGCATTTGAGAGCAACTATAAACTCTTCCTTTCTCTTTTCCCTTCATGAACAACTCAGCTCTAAAGGTTAATCATTGCAGGTAAAACAAGACTAATGTCCACACTGATGGAGAAAAGGAGGCAAAGTCACGGTGGCCTAGCACAGATTGTCAAAGCAGCGAGATGAGGAGGTAGTTGCTGCAAACAGTGGCCTAGAGTAGGGAGTAACTGCCCAAGTAGGATGAAGAGGGCACCATATGGGGATAGGAGGCAAACCTAGCATGGGGAAACAGAAGTGTGGTAAAGAGGAGGTATGGCCCTTGCAGGGTGTGAAAGCCCAAGTGGAGTGGAAAGTGCCACCAACTTAGGAAAGATGACTTGGGCTATACAGGATTGGTTATATACAGGGGGATTAATCAAATAAGTAGATAGAAAAAAGATGACAGCCTGTCTCTCACTGTCAGAAAGGGAACTACAAATACGGAAAATAAAAGATATCAAGAATGAATCCTTATAACTAGATTAAAATTGGAGGCATTGGTGTAAATTCATTGTTTTAATATATATGTAAATACACAAATAAATCATAGATCTAAATATGTGTGTGTGTGTGAATATGATTAAACAGACATACTCCCTAGCTCTGCTCATACAGAAGGTCTTAGATAGTGATACCTCAATAGCAGTGAACACATCTAATGCCAAGATATTGTATTCTAAATATAACTTTTTCTACCAAAAGGAACCAGGGCTCATTAGAGAAATAAGTGATTCCAGGGCTGAGCCAGGTAAAGCATATGAGAGTCAGAATGTTTTGTTGTATCAGAAGCAAAAAGGTGATCAAAATGATGTGAACACATCAAAAGGGCATAGAAGCCAGCTTGAAGATGGTCCCACTCATCAAATTTGGGAAACTCGTGCATCAAAACAAGTAATGATAATAAAACCCACGTCCTAAAATAAAAACAAATTCATACATGAATAAATTGAAAGTTAAAGTACGATAAGGCATGAGATCATCAGTCTCAAAGACGCTCCCCACAAAACACTTATTAATTACATTGGAAAAAGAATGATTTTTATAGTGGAGAAGCTGGACGGATATTGCCTTAATCAGTGATCAAAGGGCACAGAATCATTAATGGGACAAATAAACATCATGTACTACCTAAAAGGAATCAATGAAAGGATCACAGTAACACTTAAGTGACATTCCTGTCAAAGACTGATAATATAAATCTAAGCTTAAGGAAATATGAAACAAGTTAAAATAGGAGGCATTCTACAAAATAATCTTCAAATGTAGAATGGCCATGAAAGTCAAGGGAAGATGAAAGACTGTTCCAGACTGAAGGAGACATCTAACTAAATACTGTCAAAAAAAATTAGAGAACTGGTGAAACTTGAATGGATCTGAGCATTTGATAATATAAATATATCAATAATTTATTGATACTGATGGTTGTACTATAGTTATATAGGAAAATATTCTTGTTTGTAAGAAACACACTATTCAAAGCTTATTAGACTTACAACTTATTCTCCAATGGTTCAAAGGAAATGTAGGCCTTTGAAGTGTACTTACAACTTTTCTGTAAGTTTGTCACTTTGAAATGAATTTAAAAACACGTAACACATCAAATCACAACTCTTCCCTACTTGAAACCCTTCAGGGGCTCTCCACTGCAAACAGAAGAAAACTCAAGGCCTACATGTTCTTCGTCTGCTCGCTTTCAGTCCTCATGCCACAGTGCTGCACCTCTGTCCTTCATATTCTAGCTACTTGCAACCTAACAAAGCTCCTGGAACATGTGAATTCATTCTCATTTCAGAGGATCATGGCTTTTCCTCCTTCTTCCAACACTGGTGCTCCAGAATTTGGATCAATGGCCCCTTATGATGATTCAGCTCTCTTCTCAAGGTCATCTCCTCAGAAAGGCCTTCTCTGATCACTCTAGATACTTCCCCTCCTGGTATTCTTTATCGTGTTACCTTGTTTTATTCTCTTTATAGCACTAATCACGGTCTAAAATTATCATATTCATTTAATTTTTTTTACTTATTTTCAGCCTTCTTCCACTAGAGAATAAGCTCCTAGGGAGACGGGCTTTTTCAGTCTTCTTAAGGAGCTAAGAACTATTTGCCGACTGACTCTCTAGGACTCAATTTTCCCATCCACAAAAATGGGAACAAATTACTACCTATCACACAGGATTAGACATTGGCTGATATATGTGAATGCTTAGCATAGTGCCTGGCATACAACATGTACTAAACAGATGTTAAATATGCTTATAAAATGAAAGCACTAGTTTGGGTCTAGAAATTCTCTGAAAGTTGAATGGCCATGTGATTGGGGCATTGATACCACCCTAAATTGACTATTGACTAAGATTCACCAGAGAGAAAAGGCTTACTCTCCAAAGTCTACTAATTATACAACTATACATCATTTTATCGTACTGTGCTTTTCCGTGCTTTGCAGGTATTCCATTTTTTCTCTAACAAATTGAAGCTTTGTGACAACCCTGCACTGAGTAAGCCTACCAGCATCATTTTTCCAACAACATGTGCCTACTTCACGTGTCTGTGTCACATTTTGGTAATTCTTACAATACTTCAAACTTTTTCATTATTATCATATCTGTGATGGTGATCTGTGATAAGCAGTCTTTGATGTTACCACTGTAATTTGGAAGGGGGGGAATTGTGTCCATATAAAGTAGTGAATCTAATCCATAAATGTGTATGTTCTGACTGTATCACTGAACATTCTCCTGTCTCTGTTCCTCTCCTTCGTATTCCCTGAGAGACAATAATATTGAAATACGACCAATTAATAACCCTACAATGGCTTTTATGTGTTCAAGTGAAAGAAAGAATTGAGCATCTCTTACTTTAAATCAAAAGCTACAAATGATTAAAGTTAGTGAGGAAGGCATTTCAAAAGCTGAGATTGGATGCAAGCTAGGCCTCTTGCACAGAACAGTTAGACAAGTTCTGAATGCAAAGAAAAAGTTCTTGGAAGAAATTAAAAATGCTATTCCAATAAACACATGAATTAAAAGAAAGCAAAAAAAAAAAAAAAAAGCCTTATTGCTGATATGGAGAAAGTTTTAGTGGTCTGAATAGAAGATCAAACCAGCCATAACATTCCCTTAAGCCAAAGCTTAATCCAGAGCAATGCCCTAACTCTTCAATTTTATGAAGGCTGGGAGAAGTGAGGAAGTTGGAGAGGAAATGTTTGAAGCTAGCAGAGGTTGTCCACTAGGTTTAAGGAAAGAAGGAAGCTGTCTCTGTAACATAAAAATGCAAGATGAAGCAACAAATGCTGATGCAGAAGTTATAACAAGTTATCCAGAAGATCGAACTATGATCATTGATAAGGATGGCTACACTACAAACAACAGATTTTCAATGTAGACAAGTTTGTTTTTTTGTTGTTGTTGTTGTTGTTTTTCCTGGGACAGAGTTTCGCTCTTGTTGCCCAGGCTGGAGTGCAATGGCACGATCTCAGCTCACTGCAACCTCTGCCTCCTAGGTTTAAGCAATACTCCTGCCTTAGCCTCCTGGGTAGCTGGCATTACAGGCATGTGCCACTATATCTGGCTAATTTTGTATTTTTAGTAGAGACAGGGTTTCTCCATGTTGGTCAGGCTCATCTCCAACTCCCAACCTCAGGTGATGCGCCCGCCTCGGCCTCCCAAAGTGCTGGGATTACAGGTGTGAGCCACCGTGCCCAGCTGACAAAAGTTCTATATTGGAAGAAGATGCTATCTAAGACTTTCATAGCTAGAGAGGAAAAGTCAATGCCTAGCTTTAAAGGACAGCCTGACTCTCTTGTTAGGAGCTAATGTAGTTGGTGATTTTAAGTTGAAGCCAATGCCTGTTTACCATTCTGATAATCCTAGTGCCCTTAAGAATTACTCTAAATCTACTCTGCCTGTGCTCCACACCTGAAATAACAAAGCCTGGATGACAGTGTTATCTGTTTATAGTATGGTTTACTGAATATTTTAAGTCCACTCTTGAGATCTACTGCTCAGGAAAAAAGATTCCTTTCAAAATATTGCTGTTTATTGACAATGTACTTGGTCACTGAAGAACTCTGACAGAAATGTACAAGGGGATTAATACTGCTTTCATGCCAGCTAATGTAACTTCCATAGTCCATGAGTCAGTGAGTCATTTAGACTTTCGAGTCTTATTATTTAAGAAATACATTTTGTAAGGCTGTAGCTGCCATAGATAGTGATTCCCTTGATGGAACTGAGTAAACTGAAAATCTTCTGGAAAGAATACACCATTCTAGGTTCCATGAAAAATATATGGGATCCACGGGAACAGATCAAAGTATTAACATTTATAGGAATTTGGAAGAAGCTGATTCTAACTCTTATAGATGACTTTCAGCAAAGGGTTCAAGACTTCAGTGGAGGAAGTAACTGCAGGTGTGGCAGAAATAGTAGAGAACTATAATTAGAAGTAGAGCCTCAAGAGATGACTGAATTGCTACAATCTCATGACAGAATTTGAACAGATGAGAAGTTGCTTCCTTATGGATGAGCAAATAAAGTGATTTCTTGAGGCAGGATCTACTCCTGGTGAAGACGCTGTGAACAAAGAACTCAGAATATTACGAAAACTTAGTTGATACAGCAGTGGCAAGTTTTGAAAGGATTGGCTCCAATTTCAAAAGCAGTTCTGTGGGTAAAATGCTATCCAACAACATTGCATGCTACGGGAATTCACTGGTGAAAGGAAAATCAATCTCTGCAGCAAACTTCCTTGTTCTCATATTTTAAGAAATTGCCATAGCTACCCCAATCTTCATCAACCACCACGTGATCAGTCAGCAGCCATCAACATAAAGGAAAGACACTCTACCAGCAAAAAGATTACAGCTCTCTGAAGGCTCATATGATCATTAGCATTTTTAACAATGACATCTTTTTTAACTAAATTATGTACATGTTTTACACATAATGCTATTGCATATCTAATAGACTACAGTATAGTGCAAACATAACTTTTATATCCACTAGGAAACCAAAAATTTCTTGTGACTTGCTTTATTGTGGCAGTCTGAAACTGAACACAGTATCTCCAAGGTATGCCTGTAATAAATCAAAATGCATTTAATTTATTGATATCCAAATGTGCTAGAGGAAAATTACTGGTTCTCTATTTGGTGGGAATACAATTTTTGATTTTTAGTACTAAACTATTTATACTTTAGGCCAGTCCTGTAATCCCAGCACTTTGGGAGGTCAAGGCAGGCGATCACTTGAGGTCAGTTCGAGATCCAGCCCGGCCAACATGGCGAAACCCTGTCTTTACTAAAAAAATACAAAAATTAGCTGGGCGTGGTGGGGTGTACCTGTAATCCCCACTACTTGGGAGGCGGAGGCAGGAGAATCGCTTGAACCCAGGAGACAGAGGTTGCAGGGAGCCAAGATTGCACCACTGCCCTCCAGCCTGGGTGACAGAGCTAGATTCTGTCTCAAAATAATAACTAAATAATGTTTTATAACACCATGATGAATTATCTAACATTTTACATATTCATACTATAACTTACCAAAATTTTTACTAACACAAGTCCTAGATTTATAAACATTAATTCATCTTCAAAAAAATTCTGTAAGCGTAATTTCTGCATATTAATGGATAAAGAATAGTTAATGTCTGATTAAGGTCACAAGTTAAATAAAAGTGAATCAAAGCCTTCTCCTGGCTTCTAATTCCCAGTGTGTTACTGCTCTAAGCATTATGAAATGTTTATTAAGTGCCCAGGCAGGGCCAGGAGTGAAAGAGATATGTACGACAGATCCTTAGGACATATTTCTTATTAACAAAAAGTCTAAATTAAAAAGAAATTGAATCTGGTTGGAGTTTCTATATAGGAAAGCTATTTAAACTTTCTATCTATGGCAGGCAAACCCCATAAAACACACCACAAATCCAAAGGACACCATAAGTAGAATTTCTTAAAACCCTGAGAAGAAATGACTGGAATTTTAAACTACCCCTTTTACTTGTCCATCTGTTACTTTTTCAGTTGCGGTTAAGGCAACAGAAAAAAAAAAAAAAAAATCTTCCTAGAGAAAGACACAGAGCTTAGTCTTTCTTTAGAAAAGAAAGACTAAGAAATTATCTGCAACATTGTCACACTGCCTGTCTCTTTCCACTGTCTTTGTCTTCTTCCTTCTTCTCCCCTTTCACCCTCACCCACCACAAACATACACAGGCCTTATTCATCAAGACTGTACATTTATATGTTCTACTTTAAATTAGCAAACCTTAATATGCAGTTACTTCCCTAAGCAAATTTCATTGGTAAAATTTTGAAAATAGTACAGTATTTTTCACCTCACCCTCTAATATCTCTTGACAAGTTTTCTGGGTGATGGTTACATGAGTCATTTCGTGTTCAGGTTTGTGTTCATGACAGACATGCTGCTGTTTATGAATTTCAAAAGAAATGACTAAAAACACACTTGGGCAGGGTGGGTCACAATATGTTGTAAGAAATGTGTGGTCTTTAAAATGATTTGGAATACTTTACCTCTAGTTCTTATTAATTTGTTTCTAATTTATTCCCTATTAGATTCCATATTCCATATAAGAGAGCTTCCACAATTGTACTCTACAAGTTTAAAGACAGAAAGTAAAGACATTAGTGCAATGAGAACATGAGAGTAAGGAAAAAAACAAGGTAAAGCCAAGGGTGAGTTTGACACACAAAAGACACACTTGCCAGACAGAAGTGGATCAGAACTGGGGCTCTCAATAGTCTAGTAACTACTGTAAAAAGTGAGATAAATGGGATAAGATCAGGTATAAAACCCAAGATGTGTATAAGCTGAAAATACACTAGCTACTCAGGAGAAATGAAACCATATTGCTGGTGCTGAGATGTAAATGAAAGCTTTTTCATGAGGTCTCAAAAAGAAAAATATAAAATAGTGCTGTTGATGTTTATCATAAATAGATTTATGGTTCTCCTTAAAATGTCCTTCTGATGCATCAATGGTACAACATCGAGTGAGTTGAGTTAAAATAATTCCACAGGAGTCCAAAGCACAACCTCTGAATAGTCTTCATAAATTCAGATACAATTTAAAGTATCTATGCAACTGCCTAGAGCGACCAGGTAGGGCAAATGGGAGTAGTCACTACACAGCTAAAGCTAATTGCTGCCTCGCTTTTTCTTTTTTCTTATTTTAACACTGTGGAGGTCTCACAAGCAGGACTGCAGTTAACACTTTCCAAACTTTGATCTAGAAGAACGAAACTAATACATACTTCAAAGAAAGTTCCTTTAATATTGTTTATAGAAATATTTACAATCTAAACCTGGTTAGGCACTGGGCTAAGGTTTCAATATGCTCATTTAACAACACTCTACGGAAGGTATTACCCACATCTCTCACAGTTGAGTAAACTAAAGTATGGAGAATGTTAAGTAACTTGGCCCAGAACTACAAAGGCAGGAAGTGGCCTCTGCCACAAAATGCTGTGTTTAAATTACACACAACTCTGCAACTGGGATTAAGACCTTATATTAAAAACTTTACAGAGACTGCTCTGTTGGGAAGTGCCAGGGGCACAAAAATAAATGACAGAGAGAAAAATCCAATATGGTAAAGTTCCAACTAGAGATCTCAGGCTCAACAGACTCCTATTCATAAGGTAGATATGATGATTTTTGCAAATTAATCAAATATTCATTATTATCCTTTACAAGTTTATATAAATAGGAGAACACAGTTTTGCTTTTGTACCTACCACTCAAGCCAATGAAGCCTTGAATGAGACAGGGCTGCCCGAGAAGACATAGAGGGAGAGGAACTCTAGGCACTCCCTGGTACTTTCTTCTGGGAGGAGCTGGCTGCTGAGGGCCTTCTTGATTATGGCATCACTCATGCACCATTCCAAATTCCCGGCCAGCTGTGTGTGTGCAAACCCACTACCCTGCTGCACTGTCTGTGGCCAGCATTTATTAGTGTTTTACCCAGAATCCATCCTCTACTCTCCACATTACGTTCTGCAAAGGCCCCAGTTTTTTCAGGTATCTGTAACAGGGTGTGTGTTGTAGCTTTTAAGTAAATTCTGATGGCCACATTCCCACTCCATGTGACTGGTTTGATCCTGACTTTTCACAATTCTGACCAATAAGTTTTGAGGAAACGTCAGCCAGGTGCCTTTTAGGATAAACTGATGAATGGAAATATGCAAGAAAAAAAGCCTCTTCTCATCCCACTGGACACTGTCATGTTCTTTACTGCTGTGTGTGTGTGTGTGTATATGTATACATGTGTGGATGCATGTGCATCTGTGCGTGACAGACACATAGCTGTAAACAGACAAAAAGAAGCAGAGTAGAAAATAGATTATATTAGGAAATGAGGCATATAGAAAGGAATAATTTGTAAAAAGTTCAGGAGAGAAGTGAGCCAGAAAATACTTAAGAAAAGGAAGAAGCAACCTTCACCCCTGATCACAAGCAAGGCTCACTATGTCAAAATTGTTTCTTTAAAGCTTCCTAGAATTAGAGAGAAGGCAATCTTGCTCTGTGCACCATTTATACACTACCAAGATCATCTGAAAATTAATAACCTCTATTTAAGGATGAGAGTAAAACACTAGCCAAAAATAGCATGTCATACTGAATAAGGACCAGCTTGAATAATCTGGTATCTGTTTGTATCTACTGAATGTGGCTGTGCAAAATTCCAGACTATGATGATCTTATGAAAATGCATTTCTTTGCTCACATAAATATACTGCTAAACAGCTATGGCATTATATCTAGATCCAACTTTCCAATTCTATGCACATATTGCTAAATGTCAAATGTATTCATATTCATTTATATTTGAATGCTGCTTTGAGTGGAAAACTATAAATCATCCATTCAGAAATAAAAATAAAATAGATATGCAGTATTATTTAGCACCACAGATGAACCTTATTTATTTTACAGTTAAGCAGTGAAGTGAATAAGCATTTTCAAACAGAAGCTCTGACTCTGAAAACTTATAACAAAATGGCAAAACCCACAAGTTTCTCCAAATATCTGAGTTCCCTCATAATCTCAGTTATCATTATACCTTTATCATCCCAGTCAAAAATGATGACTTTCATAGGATGGTATTTATTACATTGAGTATCTTCTTTACTGGTGCACATAATGCAACTCAATTACTCTTGAAATATTTTAATTATCATATATCAAATTGCTTTTTGAAATGCCTCATAAATGGAGAAATGGTTTAAAAAGTTGGATGACCCTAATCAGATCTGTTTAGTTAACCTTACTGGTGCAATGATCTATCACCAGACAAAGCTACATCAAATTCTTTTCCCTTCTCCTCATCAGCCAAAACTTCTGATTCTTCCATTATCACTAATCTCTTAATGTTGAAATATGCCAAGGCTCTAATCAGATTTCTTTCTTCTCTCTTTTCTCATACTTCAATGATCTTGACAAATCTTATAGCTTTAAATACCATCTATTTGCTAATAATTTCCAAATATATATCTTCAGCTGAACCTATGAATTTTCACATGTAACTCCCTACTCAATAGCTCCATTGGGTGACTAATAGGCAAATCAAACTTTACCTTTCCAAATCTGAGAAAATTATCTTCCCCATTAAACCTGTTGTTTCCAATGTCTCCTCATCTCAATTAATGCCAACTATTACCTTCCAGTTGCTCTGTCTAAAACCTCAGAATCATCCTTGCCTCTCCTTATTGGCTCACGATCCACAGCCCACCAAATAGCAAACAGCTCTTCCTATGAAATATACTCAGCTTCTGACCCCTTAACATCACTTCTGCTCTGGTCCAAGCTATTACGTCTCACTGGGAATATTTAAGAGCTACTCTCCAGCTCTGGCTTTCCTCCATCCAATGCACACACCACATGCACATCATCTTGTGCTTTCTCCAAGCACAATAATCATCTTGTAACTTAAATATGATTATGTTACTCCTCTGTTCAACTATTTGCCTATCTCACTGAGACCAAAACCTTACAAAGCTCTATATGGTCTAACCCCTGGTTAGACCTGACTTCATTTCCCACAACTCTTCTACTTGCTCACTTCTTTTCTGCAACACTGGTCTTCTTGCTTCTTCTGGAATGTACAAGCATACTTTCGTTGTGCATGTACTGTCCCCTCTGTCTGAAAGGCTCTTCCCCCAGGTACACATATTACTTAAACATTACCGCCTTGGTAATATTTACTGACCGCTAATCCTAAATTGCACTGCTCCTCAACACTCTGTCTCCTCCACACTTACCACTATATGACAATATATTATAAATTTTAAGAATTTACTCTTTTTTATAACACACTAAAACATAAGCCTCATGAACACCTGGTTTCTTTCCCCAGTGCTGGGAACAGTGATGTTCATATGGTAAATAGTCAACTAACTGCTGGAAATATTTTGTTGAATACCTCTACCTTAAATATCATCTTATCATTATGTAAAGTTGCACACCTCCAAATTTCTTCTTCACTTTTTATTCTGTAGCTCAGTGTAGAGAGTCACGATCTGCCCTGCTGCAAGTTAGAAATGTTAGTTATTGACAACTGGAAACATTGGCTGCCCTTCATTCTTTAAGTGATGTGGATTCTACCCTCTGCCTACCTCTTTCTCATATTAACTCTTCTCTGCAACTCCACTGCCACCTCTTCAGTTCAGGTTCCCACTGGATCCATACTGAGCAAAGGATAAAGTACATATTTCTCAACCTGACAGATAAGGCCTCCTTTCCACCTGACTATAGTCCATCTTTAAGTCACATCCCCTCTTCCTTACTGTACCCTCCCCTCCACACACCAATCTGGTTTAATCAATTTAGCATGCTTTTTGAGCTTCTAAAGCTTTTCATAATATCCGTTCTACCTGAAATATTCCTTGTGCTTTGCAATGAATAATTCCATAGTCATTTTATAGGACCAATCTCAAATTATTACCTCTATACTGTCATCAAAATGCAACAGCTAAAAGCTACTGAGTGCTTACTATGATCCAAGCAATTTATTTGCATTATATAATTTAATCCTTAAACAAGCCTATTAGAAAGGTACGAATAATTTCCTCAACCTATACATGATAAAATGAGGCTGAAAGAAGTTAGAAAACTTGTCCTGGGTCACAAAATTAATAAACAGGTGAGCTAGGATTTGATCTCTGATTTATCAAATTCCAAAGCTTAGATGACAAAACTCTACATGAACAGCTGAACTGACCTTCAAATGAATATTCTGAATGTCTTTACTGACTTAGGTAATTTTGAAACCATTAATTTTATTGCTGTGAGATAAGAACTACAAACCACAAACTCTAAGAAGGAGCCACTTTGCAACTAACCATGTAATGTATCAAGGACTCACTGTCAGATATTATTTTAGTTTGCAGAAAAACACATACCTTTTGTGGGTGTAACTGTGCGATAAGAAAAAGTAACTGTAATGCCATTATTGTTCAAATGCGGGATTATAGGCAAGGTAAAAAGACCAGAGCCCTTGTATTTGCCTACCACAAAACCCACACAAAGGTCACCTGACATAGTCAAATGTCCGCTGGAATGTTACATAACTGCTATCTTTCTACCCAATAACTATAACTCCTCTAATCTTTGCCTTTCTTACTAGAGCTTCATTTCACTGACCTTTTCATTATCAGTTGCTTTGCTGGGTTTGCACGTAGCATCCCACCCAAAGGTGACTTTGATGGAGTCTCTGAAGGCTGCCCCAATGTCTCCATAGAAATGGCCCCAGGGTTGTCTCCAAAATGGCCCTGTCTGAGTTGCCATGGTAAACAACCAGGCAGATTGCTATATTCAGATCTCTGCCAGGGTCGCCATGGTGACTGCAAAGGACGGCTCCTTAGAAGGACCTCACATGGGCACGTTGCCATGGTGACCCTATCCTGCATATTTCTAAGCAACTTCCTTTCAGTCTTTCTGTGACCAATCAAGGCCGGTTCATTTTTAGAGTAACTCTGGTAGATTCCTCCCGAAGATACCATCATAAGGCATAGGGATTTTAAAAGTGAAAAGGCCTATAAACAAATTAATTATTTGAAAATATAAACAGTTCCATTAACAAATCATTAACTCAGTCCCCACAAATTTTAGGAAAAATTTGTTTTGATGATAAACAAAAAAATACCTGCAATGTCTCTGTTAAATGTGTCTGTTTTGAAACTTAATCAATCAAAAGTATCTTACAGAATATAATGCAGATAATTAAAGTTTCAAATTTTTTCAATCTTACAATGTAGCAGCTACGTGGGTATTAAACACTTTATAGTAGACATGACACACACACCCAAGTGAAATCATAAATATATACTGATCAAGTTATAACAAAATATCAAAAAAATCTTATACAGAAGAAGATGAAATATTTGCAAGCCCAGTGGAAAAATAATTTTTTTTTTTTTTAACTGAGTCGGGAAATCCCAGCCATATTTGGACCCAAGCTATTTTTTCCCTTGTGCTTTTGTGTTTGGAACAATCCCGATTAATCTTCTTTTCATTTTAAAACATGAATATAGGCCATTCTTAACATATGCTTGGTTTTTCAGCCATGCTATTATTCTCCTGAAACTTTAGAATATTCTACTGTTTCTAGTATTTCATCAAGAGCAAAATTTTGTCTAACCACTAATTTCGATATCCTTAGTTACTTAACACCTAAAAACAAATTCTAAAATTCAGAAGATGCAATTACAATTTCTATACACATTTGCAGCCTTTCACAGTCAATTCTAATTGACTCTTAACTCTATATATATAGTTAAGAAATATGTGTATATGTACATATATGTATATATATACACACATATGTATATATATGTTTCTTAACTATATATATTGAGAGTGTTAGGAGTCAATTGTTTCTTATTAAATAGAAAAGGTTAACCTGGGATTCTCTCTAAATCATAAAGATGATTTTTCCCTTCAGCACTAGTTCCTCTAGTTCTACATTTTCTGTTATTCTCTCTACAGATTCCTTTCTCCTAATCTGTCCACAGCAGCCCACCACTCCCCACTCACATTACACTGGAGAGAATAGAATTTCAGTTAATATACATAGTCAAGAAACGTGAGAATAATTCATAGTATAATACTTCTAAGTTGCATAGAGACATGCAAGTTAGACTTTGTAGACACAAGGACTCTTTGTATTTGTACTCATCTTTTCTGGTTTTCACAATATTAATTAAATAATGAAATAATTGCACAGTCTGATTTTGTAGAGACTTCATGCTTCAGGCCTTCAATATGCTTGCACAAATCAGAGTAGTCACTGTGGCTTCCACTCATTCCTTCACTACATATTTATTGAGTGACTACCATGTGCCAGGCAGTGCACAAGGGTCTGGGAACACTCCAGCGAACAAATAAAAAAAATCTGCCTTTAAGGAGTTTCAATTATGGAGAGGGAAAGAGAGAGAAAAATACGTAAAGAAAACTAATTAGGAAGTCATATGTTAGTAAGTGATTAAAGTTAGGGAGAAAATTAAAGCAGGGAGGGGGGATGCAGAGTCCTTGGCCAGGTCAGGGCTGAGGAGGCTGCGATACTACAGATTTACAGGGAAGTTTCAAGGACTCCCCCACTCACCTGATGTAAGTGCACTCAATATTGTATTCAATAACAACCTAAATCCTTAAATTTACAGCAAAATATAAAAAATATTTCATAATGCACTCAGCAGAAGTTCATTAGATTAAAAGTCCACTTTTCCCACTTCTATACCTGCTTTCTGATAGGCAGCACTGTCTGAGGCAGGCAAGAGACATCATCACCTCCAGTCCTATTCTGCATTTCAAGAGCTACATACAAACTTAGGCAAATTACTCTACCTTTCAAGTGTCTTCTCACTTTTAAAATGAGAATAATTATTCCAACCTGGTAGTATTACTCTGAAAATGCAAAGATACTAAAATATAAATATAAAAATACCATGGGTAAAATAATCTATATCTAGAATTTGCTTTAGAATACTTCAGTAAAAATGTAAAAATGAGGAGAGACAATAAAAAAGTTGAGAATTAATGAAGCCCAGTTATGAGTATATGAGAGCTCACTATATTTTTAGATCTCATTTTGTTTGAAAATTTCCATAATAAAATATCTTCAGGGAAAGATTACACTTGCAAACACAAAGATATTCCCTTTCATAAAGATTTTAACATACTTAGAAAAAAGTATACAGGAACATTAATGTATATAAATATCTCAAAAAACTAGAAAAAAGTAGATTTACTTACTGAGT
This sequence comes from Symphalangus syndactylus, assembly GCF_028878055.3. NCBI lineage: Eukaryota > Metazoa > Chordata > Mammalia > Primates > Hylobatidae > Symphalangus > Symphalangus syndactylus. Next base: position 52,233,534 of record NC_072441.2, on the reverse strand, counting down.
ACTTACTAGCCTGGAATAAGGCTAGCATTGCCTTGCATACTTTCTTCCAACATATTATCTCCTTTTTACAAAACAATACTTTCCTAATAGTATGAGACATAAGTCAGAAAGGCAGAAAACCATCATTGTGAAGCTTGCAGACTCACATGGTATCCAATGTATAACAGATTTTAGAAAGAAATTTTACGATAATTTGCTGAATGCTTAGAAACAGTCACATAAGGACAATCATGTAAGGACATTGCTAATAAAAATTGTAGACAATGAATTCTATATGATTGTATCAAGAAACTTAAAAACTTACCAGATCAGTATCTGCCTTTTTATACGTCAAAGCTTCAACTTTGGAATCCAGTTCTGCTTGTATTTGGTCTCTTCTTTTCATAACACCCTTTACATTAAAACACACAGATAAAATAGGCTGTACTTAGTTTTAATAATCTTTCCTATAGCAAAAATATATATTTCAGAATATAAATAGCATCTCTTCCCCAAGCCATCAGTCATTTGGGGATATAACACACTTAAAAAGTTGTGTTTTTTTTGTTGTTGTTAATCTCTAAAAACTAAATTGAAAGCAAGTATTTAAGAGGGCTTTTTTCCTATAAATGTTTTATTAGTTTTCCTAACGCACATTTTACCCAATTAAGCATTGTACATATATACTACATTTGATGGAATACGCATGTACAATTCTTCAAAAATAGTAAAGAGCAAAACAAACAAAAAATAGTAGAAGCACTGGAGACATGCACTATGGCATAAACTAGTTACGGGTGGGATGTCACATGGACCATATCTACACTCTGTGGCAACCTTCTTACCTGACTCCAAAGGATCAGATAATGAAACAGGAAATTATGGTAGGAAATCAGAAAATTGAAGTATGCATTCATATCCTAAGCATTTTATTTTAGCTCAAAATATAAACTATTCATCAGTTAGCCAAGCTTTTGATGAGAGATCATAGCCTCCTCTTTGATAGGCATTTCATCTTGTTTTCTTGATTTCATGTTTCAGAGTTATTAAACTTAAAGCACCCACATGAAGAAATTTGAGTGCAGAATTAATCTACATCTTTCATTTTTGCCGAACTTTTACAGTATCTTTAAGTGATTCACGTTTCTTCCGAGACATGTAACTTAGACTTTATGGACACAAGGACTCCTTTTATTTGTACTCATCTTTTACTGGTTTTCACAATATTAAATAATGAAATTCTAATAAGAAGCACAAATGGCCTAAACAGGTTAAGGAAAAAATAAAACTAAGTTTGGACAAGCAAACAATTCAACCAGCTAGAGAAGTACAGGACATAAAAGAGAAGGGCCTTCTGGTGTTTTAAAGAAGAAGGAAAGAAACGACACAAATCAGTTACATGGAGGTCAAACAAGATGGCTCTACACTATTTAAATGATAACCAAAAAGCATTAAGGATTGAGAATCACCTAGTACAGTTTTGCACCTGGTGGAATGACTCTTAAGACATTCAAAGCAGGCCAGGTACAGTAGTTCACACCTATATTACATCTCAGCACTTTGGAAGAAAGAAGTGGGAGGACCACTTGAGCTCAGGAGTTCGAGGCTGTAGTGAGATATGATTATGCCTCTACACTCCAGTCTGTGCAACAAAGTGAGACCACGTCTCTTAAAAAAAAAAAAAAAAAAAAAAAAAAATCAAAGGAAGCTAACATTTTTCCTAGTTGCAAAGAAGTCCATAGAAAATTCAACTAATATCACAAATTCCTTCATATTTACCTCAATGTTTAAATGCCATCAATGTCAAGAAAGCCCTTCCTTTCTTTGACCAAAATGACTCACTCTCTAATTCAGTCCTATTTATTTAAGGTCCGTTTCAAAAAGGATGAAGCACTGGTTTTCATATGCACAAATACATTTTAAGTAAAAGGTTGCTTCAGAGGACAACTGGTGAAAATTATATGAAATTAATCATTTTTATGGAAGGATTATTTTTCATTATTTTAGCTGAAATTGAAGAGAATGTTCCAATATCAAACAGAACAAGAAATACAATATAAGTACTACTTATTATACCCTAGGTGTCTAAAAATTAATTCAATCAAACGAGGACCTATAAAATAATTCTAATTTTTCCATACCCTTAATAATGTAATACTTCAATTACATAATTTCCATCTTGATATAATATAGGAGAAAACACAGAACATACAAATCTGATCTTCTTGAAGATTTACACAACGGGGTGACCCCAATAATGAAGTGAAACCAAAGGATGTAGCCAAGGAAATGGATAGAGAGAGGAAAGAGAATCATCAACAGTGAAACATCGAAGGCCTTTGGGAAGCAAGAAGCTCTGTTTACAGGAGGACTCCAATAAAGTTAAGTACAGCCGAAGCCTGAAATGTCTGTACAATATTTAATGACTCTGTCAAAGGAAACCTAAACATGATCAACGAGAGAGGCAGATCTCATGCTGAAACACAAGTGAGCTTTTCAGACCAAAACAAGGAAAAGTTTTTAAAAAAGAAAAAAATTGAAAGAAATCCCTAGAAATCAAGGGTACATGTCCAAAGAAACCATGGTTCCAATTATAAAGAACAGAAAAAAGGAGCTATAGCTGAATGCAAGCTGACTCCTTTCCCCATCACCACCCTAAAACACTGAGGGTGCCAATTTGCCTGTGCAAAGTATTGTGGGAACAGAAAAATACTGGATGAAAAATATTAGCTTTGCAGATAGCACTGCTAAATTCCAAATATCTGGAAACCTTAACTTGAATTGAGGAAGTAAAATGCAAAACTTTGATATACGAGGAATAAAAGCCTTTTCAAGTAGTGAAAGAAAAACATTTTAACTTGAAAGATTTCTTTTAAAAGCAACCAGAAGGCAGAACATCAAGATCCGACTCAAGTACTTTCTACATAATGGTACTAAATATACTGCTAAATCAAATGTACCTAGAAGCAGGAGAGCAGTTCTTTCATGAAAAGAAATCCCCAAAGCACTAAAAAATTTTAAAGTAAAATTTCACAAGGTTTGGAAAAACTAATCATATTCCCTATGTAAATTTTGATTGAGGATGCTTCAAGTCTATGTATAATCTGATAAATTGTTGGTGTTGCTATTGAGTATTCCTGCTTTTTAACAACGGATTCTTTCCTTCATCTATTTAGGCACACAGTGAACAAATATTTATTGAACATCTACATGCAAAACAAAAAGGACAAAAAGATAGTGGTTTTAAAGAAAAGAAATATAGTTGCCTTTATAGAGCTTATAATCAGGTAAGGGACTGAGGTAAAATTAGAATTAGGTGTTCTTACCATTAACATTTCACTATAAAGCACGTACTCATGTACAACAGGAAGCAGGGCCTCTGAGAGTCCAGACATCCGCCTTTCAGTGGCCTTACAGCATCTGTCAATGCAGCTGGCAACATCCTTTAGAGTATCAACCAGATCCTCTTCTGACGCTGACCACAGAATATGAATTGGGCCATATTCTTTCATTTCATCAAAATAGTCTAAAAAAAAAAAAAAAGACTTAATAAGCTCTTCAATAAACAAAAATTTTCAAAATACCTGTATCCTAGATAGTAAGAAAGGGTCTTATTTCTCTCACAGTGCACGTGATCTTACACAAGAACATAAGAAAACAGATACCATCCTTCATTAAATCAATCGGCCATCACAGTTTGCCCAGGTCAGTCTTTGAATGACTACTGTCCAAGTGTAACCAATAATAACATACCTTTTCATTGTCAAAAATGTCTTGGCTTGAAAAATAAATTATATGACCATCATATCTATTATAGACTTCGGCCTACCACACAACTGTATCTGAGTGCCTCATAGGCAACATGCCCTGAAAAAAACTTAGTAACTTCTTTCTCTCCTTCTTCTGACTATATATTCTACTTAGTGGTAATTACTATCCATAAATCTAAGCAAAAAATTGGGAGGTTATCCTAGAATCATAACTTACACAGAGCCAGTCAATCACCCATTCCAAAACTTCTAGATCTTAAACTATCCATCTGCCTATGTACTTATCTTCACTTCCACCACCATCGGCATCCCTAATCTGTACTGCTTCAAGGGTCTCCTAACTATTCTCCCTCTATCTTTATCACAGTATAGAAACATTGATTCTTTGTAGCTAAATTAGAATTAGTTAAATTAAACCTTTATCATTAGTCCTCTCCGTCTGCTTCTCCAGGTCCAATGTGAAATTCTCTGCCAAAGATTTTACCTCAAGCCAAATTGCTTGTTCATTCACGAATATCCCACGATTTCTCTTTACAAAAAACATTTCCACATGTCCCTCTGCCTTGTCCTCCATTCCTATCACCTGACAAACTACTTCGAATCCTTTAAATTCCAGTTCAAATAAATCTCCTCTGATTCTGTTCCAAAGGATTCATAGATGCTTTGGCTCTCAATGAGCTTATCATAATTTTATACTTCTATTAAAGCATTATCCCACTGTATTATAGATGTCCTATAACTCAAATGCTCTTGGCCACATACTCCTTAAAACAGGGACTGAGTCTTATTATTTTTCTATCTCAAACCCTTATACTTAATGAGTTCAATAAATATTTTCATATCAATGAAAGAATGCATACATGAGTAACCAAAGACCATTCAGTGTTTTATACGCTATGTATTCAAAAATTTGTTATTTTAAAACGTGACTGTCTTTATAATTTTACATTTTTACTTTCACACTTAATTTTCAATGATGTATAGCTTTTTGTGGTAGAAAATTTATAAGCAGTGAGCATTTTTTGTTCACTATCCATATAAATACAATTATCTATATTTAACCATCTTACAACTCATTAGGATTTGCTGATATCTGTCATATTTCTCTAAACTATTAAACTATTAAAACTTTAAAAGTTTGTATTAAAAAATTTAATAATATGAAATTGGAAAACAATGGAGATACTAGTTGTTACCTAATGAACATTTAATCACCTCTGTAGTCCTTCCAAACTCCACCTTCCTGATCCTAGGCCTGTCTTTATGTTAAATAATGACCATACTCAACTAATTTCTAGAGAAGAAAATTTTCCACTTTCTTTTCTCAATTGAGTCAATTGAGAAATCTCAAACTTCTCATCTTCTCAATATATGTCAATGTCAGTCATTAAACCTGAATAATATTTATGTTTACATGCAAAGCTGCCCTAAAATTCTAAACTGCGCTTACATACCACTCAAATCACATCTGTATGCAAACATTTAGTTAGCTGCACTTTAATTTGTCTGTTAATACACATATTTCCCAACTAGACTGTGAGCTTAACAGGTACCATCTTAATTACTCTTCGATACTCATTGATAGTTTATAAAGCTTTTAACTACCAATAGTTTCCAGAGATCTCTTTGAATTGCCATACCACCTAACTATGCATCCAGAATCTACTTAATAGAACTGGAATCACAGAACCTAGTTAAAATAATTCACTTATTTAGGTTAAAAAGACAAATAATAAATGTAAGGGCAAACCAAGGAGGTTTAAAACAAATTATTATACTACATTCAGCCACTACAGTAATCTCATCAGGGGTCAATGCAAGAAAAAAAGGTAGAAAAGGGGAAAAGTACATGCAGTTATAATTTTTTTCTATATCTCTTTTTAAAACCACTCAATTCTTAATAAAGCACATTTTCCTACACCATTCCAAATCTTATGTTCATTCGTGTTTTTTTTTTAATCACTGAATATATTTTAATTGAGTACTTATTATGTTTAAACACTGCCCGGATACTAGAAATAAAATATTTCCCAGCTTATCCTGATATGGGCAGTATAGTTAAGTAGAGGTCAATTAACAAATAAGCCATCAACTTAGGAACTTTTGTTTGTCTTTATGTAGTTCCTCATCTCTAATAACAAATTATATTAGGAAATTATTTGCTGACTCAGTTATCTATTTTTTAATGTAAGTAAATGCGATTAGAAAATTAGGCGAAAAAATCATCATGTGATTAGAATTAGAATTAGAAAAAATTCACCAACAATTCTGATTTATAAACTAGAAAGAAAAAGAAAATAGGAAAAGAGGCAGATTTTCCAATACGTAAATCTCTCTGCCATACTTTGACAGGTTTAATACAGAGTATCTGTTCCCTCCAGAAAAAAATAATTACCAGAAAATGTGAAAACCCTATTTTCTGAAACATCACTTCTTTGATTCTGAGCTCTGTTCCATGTTGAATACAAACTTCATACAACCACATCCACAATTTTAAACTCGGGGCTTACTTTACCACTATTACCTATGAATGGGAAGTAGAGCAGCTAGTGATTCATAAAAGTGAAAATGGAGACTGGCCATAACTACCTTCGAAATCATTTAGGAATCAGAAATGTCCATAAGATGGCTAGGAATAAGCCACACTTTGAAGCTGACATTCTAACTGAATGTTGCTACACTACACCAACAAATGTGAAGATTCATCAGAAACTGAACAACTTTGAAATCACATTTCAGTAATTCTACTTACCCCTTTCTTCCTTATAAATTCTCTGAGATATTTTATCTATCAAATTTATTTTCTGGCTAAATAGTTCAATAAAGTTATTCATTTCCATGAACTCCTCTGGGCGGTTTTTAACTCCTCTCATTGAGGATGCAACAGCTCTGACTGTTTGCCCCATCCTGCTTAGCAAGCCAGGACCTTGCTTCTTGTGAGAAGAGAGTTCCTAGAAACAAAAAATAAAGTATTTCTAGTGAAACAAGTCTCAATATTCCAAGACTCAATACAAAAATAAACCTAATTAGGAGAATAAAGTTAAGATAAAATGGTTTCATAGGCATCAATCTTTTTAATGTTAGCTTGAAGCAAATGAGCTTTATTAAGGTACAGTGTTTCCTCTAAGTGGCAGCCTCCTCAATAATATTCCCTTTCACAGTACTCATGTAAAACAGGTATATAGTCTTTCCTCAGACCGTAAATCTTTAAAAGAACAGGGTTTAACAGACAGAATAGTGCTCAATGAGATACTAGAGAAGATAAGGATAATATGACATACCACCTATATTTTATAACAGGAATTTAATGGAAAATGATTGAGAGAAGATTTCTCAGGGCCCAAGTTATACTCCGAAAAATAAAATTGGAAAACTTCATTAATTCTTTAGATGTAATAGTAGCTAACACTTATTTAGAGCTTAATACATTCTGGGCACTATATTGACATTTTAATATATGTAATTCACCATAAACCTATGAGGTAGGTTTTATTATTTTCCTCATTTTACGGAAGAAAATAGAGGCACAAGAAAGTTAACTAACTTGCTCAAGATCCTAGAGCAGGCCGGGCGCGGTGACTCACGTCCATAATCCCAGCACTTTGGGAGGCCGAGGCAGGCGGATCACGAGGTCAGGAGATCGAGACCACCCTGGCTAACACAGTGAAACCCCGTCTCGACTAAAAATACAAAAAAATTAGCCTGGCGTGGTGGCAGGTGCCTATAGTCCCAGCTACTTGGGAGGCTGAGGCAGGAGAATGGCATGAACCCAGGAGGCAGAGCTTGCAGTGAGCTGAGATCTCGCCACTGCACTCCAGCCTGAGCGACAGAGCGAGACTCCGTCTCAAAAAAAAAAAAAAAAAAAAAAATCCCAGAGCAATTAAATGGTAGAGCAAGAACTGGAATCCTGGAAGTCTGATTCCAGAGGCTTCATTATTAAGCACCAACTTGCTCTGCCCACTTAAAGTCATTAGGATAGTTTATAAATAGATACTGCCTGAACATAGCACTTCAACCAAATGAAGTGGGTAAACTGTGACACCACCTTCACCGGCTGGCTGTCTACAGAGAAAACTTTTAATAAGATATGAAACTAGTTATTTCATACTTAACCTAGGAGGGACAACTATAGACTTGCAAAATAGATAGAAAAAATCATATAAAAGAATATACTACACACAAACATATCCCTTGAGAAGTATGGCATAAGTTAAAAGAACAAATAAAAACAAAAAAGGACAAGGGATTCTAATAATGGTTGTGGCCCTTGTTGAAACACAAGCTTGGGATCAAATAAAATATTTGATCAAATAAAATACTGCTGACTACCTGATCTACAGATAAAAATATTATATATTAGTTACCCAAATATTAAATAACACATTGTCTATCTTCCTCCAGGTTTTCGTTCCTGAATATCTTACAGAAAATAATACATACAAAGTAAACTTGTTTATTTCCAATTCGGTGTGATTTTTTTTTGTGCCAATAATAACAGATGCCATCCTTGACCAGGCAACACATCCATCCAAGAGTGCTACAGCCTCATTTGATAGAGTAAACATTATCAAAGACAGCTCACGTCACAACTGGCAAGCTGTTACTGAAACTGTTGACTGTAGAGAATATTTCTAACAGCTTCTAAGGTTCTGAAGTCAGGCCACATATTCATTTCACATAAGTCACAAAGGGCTTCCATAGAGCAGGACTATCTGTCAAGATTGAAATGAACCACTTTTTAGCTTCTACCACTGGCAACAACTGAGAGATATAAAACTCAACATTTGCCAGTAACTGTTTAATATTGACCCTTTGTCCTGTCTGGTATCTTTCTTGCTGAGTTACAGCTTTACAGAATAAAAGAAAAAACAAGTAGAATGGATAAGGTTTCTGTATTAGAAATTGGAGACTCCCCCACTTAGATAATTAAAGGAAAAGTAAGGAGATCATATTATCTATCCGTCCGTCCATCCATCCATCCGTCTCCATTCATCCATCTACCCATTTAATAAGGACTTTTATCCATCCATCTCCATTCATCCATCTACCCATTTAATAAGGACTTTTATCCTAACTTAAAAAGCCCTGACCAATTATTACTCAAAATAAAGTAGACCCTTGAACAACACAGGTGTGAGCTGAGCAGGTCCACACATGTGGACTTCTTTCAATAAATATATTGGAAAATTTTTTGGAGATTTGCGACAATTAAAAAAAATTCACAAACCACATAGTCCAGAAATGTAGAAAAAACTGAGAGAAAGGTATGTCATGAATGCACAAAATATATGTGGATACTATCCTATCATTTACTACCCTAAAATGTATATAAATCTATTATAAAAAGTTAAAATTTATCAAAACGTATGCACATATTTTGACTCACATGCCACCATATGCAGTTGAGAGAAATGTAAACAAACATAAAGATGCAGTATTAAATCAAAACTGCTTAAAATTAACTACAGTACACACTGTACCATTGTACTGTTTTTGTAGCCCTCCTGTTGCTATTTGTGGCGAACTCAAGTGTTGTGAATATCTGCTTCAAACTCCATGTGATGCTGATCATCTCCAAGTGAGTAGTTCATCTCTCCAGTAAATTGGGTATAGCAGTAAAAAGTGATCTCCTGTGGTTCCCATGTATTTTTTTTATTGTGTTCAGTGCAATGCTATAAACCTGAAATAATACCATGGGACCCATATGAAGTGCCACTAGTGATGCTAGAAATGTTCCCAAGAAGCAGAGAAAAGTCATGGCATTACCAAAAAAGTTGAATTGCATGCTAAGTACCATAGATTGAGGTCTGCTACTGTCATTGCCCTCCATTTCAGACCAACAATTCATCTTGTAAACAGACAACATAAACTTCTGGTTATCGATAAATACAGTAGAATACTGGTAGTGTATTTTCTCTTCCTTACGATTTTCTTACATAACATTTTCTTTTCTCTAGGTTACCTTATTGCAAAAAATACAGTGTATAATACACAAAAGATACAAATATGTGTTAACCAACAGTTTATGTTACAGTTAAGGCTTCCAATCAACAGGAGGCTACTAGTAGTTAAGTTTCTGGGGAATTAAAAGTTACACATCGATTTTCAATTTCATAAGAGGTTGGCTTCCCTAACCGCCATGTAGTTCAAGGGTCAACTATAGTGTCAATAAAAGAAATATATTTATAGCTGTTCAGTATTTGCTATTTATGCAAGAAGCACCCTGATATTAAAACATGAGAGAGAGAGAGTGTGTGTGTGTGTGTGTATATACATATGAAGAAGATACAAGATTTCTGTAATATTTATATGTAGATTTGACACAGGGTTATATCTGAAGGATAACTCTCCAGTGTTTCTGAAAAATTCCATCTCAATTCAAGTACACCACTGCGTGATTTTTAATGGTAAACAAGAGGAAGAATACAATCTACTATAGATACAGACACCCAAAGATTATATGAGTATAAATAAAAATCATTTACCCAAGCTTGTGCGGTCAGAAAAATTTTGAAGTCTTCATTAAATGTTAAAGTTGGATGATCAGCGATTCGGTTCAAAAATTTATGTAAAGCCTTCCTGCGTGTCTCAATGAAGTCATCGTTAAAGCGTTCCACCATTCCTTTTACTATAAACTTTTCTGGCAATGGCTAAGGCAAAAAAAATTAAAAAGGTATTCAAGTATTATTAGCCACAGGTTTACAAGCAATTCTACGCTTTCCCTTTTTGAAAGTCTAGTTGAACATCTGATCATTTCTTATAAAAATAATTTTTAAAAATTCACAATGTTAGAACCAAAAATGAGAAATCATAACACATTATGAAGAGATTTTTTAAAAAATGTGTACATCGATTGAAACATTTAGAAATAAATATTATTCCTAAGATAAATGAATTACAGTGAACCTAAGGTCTGAAATTGGGTTTTAGGCATTCAAAAAAACTCACTAGAAAACTGGTAGCTATTCTATGAAAAAAAAAATTTGCAAACTTACTGGAATAATCAGAGTGGGGTGTGCTTCTTCCAGTTTTCCCTTCAACCAAAGGAAATCTTGATACCGTCTCCTAACTTCAAATTCACTGGAGTCAAATTCCCCACGAGATGTCTGAAGAAAGTAGGAGAAAATAACAGCACATGCAATATAAGATAGAAGATATTTGCCTAATGCTATTTTAGACATTGTGAAATAAATGGGTCTCAAAGAAAAATTAACAAATCCTAAATATTCAGTGTTTGTCAGCCTGTAATTTTTTTTTGTCATCTATTCATGTAGCAGATGAAACAAAGCAAACTTTCTGGTATTTCCAGAAAGAAAGCAAATATCATACTTAAATTTAAAATCCAAACTGAAAAATCTGTCTTACAACAACCATCTGCCTTCCACAAGATTTTAACTACTATTATCTTTGGCATGACTTTCTCGCTAACAAGCAAGTGTGTTCTGAATTTAGGTTTCAAATATATTTCTTTTCTCAAGATGATTAGAATTCAGAATTTGAGGAAAGTCCTATTTTTGCAATTTGGAAAATAACCTGAATGTAACTGAGAAAAATGTTTTCTTGGAATTTGCTCAAATGAATTGCTGTGCTAGGATTTGCTTTCGGTATACGAAAATTCTAACATTTTAGAGTGATTTTTACCACTGTTTTAAAAGAAGTAATTAATAGACATTTGATGTGAAAAGCAAATCTTCCTGTCATTTCTCAAAGAATTTTATTTTGGGTTATATGCCTAAACTCCTGAAAATTAAGCAAATACATTAAAATATCTGTTCTCAACAAACCAAAAATCCATGCCAACACATATGACAAGAAGAACATGGGTACAATATCAACCTCATTTCTATTGCCTGAGTCCCAAGCCAAAGACAAAAACATGAGTTACCTAACGCATACTCACCTCTCATAAGAAACAGTCACTCACACCAATACCTTATTTAACTGAATTTTTGCATATTAAAAATTGCATGCAGTAATATTTAGGTTGAAATTTTCCTGCAGAAGTAAACATGGAATAACACATTGCATATATATTTCACACTCACCAGAAATATCAATCACCCACACAGATGTACACACAATTGTAAATTAAACAGTCCAAGTCATAAGATGCAATCTTCATTGTCATAAAATAAGGTCCATGAAAGCTATACTTTCCAAAGTTTATTCTCTTAAAATGAATGTTCAGAATATCATACAATGTATCTTTGTACAACATTCCCTTTATAATGGGAAAAAGTGGGAGCAAATGAAATGCAGAAATCTAAGAAACTAAATGTTCACAAAACACTACAAAATCTTAACTATTATGCAACATGGTACATGATACGGAAATGGTAAAAACAGGAAAACTAAATGAAGTACCAGCACAGTTTAATAATATAGACTGGTTGGTGTGTGTATGTCCGTGGGCAAATAGATGCATGCACACATACATATGCACCCAAAACATGGTTTAGAATAACTCATTAAAAAATATTACTGAGCACCTCCTTGTACTGGGTACATATGTACAGGTCCACTACCAATTTCTAAGAATATAAATTGCCATAACGAACAATGAAGCACTTAAAAGAAAAAAACCAGCAGTTAAAATAAGATTGAGCTGTATATGTCTTCAAGAATATCCAACATTTTAAGTAAGCGTAAAACGATCTAGTATAAATTCCAGTAAGAAGATATAAAATCAAGTCAAATAATTGGTTCAGTCTATCCTCATCACTCTGTCACTGACTCAAAAGAATTCTCTAATGTAGTGCAACAGAAGAAGAAAACAGAGGATAAGTGCAAGTAACAAGAAGAATATGTTATTTCTTCCTACTGTAAGATTTCGTTCTTCTCTTGAGGGGTTGTAAGAGATACATATGTAGGAATATGATGAGAAAAACAGTCATTATCAGCGGGGTTTGGAACAAGACTAATTTTCCTACAGCAAGGATGAGAATCATTGTCCCTTCTAAAGTGGACAAATTTGATCATTATAAGATGCCACAGTGGCTCACACCTGTAATCCCAGCATTTTGGGAGGCCGACGTGGGCAGATCACAAGGTCAGGAGTTCGAGACCAGCCTGACCAACATGGTAAAACCCCGTCTTTACTAAAAATACAAAAATTAGCCAGACGTGGTGGCGTGCACCTGTAATCTCAGCTACTCAGGAGGCCGAGGCAGGAGAATCACTTGCACCTAGGAGGTGGAGGTTGCAGTGAGCCAAGATCACGCCACTGTACTCTACCCTGGGTGACAGAGCGAGACTCTGTCTCGAAAAAAGAAAAAAAGAAAAAAGATGCACAAAAGCTTCCAAACAAAAGCTTCCAAACTGTAGAAATAACTGGGTTTGATAACATATACCCAACTTAGAAATATCATGTATTTCATAAAGTGCATTTGGAGTACAAATAATGCTTCTAACATAGAATACAGTTTTCTATGGAAGCAACATTGAAAATGCTGGCCAATTTTTCATGTTTGACCATAAAAGTTTGGGTACTTGAAGTTTAGTACTAATGAACTCATGTGATCTCTACCCCCAAATGCATTTATCCCAAAAATACCAACCTTCCGTGAAGTGTGAACAGTTATTCTAAACTCACTATTTAGAAACCTTTTTTTGAGGGAAAATGAAACCTAATAGTTCAGCCAATCAAGAATATAGCTTAACTCCTAACTATACAACGACAGGCATTTATAGGTTTGTTTTCACAAAGAGGAAGTGGAAGCAAAGTACCTTGTTAAATCTCTTCATTCTTACTCTTATATGTACTAAGAGAACATACGTCTCTAGATCTCCAAAAGAGAAAATACTTCTTTAGAACAGTCACTTAAAATATGCTAACCTAGACAACAAAGGGTAATTTCTCATAAAAAGAACAGATGCCACAAATGTGGTCTTCCCGATACAATCATTTACAGTTGGATCATTCTTAAGTATTCCTAAATAGGTAATTTTCCGTGTACATATGTATATATTCATTTATCCTTATAATCCTTAGTGTCCATGAATATAAATATTTATAAAACTAAGATTTTCCCAGGAAAGCCATCTTTCAACCTCCAAATTAGATGGTGTATCTCATGCTCATAATATCCAATATGTTTCCTTCAAAATATTTATAACTATAAAGAAATAACTTAGCATATGATATGGTTTGGCTGTGTCCCCATCCAAATCTCATCTTGAATTGTAATAATCCCCATGTGTCAAGGGTGTGGCCAGGTGAAGATAATTGAATCATAGGGGCAGTTCCCCCATACTGTTTTCATGGTAGTGAATAAGTCTAATGATATCTGATGGTTTTATAAATGGGGGTTTCCCTGCACAAGCTCTCTCTTGCCTGCTGCCATGTAAGACGTGTCTTGCTTCCCCCTTGCTTTCTGCCATGATTGTGAACCCCCTACTCCAGCCATATGGAACTGTGAGTCAATTAAATGTCCCTCCTTTATAAATTACCCAGTACTGGGTATGTCTTTATTACCAACATGAGAACAAATTAACACAGTATAAAATTAATTATTTAATATCATCATACGCAAACACCCCTTCCTCAGAGTGAAAACACCAGGAAAGCAGAAAGTTCCTTTTGTCAGACCTATCCTGATCACTGATATATTCTTAATATATAAGCACAATACTTGGGACAAGCGGGGTACTCAATAAAAGCTTGTGGAATAAATAAGTAAATGATAATAAGAAAAGACTATTTGATAACATGATCTACCTGTACTATTTATATATTTGTATCTGTAATATATATTTCTGTATATATAGATATAGTCTATAAACTATGAAATAGTAAAAGTAGTGAGAAGTAGAACAAAGGAAGTCAGTTTATAATAGTTAAACTGAAAGTTTACCACATCCATACCTAAATGCACAAAAATATAATAGAAAAAATGTATACTATGAAAGTAAACTGTTTGGATTTAAATCTCAGCTCAGCTAATTACAATGTTGTGTAACCTTTAACAAGCTACTAAGTTTCAGTGTCCTCATGCATGAAATGGGGGTAAATCATGGTATCTATGTTTGAGGATTACTGTGAGCCTAAATGAGTTAACATGTAGAAACTGGTTAGAATATTACCTGGCACAAAGCAGTCACTCAGTAAATGTTTGCTAGTTTATACACTTTAATATTATTATTACTAATACTATTACTACTTCTATAAGACCAGTCCATTTAAAGTATGTGTAAATAGGAAAACTCAGAAGAACAGTATGTCTATGATCAGAATGAAACTCATAAGGTGGCTTTAGAAAGAGTGTCTTTCTGAGAGACGCAAATGATGGAAAAATAATTCAGTTTCACAAATTATTTGCCAGAATGGATAATGACCACAGATAATTATAACAGTAATAATAGAAGAAATTTGGCTCTACTCTAGCAGTATGACTGTATTAACATATTCAATTTTCATAAAGACCTTATGAGGTTAGTACTGTTATCCTATTTACAAACAAGAAAACTAATATAGAGACGTTAATTAAATTGTCCAAGTCATATAGCAAGGAAGGAGAGAAATCAAGATTCAACTCCATGTTGTCTTGCTCTACCACATCTTGATATAGCTAAGATAATTCCTTCACTCATTCATCAACAAGGTAAATAGTTTACTTATTATGTCCTAAGATTTGTGTTTGGAATTATGGATAACTTAAAATATAGTTACCTTCCTTGAGAAACTCACAAACTCACTGAGAATAAATACAAATAAACGTCTATTCACATACAGGTAGATGGCAATTACTGAACACTTATTGTGTGCTAGACACTTTACTAAGTGGGGTGTGCATTGATTACTTATTCTACTGCAACCCTACAGAAGTGAGTTCTATTATCTGTTTTATCGATTTAAAAAAACAGCTTAGTTGGATTAAATATGTGCGTTTGATGTTTTGCTATATTGACTCTTACGTTTTACATTCCTTAAGAGTTCAATAGAACAGTATGAGAAAACAAAGAAAGAATAACTATTTCGGCCAGGGGACAGTAACAACTAGAGAAGCCTTCACAGGCATCTAACATTTTGAGTTGTATATTGAAAACTAAGCATGACTTCTTCTGTCTAAGAAGGGGACTGACACAGCAAACAGAAGGAAAACTATATGCAGTTATGAGAGCAAGAGATCTCCTAAATATTCAGAAAACAGAAGCAGCTCTACATGAGTGGAAAGCAAGGGTACTGAATGTGAGGTGTAACAAATAAGTCTTATATGGTAAGTGGGCACCAGACTGAGAAGCCTGTTTATATGTCATACAAGAAAGTCTGCACTTTGCTTTGCCTGAAATAAGGGGCCAAGAAAGGATTTTAAGAATTCGAGTGAAGAAATAAGATATATATATATTCAGGAAACATAACTAATAGCAGTGTGGCAGTTTCATTGGAAGAAGTGATTATAGGAACATAGTTCAGAACTTTTTCAGCTAAAAAAAGAGATGTACTTTTACATTTATTAAATATAAAAGTATAGGGTGAGGCTTCATAAACAAAATATTATAAAGAGAATTATTTAAAAATGCTATTAAATAAAGGACTTAAAATAAAGATTATACTAGGTGGTTGCTTAATTGCGTCTGAGGTAAACTGTCTTTGTAGCACTTTGCCCTACGATTAAAGAGATCTGTGTTCTAGATCTACTTTGCCCTTGAATTATTGCACACATAACAGTATCTCATACATGAGACAAAGTGGCCACCTGCCCCACTTTGAAAAACAAATGGTACCATATTTTATAATCTTCCAAAGAAATCTGAATACATAATATTGCAAACTGTTTAAACATTTTATTTTTTTATTAACAACTTGAGGCCCGTCTTTTCCAAAGGTATTACTTAATACTTTTTTTAAACTAAAAACCTAGATATTCTTATTCTAAGAAGTATAGCTGCTATAAAATAAGTGACTATTTCTCAAGTCAAGTTGAATTTCACTGACTTAATACAGAACAAGCGAAGGGCAGATAAGAAGCAATGTGTTAGCCAAAAGGTTTGAAAAAGTAAAAGTCAATTCAGCTAAGATCCTGGAATGTTGGGAATTATAATAAACAAGAGGTACTTACTTCCAAAGCTTCAAAAAAAGCAGCTATATTCAAGAAAATATTCATCCAATGTTTACCTTAGTAATGATCCTATACGTAATGAAAGTTTCTATTGTAGTAACGTGACTTTCAGGTTCATCAACTGTGATGAAGAGATCCTTTAAATCTGGTTCATCCTCAAACTTGATTTGGTTTATCATTGATAAAGGGGATGTTGGCATCATAGGGCTGAAGGAGTTCATGTCCATCAATGAGGCATCCTAAGAAATAAAACATTCAAAAATTAGTATCAATAGAAAAATTAAACTCTTCTATTTCTAGATGCTATCAATATTAATGAAATATATCAAGAACAAAAGGGATTATTGGACTTTTAGTTAAATGTGGTATATTGACCATGTATTTTTTACCTGTTTCCTCTTGAAAATCCCACCCAAAAGATGACAGTAAAGAAAGAAACAAACAAATGAAAAGTATAAACCCTCAAGGATTGCTATGGTTTGAATGTTTGTTCCCTCCAAATGTCATGTTGAAACTTAATCCCCAATGCAATAGTATTAAGAGGTGGAGCCTTTAAAGGTGAGTAAGTCATAAGGGTAGAGCCCTCATGAATGGTACTAGCCACCTTATAAGAGGGCTGTAGGGAACAACCTAGTGCCTCTCCTGTCCTTTCACCTTCTGCCATGTGGGGACACAACAAAAAGACGCCATCTTGGAAGCCAAAACTGCCAGCATATTGATCTTGAACTTCCCAGCCTCCAGAACAGTGAGAAATCAATTTCTATTATTTATAAATTACCCAGTCTCAGATATTTTGTCACAGTAGCACTAACGGACTCAGGCAAGAATAAGAAGAAAAAAACTATAGTAAACGAAATGTGCCAACTACTTTTTGGAAACTGGAGATCTGATTGTCAAGTGGTAACTAAAATAGCAGTGCAAAGAAAACTGAAAAGTAATCTAGAAGAGAACAGTAAACTAGGAAGAAGCAAGGATATTTATGATGTAGAATGCCAGAAAGGTTCAAGAATTGGAGGCACCAAGAACCTCTGGACATAAAGGTTGTGGCAGAGCAAAAACCAGATGATTAGTTACTAAGAAGATCTAATAAAACAAAAAAGAGTTAGAACCTCAGATTCCCTCACCTACTCTAGGCAATCAGGTAACTTTCCCACCCCAATTTGGCAGAACACTGGAAGTCTACTTTCTGAAAGGTCTGAACTCAAGGGCATCCAGCAGAAGAGGGAAGAGGTCCTGTGAAAATACAGGTATCAAGTGAAAGTCCTGCATACCAGACCAAAAGACATGCAACCCTGTTCACCTGGTCCCAAGAACGTTGGCAGGAAGGTGCAACCCCCACCCCATCATAGTCCATTCAGTCTGTTATTAAAGAAAAATACAATAAACTAGGTAGCTTACAAACAACAGAAATTTATTTCTCACAGTTCTAAACTAGGAAGTCCAAGATCAAGATGTCAGCAGATTCAGCGTCTGGTGAGGGCCCACTTTACAGAACAGCTTCCTTTCACTATAATCTCACATGGTAAAAGGGAGGACGGTCTCTCTGGGGTCTTTTATAAGGGCGCCAACCCTAATCATGAGCGCTCCACCCTCATGACCTAATCACCTCCCAAAGGCTCCACCTCCTACTATCATCAGCTTGGCAGTAGCATTTCTATGTATGAATTCTGGGTGGACACAAATATTCATACCACAGCACCCACCATAGTTGGAAGTTTCCTCTCTTAGCTGATCTTGGAGAAAAACTGACAGTTGTAGTCCCCTAATGAATTAGCCAGGTCTCTGCATAACCACCCTACATCAAAGCCCCTACCATGCATGCAGAATGTCTACTCTGCTTTTTATTATTTGTTGTAGGAACTACCAAACATCTAAACATGAGGAAGGGCTCTGACATGAAATAAAGTCACAAACAAACCAAATCAGAAGATTAGAGGAAGCAGATAGAACAGAGCATAAACACTTTTAAAAAACCATGAAATCACCAGAAAGATAAAATATTAAATCCATGAATGAAAGCATGCTGTTTTTAAAAAGAAAATTCAGAGAACAGCAACAACACCAACCAAAAAAGACACTCACGAACATTAAAATATGATAGCAATATAAAAATGCAACAGAAGGTTTGAAAATCAGAGCTCAAGAACTGTCCTACTATGTGAACCAAAAGAACAAGAGATGGAAAATGAGAAGATTTTTTAAAATGAAAGGATCCAGGCAGGCAGTGCCTGAATAAAAGGAATTCCAGAAAATGAGAAAGAAAAATATCCTTGACATAAAGTGTTTCCAGGTTGATAGAGCCTGTGAGGTCTCCCCAAAATGAACAGGACACTGGTTGGGTAGGTAGTACTCCTACAAGCATCCATCACCATGACATTTCATCATACTAGAGATTTTTACATTCCTGAAAGATTTAAGAAACAATATAATAAAGGAGGAATCTTGGGAATCAGAATGGCATCAGAGTTCTTAAATGATGATGCTGGAAACTACACGATAATAAACTAATGTCTTCAAAATTTTGAGAGAAAAGTATTTTCCACCTAGAATTATACATATCCAGGCAATTGTCATTCAAATATATAGGGAGAATAAAGCCATTTCAGACACAGAAGATATCAAATACTTACTTCCCATGTACCTATTCTTTGGAAGCTTCTTTACTTCTCCAAAATAAGAGAATATGCCAAGAAAGAAAAAATAGAATCTAAAAACAAGAGATACAACAGAAGATTAAAGTAAAGGAAATTCCCTGGAAAATAATGTTCTATGTTGACAGTTTTACAGCAAACCTAGAGAACAGCCCATATACACTGGACCAGGAAAATAAATATCCAGGGTGTCAAGGAGACGACATGGAGAAAGAATAAAGGAAGTGAGGGATGAAGGAAAAGGGGATGGTGGAAAACAGAGTAAGAAGGGGGAGTAAGCAAAGGAGGAAAGGAAAAAGAGAAGGTGAGAGAGAAAAACAAGGAAGAAAGGGAATTTAAAAAGGAAGTGAAAGGACAAAAAAAGGAAGAAAACTGACAGAATAATGACATAAATGTGATAGGAAGCATGCCTATGTTAGATCTGTAGATAAATTATAATTGGTACAAGAAAGTTAAGGAGAGAGAAAGCAAAAGAGAGAAAAGGAGGGATGAGAAAACTTTTACTTATTGAGAGTAAGCTAGAAACATGTTGCCCCATTATTCCTAAATAGGTCTGTGTGTATTTTCAGAAAACAAGAACACTCTCCTGCCTAACCATAGTACCGATATAGGTATTTGAATTGGGAAATTAGCACTGATGCAATACAACAGTCTAATCCACAGACCCTTTTGAATTTCTCTGTCCCAAAAATATCCTAAAAAGAAAATGTTCTTCCCCTCTGGTACAGAACTAAATCCAGGTTCATCTGTTACATTTAACTATTATATCTCTGGCCCCTTCAATCTGGAACCATTTCTCATCTTTCACTTTCTATTATGGTATAGACCTATTCGAAGCTATTTTACAGGCAATGTTTCCTTTTCTCAAATATATACATATGTTTTTCTCTCTCCCATCATCTTAATTTATCACCATTTTAAGGTAGATAGAGGTTTAAGAAAAAAATTATTTTTATTCACAGCCAAGCCATATAGTTAATTATGATTACATTTTCATTCTTCTATTGCTTTAAAAAATATCTTATAGTGATAACGTCATGCTGTGCTGCCCTGGCTGGTCTCAAACTCCTGGCTTCAAACAATTCTCCTGCCTTGGCCTGTGACAAGGTTTGGTTGTGTCCCCACCCAAATCTTATCTTGAATTGTAACTCCCACAATTCCCATGTGTCATGGGAGGAAACTGGTGGGAGATAATTGAATCATAGGGGTGGGTCTTTCCCGTGCTATTCTCCTGATAGTGAATAAGTCTCATGAGATCTGATGGTTTTAAAAATGGGAGTTTCCCTTCACAAGTTCTTTTGGCCTGCTGCCATCCATGTAAGATGTGACTTACTCCTCCTTGCTTTTCACCATGATTGTGATGCTTCCCCAGCCACGTGGAACTGTAAGTCATTAAACCCTTTTCCTATACAAATTGCCCAGTCTCAGGTATGTCTTTATCAGCAGCATGAAAATGGACTAACACAGTAAATTGGTACGGAGAGTGGGGCACTGCTGAAAAGATACCTGAAAATGTGGAAGCAACTTTGGAATTGGACAACAGGTAGAGGCTGGAACAGTCTGGAGGGCTCAAATGAAGACAGGAAAACGTGGGAGAGTTTGGAACTTCCTAGAGACTTGTTCAATGACTTTGACTAAAATGCTGATAATGACATGGACAATGAAACCCAGGCTGAGGTGATCACAGATGGAGATGAGGGACTTGTTGGGAACGGGAGCAAAGGTGACTCTTGCTATGTTTTAGCAAAGAGACTGGTGGCATTTTGCCCCTGCCCTAGAGATTTATGGGGCATACTTTGTATTTTACTGACATTACGCACAAACGTGCTTTGGCATTCTTTTTGCTCATCCTCCCAACTCAACCACAGCCTACTTCTTTTACCTACTACATAATTTAGGATTCTATTTCTTCTGCTTGAAATGCATCCTTTTGTAGAGTGGGAAAGATCTGCATGAATGTACAGAATTTACTTTAAACTTGAGAGAGATGATTTAGGGTATCTAGTGGATGAAATTTCTGAGCAGCAAAGCATTCAAGAGGTGACTTGGGTGCTGTTTAAGGCAT
The DNA here is from genome assembly GCF_028878055.3 of Symphalangus syndactylus. NCBI lineage: Eukaryota > Metazoa > Chordata > Mammalia > Primates > Hylobatidae > Symphalangus > Symphalangus syndactylus. The sequence goes on along the minus strand of NC_072441.2, from coordinate 52,212,011 downwards.
TTAGTTTTACAAGGGAAATGGAGCATAAAAGTCCAGAACACTTGCAGCTTGACAATGTGATAGAAAATAAAATTCCATTTTCTGAGGAGAAATTCAAGCCAGCTGCAGAAATTTGCATAAGTAACAAGGAACTGAATGTTAATCCCCAAGACAGTGGGGAAAATCTCTCCAGGGCATGCCAGAGGTCTTCATGGCAGCCCCTCCCATCATAGGCCCAGAGGCCTAGGAGGAAAAAGTGGTTTTGTGGGCTGGGCTCAGGGTCCCCACACTGTGTGCTGCCTAGGGACTTGGTGTCATGTGTCCCAGCCACTCCAGCTGCTTCAGCTATGGCTGAAAGGGGCCAACATAGAGCTCAGGTCATGGCTTCAGAGGGTGCAAGCCTCAAGCCTTGGCAGCTTCCATAGTGTTGGGACAGACAATGCACGGAAGTCAAGAATTAGGGTTTAGGAACCTCCACCTAGATTTCAGAGGATGTATGGAAATGCCTGTATGTCCAGGCAGAAGTTTGCTGTAGGGATGGAGCTCCCATGGAGAACCTCTGCTAGGGTGGTACAAAAGGGAAATGTGGGGTTGGAGCCCCCACACAGAGTCCCTACTGGGGCACCACCTAGTGGAGCTGTGAGAAGAGGGCCATCATCCTCCAGGCCCCAGAATGGTAGATCCACTGACAGCTCGTACTGTGCCCCTGGAAAAGCCACAGACACTCAATGCCAGCCCATGAAAGCAGACAGATGGGAGGCTATACCCTACAAAGCCACAGAGGCAGAGCTGCCCAAGGCCATGGGAACCCACCTCTTGCATTGGCGTGACCTGTATGTGAGACATGGAGTCAAAGGAGATCATTTTGGAGTTTTAAGATTTGACTACCCACTGGATTTCAGAATTGCATAGGCCTGTAGACTCTTTGTTTTGGCCAATTTCTTCCATTTGGAATGGGTGTATTTACCCAATGTCTGTACCCCCATTGTATCTAGGAAGTGACTAACCTTTTGATATTAGAAGCTCATAGGTGGAAGGGACTTGCCTTGTCTCACATGAGACTTTGGACTGCAGACTTTGGAGTTAATACTGAAATGAGATGAGACTTTGCGGACTGTTGGGAGGGCATGGTTGTTTTTGAAATGTGAGGACATGAGATTTGGGAGGTGCCAGGGGTGGAGTGATATGGTTTGGCTGTGTCCCCACTCAAATCTCATCTTGAATTGTAACTCCCACAATTCTCATGTGTTGTGGGAGGAACCTGGTGGAAGGTAATTGAATCCTGGAGGCAGGTCTTCACATGCTGTTCTCATGACAATGAGTAAGTTTCATGAGATCTGATGCTTTTAAAAATGGGAGTTTCCCTGCACAAGCTCTTTTGCCCTGCTGCCATCCATGTAAGATGTGACTTGCTCCTCCTTGCCTTCCACCATGACTGAGGCTCCCCCCGCCATGCAGAATTGTAAGTCCATTAAACCCTTTTTTCTATATAAATTGCCCAGTCTCGGTTATGTCTTTATCAGCAGTGTGAAAACAGATTAATACATCCTGCCAGAGTGCTGGAATTGCAGGTGTGAGCCACTGTACCAGCCCAGTTTTTGTTTTCCTGAGTGTTCATTATTCATTTATTCATTCCCTCTCACTCCAAACTATATCAGTGTATATATGTATACTGCTATTTTTTATTTTTCAATGTTGATATCATCAATAGGTTTTCCACTAAGGAGAGTAAAGAGTATAATATTTTGTTTAAATTAATAATATGACTATAGAATCAAATTAATTATATGACTACAGACTCACAGATTCCTATTTTATTCAGTGGATATAATTCATTAACATCATAATTTATTTTGATGTCTAACAGTCCCAAGTTTAACAACTGGGAGCCCCTTAAAGCTGCACCAGTATGTTTTTGCTATGTCTTCATTATTCTTTGAGCACTTTACTTTTTAGAACAAGATGTTTCAAGTTTATAATATTTTGTTCTTTCCCTGCCCAAGCTCTGGAATGAGACATTTTCTCTGAGGGGCTCTGGTTCCTTTTAGGGAAGATTGGTATTTACAAAACCAAGATATTAATGCTAGGAAATAAATGTATGAGACATACACATACATATATATACTGATATAGTTTGGATGTTTGCCCTCTCCAAATCTCATGTTGAAATGTGACCCCCAATGTTGGCAGTGAGGCCTAGTGGGAGGTGTCTGGATCATTGGGGTGAATCCCTCATGAATGGCTTGGAGCTATCCTCATGTTAATGAGTAAGTTCTCAGTCTATGAGTTCAGGCAATATCTGGTTTATTAAAAGACCCTGGATCTTCCTCTTTCTCTTGCTCCCTCTCTGGCCACATGACATGCTGGCCGTCCTTCACCTTTCACTACAATCATAAACTGCCTAAAGCCCTCACCAGAGGTAGATGCCAGCACCATGCTTCCTGTATAGCATGCAGAACCGTGAGCCAAAATGAAACTCTTTTCTTTATAAATGACCCAGCCTTAGGTATTTCTTTATAGCAATGCAAGAACAAACTAACACACACACACACACACACGCACACACATGCACATACACACAGACTCATACAGCTCTAGATCTATGGCTAGATACACAAATTAGAATTATATACCTCTATTTCTTTTTTTTTTTTTTTTTTTTTTTTTTTTTTTTTTTTTTTGAGATGGCGTCTCACTCTGTCACCCAGGCTGGAGTGCAGTGGTACGATCTCGGCTCACTGTTAACCTCCACCTCCCGGGTTCAAGCAATTCTCCTTCGTCAGCCTCCCGAGTAGCTGGGATTACAGGCACCTGCCACCACGCCTGGCTAATTTTTGTATTTTTAGTAGACAGGGGGTTTCACCATCTTGGCCAGGCTGGTCTTGAACTCCTGACCTCGTGATCCACCCACCTCGGCCTACCGAAGTGCTAGGATTACAGGCGTGAGTCACTGCGCCCGGCCTATATACCTCTATTTCTAATTTGACATGTCATGGCTTGTCTAGCCTTTCCCTTTTCCATAGTTACAACTCTTTTCACCAGCAGTGAGAAGTCTGGCTCCTATTATCCCAAATATGTTTACTTATTGGCTCAATTCCCCTGTATGTAACCAAACTCCCAACCACACCAGCTTCCTCCTCTGCTCTGACCATATAAGCCAAGGCAGCCTTATTCTCAACCCCAACCATGCAGGATGCCTCCTCAGCTTCAATTTCAATTGGCAACACTGGTCATCTGCTCCGTCACCTTCAATAATTTTGTCTAAATAAAAGAAAGAAAAAGATGGGAAAGGAAGGGCTACATGTTATTCTTTATAAATAAAATTAATTGAAACATAAGGATAATTACAGTAAACCTTAAATTCAAATAATGGTTCTTTTACATGCAAAGATAAAACTAACACTCTCAATAGAATATTTGAGTTATCTCTGCAGTGGTAGTAAGAACTTGTTCTCCAACTCTATACTTTTTCTTTTAGATACGTTTGTTCCCCTAAAGTAGTGATACAGATGTTGGAATCAAAAGTTTTGTCTGTTGTTATGTATAAGATTATAAAGTTAACTGATGTATTTGAATATTAAATTTGCAACAAAGCCCATTTTAGCTTAGCAACAAAGTTGGCCAGTACTGAGTAAAAAAAAATCATAAAAGAGGCCAAAACGGCTTCTGGTCCTATCTCTGCCATTGACTAAGCAGGCATTGAACCACTAATACAGCCTTTCTATGTTAAATTACAAAGTTGGACCTGATGATTTCCAAAATATCTCATATCCAAATGCATTAATATAGTACAATGTAATAAATTCTGATGTTTTGAGAAGAGACACTTTTTTGTGAAACTATGAATGGGAAAAAAAGATGAAATCATAATATGGACTTGTTTTCTCCTCAAACCAAATCAATAAAAATGCTTTTGAAGCATCAATAATACTCAGAGCACTGCTCTAAAGGCTCTTCCCACAAAAAGTTTAGCTCTGTGAACTACAATGCAACATTTAGGTCATCCTTCAATGTAATAATAGAAGAGATATTATCACAGGACATGCTAACTGAAGAAAGAAGAATAACAATAGTCATAAAGATTACGAAGGTTCAGCCTATTATCACAAAAAGATTTGTGATCATTTAAGCACTACACAAGGAGTAGAAGACAAATTTCAGTTGGATTAATCAGACACAGAAAATTTAGAGGCAATAAATGTCTTGCAAAAAAAATTTAGTGAAATAAATCATTTTATATCTCTATGGGAGGATATAATGCTATCCATATGATAGAATACAACATAGTGACTTAAAGATGATTTAGAAGAACATGCAATAACTTGGAAAAAGTTTCACAGTATGTTATTCAGAAAAAAATGGCAAAATATAAAATTTGTGTAAAATCAGATTCCAATGTGTGTCTATGTGTATGACTGGGGGGATGGGCAGCGAGGGAAAGAGGGAATTTAGCAGCTATTTAAAAAAAAAGTTAACAGGAATTATTCCAGATGTTGGGATTGCTGTTGGGTTTAATATTTTTCTATGTGATTTTCTTTATTTTCCAAATATTCTAAAACATATGTTATATTTTGTAACCAAAAAAATGTTAAAATTGTTAAGAGTCAACATTGTACATGAGGTGCTCAGAGACAGTAAGAACTGTAGTGATAAAACAGTTGCCTAGGGCTGCTTTGGCAGAATACCTTGGATTATATTTGATTTTTTTCTTCACAAGGTTGCATAGTTAAATAATAAGTTATGGGATGCTAACACAATGAAATACTAAGCAGCCATTAAAACCAGAATTTAGAGCTTCCAAATAAATATGTAATCAGCATGTACAAAAATCTCTCTCAAAAGCCATTTCATATAAATAGCAACTTCGTAAGCTGACAAATTTTAATTTGGTGGGCAAACGTAACATACTTTGTATTTTACTGACATTACGTACAAACGTGCTTTGGCATTCTTTTTGCTCATCCTCCCAACTCAACCACAGCCTACTTCTTTTACCTACTACATAATTTAGGATTCTATTTCTTCCGCTTGAAATGCATCCTTTTGTAGAGTGGGAAAGATCTGCATGAATTTACAAAAGCTCACAATTCCAGTGAGTACAGTGTGGTGTCATAAAAATATGCTTCGATATCTAGCAAAGGCAGAAAATTACAGGCTGAAATTTAGCAACATCCAAGATTTCAGTAGAAGGATTTAAATTACTATGAATCACTCAAAAGCATTCTTAAAACCTCAATAAAACTGACTATCTAAAGTGTTTTATATTCACTTCAAAAAAAGGAAAGAAAATATACTGACAATACTTAAAAGACTTCACATTTGGACATGAATAACTGAAGAAAACAAGTGTTTGGGAAGATCCAAAGAAGCAATTAACCAAAAAGAACTCCATTTAACCTTTTGCGGTTGACGCATTTCAGGAGAAATGGATCATTAAAATTTGTTCTTTCCAAACAAAGGTCTCACCTCCACAATAATGGATGTGTGTCTCTCTGTCTCTATTTGGATATAAGACCATTATCTTAGGGTCATTTAAATGATGAAAATATATCTTTTTACTTTTTCCTTCAACGGATTACAGCAGAATAAAAATTATCTGTGTGACAAATCTCTACTTCTTAAATAACGTTTACTCCTATAGCTAGAACAGTGAAAACGCACACACACAAGAAAATCCTGGGATGGTTTCAGGCTGAGACTTGAGTGTGTTTCACAGAGAAGAAAGCCAGTGTTGCAAGAATTCATGGTCTTTTATCCTTACTCCAAAACAATACATCCACTGTCAGAAAAACCACTTAAATAACTTAACTGAAATAAATGGATTAGATTGGTGTTAGCATGATAATAGAATTTATTGCAAAAATAATAAATTAAGTGTAAGTTTTTCTGTTGTTACTCGGGGCTTATTATAAGCATTTGTTATGGGTCGAATTGTTCCCTCACCCAAATTCATATGCTGAAGCCCAAATCCCCAGTACCGCAGAGTGTGACCTTATTTGGACATGGGGTCCCTACAGATCTGATGAAGTTAAAATGAGGTCATTAGGATAGGCCCTAATCCAATTATGACTGGTATCTTTATATAAACAGGGTAAATGTGGACACAGAAACATGGATGGAGGGAAGAGGATGTGCGGAGACACTGGGAGAACACGGATCTATAAGCCATGTTGGGAAGTCTGGAACAGATCCCTCTCTCACAGCCCTCAGAAGGAACCAACTCTGCTGACTTCTTGATTTCAGACTTCTGGCCTCCAGAACTGTGAGTCAATACATTTCTGTTATTTAAGACACCCAGTCTGTGGTACTTTGTTACAGCAACCCTGGCAAACTCACACAGCATTTCTGTACTTAAAATGGTACACAATAAAAATCTGAGGATGGAAGCAAAGCTAAAAGGAAGAAATCACGATTAAAATATTTCAACTTTGCTCCATTCTTTTTAATAGGTTAGTAGTCAACTCCAGGAATTTCTGGGAATGTTTTTTTCCACCCTCCTTTAATGCAATTAGATGATTCCAACATTCTACCACTGAAATAAAATAGATAGCTGAAATTTAAAATAAATGATGGTTTGTCAATTTTGAGTGCTCAGGTGATAAACACCAATAGAAACAGGTTAAAAGGTGAGATATGACCTCTTTCAGAGGGGTCCTTCCTTAACATCCCTCGCTGAAATGCTACTCAGGAATGTCTCATAAATATAACGTGAATTACTCTGATAATACTAAATCACACCCACCATCTGTGCACAAACAGCTATTTTCTTTTTACAAGTCACAGGGAAAAAAATCCATGTGAGAAGTGTAATAAATCAGAATACTGGCATGAAAAGGCCATGCAAATAAAATTGCTGATGCACAAGAAACACACACACCCAAGAGACATCTGGTAAAAAAGCAACTTACGGTGGAAGGAGTTTGAGAAACCATGTTGTTAAGAAGGACACTCATCTTGATAGGCCTAAATTTAGACGTGCCAGCTGTGTTTTGGTTTACAAATCCTTCCAATCTGCCTGCTTATAATAATAATAAAAATGAGAAAGGCTTTCTGTGGAACACTGCTGAAAATGTGACTGGGGGAAAAGTCAGCCTCTGTCATATTCTATAAAGGGGCCTACAACACTCTAATCTTGTTTGACATGATTTCCATCACTACATAGTATATACACCCTTGCACACATATATCACAATTTATTTATCCATTCTTCTGTCTCTAGTTTTTCTACTTTCTAATGGGGCTGCCTTGAATATGCTTGTACTTCCTCAAGTTTCATATACTACAGAGCTATAGACTGACCTTAGAAATTTTTCACATAATTTTACTTAACATAATTTTCCCTTCCGGCAGAAAAAAAGAGTGGTATAATAAAAGAAAAAGTCTCTGTACATAGGCAGTGCTAAAGTTAATCCAAGTTTACACATGTACCAGCTGAGTGAACTTGGTCAAGTAACTTTTCTGAGGTTCAGTTTTCTTTTACTTGCAACTTCTTAGAGAGGTCATAGCTCACCTTAGATCACAGAGGACTAAGAGGACAAAAAGAGATAATAAATGTGTGGTACACAATGTCTGCTTGAAGGGTTTATATGAATTATCTTATGTAAACCTTACCACACTCCTGCAGAGTATATTTTCCCCCTTGTTAGAAAGACAGAAATACTGTTGGTAAGTGCTCTTTCCCCTCTTATTTTCAGATTAAATTACTTGTTCAAACAGTAACTGCTATTAAGTGAAAGAATCAGGATTTGAGCTAATGGCCAATAAGCTCAAGTATGACAGGGGTCAAAATCTTACATCAAAATATGACAGGGGTCCCTGGGACTCATCACTGAATTCACTTTTTTCAGTTTCCCATGAAGTTAAATAGAAATCTAAAGCAAAAATAAATGTACATGGTCAGTATACAGCTCTGTAACATACAGAACCTGAGGAAGTACAAGTGTATTCAACAAAGCATTGCTGGAAATTAGAAAAATACTAGAAACAGAAAAATGAATAAATAGTGAAATATGCATATAAGGGTGTGCATACTACAGAGCAATGAAAATAAACTACAACTTCATGCAGCAATATGGCCAATTCTCATAAACTAAGTATTAGGAGAAAAAAAGCAAATTAGAGGAGAATTTGCACAGGATGGTATCACTTTTTGAAGTCCTAAAACATTCAAGGCCCCCAAATCAGTAAATCTTTAAAATATATTACTTCAAGATACCTATATAAACTTCTATAATAACCAAACAAATGATAAACATAAAATTCAGATTATTAGTTTCTTTTTCATAGGAGAAGGATAATCTATTGAGGGGAACACAGGGATGTCAAAATTTTTGAATGTTTTATTTCTTAAGCTGAGGAGTGGGGCATGGATACAAATTTTATCATTCTATTACCAAGAATCTGCAAAAATTTTCTGTAAAGGGCCAGATGGTAAATATTTCGGGCTTTATAGGCCATCTGGTTTCTGTCACAACTTCTCATCTTGGCCACTGTAGTGTAAAAGCTGTCATAGACAATACATAAATAATTAGGTGTGACTGTGTCCCAATAAAACTTTATTTATAAAAGGTCAACCAGATTTGGCCCACAAGCTGTTGCTTGTTCCTACTTTACACTATAGATATTATATAGACAGCTATATAATATAGACAGATATTTTATAAACATGTATAGTGTTTCATATGTATGAAAATATTACATAATAAAAGTCATTTTGAAAGTTTTCAAAAGGTATGTTTGAGTAGGTTAAGTATATAGTGTCTTTCCACAGTTTTGTTTCGATTTTTGTCTTTTGTTTTAGAGACAGGGTCTTGCTCTTTTGTCCAAGCTAGAGTGTAGTGGCGCAATCACAGTTTACTGTAACCTCAAATTTCTGGGCTCAAGAGATCCTCCTTCTTCAGCCTTCCAATTACCTAGGACTATAGGCAGGAGCCACCACACCTGACTATTTCTTTAAATTTTTTTGTAGAGACAAGGTCTCACCATGTTGTCCAGGCTTGTCTCAAACTCCTGGCATCAAGCAGTGCTCCTACCTCAGCCTCCCAAAGTGCTGGGATTATAGGAGTTAGCCACCACACCCAGCCTCTTTTCAGTTTTCTAATGAAACTTAGAAATAAAAATAAAGTCCTCTTGACAAGTGGTAGGTAGGCAGAGGTAAGTTCCAGATTTGTAGCATTTCCCTTTCTGCTAGGGACATTTTTTACACTCAGACAGATACACTCACAAATCAATGTTTTTAATCACCACAATAAAGACAACTCCATATATAAGCAAAAACAAGTCAACAACAAATAAAATACTAAGGCTGAAAGGTAGGAAAGCCTCCCTGACTAAGCACATCCTTCAGCACACTGATGCAGTTCACACATGTGCCTCAGCGATATGTCATATTATTGCATGTCAAAAATATTTTAAAGCCATGAATGCTAAATCTACAAATGATAGAAGGTCAACTGAAATTGCCTTAAAACAAGTTTGGGGTAATGGATACGCACATAAAACACAGTATCAGCCAACTACCCAACTGTGTTTCAATGATGACTAACTGGAAGCAAAACAAGCCAGGGAAAATAATTTCTCTAACCAGAACTTACCAAGAGGTTTAATATATGTCCTACAGACAGAGATCGCTGCAGACCCAACTCAGGAATGTAATCAGAAGTGGTTTTAAGGAGCACAACCAGCTGACTGTGCCCTTACTAGGCATGTCTAAAATGGATCCTGTCTTATCGTAAACTACAGCTATTCCCCTAAACCAAAGTGTTGTCTTTATAGATATTCTCCAGAGAAAGGGCCTAGATATCTAACTCCACCAACCAATTGACAGAGCATTTCTCAAGGGACAATATATGCTTATACACATATCGGGAAAACCAGTCGGTAATTAAAACAGATTCACCAAACATTCTAATCTCCCAGGAATTCTAAATTGCCTGGCAGATATTACATGAAAGGACTCACTCAAAGAGGGAATTATGCACATACTGTATCACTTAAGAAACAATACTGTTGAAAGTGATACCAAAATTCTGGTAATTTAAAAACATGTGCTCTAATTATTTCAAATTAAAAGTACCCTACCCTCCTATGTTTTATCTCCATGGAGCCTTTATATCCACAGAAAATTTTTCCAAACTTTCTATACTTAACTAAGTAGATGTACATATAGCCCCATCTAGATTATCAACCTATTGCCACAATATTTTCCCTTAAATAAGTATAGGTTCCTCAAAGATAGAAACCAGTATATTTTTGTGATCCTCTGAAGAGCTCACTACAAATTCAAAGTGGCTGCTTACACAAGTCAAAAACAAAATATTAATCTTATATACCATAACAGGAAATACTGAGAGTTTTCTAAGTGCCAGAGACTATGTGCCTTAGCAACATATACATGCATTATTTCATTTAATTCTCTCAACAATCTGATGGAAGTATAATTGTCCATATTTTACAGTTGAATAAATGTGTGGTACAGGGATGATAATCATTCTCCCCAAATCACTTATCTCTTAATTGACAGCAAGACTCAACCACCCTCACCATCCATGTGCACACGAAAAGTACTCAGTATAGTACTTTGATTTCATTTAACAAATGTTCACTGGATATCACCCATGTGTCAGGCACTGGGCTGGGGATACGATAGTGGCCAAGACTGGTAGAGTTCCTGCTCTCATGAAGCTTATACTTTAGTTGAGAGGGAAGAGGAGGGTACATATAATGAGCAAATCTATAGATAAGTAAGATAATTTCAGATAAGAAGAATAAGTGTTAGGAAAAAATGGAGCAGGTTGCTGAATAAAGGGGCTGCAGGGAGCAGGAAGAATGCTTTCCATAGAGCTGTCAGGGAAATTGAGGAGGTAACGTGAGAAGGTAACGTGAGGAGGAGTCAGCTATACAAAACACTTGGAGAGCAGGATTCCAGTCGGACGGACCAATGAGGCCCAAGGCAGGAAGAATATTTAAGGAACAGAAAGAAGACATGTGGCTGGAACATAGACTGTGATGAAGGAATGACCAGCAAAGCTCATTTTCACATTTGCTGTATCAGAATTCAAGTATTCATATATTTTATCTAATAGTCTTTTAAAAAGGGAGGAGCACTCTGTGATAAATGAATGTTACACCTGAAAATCCCAAAGTAAAACACTTGTTACATAGCCAGAGATTGTTAAGTATCTGTATGGTCTTATTCAGACTCTTCATGAGCATTAGCCAATTGGAGGTGATTAATCATATCAAATGCAGCTCCATTTATCTTGATTACACTTGAATAATTTCTTACTTAGTAGAAAATTTTATTTCTTGTATTTAATACTCTATTTTAAAAAATTGGTTTTATTCATTCAGAAAGGTCTAAGATGCCATTTGCCTATAACTTTGCCACAAAACCATTGTTAGGGGTGGTCTGATTGTTCCTAATGATCCCTCTTCTTCCTGTGAGAGGATTACATCTCCTGGCCAGTTGCCAGGTGATTTTCAGTGCCTCCCAATTGGTTTGACCAGTTACTTGCTTTGGACAATGGCAGTATCTGGGTAGAAGATCTGGAGCCACTGTCTATTTCCACCAGTGCTCATATTATTTTCCGTCTGTCACAGGAGTGGCATGTCCCAGTTAGGGGTTACTGCTTCAGTCTTGATCCCAAAATGAAGAAGATATGTGGAACAGAGTCAAAGCCGAGAGCAGAATCACAGTTTAGCCACAGCTGACAGATACACGAGCAAGAAAGAAAACTTAGTTGTAAGCAAGCCACTGAAATCTCGAGGTTGTACTGCAGCATAACCTAGTGAAAGCTGATGAAGACAGCATTCAGTGTTCAATTAGATTACAAAATACACATGCATATTTTTCTCAGAACAAATTAGGGATTAATTTTTTCTAATTTTCAAGATTCATATACCAAGAATTTGCCATTTGTTTCTGGTTACACATAAGGCTTTCATTTTCATTCTAAACAGACTTTTTTTCTTAATATTTCAATTTAAATGATTCAGCTTGTTTATTTTAAAACAAAAACTTATCTAAAAACTATGATATAAAATCATTTTTATAATAGAAATGAACCTAAAAACATGACAAACGAAACTCAAAATTGTGATAAAGCATATATAATATGATTCTATTTATTTGAAATTACCTAAAAAGACAAATTTATATAAACAGAAAATTTAGATGAGTGGTTTTTGTCTATGACAGAGAGAAAACAGAGATTAACTGTAAACAGGCATAATGGATCATACTGGGGAGATGAAAATGTTCTAAAACTGGTTTATAGTGATAGTTGTACAATCTGGTTAATTATCTTTAAAAAAATCATTCACCCAAAATGGGTGAATTTCATGGTATGTAAATTATACTCAATGAAATTGAATTTAAAAAGAAAAAAGAGCATGTGATATAAAAGCATTTCTCAAAGTCAAAAAATAATAAAATTTTTCTATTTCAATGTTAAAACTGTTGGTTTAACCCTATGTTTTAACATAAGCAGATTTTTATGTCAGTAGTTGCTAATAATTTTAATTGTCTTTTTTTATTAATACTAGAGGTAACACACTACTATCCAGCTTGATTGATACATGCAATCCAAAGTTAATCAAATATTCTGTTTAAAACAAGCAAAATCTTTTAAGCATATAACTCTTTACCTGTTTATTGAGAAAACTGTAAAGTATATACTTAAGGTGATTCCAATGAAAATGTTTAACTTTTAGTCTCGTATCTTCTTTGGAAAGTGTGGGACACAAATAAACAAACATGAATAAAATAAATTTTGAACACTGTAACCACATAGCTATTGAATCTGTGTTTCCTTTTGATCACACTAGCTACTTGTAAAACTACAGCAGGCTATGAGGACCCTCAAGGATACAAACATAAAACTTTTATCTTTAAAACTCACAGAAATAAAGTATTCTTTTTAGAGTACACTAAGTTTAAATCTAGAGCCTTTTAACATCATTTTCTCAAAATATTTGTAATAACTTTCCTCATTGCTCCTGACCAATAAATAAATAAATAACTAAAACTCACTGTCTCTACATAAAAGAGCTGTAGCTCTCTTTCCTATAGGTCCTCATAATTTTTTTTCTTTGTTTATACAACATCCAATCCCCTTTCCGAATACAGGCATGTGTTGTTTAACGATGGGGACAGGTTCTGAGAAATGCATCCTTAGGAAATTTTGTCATTGTGTGAACATCATAGAGTTCACTTACACAAACCTGGATGGTATACCCTACTTCACACATAGGCTAGATGGTATAGTCTATTGATCCTAGGCTACAAACCTGTACACGTTACTGTTCTGAAAACTGTAGGCAGCTGTTAACGCATGATTAGAAAAGGCACAGTAAAAACACAGTATTACAATCTTAGGCAGTCCATCATTGACCAAAACGTTCTTACACAGCACACGACTCTATAATTGGCTATAGTTTCTGCTAGCGCCTGTCCCTTTCTGCACCTGCATTTCCAGCCTTTACATCTACTCTGTGAGCAATCTCATATTCAAGACTGCACTTCTTTCCTGCCAGAGTTGGCTTCCACTACTTGTAACCAAGCTCCCTGAGACAGGTGCTATTATAGTATTAATAGCTTAATATGTCTTTTTTTTCAAGTAAAAGAAGGTTTCTAAATTATTATCTTGGGTTGTTTATGCTTTGTGTTTATTTCTTCTAATAAAACCTAAATGGGAGATTTTGTTCAGGATTGAGGCTCAACATAGCTCTCTGTATCATCAAACAATAACATTACTCACCATTAATTAAGACTAATTTAATTCTATGTAGTTTAGTATCCTGACAGGAAAGACCAGTATGATACAAACTGAATTCACTAAAAACAGATCACCAGCAAATTGCTGTAATAACTGTCTCTATAAATATGAAAAAGTCAGAGGCTCTGTCATTCACTAATGTATTTATTCTGTAAATAGAGTTCCTACTCTCCTACCTTCGAGGAGCTTAATCTATTGAAAATAGGTGAGCAATCAAGATCTTGGAAAAGAGAAATAATATCTATTTATAAGGCAGAATGTATTAAGCATTAGATGATTCAAAACACTAGTATGGAGAGCACAGACTGGAGCACTAGTATGGAGAGCACAAATTAATTCCAGCTGAGGATTGAAGAAGGTTCTTAGGGATGATGAGTAACAGAAAAGGTTTTGTTTCACTGCCCTAACAATAACTATACAAAAGTAGAAAAATACACAGTAAGTTCACATAGTGGCAAGCGGACCAACCTAGATCAGTGCTTCTCAAATTGTATGGTGGAAACAAATCACCACAAATCCTGTTTAAATCAGATTCCAATTCACTGGGTCTGAGACTGCATTTGTAACCAGCCCCCAGGTGATGTAACGGTCATGGAACTGAACAGTGAGGCTCTCCAGGAAAGAGAGTGGTGGTGAAGGAGAAGGCTGACAGCCTAATCATCAACAGCTGTGAATGGCAAATGGCGACAATATGATCAGAGCTGTGTGCTCTGGAAACACTGATTTGCTGGGAACACATAGAATGGGGGCAGAATATTAGGAGAATGAAGACCTTATGAAGCTATTTTAATAGTTCTCAGAGGTAACTACATAACCACTCCAAACATAGGAGAGGAAACTGAAAGAAGGCACTAATTCCAGAGATATCAAAAAGGTAAAAATGATGGGGACATTCAGATATATGAACAGACTTGGACAGTGCATGAGAGGGATGATTAGAAGGTAAACACTGAGGATTTTATCCTGGACACCTAAGGAATTATTACATCACTAGGAGAAAATTAAACGGAAAAGACAACGGGTTTGGGAAGAGAAATTAGGAATTGGAGAATGGCAGAACATAGTCCAGTTGGAACTAAACTGAAGGGATAAATCGGCCCATATAATTAAGACTTTCCACTGCTCTTACAGTCAAATTTAGTAAGTTAAAATTCCATTGGAACAGCCTCTTAATAGTAAAAAAGGACAGTTCAACTGTCCCACCCTCCTCTCCTCTGGGACAGTTAGTCATCCAGCTTGTACCAGAACATTTTTAGTGACAGAATTCATGATCCTGTTGGGTAATCCCTTTCATTTTGGAACCTTTAATTAGAAATCTATTTTCTGAATTAACCTGAAACTTCTCTATATTTTTGGACCCAGTGGTCCTAGTTTTGCCCTTCAAAACTGTAAACATTTAATCCACCTAGATCATAGTAAGTCTTCATAAGGAGTTATTAAAAGAATTAACCCCTCTCTTCCAAGCTAAATCACTTTTTATTCTTCGCCAGACTTTCTTCACAGGCCATGGTTACCAGAACATATAATCAGTGAAATCCCTTAGTTGATTCTCTTTCATGGATAGCAAATATGTGACAAGACTGTTGCTACTTCCTGTGCCAAAGGAAGACAGTGTTAATGGATCTAAGCCCTCTTTCTAAGCCCGGACCAGATTTCACCTCCATCTTAACACAGTATTCCAAAGAATCCATAACAAAGCACTGGCATCTGAAGATGAGACCATATTCCTCTGCCATTTTTTGACATCGACTGTTAACTCTCCTTTTAAAACGCTGAGAGTGGAATGGATCTTCTGAAGTGGCATGGACAGTTCAAATTTACATTAAAATTAATACCCTATATGACCTTGAAAATATGGTGTTTAAATTCAATATCATGTCATTTGTGTATACTAGTTTTTCAGTCACTGAAAACCACTGGGAATGTTTGCACATAAAATGGTCCTATACAAGGTCTCCCCAAACTTATTCTGAAGTTTCCTTATTTGTTTTGGTTTTATTGTTGATCACATATGCTACCTCAAAAAGAGAAACTTAGAGCTTTTCACCTTCTTTCTACTTCACCTACCTAGACTTCCTCCCCAAGGATAAATATAAAAGAATATTTAACCTATAAGACAGCTATAATGGCACAGAGTGAAATTTTTTGCAAGAGAAATAAATAGTCCTGGATCAGCCCTATTGTGTTTTCGTTTTTTTTTCCCTAATCATCAAAACAGTAAGGCCCACTAAGACAAGATCAGGATGTAGGCCTTAGGGAAAGGGGAACATATATATTAGGTCATGTAATCGTCATGTTAGTATTTATCCTCATTTTACAGATGAAAAATCTGACACATTGACATTAAGTTACTTGCCTTAGGCAACAATGCTAGTAAGCAGTGCAGCCAGGATTTCAAATGCAGGCAATGTAGTTAGAGTCCCTACTCCTGGACCAGGTGTGGTGGCTCACACCTGCAATCCCAGCACTTTGGGAGGCCGAGGTGGGCAGATCACCTAGGTCAGGAATTCGAGACCAGCTTGGACAACATGGCAAAACCCCATCTCCACTAAAAATACAAAAAAAAAAAAAAAAAAAAAAAAATACTGTGTGTGGCAGTGTGCACCTGTAGTCCCAGCTACTGGGGAGGCTGAGGTGGGAGGATAGCTTGAGCCTTGGGAGGTGGAGGATGCAGTGAGCCAAAATCACGCCACTGCACTCTAGCCTGGGTGACAGAGTGAGACCTTGTCTCAAATAAAAAGAAAAGAGAGTTTCTACTCCTAACCACTAAGCTTATATCTTAATGGTATTTTTACTTACAATGACTAATGGAGCTTTCTTCAGAACTTCATATTTATCCCAATTAAATTTCATAGTCTACTTCTGAATACAATGTTCTAACTTATCAAAAGATTTGGAAGGCTGATTATGATATACAGACTATTAGCTATTGTTATAGTTACTACTGCTGTGTAACAAACCATCTGAAAACATAGTCGTATAAAATGATTTTATTGTTTTAGATTATATTATGCTCACTGGTTTAGGCAGGAATTCAGGCAGCACACAGCAGAAATGGCTTGTGTCTCCTCCATTATACATGAGGGCTCAACTGAAAAGACTTGATGGCTGAGGGCACATGAATGCTGGAGGCTGAAATCATACAGACATCTTCACATGAAAGCCTGCCACTTAATGCTGGAGAGTGCCAGGGACTTCGGCTGGGGCTGCTGACCAAGCATTTACATGTGGTTTCAATGTAACACGGGTTTCCTAACATGCAGGTTTTAGGTTGCATTTCTTACATGGTGCTCCAAAAAGCACAGTGTCCCAACTGGACAACACGAAACCTACATCCCCTTTCATGATCTAGCCTGGGAAGTTGCACAGCATCACTTCCACCATATCCTATAGATCAAGGCAATCATAATCCCACCGAAGTTCAAGGAAAGCAGCACTTATTCCATCTCTCCACAGGAGAGTGGCAGGTCACATCATAGAAGAGCATATAGAATGAGAGATACTGACACAGCCACCTTTATTGGAAGTAACTCTCCACATTGTTGTACTATGTCCTATGACCCCACCCATCTATTTTCTGTGCCCTAGGAGGCTGGCACCTATAGATGACATCACCTTAGCAAGATCACTCAAAGAGGAGTGCAAGCAGGAGATCCAAGGGCAGGAGGAGAGGAATTCAGGGAACATACCCCTTATTTCCTCCTGCTTTGGAACGTTTCCGGCAGTAGCTACCTCTCTCTGTAAATGCATTTCCTGAAGAAGTGTCTCCATCTCCACAGCTCCAGGTCTGACTGGTTTCCAGCAATGCTATTTCCATTTCTTGTCCTTTTAAAGCTAGGGATGCTAATAGCTTTTTCCCACTACAACTCTCTAAATGCCTCAGTATTCCTTGTTTGTTCACTAACTCTGCCAATAATTCCATAAATAGTCCCCACATTCAACTCTCATTTAAATCATTGGAGAGAATTTTGATTTTTATCAGAGTAATGACTGATATAGGTACACAACAGAAACCAAATAGAGACTGTGCAGAGAATATATGTGAGAAATTAGTAAGCAGGACTTCCTAATCTTTTTCCAATTATTTGATAGACTAGATGAATAGTATAATTATGCCGCTCCATCACTATACTGAATTTCCAAATTGACAAAGAAAACATATATATATAAAGATATGTATACATGTGTATGTTAGACTTCTCAACTTTATTCTTTCAAAAATAACCTTTTCAGCTGGGCATAGTGGCTCCCGCCTGTAATCCCTGCATTTTGGGAGGTCGAGACAGGTGGATCACCTGAGGTCAGGAGTTCGAGACCAGCCTGGCCAACATGGTGAAACCTGTCTCTACTAAAAATACAAAAAATTAGCGGGGCATGGTGGCTCATGCCTGTAATCCCAGCTACTCAGGAGGCTGAGGCAGGAGAATCGCTTGAACCCAGGAGGCAGAGGTTGCAGTAAGCCAAGATTGTGCCACTGCACTCCAACCTAGGTAATAAGAGCAAAACTCCATCTCAAAAAATAAATAACCTTTTCTGAAGAAATGAGTGATTTTTTTCAAAAGCCTTGCTCAATCATGTTATTATAACTCTGATTTACCATAAACACAATCTTAAGTCTTTCATTATTCTTATGAAACATGTAGCTTCTATTGATCATGTTTTTTTCGAAGTGTTTATAAACAACATACTAAATAATTCACTTCATGGCTTTTTTGGAGATTGAAATGAAATCTACTGTTTGGTACCTTCCAGAACTTCCTTTTTGCCCATTATTTTTAAAAACAATATTTACGTATCTCTAGTTTCGGGGAACCATTATTGCATTTCACGATTTCTCAGATGACTAGCGGTGATGAGGATGATTACATCTGTAAGTTCCCTGATTATCCTAGATGATATATATCTCACTTTATGATCCTGAATATCTTTAAAGAGGCCAATTAGAGCTATCACTTACTGAGTACCAGATAAGCAGCTCAGTGCTTCATTGTGGCCTAATCACATACCCTGTATCCACAGCTGTTTCTTCTATACAGTATTCAATAAAAATAAAGGCAATTTATTTTAATTTATTGTTTTTCCCCCAAAGAGGAGGATTTTTTCCTTTAAACATGAAGAAATTGGCCCTTTTTCTCCAGTTAAATTTTTTGGAAGCCTCATCTCATTGTGACCTAGTTCTAAAATAATTCTTAGGCTCTTGTTACCATTTGTATCTTTTTTCTTTTTTTTTTATTTTACTGTTTTCGTATGATTGGTTCTGTTCTCTTCCTTCTAACATCTATCCTCGTTCTTTTAAATCAATGTCCTCTGCATTCTCTTGAGGTCTGGCATCATTTTCTTCTCACTGGATTATATGAAAATTCAGAACAACTTTGTTTTACTTTCCATCCCTCTTGATTTATATTGCCATTTAGAGTTTGTCACATCTTCCTACCTGGACTATAAGATTGTGATAGCAAGGACTAAATCTTGTCTTTCTTTTTTTTTAAAGCATACTTAACACAAAATGTATATTTGCCATGTACTTGTAATATGTTGTGGAAAAAAAATAATAATTTCTTTTTCTTTTGAGACAGAGTCTCACTCCGTCACTCAGGCAGGAATGCAGTGGCGTGATCTCAGCCCACTGCAACCTCTGCCTCTCCGGTTCAAGCGATTCTCCTGCCTCAGCTTCCCAGGTAGCTAGAATTAAAGGCTCCCACCACCACACCCGGCTAATTTTTGTATTTTTACTAAAGATGGGGTTTCACCATGTTGGCCAGGCTGGTTGTGAACTCCTGACTTCAAGCGATCCGCCAGCCTCAGCCTCCCAAAGTGCTGGGGAAATTCATACTCTTTAAAAAGCTTCTGGAAGAGGGCACCAGGCAAATATTCACAAATAATCTAAGGGAATAAGAGGACTATAAAGGTGAATGTAAATTGAATATGCAGTTTGCCAACCTCAAAGTACTGACAAGGGAAGGACAGTATGCTTCATAAGTAATTGTGAGATTCCATCCTAGGGTAGGCTGAACAGCAGTGGTGTTTTGTAGAGCAGCAGGCAAGGAAGGCAGTGGAAAGGGAAGGCCACGTGGAGCAGGATTTCCTAAATTTGCTTGCTTAACTACAGATAACGGTTGAGAAACTAAACTTATTGAAATGGATGGAAGTGGCTAATTTTAAACTTTTCCAACTATTCTTTTTGGATTTTCACTAATATTATATCTTTGCCTTAACCTATGTGGGCAGTTTCTACAGAAGTTGTTCTTAACTTTTTCTAAGCATCCAACACGCGCAGTTAACACTAACAAGCAGGGTGGACCCAGGTGTACGGGCTTATAGAGTTTGGAAGGTCCACTTTTAAAAGAATACAAAATCAGGTAGAAAAACAAATTATTCAGAATGAGAAAAGAAATCTCAATAATTGATTACAGCCATGGAGATCTAGATTCCTTAGTCTGAGAGAGCTTTAGGCAATTCACCAGAAATGCTTATTTAGAAATGCTTCTGGTTGGGACCTATCATTTCCTTCCCACCTAGAACATCTGCAACTCCAGCAACCCCCAACACGCCCAGAGGTCTAAGAAAACGAATAGCATTGAAGTTTCAATTTCATTAGCTTCACCTTGGATCTGCCTCTGACAAGAGGACCTCATTTAAACATTGATTCTTAAGAGCCAGCTAGGACACTTAGAATCTGGGGAAAGAGAAACCACTTGACAAGTTTAAAACAATCCGAGGCATTGTGGCTCAAGCCTGTAATCCCAAGCCCTTTGGGTGCTGGAGGTGGTAGAATCCCTTGAGGCCAGAAGTTTGAGTCCAGCCCCGACAAAAAAAAAACAAAAAACAAAAAACAAAACAGAAAGAAACCCCGATGATTCTGATACACTATTGCTATTTCCAACATCCCATCCCAAAGTTTCACAATGCATAACCATAGACTAATATTCCTTATGTAAACAGCAATGTAAAGAAGGAAAGAAAGTAACCAACTGGCCAATTGTCGTTGATCTGAACATAAAGTATGTGTGGAATATAAAAAGGCAGAGTTTACCTTTTACAACTAAACATAAAATAATTCCATTGTTTTACTACTTAATAGAAAAGTCAAGAGCACAACACTGTGATAGTCTGTTTACATATTCGGAATACAAACCTGGGCCTATCATTCCATTTAAACCGAAGTAGAAATAAGTTTTATATACTCTTCTTTGGAGTCAGAGTATGGATGTTCACTTCCTAACTTTGGTTTGCTCTCCCAGAATAAATGCAGTGGTTAAGTAGGTCGTTTGCTTTACCTAATATCTCCAGGTAACATTAAAATGAACAGGCTTCTTAGTAATGAATACAGCGTTGTGATCTGAACTCAAGTCTTCTCTCAGCAGCAACTTGAGAAACTGGAGTGACATTCAACCTCCCTGCAAGAAAGGTATTTTTCTTTTCTAAAACCCTTTAATTACAACCACCAGTCTACACGTACCAGAAGTCTACCACTAGCCCCCACAAGTCAATTTCTCTCCAACTGTAAAATAAGCAAAGAAGAGCCTTTGGTCCTAAATTTCCCTGGGGCAAGGAAAAACGAAAGCGCTGGCTGTGGGTTGGGTGGCAGTAGCTGACCACCCTTCTGAAAAATCCTTCGCTCCTCAGCGGAGGAGCTTCCTGTTAGAAACAACCGTTTTCTCCTGTTCAGGGAGATTTCCTAGAACCTATTCCCACAGGACCTGAGACTCACCCAAGTCTCAAATCCACAACTAACAACACTAAATTAAGAATAATTTCTCTCAACTTGGCTGATCTCTCTCCCAGAGTTCAGGGCTGGCCTCGCCCGAAAAGCAGCTGGCGGGAGCGATTTCGAGCCACCAGCCTCCCAGGTTCGGGAGCTGCCGCGAGGAAGATGTCTGTGTCAGAGAAGCAGAAAGGGAAAACAAATCACAACTTTGCAGACTCCACTAAGCCACAGCCCCGCCGAACGGAAGGTCAAAGTGCGGAGGAGGGAGCGGTTGCGGTTTGAGGCCCCGAGGCGACGCGGCCCCGGGTGCGGCCAGAGCTGGCAGGCGGAGTCCAGCAGCCCGGGGGACCTCACCCATCCCCAGCTCAGAGCCGCCGCCCCGGGAGGGCGAGCGCGCCAGAGGCAGCTGTCGGCGCAATGCTGGCAACTCCCGGAGTTGCCTTGGAAGTTTCCCGGGACTCGCCGCCGCCGCCCTCACCTTGCTGAACACCTCCAGGTCGTCCTCGTCCTCGTCCAGATCCAGCACCTCCGCCTGCAGCAGGGCGGAAGAGCCGCTGCTGTCCGGGAAGGGGGCGCCGCCCCCCGGGCTCTCCCCGTCGGCGCCCCGGGCCGGGAGGCCCGAGGAGCGCGCCTGCGATGCCGGGCGCTCGCTCTCCATCCTGAGAGTGCGCGCCCGGCCGGCCGCCACCACCGCCGCCAGCCCGGCTCCCCCGAGCGTGCCCATTGGCTCCCGCGTCTCCTGCACCTCCCCGGCCGGCCCCGCTCCAGCCCCTCGCCCGCTGCGCAGACGCGGAACTGCAGGGACCAGGGCTGACCGGGGCCGGGCGCATCCCCACCTGGCCTGGGGCGGGTTGGAGGGGCGGGACTGGGACTCTCGGACTCCGGCTAGGTTGGAGAAAGGGTTGGGTGTACCCTGGAGAAGCGGAGAGACTCAAAGGTAGGAAGTGGGCGTCCTCGCATTGACCCAGTCGGGGGCCACCGAGTGACGGTTTCCGCAGTGGCGGGGTCCGGGAAGAAGCCACGGAGCGAACCGTCCACTTCGAGGGATCCACAGCGAGGCTGGAAGGCACCCGACCCAGCCTGCCAAGAGAAAAAAAAAAAAAACAGCAATAACAATACTGTATTCTGTGGTTGCCTTTCTTCTTGGTTGTGATTTTCGAGCTAATGTAAAAATAAAGACATGAAAACTTCCCCTGTTTCGTTAATTGATTTTTGACCCAGTGACCGGCCTGTGCGGTCATTTCACGTGGAGCCCGGAAAGCTGAGCTTTACAAACTATTTTCAGCCACTTTCAAATGCATCTTTACTCCTGGACGTCTTCCTGAAGTTAATGAGCAGAATGTTACCAAGACTCAGGGACAACTAGCAAGTCTGGAAAATTGCCAGCGAGAAATAATCTTCAGTCCTTGCATTGCCAAGGCAAAGCTTTAATTATTTAACTGCTTATTATTCAAAAACTAAACTAAGTTCCAAAACTAATGGAAAATTATGCCCACGTTGATATATTTTTTAATTTATCTTCAGGTTTTATTTACTTCCGTCAGCCCCACCTCTTTTCTGTAGGCCCATTTAAAGATTTTTAAATACATTAAGCTCTATGTAAGAATTCCTTATTTGGGGAAATAGAGAATATCTTTATTTCTGATTAGAGGCAAGGCCTTAATAATGTATTCTCTCCTAATCATTCAAACGTATTCCCATTGATTTCAGACGTGCACCCACTCTTCAGTCAGGTTGGTCACCGCCCCATGATATCCACATTTGTTCCTGTGCTTGGTGATTTCTGTACTTTAAATGCCATCTCCTGCCCATCCTTCAGAAATTAAATATAGTCCCATCTCTTTCAGAAAGACTTTCTAAATGACAGTCTGTTCTCAATTTAGCATTTAATTTTATTCCATCTTGCAGATTGTATTTGTTTCATGTACAAGTATCATTCCTCAGTAAATGATAACATTTTCAGGTTGGGGATCCTGGTATGTATTAACCACAGTATCAGATGTACTCTCAAAATGCTCTCTGCTAATTTCTGTAAAGAATATAAGTTATTAAAAGACTTTATTTTTCCTTGATAAGCTTATTCTGACTAGTAAGGAAGATTCAAGGTTTTCTAATTGCAGTCTGAACCAGGAAATTCTTAATAATGCTGTAACTCACAGAATTGCCAGAAAACATAGAGAATGGGCTCAGAAAATGGGCAGAATAAAGCAAGGCTGCACAGCTTGGATTATAGCCAAAAGCCAGGCCACAGAACCAGTGTTACAGACATCAGTGCTACCATTCCCGGGTACTGGATGCCACACCATCTTCACCAGTGTCAATATTGTCATTAACACTGATGTTACTGGACTCCAGTTGCTGTCCCTGGCAGCAGTACCACGGCTGCCTCTGAGAACTTCCGTGCTATTACTGCCACAAGAATGTCTCTATCGCCCTGTTTCTCTGTGTTGATTTTTCTAGTATTAAAACCCTGGAGAGTATGTGTGCTTGGCCAATCTGGCCAAGTTTCATGGAAATTCCTAAGGCAGAGAATTTTCTAAATATAGAAAGGCCGTATTGATGCTTGTCAACCAAAAAAGAACAATAGGAAGAGGGGAAGGATGAGGAAGAGGAGTAGGGAAAACCCAATTATAATTTGCCCCTTTGGCTGTCCGATTAATATTGCCTTTCCTCACAAACTCCCCCTACCTCCATGCTTTGAGCACCTGAGCATGCAGTTCACAGCCCCTCAAAGGGAGGAAATCCCAAACCTACTCCTTATTAGTACAACTCCAAAGCAATATGTCTATTCCTCCTGTAGTCTCAGCTTCTCATTAAGTGGGACTATCACTGGGTTTTTTTGTTTGTTTTTGAGACAGAGTCTCACTCCGTCGCCCAGGCTAGAGTGCAGCGGCACGATCTCTGCTCACCGCAACCTCCGCCTCCCGGGTTCAAGCGATTCTCCTGCCTCAGCCTCCTGAGTAGGTGGGACTACAGGCGTGCGCCACCACACCCAGCTAATTTTTTGTATTTTTAGTAGAGACGGGGTTTCACCATGTTGGCCAGAATGGTCTTGATCTCTTGACTTCATGATCCACCCGCCTCGGCCTCCCAAAGTGCTGGGATTACAGGCTTGAGCCACCGTGCCCAGCCTATCACTAGGTTTTTTAATGGAAGAATTTTTATTTGGGTACTAAAGCCTTTAAACCAGCATAGTCCAAAACTTTTGAGTACAAGTATAATATTAAGAGGAGCCCTACCCACTCCTGTCCTGTTTAAGAGAAATAATATCATACATTAATTTATGGTTTCATGAATATACATCTTGTCAAAAAGCCTTCTCTCCCTTATACTTTCCAGATGGGATCTCTTCAGACCATAACTGGGTCTTTAATATTCCATTCCACCATCTATGAAGTCTGCTGTTTCTAGTAATTGGTTTTGTGATGAGACAAGCTACCCCATGGGCATTGCCCAAAGGCTTTACTTCTTTTGCTAGAAAGTGATTTAACTAGTTAGAAAAAAATATAATATGCAAAATCTGATGAGGAATAGACCAGTCAATAAGTTCATGGATGAGCATGTTGAGGGAAATCTGATGAGCAGAAAAAGCAAAGCCAATTTGACTTCTCCACTAAAGACAAATCATGGCATCCTCCAGTGTGGCAGGGTAAGGGTCCTGCATAGTTGCTGCTGTGGCCAGCTGAGTGCTGAGCAATGAAAGTAGCCAATTATCCTTTAGTGAGAGGAAATCCTTATTTTTGAGCCAATGCATAGCATAAATCCCTGCCACCATGGCCATTTGGTATGTGAAGCCATAGAACAAGCACTAGAGTTTCTAGAAAAGCAGTAGGATTAACATCCACAGGAGAATAAGCATTATTGTCATATTTATTTTTGATGACATAAATTCATCAAATGAAAAGGCTTTTTTGGAGAGTATTGTTGTGGGCTACATACAAATATGCTTTTATTCTGGGGCTATTCCAAGAAACTCACTCATATACATTTTCTGAAACCTTCTTGACCCCGAGATCCTACCTTGTTTCTTCTAAGTCTCATCAAGTCAAACCTCTAGCCTTTGTCCTGGAAAGAGCATAGAATCCTCATTCTAACTCCCCTTTGAAGCATAGTGGGCACTGTTGTATACCAAAGGGAGGATTTCCCTTGTCCACTGCCCTTTTGCACTGCAATAACTACTAACTGATTCCCGCAAATGATAAAGATCCATCTGTAAACCAGATTTGGAGTTTTTACCCCTTAGTTAACTGTTCAGATAAAACTCCCTATGAGATCATAGGGGTAGACCTGCTGAGAGCAAGAGCCAAATGCTCATGCAATGTATGCTCATAGGACCACTTTCAAATATAACATTTCCACACGAACATGGCTTGCTGAAGGAAGGCTCGTTCAGTTTTAGGATTTTTTTCATTATAGCACCCATTTCATGAGGAGCTGCTTGGATCACATGGTCAACTGATGTCACATGCTTATGTATCTAGTTGATATTGTTTGGCTACTTGTCCCCTCCTAAAGTTATGTTGAAGTGTGATCCCAAATGTTGGAGGTGGGGCCTAGTGGGAGACGTATGGATCACGGGGGAGGATCTCTCATGAATGGCTTGGTGCCCTCCCTGTGATAGTGAGTCAGTTCTTGCTCTATTAGTTCGCACAAGAAATGATTGTTTAAAAAAAAGAGCATAGCATTTATCTCTCTCTCATTCTGACTCTTTTTCTGAATCTCTCTCTCTTGCTCACTCTGTCTCTTGCCCTATGACATGCCTGTCTGTGCCCCCTTTCCCTTCTGCCATGAGTGTAAGCTTCCTGAGGCCTCACCAGAAGCCAAGAAAATGCTGATGCCATGCTTGTACAGGCTTCAGAACTGTGAGCTAAATTAATCTCTCTTCTTTATAAATTACCCAGCCTCAGGTATTCCTTCATAGCAACACAAAACAGACTAACGCACTCGTCTTTGCCAAAACCTGGTAACAAGCCAATGGCTGGTTTCCTAAATCTATCAGAGAGAGCACATTTTGCTCTAAAACGTTAGTCTTTTTGATTTTCTTTCAGAACTTGTCACAGGCCCCTCAGAGTATCCTTATTCTCTACAGGCTTATCAGTAATATTAACAGTGAAAGGTAGGTCAGGCGTGGTGGCTCACGCCTGTAATCCCAGCACTTTGGGAGGCCGAGGCTGGCAGATCACAAGGTCAGGAGATCGAGACCATCCTGGCTAACACAGTGAAACCCTGTCTCTACTAAAAATACAAAAAAAAAAAAAAATTAGCCAGGCGTGGTGGCGGATGCCTGTAGTCCCAGCTACTCGGGAGGCTGAGGCAGGAGAATGGTGTGAACCCGGGAGGCGGAGCTTGCAGTGAGCCAAGATCACGCCACTGCACTCCAGCCTGGGCAACAGAGTGAGACTATCTAAAAAAAACAAAAAACAAAAAACAAAACAAAACAAAACAGTGAAAGGTAGTGAATGTCTACTTGAGTCAGACACTCTTATAAGTGCTTTATGCATGGTCACTCATTTAATCTTCACAAACACCTTAGGATGTAGATGCTATTATTACCATCCCCATTTTACAGATGAGGAGACTGATGAGCAGAGAAGTTTAGTAATTTACCCAAGGTAAGTAATAAGTGGGAAATAATTCACTCCTCACTGAAAAGAGTGTTACGTATGTTGTCTTTAAAAATAGAAAAGAAACCAAATATGGTGGCTCATGCTGGTAATCCTAGCATTTTGGGAGGTTGAAGCAGAAGGATAACTTGAGGCCAGGAATTCGAGACCAGCCTGGGCAACATAAGGAGACCCCATTGCTTAAAAAAAAAAAAAAAAAACTTTTTTTTTTTTTTTAATTAGCTGTTGGTGGTGGTGCATGCCTGTAGTCTCAGCTACTAGGGAGGCTGGGGTGTGAGAATCTTTTGAGCTCAGGAGTTTGAGGCTGCCCTGAACTATGATTGTGTTACTGCACTCCAGACCGGTGACAGAGTAAGAATCTAAAGAAAAATAAAATAGAAAGGAGGATTTATAAGGATATTCAGGGATTCTCAGCTCTTGAAATTTAGCAGAACAGGTAATTCTAAAATTCTTCCACTACAAATCCTGAAGAACTGGAACAAGAATCTAAATTCATGGTTGAATTTGCAAAAAAAGTAATTAACTTTAAGGAGACAAGAAACAAAGTACTCTTATGCGAGAGAATGAAATTGGTAAATATTTGGGCCGCTAGTCTGCCTGTCCCCAGGGTGGAATGTGTAGGATTGGTCTCAATAATCTAAAGGTTTGCATTTGAACTATCATAGGAATAAGGGAACTATAAACTTATAAGATATTCAGTCAATAACAATACTCTTTTGGATCAGCCTGGACTCCACATAGGAAAGATACCTCCCCGAAAATCTTACTCATGGTTTGGGAAGTCACAATTAAAAATATTAAAAGTGTTCTTGAGTTAGTGATATAACTGGGGTCTCTGGCATAATCAGATAAAAAGATCTCTTTCTCAACTCACTCTTGACAGTTTCAACAGATAAAACTATACTGCAGATGAGATCATAATACATAATTTAAAGCATTCAAGGAAACTATCATGGATCAGAAGCATCATATAAAACTTTTAGGAGTAGAGCCTCAAAGAACTTTAAATAATCAAACAATATACAAAATATAAATTATTAAATAAATAAAAGAATAACTACAACAGACTATAAAAAGGACCAAAAAGTCTAGAAATGAAAAATATAGTCAGTGTGCTGATTGTTAATTCTTTGCCTCTCTGCTCCAAATGGACTCTCATTGCCTGCTCTGTGATAATGGAGATGAGCCTTATAGATATTTCTCCTTTACCACCTGTCAAGATGTTAAACATTGTCAGTAGAGGATCTGGAGGGATACTGCAGAAGGAAAGGCTTTTCCTCTTCCTGTTTCTGGTGTGCTCTCTTACCAGTGTCCTACAGAGAACTCTTTTTCTCCACTGTTCAATGTGAGGTTCCTGTAGGGCAAAACTTTTTATGGTATTTGACTCACTATCAAACTCACACAGCTGTGTTGGCATAGTCCTAGATATTCTGGGCCTGCCCCCAGCCCAGGTTGCTGCACCCCCTTCCCTCTTCTTAGTCGCAGGCATGGACACACACCAAGGACACTGGAGTCCACACATTCCCTGACGTCTGTCAAGCACAGTAGCCCAGAGCTGACCCAGTGCCCTGGACTCCTGAAGAGGAGGACTTTGTGAGGCTCCTGAGTCTGATAGTTTCCATCAGGCAGCAGCTTCTTCTGGCATCTAACAAGTTCTGAGGCTCAACACCTACCGGAGGGTAGATTTCCATTAAGTCCTACCGTGAGATACTTCATTGACTTCTCCAACATTCAGGAAGCTAAGGTGGAGCTAAGGTGGTGACATCCGGATCTCACTCCTATCAAGAGAGGTCTTGTCCATGGGTACTTATCTCAGCACTATGGGTAGCAGTCACATTTTGTATTATATTTGTGTACTTTTAGAATTATTTGGACTCTCATTAGCCAATTCTTCACTCCAATTCCCTGTTAATAATGCTTTATATTAAATTTTGCCTCCTCAAATGACTGTGTGATTTTTATTGCCTGACTGGACCTGGAACAATACAGAATTGCTACCAGGAGTGGTCCCAGAAGATAGACCTGCAAAAATGGCATTGTGGGAATCTACAACCAGGTGACTGAGGAAGAAAAATCTTGAGCCTGGCATAGAGATAGGTCTTCACAATATGCTAGTACCATCTGAAAAGAGCAGCTGCAGCACTGCAGCCCCACTCAAGGGTAAACCTGAAGAACAGTGGTAGAGGAACATTCTCCCAGTGACCAGAACTTCAAGTGTGACATTGGTCATCTATATGTCTGGAGAGAGAGATGGCTAGAAATACAGGTTCATATAATGCATGGGTAGTTGCAAATAGTTTAGATGGATTGTCAAGGACTTGGAAGGAACAGTTTTAGATGATTAGTCAAAAGGGAGCTTACAGAAGAAATATGTGGGTTGACTTTTCAGAATGGCCACAGATTAAAATATTTGTGAATGTGAAATGCCCACCAGAGGGCCACTACTGCAGAGGTGGCTTTAAGTGAATAGAATTATGCACTCCAGGATGTCAGTCAACCTTTCTCTCTAGCCATTCTATTCTTTGTTTAAAGGGTCCATGAACTAAGTGGCTATAGTGGCAGGGATGGACTCTATGCATGGACTCAATAACATGAACATCCCTTTACCAAAGCTGATGTGGCTAATGTAACCGTTGAATACCTAATCTGCCAACAGCACAAACCAACACTTAGCCCTCAATATGGCACCATTCCTGGGATATAGGGGCCAAGCCAGCCAACTGGCAGCGGGTTGATTATGTTGGATCTCTGCCCTCATGAAGTAGGTAGAGATTCATCCTCACTGAAATGAACACAATCTGGATATAAATATACCTTCCCTGCCATTAGTGTTTCTTCCAGCACCACTATTTATGGATTCACAGATGTCTTATTCATCACCATGTCATTCCATAGAGCATCACATCTGATCAAGGAACTCATTTCATGGTGAAAGAAGTCATCATGGGCTCATGCACATAAAATCAACTGTTCTTACTATATATTTCATAGGTTGGAAGTAGCTGGCTTGACTGAAAGCTGGATTGGCTTACTGTAGACTCAGTTATGCTTCCATTTTGGAGACAACATCCTGAAATAATGGGGTTCTATCTTAGAAGATGCAATGTACACTTTGCATCAGAGTCCGTTATATGGTGCAGTCACTCCCATAGGTAGGACACATGGGACCAAGAATCAAGGAGTGGAAGTAGGAGTGACTCTTCTTGCTGTTACACCTAATAATCCACTTGCAGAATTTTTGCTTTCCATCCTACCCCTTCTGGCCCAGAAGTAACTCATGTTTCTTTTGCTCATGACTCATTGGCCAGAAATGATTGCGCAGCTCCACTCAACCTAAAGGGGGTCATGAAGTATGATCACACCCTGTGCTCAGTAGTCAGAGGTCAAAAATACTTGAATAGCACAAATGACAGTTACAACCTAAAAGCACTTAATTCTAGGTGATTAAAATGAGATATAGCTAATCTGATGGAGAGGCTATAACCCTAAGCCTGTGATTAACACCCAATTATTCTGCAAATGGACAGATCTTTGCATGAAACTCCTTACTGGCTTAGAGAACTCAGGCATGTATTTTAAATTATTAGCTTCAATTTTCCCATCAACAAAGTAGAGATAATTGATGATATATATTCAAAGGTTATGAGAATCAAAGAAACTAATATATGTGAAATAATTTGTGAACTAAAGACCTATATCAATTTTAATTGTGTTATTACTATTACTGTTAATATTAATTTCAATAGTAGCATATGGTTGCCAAATTTGACCCATAATTTCATTTGGACTCCCTAGCAATAATATTTGGGTTAGTTCTTGTAATGTAACATAATGCTTTGTAGCTTTGACTAGAATATGTGTTTTGTAAAAAGGTTTTCCTTACTATTATGGGAAACTGGCAATTTCAAGTCTTCTTTCATTTGCTGTAACAAATAAATAAATGTGTTAGAATAATAAGGTAACATGATTTTAAACATCTTTAGACTAGCAAAACCCAAAGCGTATGGAATATGCATGTAATTCCATGACCTATTATGGCCTGCTTTTCTCTTAAACTGGATACAATAATCCTACTACCAAAGAAAGGAATCTAGGAATTATTTTCTTTAAAAACAAAAAGCAAATTCATTATCTAACAAAACTGAAAATACAGAGGAGGGCAAACTCTAAGCACAGTGAGATAATTGTTCAGTACATATTACCTAATTAATTCTATAAATGAACAAATTTAAATATAGCTTAATATTGCCAAGCTTTTTTCTAAAGTGTTGATGTTTTTAACTTAAAAAGAACATTTAGCTGTTTTTGAAAGCTTCTCAGAGTCGCTGTACTCAGCTTCCATGGACAGACTCGCAGGACAGATCATTGGTATCACAGAATTTCATTTAAGTGGTACCAGTATAATGACAATTTATCTGCAGTTCATTTCATTACTATAACAAGAGTTCCTTTGATTGTATTTCCTTTAACAAAACTTTAGAAAAATATTGCTTTAATAAATCATATACATTTGTTGATGGCCTTAAGTGAAGGTGTTTTAGAATATAGGAGAACCATATCTTAAAAGCAAGACTCTAACATTTATTTTCTTTTTCTTTTTTAAAAATAAGACTTATTTTTATATAATTCACATAGCATACAATTCACTTAGTTAAAGCATACAAATCAATGGATTTGAATATATCCACAGAGTTGTACAATCATCACCAAAGTCAACTATAAAACATTTTCATCACCCCCAAAAAGAAGCTCTACACCCACTAGTAGTCACTCCTATTTGTCCCCAGTCCCAGCCCCTGGAACTGCAAGCCTACTTTTTATCTCTATACATTTGTCTATTCTTCACATTTCGTATCAATGGAATCATATAATTGTTGGCTTTTGTGGTTGGTTTCTTTTATTTAGCATAATGTTTTCAAGGTTCATCCATGCTGTAGCACATATTAGTACTTCATCCTTTTTATCACGAAATAATATCTTGTTGTATGGATATACCACATTTGATTTATGTTTTCGTCAGTTAATAGACATTTACGTTGTTTCCACTTTTTGGCTATTATTAATAATGTTGCCATGAATAATTCATGCAAGTTTTTGTATGGATAGCTATTTTCATTTCCCATGGGTACATTAGGAGTAGAATTGCTAGGTCATATTGATGACAGCAACGACCCATCTGGAGCAGTTGCGGCAAAGACACTGGCTGCAGCTGGAAGGCGCTACTGGGGATGTGCACTCCACAGGCCAGCCCGAGCCAAGAACAGGCAGAAGATCCGCCCCTTTCTGAGT
Organism: Symphalangus syndactylus; assembly: GCF_028878055.3. Classification (NCBI taxonomy): domain Eukaryota; kingdom Metazoa; phylum Chordata; class Mammalia; order Primates; family Hylobatidae; genus Symphalangus; species Symphalangus syndactylus. The sequence continues at coordinate 52,179,633 of NC_072441.2, read as the reverse complement.
TGGAGGCGTGGGAGCCCCGCCTCCCTGGGCAAGCTGGAAGTCCTCCTGCCCTGGCTGACTCAGAAACGCCTGCTCCCACTGCCCAGCCTCTCCCCTGTCCCAGTGCCGCTCCAATTTTGGAACAAAGTTGATGCCAAGCCTGGGCCCTGTTCTGGCCCAGCTGGGTGTGCATGCACTCAGGGCGGTGCTGACATGCCAGGCCCCTGCTGCCTTGGCCCCCTCTCTGGACTTTGGGCACCGATGAGCACAGGTGGGAGGCTGAGGGGGAGCTGAGAGTGGCTCAGTGTGGGCCTGCAGGTGCCCCTCAGCACGAACATCCTGGGTGACAGGGACATTAGGTTGATGGCAGTGGGAGGCAGACAGGCTCCTGGGCAGAAAAGGGGGGGTCCCTGGTAATGCCCCACCTTCAGGCCTGGGACAGCCTGAAGCCTGGGGGCCAGGCTGCCAGTTCCGTGGACCAATGTGAGAACTCATGGTGCTTTTTCCCAGCCACACATGGCTGCTCACAGAGCAATCAGCATGTACTTCCTCCCACCTGAAGCCCACAAAAACCCCTGACTCAGCCAGACTCGGGAAGACGTCAGGATGAACTGCCTGCAGAGAGGAGCTACCCACTGCTGAGTTTCCTGTAGCTGAGAGCTGAGCAGACATTGAGATGACCTGCTTGTGGATAGGAGCTACCCACTCCAGGTACCTTCTCCACTGAGAGCTGGACACCAGACAGGACAATCTGCCTGCCGATAGGAGCTACCCACTCTTGTTCTCCTCTCCACTGAGAGCTGCACTCGTCAGGATGACCTACCTGAGGAAAGAAGCTACCTACTTCAGGTCTCCTAAGAGCTGTACTGTTGCTCAATAAAGCACCTCATCCCCTTACTGACCCTCCAGTTATCTGTGTACCTCATTCTTCCTGGACGTGGGACAAGAACATAGGACCTACCAAACGGCAGGACTGAAAGAGTTGTAACACAAACAGGGCTGAAACTTGCCCCTTGCTTGCCACATTGCAGGTGACAAGAAAGAGAAAAGAGAGGAGGAGAGAAGAGCTGCAGCCCTTTGGGGGCCCAGATCTAGGAGCTCCCTGAGCCAGGTCTCTGACACCCTCTTTGAGGCTCTGCAGTTTCTAGTGTCTCCAAGCTTCCATGCACCACCATGTTCCCTGGTGCCAGCAGTGGAACCCACTTGCAGTACACCTGATCCAGCCTCAGGCTCACAGGGAGCTGACACCTGTGCCTGTACCTGGAGCTGCTTGCCCCACCACAGCCAGTGTGTCTGGACCCGACACTCACTCACTCATGCACCCCTCACCACTCCACACTTGGTTCATCCTTGACAGGCATGAGATTCAGGCCGGTAGTGCAAGCTGAGTGCAGCCTGCCAGGCCGAATGGGAAGAATGAGCCCAGTGATCCCCAGCAAAATTCTGGCAAAGGCCACCATTAGCCACCAAGGTTCCCAGCTGGCAAAGCAACACCCCAAGGAGCCTGTCACAATGTCATAACTCTGTGTTTAACCTTTAGAGGAACTATCTGATTGTTTTTCAAGCAGCCATACCATTTTACGTTCCCACCAACAGTGTATGAGGATTCCAATTTCCTCACACTTTTGATATTACTTGGTATCTTCCTTTTGGTTACAGCCATTCTGGTGGATGTGAAGTGATATGTCATTGTGATTTTAATTTGCGTTCTCTGATGTGTAATGATATTGAGCGTCTTTTCATATGACTACTGGCCATTTGTTAATCTTCTCAGTAACATATCTATTCATATCCTTTCTCCAATTTGGCCATTTGTCTCCATTTGGCCAATAAATTTGGCCATTTGTCTTTATTATAGTGATATGAATTCCTAAGAATTATAGACGAAGTCTCTTATGACTTATATTTTATAGATTTTCTCACGTTTCTTATACTTTCTCACATCCTATGAGTTGTCTTTTCACTTTCTTGTTGATATCCTTTAAAGTAAAAAAGGTTTTAATTTTGATGATGTTCAATTTATTTATTTTTTCTCTTGTTCGTTTAGTGTCATGTGTAAGAAAGTTTTGCCTTAATTCTAGATCATTGCTATGGTCTTAATGTTAGTGCCTCCCAAAGTTGATACGTTGAAATCCTGACTCCCAGGGTGATGATATTAGAAGGTGGGGTGGTCTTTGGGAGGTGATGAGATAATTAAAGCAGAGTCCTCAAGAATGTAATTAGTGTGTTTATAAAAGAGAAAAGAGACCCCAGAAAGCTAGCTTGTCTCTTCTGACATGTGATGTTATAATAAAAGGATAACAGTCCATGAACCTATAAGACCCTCACCAGACATTGAGTTTGCCAGCACCTTAATCTTGGATTTTCCAGGCTCCAAAAGGAAATCATTAAATTTTCTGGAAACTTTAAAATAACTTTCCGTTTATTTGTAATTACCCCATTGTGGTATTTTGGTATAGCAGTTCAAATGGACTAAAACAGAAAATTGGTACTGAGAAGTGGGGGTGCTCCTGTAACAAATACCTAAAAATATGGAAGCAGCTTTGGAACTGGGTAATGGGTATAGGCTTGAAGCACTTTGAGGTACATTCTAGAAAAAGACTGCATTGTGGTGAGCAGAACATTAAAGAAAATTTTGATGAAGAAATAGAAGAAGAAGAGAGGTGTAGAGAGAATCTCATCTTCTTAGAGAACATCTAAGTGGTCATGAAAATAATGTTTACAGAAATATAGATGGCAAAGGCCATTCTGATGAGGTCTCAGACAGGAATATAATATTGGACAATTGGGAAAGGCCATCCTTATTAGAAAGTGACGAAGAACTTGGCTTAAGTATGTTTATGTCCTAATCATGTGTGGAAGATAGAACTTTGAGCAATAAAATTGGATATTTGGCTGTGATAATTTCTAAGCAAAGCATATAAGGAGCAGCATGGTTGGATTTTTTAATTGAATGCTTATAGTAAAACGCAAGAAGGGAGATGACTTAATGAAATAGTTAATCAAAACAGAAGCGAAATGTAAAAATTTGGAAAATTATCAGCCTATCCATACTAGAGAAAATGAGAAAGCTTTTTGGGAAAGAACACAAATGATGTGACCAAACTTAATGAGTTTAGTATGGATCAACCATCCCAACAAAAGCTATGTGATATTCTTGTAGACAATGGGGAGATACGTCAATCATCTAAACAGAAGCCAGGACATATTATCCAAGACAATGGAAGAATGACCCTAAAGCCATTTTGGAGGCAATCAAGTCTGTCCCTCCTATCACAGTCCCAGAGTGCAAGGGCATGGGAGGCAAAACTATTTCAAAGAAGGGGCCACCGCTGCTGGTGCCACCTCACATTGCAGACTTACTCCCCACATTCTGTCACAGCACTCTGCAGCCAACCCAGATGCAGCTCCAGTAAGCCAGATGCAGTGTGCATTGTGCTTAGCAAAGCTTTGAGGGTATAGCCACCTCTGTCTAGATTTCCATGGATGCTCCGAACACTGCTGTTGGGAAGAGCCACCATAGAGACTCCCCACTAGGACAATGCAGATCCATGGGTGTAGTGCCAACTCCACAGTCCCATACAGACAGAGCCAAGAGCCTGTGATTACAGCTTGGGAGCACTGCAGGCATCTAACTTCAACCAGTGACAGCTGCAGTATGGGTAGCACCCAGCAAAGCCATGAAGTCAAGGCTGCCCACATCTGCAGGGTGAGATTTCTACACCAGTGGACCCAGAGGGCAGAGCATCAAAGAAGATTATTCTTGAGCCTTAAGTTTTAATGTTGTTTGCTTTCTTGGAATTTGGACTTGTTTAAGACCAGTGACTTCCTTTTGGACTTCCCAGCCTTCAGAACTGTGAGAAATAAATTTCTGTTGTTTATAAGTCATCCAGTCTATGTTATTTTAGCAGTTTGAACAGACCAAAACACTCATGAAGATACAAGATACACCCCTATGTTTTCTCCTAAGAGTTTCATGGCTTTACCTCTGCATTTGGGTTGATGATCCATTTTGGTTGATGAGTTTATATTTTCTATATGGTGTGAGGAGGCTTCATTCTTTTGCATGTAGATACTCAGTGGTCCCAGAACCACTTATTGAGAAGATGATTCTTTTTTATTTTATTTTATTTTATTATTATTATACTTTAAGTTTTAGGGTACATGTGTACCACGTGCAGGTTTGTTACATATGTATACATGTGCTATGTTGGTGTGCTGCACCCATTAACTCGTCATTTAGCGTTAGGTATATCTCCTAATGCTATCCCTCCCCCCTCCCCCGACCCCGCAACAGTCCCCAGTGTGTGATGTTCCCCTTCCTGTGTCCATATGTTCTCATTGTTCAATTCCCACCTATGAGTGAGAACATGCAGTGTTTGGTTTTTTGTCCTTGCGATAGTTTGCTGAGAATGATGATTCTTTTCTCACTGAATTTTCTTAACATCTCTGTTGAAAATCAATTAACTTTAATTGTGAAGGTTTATTTCTGGACTTTCAATTTTGATCCATATGTTTATCCATTGATCCATATGTTTATCCTCCTGACAATATTACACTAATGCAGCTTTATAATAAATTTTGAAATTGTGAAGTGTCAGTCCTCCAACCATGTTATTTTTAAGGATTGTTTTGGCTAGTCTGGGTCCTTTGTGCTTACATATTAAGTGTAGGAACAGCTTGGCAAATTCCTTAAAAAGACACCTGCAAATTTTGCTAGGGATTTCATTGATTCTTTTGATCAATTTGTGGAGCATTGCCATCTTAACAATTTTGAGTCTCTTATTCATGAAGGGGTTTTTCCATTTATTTGATCTTCTTTGATTTCTTTTGACAATGTTTAGCCACTGTCAGCATATACATTTAGAATTTGCTTTGTTAAATTTATTCCTAGATATTTATTCTTTATAATGCTACTGAAATGGAATTGTATTATTAACTTGATTTTCAAGTTGTTCATTGTTATTTTATGGCATATAATTGAATTTTTAATACTGATATTTTAAAACCTTTTTATTTTTAATTTTTGTGGCTACATAATCAGTGTATGTATTTATGGGGTATAGGAGATATTTTGATGAAATATAATGTGTAATAATCACATCAGGGTAATGAGGTATCCATCACCTCAAGTACTTATTCTTCATGTTACAAACAATCCAACTATACTCTTTTAGTTATTTTAAAATGCACAATTAAATTATTATTGCCTTTAGTTACTCTGTTGTGCTATCAAATACTAGGTCTTATTCATTCTTTCTAACTAATTTTATGCCCATTAATCATCCCCACTTCCATAACCCCCCTCTCCACTATACTTCCTAGCCTTAGCAAACATCATTCTACACTATCACTATTAGTTCAATTGTTTTAACTTCCTTTTTTTTTTTTGAGATGGAGTCTCGCTCTGTTGCCCAGGCTGGAGCGCAGTGGCACTATCTCAGCTCACTGCAAGCTCTGCCTCCCAGGTACACACCATTCTCCTGCCTCAGCCACCTGAGTAGCTGGGACTACAGGCACCCGCCACCACACCTGGCTAATTTTTTGTATTTGTTCAGTAGAGACGAGGTTTCAACGTGTTAGCCAGAATGGTCTCAATTTCCTGATCTCGTGATCCACCCGCTTCGGCCTCCCAAAGTGCTGGGGTTACAGGTGTGAGCCACTGGGCCTGGCCCAGTTGTTTTAACTTTTAACTCCCACAAATAAGTGAAGAACGTGGGAAGTTTGTCTTTCTGTGCCTGGCTTATTTCACTTAAAATAATGTTCTCCAGTTCTATCCATGTTGTTGCAAATGACAGGATCTCATTCTCTTTTATGTCGGAATAGTACTCCATTGTGTATCAATACATTTTACTTTTCCATCCCTTGATGGACACTTAGGTTGTTTCCAAATCTTGGCTATTGTGAATGGTGCTGCAATAAACATGAGAGTGCAGATATCTCTTCGATATCTTAATTTCCTTTATTTTTGGTGTATACCTAGAAATGGGATAGCTGGATTATATCGTAGCTTTTAGTTTTTCTTCAAGGACCTTCAAACTGTTCTCCATAGTGGTTGTACTAATTTACGTTCCCACCAATAGTGTACAAGAGTTCCTTTTCTCCACATCCTTTCCAGCATTTGTTATTGCTTGTTTTTTGGATAAAAGCCATTTTAACTGGAGTGAGATATCTCATTGTAGTTTTGATTTGCATTTCTCTGATGATCAATGATGTTGAGCATTTTGCATATATCCATTTGCCATTTGTATATCTTCTTTTGAGAAATGTCTATTCAGATTTTTTACCCATTTTGAATTGGGTTATTATTTTCTTATAGAGTTGTTTGAGCTCTGTATATATTCTGGTTATTAATCCCTTGTCAGATGGGTAGTTTGGAAATATTTTCTCCTATTCTGTGGGCTGTCTCTTCACTTTGTTTATTGTTTCCCTTGCCGGGCAGAAGCTTTTTAACTTGATGTGATCTCATTTGTCATTTTTGCTTTGGTTGCCTGTGCTCGTGGGGTAATATTCATCATTTATCCTATAAACTTGCTTAACCTGGTTATTACTTCTCATGGTTTTTAAATGGATTCTTTAGGATTTCAATAAACAAAACCAAGTAATCTATAAATAGAGATAGTTTCACACCTTCTTTTCCAATATAGATTACTTTAATTTTATTTTCTAGTTGTATTTGTCAGAGTTTTCTAGAGAAACAAAAATAATATAGGACATCAGTCTGTCTATCTAATCTGTCATCCTATATTTATACATAAAGAGGTATATTATAAGTCATTGGCTTATGTGATTATGGAGACAGACATGTCCTAAGATCTACAGTTGGCAAGATGGAGACACAGGGGAGTCACTTGCAAAATTGCAGTCTGACTTTGAAGGCCTGAGAACCAGGACTGCTTATGGTATAGTCCATTCCAAAGGCCAGCAACCTCCAAACGCAGAAAGAAGCTGATGTTTCAGTCTTGAATCCAAAGGCAGCAAAAAAGCAATGTTCCATCTTGTAGGCAGTTATGCAAGAAGAGTTCCCTCTTACTCAGACTTTTTATTTGATTTGGGCCTTCAGCTGATTGGATGAGACCCACCCACATTAAGAAGGGAAATCTGCTTTATTTGGCCTACAAATTTAAATGTTAATCGATTTGGTCTACTCATCTCCTCAGTCTACTTTATTCAGTCGACTAATTTAAATGTTAATCTTTTTAAACAATCTCACAGACACACCCAGAATAATATTTGATCAAATAACTGGGCACCCCATGGCCCAGTCAAGTGGATACATAAAACTAACCATCATAAACTACCCTTTGTCAATTGCACCTGTGATACTGTGATATAATAAGAAGTTAGTAGTTGCTTTTTATCCCTGATTCCTGAGTAGTTCTCCTAAACCCCTTGTAATTTCTAAAGTGATTTTCCTGGTTGCCTGGAGAATCAAATATGTGATAAGAAGATTGAAATTTTTAGCCCTACCCTCCAACCTCTAAGGAGGGGAGAGAAGCTGCAAGTTGACTTAATCACAAATGGCCAATGATTTAATAAATCATGGCTATGTAATGAATTTCTCATAAAATCCCAAAGGCTGGAGTTCAGAGAGCTTCCTGGTTGGTGAACATGTGGAGGTGCTTGGAGAGTGGTGTTGCTAGAAACGGTGTGGAAGCTCCACACTCTGCCCCCATACCTCACCCTAATTATTTCTTCTATCTGACTGTTTCTGAATTTTATCCTTTTATAATAAACTGGTAACTTAGTAAGTAAACTTTTCCCCCAAATTCTGTATTTCTAGAAAATTATTAAAACTGAATATGGGGTATGGGAACCCCTGTTCTATAGCCAAGTTTTACAGATGTTGTGGGTAACCTGAGGAGACACTACTTGCAATTGGCATCTGAGATGATAGGAAGTAGTATAGTGGAACTGAGCCCTTAACCCAGGGATGTGATGCTAACTACAAGTAGATAGCTGCAGAATTGCATTTAATCAGATGACAAGCAGTTGGTGTTTGTCAGATAATTAAATTGATTTGTTGTGGAAAATAAAACCACACACACACACTCACACACACACACACAGACACATCCCATGTCAGGAGTGAAGTATTGAGAGTGTTGGGAATGTACAGAAGAAAACCAGAGTTTTTTCTTTTCCACACTCATATGCATCACCTCACTTTAAACATGCTTAATCTCCAAATAAAGACAATAACAAGGTCATAATTCCATCTAACATGATACCACTGTCCTGCATACAACTGTACATTCACTAACCCCTTTTCCAGAGGAGAAGGCAAAGTCCTTCAGTGATATTACTCTTCTTTATATCCTGTAATTTTACTATGATGTAAAGTTAACAATATCTGAATACTATGATATAAACTCAGTGTATCTTATGTTACATGATAAAGGAATAAGAAAGGAAAGAAAGCAAAGACATTTGTTTTATACTCATGGCAAATATGTCCTCATTTTTGTAATTGGTCTTGTGGTTGTAGCTGAAGTTTATAACTACCTTCTTCCATACCCATTCTGCATTCCCTTTGCCTTTCAGCAAGCACCTCAACTGGTCATAGTTCTTTCCCTGGTGGGATTACCCAAATCTTCATTCCTGAAGGGTCTGGACCATTAGTAATACTATCTCATTTGGATTGTTGTAGTTTCCCATTGACTTTAATCATAGGGCATGGTTATAATAAGATATGCCCTAATGAATCTCCTATATTCTGGACACACTCTTTCTTACCTCCATTGTGGAGTAGTCGTCCAGTTTCTTCTTGGTAGTTAGGATCAATCACCCCCGCCAGCAAGGTAACTCCCTTTTTTGCCTGTTGGTTTAGAGGTATGAGGAGCCCCAAGTGGCTGGGCAGCAGTCTTAACATCCAGCTTCATTGGTCTATGTCTGTTTTTAGGCCAGTACCATGCTGTTTTGGTGACTATAGCTTTGTAGTATAATTTGAATTCAGGCCATGTGATTCCTCCAGTTTTGTTCTTTTTGCTTTGGATGGCTTTGGCTATTCTGGGTCTTTTGTCATTCTATATAAATTTTAGGATTGTTTTTTCTGTTTCCGTGAAGAAGGTCATTCCTATTTTGATAGCGATTGCATTGAATCTATAGAGTGCTTTGGATAATATGGGCTTTTTAACAATATTGAGTCTTTGAATCCAGGAACATGGAATTTTTTTTTGCGCCCTCTTCAATTTCCTTCATCAGTGTTTCATTCTTTTCATTTTGGAGATCTCTCATTTCTTCAGTTAAGTGAATTCATAGGTATTTAATTTTTTGTGTGGCTATTATAAATAGATTTACTTTTTTATTTCTTTTTCACATTGTTCAACATTGGCATATAGAACTGCTACTGACTTATGTTGATTTTGTATCTTGGAACTTTACTGATTTGTTTATCAGTTATAATAGTTTTCTTATGGAGTCTAGGTTTTTCCAAATATAAGATCATATCATCAGCAAACAAGGATAATTTGATTTCTTTCTTTCCAGTTTGGATGCCTTTCATATATTTTTCTTGTCTGATTGCTCTAGCTAGGACTTTTAGTACTATGTTAAATAACAGTGGTGACAGTGAGCATCTTGTTATGTTCCAGTTCTTAGAGAAAAGGCTTTCAGTTTTTCCTCATTCAGTATGATACCAGCTGTGAGTCTGTCATAAATGGCTTTTATTATGTTATGTTCCTTTTATACTAAATTTTTTGAGGGCTATTTTTTTAATTATGAAGGGATGTTTTGAATTTTACCAAATGCTTTTTCAACATCAATTGAAATGACATATGGTTTTCAATCATGCATTCTGTTGATATAATGTGTCATGTTGATTGATTTGCATATGTTGAATCATTCTTACGTCAAAGGGATAAATCCCACTTGGTCATGATGAATGATATTTCTAAAGTATTGTTGAATCTGGTTTGTTAGTAGTTTGCTTAGGATTATTGCATCAATATTCATCAGTGACATTGGCCTGTAGTTTTCTTTTTTTGTGTCTTTGTCTGGTTTTTGTATCAGGGTAACACTGGCTCATAGAATGAGTTTGAAAGTGGTCCCTACTCCTCTATTTTCTGGAATAGTTTGAGTAGAATTGGAAAATTAGTTCTTCTTTAAATGTCTGGTAGAATTCAGAAGTGCAGCCATTGGGTCTCAGGCTTTTCTTTACTGGAAGACTTTTTACTATGTCTTCAATCTCATTATTTGTTATTGGTCTGTTCAGGTTTTGGAAATCCTGATTCGATCTTGGTAGGTTGTATGTATCTAGGAATTTGTTAATTTCTTCTTGATTTTCCAATTCATTGGCATGTAGTTGCTCATAGTAGCCACTAATAATCCTTTGAATTTTTGCAGTATCAGTTGTAATGTCTCCTTTTTCATTTCTGACTTTATTTGGATTTTCTCTCTTTTTTTCTCAGTCTGGCTAAAGATTTGTCAATTTTGTTTAACTTTTCAAAAAACAAACTTTTTATTTTATTGATCTTTTGTTTTTTTTAATTTCAATTTCATTTATTTCTGCTTTGATCTTCATTATTTCTTTTCTTTTGCTAATTTGGGGTTTGGTTTGCTCTTGCTTTTCTAGTTCTTTAAGATGTATTGTTAGATTTTTTATTTGAATTTATTTTTCTTTTTTGATGTAGGCACTTACAGCTATAAACTTCCTTCTGACTGTTATTTTTTCTGTAGCACATAGGTTGTGGTATGTTGGGTTTCATTATCATTTCTTCCATGAAATTTTCCAATTTTCCTCTTAATTTCTTCATTGACCCACTGGTCATTCAGGAGCATACTGTTTAATTTCCATATATTTGTATAGTTACCAAACTTTTTCTCGTTATTAATTTCTAGTTTTATTTCATTGTGGTCAGAAAAGATGCTTGATATTATTTCATTTTTTCATAACGTTTTACGACTTATTTGTGACCTAACATATATGGTCTACCATTGAGAATAATCCATGTGCTGAGAAAAAGAATGTGTATTCTGCAGCTCTTGGATGAAATGTTCTGTAAATATCTACTAGATCCATTTGGTCTATAGTGCAGATTAAGTCTGATGTTTCTTGTTGATTTTCTGTCTGGAAGATCTGTCCAATGCTGAAAGTGGAGTGTTGAAGTCCCCAGCTATTATTGTATGAGGGCCTATCTGTCTCTTTAGCTGTAATAATATTTCCTTTATATATCAAGGTACTCCAGTGTTGGGTGCATATATATTTAAAATTGTTATTTCCTCCTGCTGAATTGACCCCTTATCCTTATCTAATGACCTTCTTTGTCTCTTCTTATAGTTTTTGCCTGGAAATCAATTTTTTTCTGATATAAGCATAGTAACTCCTGCTCTTTTTTTGGTTTCCAGTGGCATGGAATATCTTTTTCTATCCTTTTATTTTCAGTGTATATGTGTCTTTCTAGACGAAGTGTGTTTCTTGTAGGCAACAGATCAATGGGTCTTGTTTTTTCACCCATTCGGCCAGTCTATGTCTTTCTATTGGAGAGTATAGTCTATTTATATTCAACGTTATTATTGGTGAGTAAAATCTTACTCCTGACATTTTGTTATTTGTTCTCTGTTGTTTTATAATCTTTTTCCTTTTTCTTTCTTTCCTATCTTCCTCTAATAAAGGCAATTTTTATTTGGTGATATGATTTAGTTTCTTACTTTTTATTTTTTGTGTATCCATTGTATGTTTTTTGGTTTGAGGTTACCATGAGGCTTGCAAATACTACGTAAAATACCCATCATTTTAACCTGATAACAACTTAACACTACTTGCATAAACAAGCAAAAAGAAAACTAAAAAAAACCTCTATGCCTTAACTTTATTTCCTCACTTTTTAAATTGTTGTTGTTTCTATTTACATCCTATTGTACTGACTTTGTCTTGAAATGTTGTTGTAGTTATTATTTTTGAATGGGTCACTTTTCAGTCTTTCCACTTAGGATAAGAATAGTTTACACACCACAGTTACACTGTTAGAATATACTGTGTTCTTCTGTGTACTTACTGTTACCAGTGAGTTTTCTACCTTCAGGTGATTATTTATTACTCATTAATGTCCTTTTCTTTCTGACTGAAGTGCTCCCTTTAGCATTTCTTGTAGAACAGGTCTGGTATTGATGAAATCCCTCTGCTCTTGCTTGGCTGGGAAAGTCTTTATTTCTCCTTTATGTTTGAAGCATAATTTCACTGGGCATACTTTTCTACAGTAAAAGTTTTCTTCCTTCAACACTTTGAATATGTCATGCCACTCTTCTGTTCTGTAAGGTTTCCACTGAAAAATCTGCTGCCAGGCATACTGGAGCTCTATTGTATGTTATTTGTTTCTTTTCTCTTGCTGCTTCTAGAATCCTTTCTTTATCTTTGACCTTTGGGCGTTTGATTATTAAATTCCTTCAGGTCATTTTCTTTCAGTTAAATCTGCTTGGTGTTCTATAACCTTTTGTACTTAGATATTTATATCTTTCTCTATATTTGGAGAGTGCTGTTACTAACCCTTTCAATAAACTTTCTAGCCCTATCTCTTTCCCTTTCTTCTCTTTAAGGTGAATAACGCTTAGATTTGCCCTTTTGAGACTATTTTCTAGATCCTATAGGCATGTTTCATTTTTTTTAATTCTTTTTTTCTTTTGTTTTCTCTGACTGGGTCTTTTCAATTAGTCTGTCTTCAGGCTCACTAATTCTTCCTTCTGCTTGATCAGTTCTGCTATAAAAGGACTCTGATGCATTCTTCAGTATGTCAATTTCATTTTTTAGCTCTAGAATTTCTGATTAATTCTTTTAAATTATTTTAATCTCTTGTTAATTTCATCTGATAGAATTCTGAATTCCTTCTCTGTGTTATCTTGAATTTATTTGAGTTTCCTCAACACAGTTATTTTGAACTCTCTGACTGAAAGGTCACATATCTCTGTTTCTCCAGGATTGGTCCCTGATGGCTTATTTAGTTTATTTGGTGATATCATATTTTCCTGGATGGTGTTGATGCTAGTAGATGTTCTTCAGTGACTGGCATTGAAGGGTTAGGTATTTATTGTACTCTTCACTGTCTCAGATTATTTGCAGCCGTCATTATTGAGAAGGCTTTTAAGATATTTGAAGGAACTTTGGTGTTGTAATCTAAGCTGTTTCTTCTTTAGGGGCACCCCAGTAGCACTGTGGTTCTTACAGACTCATAGAAGTACTGCCTTGAATGTCTTGGACAAAATCCATGAGAATTCTCTAGTTTACCAAATAAAGACTATTGTTCCCTTCCCTTACTTTCTCCCAAACATAAAGAATCTCTCTCTGAGCCACCTAAGGCTGGGGGTGGAATGACACAAACACCCCTGTGACCACCACCACTATGACTGCATTGGGACAGACTTGAAGCCAGCACAGTGCTGGGCCTTGCCCAAGGCGTGCTGTAATCACTCCCTGGCTACTGCCTATGTTGATTCAAGGCCCTGGGGCTATGAAATCAGAAGGTGACAAAGCTAGCCAGACCTGTGTCTTTCAATTCAGGGTGGCAAGGTCCTCCAAGACCCAGGTGGGTACAGAAGTGTTGTCCAGGAGTCAAACTAGAGTCAAAACCTGGTATTCTGGTATGGTATTGTACCAGCTGTATTGTACTGTGGCTTAGGTGGCACTCAAACCACACAACACAGTCCTTTTCACTCTTCTTTCCCCTTTCCAAAGGCAGAAGAGCCTCACCCTGTAGCTGCCCCCTCCACCCCAGGCCATAAAGAGTATTGCTGGACTACTACTGATTTTCCCGTAAGGCCCAAGATCTCTTAAGTCAGCCTGTCATGAATGCTGCCTGGCCTGAGACTCACCCTTCAGGACAGTAGGCTCCCCTATGGCCCAGGACAGGTCCAGAAATGCCATCCAAGAGTCAAGTTCTGGAATCAGAGATCCCAAGAGCCCACTTGGTGCTCTACCCCACTGTGACCAAGCTAGTATCTGAAGCCAGCAAGTCTCAGAGGTTTACCCAAGACCCTTGATGTGGTACCTAGGTATTGCTGCTGGTTTTTCAGGGCCTAAGAGCTCTTCAGTTAGCAGGTGATGAATGCTGCCAGCACTTGTTCCTTTCCTTCAAGACAGCAGGCTCTCTTCTGGTCCAGGGTGTGCCTGGGAGCTAGAGCTCGGAACAGGGACCTCTTGACTCTGTTCAGTGTCCTATCCTGCCATGGCTGGGCTGGTATCCAAGAAGTAGGACAAAGCTCTCCCCACTCTCCCTTCTCCTCTCCTCAAGTGGAAGGAAGTTGTCTCTTTTGAAGCTTCAAGCTGTACAGTTTGGGGCTAGGGGAGGGGTGATGCCAGCACTCCCTTGGCTTCCCCAGCTGGTATCTCAGTATGTCGTGTGCCACACCCCAACCACCCTACAGTACACTGCGTCTGGGCCTAACTCAGCTTGAGGACTCACCTGTGAGTGCAGTCCTTATGGCCTAGACTGCCTTTCAAGTTTACTTGTAGACACAGAGTGCTGTAGCCCATTATGGTGAGGTTTGAGGGAACTCAATTTCAGACCACTGTGATCATCAATTCCCCTCTGACTAGGGCTGGTTTAAATGCTCCCTCTGTGGGTTAGCATCAGCTGAATTTGATCCAGTTTTCCTTCCTGCTCTAACAGGACAGCACTGAGTTCAATGCCTCACAATTGCTGTGCTCTCCCTCCCCCAGCACCCAGAGATGCTCACCGCACCACACCACTGCTGCCAGGGATGGGAGAGGGTAGGCATCAGCAAATCAAGGCTGGCTTTTTTTTTTTTTTTTTTTTTTTATCTCTTCAGTGCTTCTTTCAGCAACATGAAGTTAAAACCAGGTACTGTGAGTGATTTTTGGTTTGTACGAAGATTCTTTTTTCTGAGTATATAGTTGTTAACTTGGTGTCCTTATGGCAGAGGTTGATCAGTGGAGCTTTCTATTCTGCTATCTTGCTCCGCCTTCCAAGCTCTTTTTTAAAATCATGGTTTGCCTTTGCAGAGAGGGAGGGGGATCTGAGTGGCCAAAGGCAACTTTAGCTTTTATTCATAAGATGCATCAAAAAACTATCTCTAAAATTAGTATAAAAGGAGAATACATTCATGTTTTCCTGGTTTATAAAGAATTTAAAATTTTTAAAGTTTCTTCTGTCAAATATACCAATTCAAGCATTGTGTTTCTTAAGTACAATACTTAATTGTTCTAGCTTACTCTTTCAACCATTGTCTCTATAAACATTCTAGTATCTCTCAAGGCACTTTACTTCTCCCTAATACTTCTCTGTGTAGCTTAGATTTTCCGGTTCTTCATTTCAAGTATTCTAATACTCAAACCCCTTCTTCCTCTTTTCTTCTTTTGCTTGTGCCTCTAATGCCTCCAATCTTACAACTATTCCTTTCCCAGTATTCATACCTGAGTAGCTGAGTGCTCATGGAAGAGAGAATCACTGAACATGACAAGTCATTACCAGTATAACTTTATAGTCACCTACCTCGACTGGATCTTCACTGATGCTCAGTTATTCTACTGTATTTCTTTGTTCAACTCTTGTTATTACTCCCTGCGATGACTATTTCAAATGTCTTCTGAAACTTGCTTGCCCAGCCTCCCTTCTTACTCTCAGCAGGTGACTTTATCTTCTACTTTATAAAGAAAACAGAAGCTCCAGTTTTCAAACACAAAGACCCGGTAACGTCTGCCTACATGCAATCCTCCTTTCTTCTTTTTTTAATGGAATCCTTGTCCCACTTTTGAAAACCTGGACTTTGTTAATTCTGCATATGACATCTGGAAATTTTGAGCCTATTTTGGGACTGCAGGAAGATTTATCCTGAAAACAAAACCAGCACGATGAATGTAGCAGACCAGAAATGGGAAAATATCTGAATTTTCAATGACAGTATTAAGTATTTTATCAAGTACATTTGGAGGTGACTTTATCAGACATGTCACAGTTTTGTATGAAGAATGAAATGATAAATATCTTTGTTATTTAAGTTATTTGAATTATCCCTTTTTCTTGGTATTTACATACCAAAGAACTCTGCATTCTGAAAAATAAATACTAAATTCAAAGAGATTTGAAAGTGGCTACATGAGAGATCCACTCCCAGTATACTCCTACGCAGATGTGTAGCCCTTTGGGAAGCCAGCTTATTGTGACAGGTGACATGAGGTGCTCCTATTAGACCCTCACATTATACAGGACATGGACTCTTTTGTCTACTTCGATGAGGCTGAAAACTCTAAAATTCTATATTTCTGGGTTGCCAAATAGCTTCAAAACAAAAGTACCTTTCATATATTTTGAATACTTAACTCAACTTTTTTCTGATACACAGGTTGATCTGAAATACCTAATCTATTACTGGAAATAGATGCAATTATAGCTTTTAAAATTATAATAAGCTTTACTGGGCTGTAGATTACGCTCCATATATTTCCCCAACTTTATTATTACCATTATTATTTGAAATGGAGTCTTGCTCTGTTGTCCAGGCTGGAGTGCAGTGTCATGATCTCAGCTCACTGCAACCTCTACCTGCCATGCAGAAGTGTTCCTCCCACCTCAGCCTCCAGAGTAGCTAAGATTACAGGCGTGCACCACCATGCCTGGCCAATTTTTTTTGAATTTTAATAGAGATGGGGTTTCACCATGTTGGCCAGGCTGGTCTTGAACTCCTGACCTCAGGTAATCGCCTGCCCCGGCCTCCCAAAGTGCTGGGATTACAGCCATAAGCCACCACACCTGGCCGTATTTCACTAACTTTAAATGTATAATTTGATGAGTTTTAACAATTTTATACAATTATGTAACCATGACCAAAATTATGAAATAGAATATTTCCATCAGTCAAAAAGTTTATTGGTAGTGTTTGTCATATAAAAAATCCGAATTCACTAAGTTTAAATTAAAACCATAATACGTTTCATATATACATATTCTTTATATTTACTATATTTATAGATAATCTCTAAATAAATATTTCCTTTTACCCTCTTCTATATTATGTAAAAATTGTATATTTTTGATTATATAAGCAAGGAAAGGAAAAGGACTTGTGTAAAGCAGAGCATTTTGAGACAACTGATAAAGTTAAGTCCCTTAAATGAAGGCATGAGCAGATGGTTGTGTTAACTTTAAAAGAAGGTGCATTTTGAGAGAGGAAGAGGACCAACATTACTGCAAGCTGACTATGGTAGGCACTTACATATATCATCCCATTTTGTACTCACAAATAACTCATCACATTGTTTTTTTTAAAGTCACTATACCAATTAGTATATAGGAGCTCAAAAGAAATATGAAAATTATCCCAGCTCACAGGGTTAGTAAGCAGTAAAACTGAGGTATGAATACAGATTTACTTACAAAGTGCTTTCTTTCTATTTCAAATGATCATCCTGTGTATTGGAAGTAAAATAGACAATAAGTTCTTCGAAGATAGAAACTCTGCCCAAGGCACCATTGGGTTTGTATGTGTGTTTCTATGTATGTGTCTGTGTGTGTGTGTGTGTGTGTGTGTGTGTGTATGTGTGTATGTCTTACGTAGGGGGCATCCATGTGAGATCTGATAGGATTTCTTGCAGGAGGTAACATCTAAGCTGAAACTTATGGGGAAAATACGGACAATCTCTGTGAGATAAGTGAGGGGTAAAGGTGTGAAGTGAGTTCTGGGAAGAAGGAATTAGATGTGTAAAGGCACAGAAATAAAGAGAAGCATTCTTCAGGAATTTAGCAGGAAGGGAATGGTGGGAGAAGAATTTAGAAAGGCGGATAACACGTTGGTCATTTAACAACAGATATCCCGCCCAGAAGTATGTCTTGGATAGGATGGATCTGTTAGAATTGCATGTGGGTGCATATTGACTATAGTGGTTGCATAATGTCTGGAGTAACTTTAAGAAGTAAGGAGTTATTATTATTGTTGTTGTTATTTTAGACAACGAGAAGTCAGGCATTCCAAATATTAGGTAGCTGGTCAAGGTTAGATGATTCTTCTAGCTACATGCTTGGCCATGCTTACTTAACATGTGAATTCTGTTCTTCAGGTTTTGTAATGACTGCTTTACCTTTATATATGGAATCTGCATTTTAGTTAGGAAGAAGTAGGAAAGACAAATAGCAAAATGTAAATATCATCAATCTGTCCTTTCTTTTCAAAATCAGGGAAAGACATAGTGTTTTTGGAAGCATGAATGAGTAGTCACCCACTTATATCTTATTAACTACATCTGTGTCATAAGGTCATCCCTAGCTGCAGAGGAGTTTGGAAAATTCAGTTGTTTTTTTGGTTTTCTTTTCTTTTTTTTTATTTAGGCAGTCTGGATTTGTTAGTAAGATCTTGAATAAACATCCAATAATGTTCACAGTACCCAACATAGGAACTCTTTAATAAATAATTGTTAAAAATTCTTCAGAGAATACCACCTAAATGTTACTTTCAGGAAAATATGGAAAAGGTGAAATCCATAATAGGAAAGTAGACCTTCTTCAAGGTCACTTTTGGGTGTTTGGGGTGCCCTCAGCAAAAACCATGAGGTATCGTAGCAAACTCACCCCATGATAATTTGTGTCACTGGATAGTAAGAAATAATACTCCATAACAAGAAATTCAACCAGAAAGATGGATTTTCTACTTTAATTGAGTTTCGAATTCCTGATACCAAGTGTCTGATCTGTTATGTGTCACAACTTGCAGGTAGTATAGGGGATCTATACTGGCAACTAGAGCGATAGGCAATAGGGATAGGCACAACTCATTCATTAGTTAATTAAGCATTTTCCAAGTGGATGCCTTTTGGTATGCTGGATCATGGCTGGGGCAATAGTGTACTATTTTCTACAGTTACTCTCCCCTCTCCCCTGTGGTCATATTTTTTGACTACTCCTTTTAATTTTTCTTAAAAAAAAGTTTAGTCCATTTCATTAATATGCATGACCTGTATTGTCATGTTATTCAAACTTCTTATTCCACAAGTTCCTATCTCTGTTTCCTTCATGACAGATTCTATTCGATTGGATTTTGTGGACTCTGTGCTCCTGATTATTCTCTTACCTCTCTGGGTGCTCCTCTTTACTCTTTGTAAGGCTTTTCGTCCTCAACCTGTCCTTAAATGCTGATGCTATTCAGAATTTTGTCTTTTACCTCCTTCTCTCTGCACAAACTTTCCCTCAGTTATATCATCCACTCAAAGGGTTTCAATGGTTTCTGTAAGTCAACAACTGTTAAATGTATACTTTGATTTTTTGTTCTTTTAAGCTTCAGATTAATACACCTAACTCTCTGCAGGTCACCTCCTTTTTCAGAATCATTGATCTTAACATTTTCTAAGTTAAATTCAGAGATACTTGCAGATCTATGGTCATATGGATCCAACAGTTCCTATGCAACAATCCCTTCCCCTTATTGCTGTAGTCCCTTCCCCCCGCTTTCTGCAATGATCCTTTTGAATAAAGCTTCTCTTTACTAAATCAGAATTTATCTTTTATTTTATTTTATAATTAACAGTTCTGTGCCTTCAAGGAAGTGCTGACCACCCCTTGGGTCCCACTACCTTCATCCAAGTATCCATGCTGGCTCTGGAAGCCTTGGTGTCCTTTCATGGTGGGAGAAATCAGGATCCATGGTGATGCATCACAACTCCTCATCTAATCCAGTGCTCAGGACACTTGTCTGTTGTAGCATGATAGTAAGAAGTTACTTTTCTTCTTTGTGGCAAAGAGATTTTCCTTCACCCACTTCTATGAAGCCTCTTCTGTGTCCTGAGGGATTCCTAATCTGGCGATTACAGATGAGAATTTCCTCAGCTTCCAGAACCTCAGAGACTGTGTGTGTGGTTCCCTTTTCCCTTGGCTCTCTGACTTTGTCTTAACTGTAGGATAATCCAGTGAGTAACTCTCATTATGACTCCTTCTTTCCTCTTCTTCTCTGTTGACTACATGTGACAACATGCTTCACCCTATGGCACTGACTCGGTTTAATATCCTCAGAAATAGTCACATTTTACAAAAAGCAATTTAGAACATAATGGCCTCTTTGTGAAACTTAAGAACTCCCTAAATTGGCTCATTTGACATCTTGAGCTCTCTCCCTTTCCATTATTCCTGTTACTCTTTCTTCCTTTTCACCACGTCGGACCTAGATTATTTCTAATATTCCCAGAAATTTATGAAAGTAAACTTATTTTGCCAAAACTTTATTTCAACAGTAGTTATGTACGTATGTAATACATCACATTGAAGTTTCTAAGGTCTTTCATGAATTTAAAACCTTAGGCTTATGTAAATTAATTATGCAAGGTAGCAGGTCGTGTTTTTGTTAAGAAACAAGAAGAGTAATTTTGATCTAAAGTAAAATGACTAGTCATTCCAGGATGAGAAAGACGGAAGTACAGAACAAAATGTGAATGGATATGAAAAGTTGTGGGAGGTTTGCAAAAAAAATTAGGAATTTTATTTCTTGTTCAAAGCTAAAATTTGATGGGTTTATTTATAGGATTTCTTAAAGAAGACTTAGTATTAACTTTTTACTGATAGAAAACTACAATTTAGTTTTCTCTTCACTTAAAATTACAACAATTTTTCTTCAATTAGTGTTCTGCTCTTTATAAGAGATTGTAAATAGTTTTTATTTACTTGCTGAGTAAGAAAAGATTCTGCATCCTATCAGAATAATTTCCTGAGCTTATGTTGACTTTAATTCATTATTTCCCTCCCCAATCATGATTTTCCTCTTGTTTCCCTATTACAGCAAATGGCGTGACTATCAAACTAATCAGCCAAGTGAGAAACCTAGATGTAAATCCTCCCTCTCCCTTCTCATCCCTACCGTCTAATATACCAAAAGATTCAATTGATTCTCTCCTTAAAAGTATTTTGAGACTGTCCAAAAATACACATTTCAGTATAATCAGCACATTCTCTCCCTGCAGTGAAGCAACAGAGGAACAGAAGAACCCAAGTCATAAGATGCAACTGCATTGGTTTGTCT
Organism: Symphalangus syndactylus; assembly: GCF_028878055.3. Taxonomy (NCBI): domain Eukaryota; kingdom Metazoa; phylum Chordata; class Mammalia; order Primates; family Hylobatidae; genus Symphalangus; species Symphalangus syndactylus. The sequence continues at coordinate 52,158,708 of NC_072441.2, read as the reverse complement.
TAAGACATCACTCTCACAGGGATGGAAGACGGCAGTGTATACTTGTTCATGTTGGCAGACCAATGTGGGTATCAGAAAGTGATTTTTTACATTGAATAAAGGAAGTTAGAGGAATAGTTCAATAGTATTAGGCTAAGTAAGAAACTGGGACATAATACAGCTATGATAAAGTGAGAGTGGTCTTTTGATGCAAATGGAAAGATTTGAAGTAATTGACTATAATTTCACACATTTATGTCAACAATAGGGATGGCATGCCAATGAAATGTAAAATACTTGGAGTTCAGGGGCTGAGACTCTCCATTCCCTAGAAGTTACTTAGATGGTCATAGATAATGCTTGCTTGTCTGACTCTGATTTTTAAAAAAATCTATCTGACCCATCTTCTCTGACCAATATATAACACTCCTGACATGGAGGACATTTCTGATGCTTTCAGTTGACAGTAAATTGTGAAACTTACAGTTCAATTCTGCTTATCTCATTTCTGAATAATTAACTTTTTTAGTTAAAAAAATTTAAGTTCAAAAAGTAATGTTCATTTCAATTCTCACATTATATTTATCTAGGTACCAACACATAATAAATTTGAATTACTCATGAGAAATTAATTTTTTCCTTTTTCCATGTTTTTTAAATTTAAAACTCAAAAAGTGCTATATTATATAAGAATTAAAGTGAGACATTTTTATTTTCCAAAGATAAGTATTAAGGCAAAATTACGTGTCAAGTGATGATCCTTCCTTTCCCACTCACCAAAGCTATTATTTCATGCCTTTGATTTTCTTCTTAAATTTCTAATGCTGACAGCCTATCCTTCTCCTTGCCTAAAAAAATCTGTAATTGCTATCACATTTCAAGAAAAAATTTGGAAACTATCTCATGGGAACTTAATCATCTTCCACCAGCAGATGTGTTGATGCCAACCTTCTTCCCTTGTTAAAAGAAAATAAATTTCTTTCCTCTTACGAAAGACTAGTCTCTTGTACCATGCTCCCGCCCCCAAGCCCTCTCATTGTCTTGCTAGCTTTATCATGGCATAAATTTGCAAGGTTTGACATAAATATCACAGACTAGGTTACTGAAACAATGAAAATTTATTTCCTCACAGTTCTGGAGGGTAGAAATCAGAAATCAATGTGTTGGCAGGGTTAATTTTATTCTGAGGCTTCTCCCCTTTGCTTGTAGATGGCCATCTTTATCTTCTCCCTTTGTTTTCACATAGTCTTTCCTCCGAGCCTGTGTTTGAATTCCTCTTCTTATGGGGACACCAATCATCTTGATTAGGCACCACCCTAAAGATCTCATTTTAATTTAATTACCTCTTTAAAAACTTCTCCTTCAAATATGATATATTCTGAGGGTTAAGACTGGGGGCTAAAACTTCAATTTATAGGCTGGGCATGGTGGCTCATGCCTGTAATCCCAGCACTTTAAGAGACAGAGGCGAGCATATCACTTGAGGTCAGGAGTTCGAGACCAGCCTGGCCAACATGGTAAAACCCTGCCTCTACTAACGATACAAAAATTAGCCGGGCATAGTTGAGGGGAGCCTGTAATCCCAGCTACTTGGGAGTCTGAGGCTGGAGAATCACTTGAACCCAGGAGGCAGAGGTTGCAGTGAGCCAAGATCTCACTATTGCACTTCAGCCTGGGCAACAAGAGCGAAACTCCATCTCGAAAAAACAAGAAACAAAAAACCTTCGACTTATGCATTTGGAGAGGACACAATCCAGCCTGGAACAATCACTTACGGCCTTTTATCTCTACATTATCAAGTTTATTTTTTCTTTATCTCTCACAACTGCATCATTACCCAAAGCATAAAGCACGCTGTAGAAGTTCCTATTCTACAAAAATCACCCTTTGACTCCACAACCCACTCCAGCTATTACTTTTTTCCTTTGCTCTCATTTAAGCCATGTTAGTGGCATCTCTAATACATGCTGTGCACATCTTCTCACCACACATTCATATCTCCACCTTCTCCAATGTGGCTTCTGCCAATTTGATTTTATAAAATTAAACATAGCTGATGGCTCCTTCAGTCTTGATACAGTTACCTACCTTGACATCCATGACATCTACAAAGACATTTTGGTTATTCAGTATCCATGCCTTCTTTCCCCCATCAAGTAGCAGATTTGAGTTGGGGTAGGATTGAGCCCACCCTAGTTTTAGCATTGGGTCTTTACTGGACACCTTGCCCTTGCCCATAGTGATTGGTTCAATACCAAGTATGGATCTGAGATTTATGTCAGTCAGCTCATGGCATTCACCTGATCACACTGGTGGGACATTTTTTTTCATTGATTTGTTGTTGTTGTTGTTGTTGTTGTTGAAAGGGCTCTTCTTTCTCCTTTGGAAGGAAATGAGGAAGCAAGTAGTTATGTGTTTTGCTGACATCCATCTTGTGATAAAAATAACACTATCCTGGGGAAAAGCTACCACTTGGAAGAAAACAATGATGAAAGAATTTCAGAGAGACAGAAACAGAATCCTGAGGGACTCATGCCTGAAGCTTTTTAAATCTCTGGACTTCTCACTGAAGGCAGCCAGTAATCCCTTTTATTGTTGGTTAGATTGAGTTACGTTTTCCATTTCTTGGAACTGAAAGCATGTTAAATGAGTCAACATCTACTTGGCTGGTCTTCCTCCCATCTATCTCTCTCTTCATGTCTCTTTGTCTGTCACAGTATTATTCTTCTCACCTGAATATTTTAGTTTCGCTTTTCCAGGACATGGTTTTTGGCCTTATATCTTTCTTTCCAAACACTGAGGTGATATGTAATAGGGCACAGGGTCCACATTGACAGAGAGATTATGTATGGAGCAGGCTGCAGGAGACAGTCAGGGAAGACCACACGATGAGAGGAAGGGCTTCAGGAAAACTTCTTCTCTCAGGGACACACTATCTCACAGCAATCAATATATTTTTGGCTTGTCTGTGTGAGAGGAATACAAATGAAAAGACAGCTAAAAAAATTAAATTCTTGCCATATTTTATATGTCATGGTACAACTTCATTTTGTTTTGAATTTTTAACAAAGAAACAACATGATAAAATATATAAAAGTAAAAAATAAAAATAAATTTAAAAAAATAGAACTTGCCCTGTGAAGACAAAACAAAACAAACAAAAAACAAGCAAGCAAGCAAACAAACAAAAATACTCTCATAGCTATGGTGAGAATAGCTCATTGAAGAGGCAAGAGAGTGAGAGAGGGTCTCAAGTAGGGAGGATAGCCCAGGAAGAGATAATGGTGACATTGTTGAGGGGATAGACATGTCCAGCAAAATTCACACCATTGGCCATGGCCTACAACTTCCTGAATGATAAGAACCCTGACAACCCTTCCAATTTAACCCTGTTCCCCTTCCCCTTGCTCATTGTGTCCTAGCCACGTTGCTCTTCTTTCAGTTTCTAACAATTACAGAGCTCTATCATCACTTAAAATATTGTTTTCTAAGTGAAATCAATCCTGAACATCTTGTCTGAGTTAACCATTCCTCTATCCATTATCCTCTATCATTTTATCCTATTTGTTTTCTACATAGTTGTTATCACAACTGTGTAATTATTTAATTCAGCATTTGTTTACTTATTTATTGTCTATTTCCTACTACTGAATTTGGAGAGGAGGAGTCCATGAGGAAACAGACACATCTCCTTTGCTTACCACTATATATCCAATGTCTAGTAAAATGCCTGGCAAATAGGAAATACTCATTAGATAACATGAATGATTGATTCAGTATAGTTATCTAAAGGAGTTTCTTTAATATCATTATACTGTCTTTTCAGTAGTGAATCAAAAGCAATTTCCAATGAAGGTTTGAATTCCAAATCTGTGGTTGAACAACCAAAAGTTTCAAATTTTGGCTTACAACTTAAAATTTTAAAAAAATTCTATTTATCTATCTATCTATCTATCTATATCTGTCTATCTCTATCTATTATCTATCTATCTATCTATCTATCTATCTATCTATCTATCTATCATCTATCAAGAGAGAGAGAAAGAGAAAGAGAGACAGGGTTTTGCTACGTTGTCCAGGTTGGTCTTGAACTCCTAGCCTCAAGCAATCTTCCTACTTCAGCCTCCTGAATAAGATTTTGCTTAATTCGGTTTCTGGTGAATTCATGAGATACCTTAGAAGTACATAATTTAATTAAAAATACTTAATTTAATTATTAACAGAGTCTTGATGGTCTAATGTCAAAAACTTCTCAAATTAAAATTTGGAAAGTTATATAGGCTTTGATTTTTCGTTGTTAAGACTGCAAATTCAAGACCTAGAGATACTATTTTAGGTTTTATTCAAGTTGGTATGAAGGAGAGATAACATTTCAAAATATCTACATGGTAGCACTTAGCATGTTTTCAGTTGAAAGTAAAAGAAAACCCAATGAACACATAAATAATAAAGGGGAGTTAGCTCTGTTAACTCAAAAATGTAGTAGTTCTCATTATAAAAAAAAAAGATCACTTGCGTGTTGAAGTGAAAATTGATTGAAGGTGGGGCAAAGCTAGAGGCAGAGAAGCCAGTTAGGAGGTAGCTGCTATATTTTGGTGAGAAATTATAATGACTTTAGCTGAGAAAAGGTAAAATATTAGGGATATAGTTTACATTTTTTTTTTGAGACAGAAGTTCGCTCTTGTTGTCCAGGCTGGAGTGCAACAGCTCTATCTCGGCTCACTACGACCTCTGCCTCCCGAGTTTAAGCAATTCTTCTGCAGTGGATCTCCCTGCACAGCGTTCGAGCTCTGATAAGGAATAGACTGCCTCCTGAAGTGGGTCCCGGACACCCATGTATCCTGACTGGTAGACAACTCCCAGTAGGGGCCAACAGACACCTTATACAGGACAGCTCTGGCTGGCATCTGGCGGTGCCCCTCTGGGATGAAGCTTCCAGAGGAAGGAACAGGCAGCAATCTTTGCTGGTCTGCAGCCTCCACTGGTGATACCCAGGCAAACAGGGTCTGGAGTGGACCTCCAGCAAACTCCAGTAGACCTGCAGCAGAGGCCCTGACTGTTAGAAGGAAAACTGACAAACAGAAAGGAATAGCATTAACATCAACAAAAAGGATGTCCACTCAGAGACCCCATCCCAAGGTCACCGGCTTCAAAGACCAAAGGTAGATAAATCCATGAAGATGGGGAGAAACCAGCACAAAAAGGTTGAAAATTCTAAAAACCAGAACATCTCTTCTCTTCCAAAGGAACGCAACTCCTGACCAGAAAGGGAATAAAACTGGATGGGAATGAGTTTGATGAACTGACAGAAGTAGGCTTCAGAAGGTGGGTAATAACAAACTCCTCCAAGCTAAAGGAGCATGTTCTAACCCACTGCAAGGAAGCTAAGAATCTTGAAAAAAGGTTAGACGAATTGCTAACTAGAAAATCAGTTTAGAGAAGAAAATAAATGACCTGATGGAGCTGAAAAACGTGGCATGAGAACATCGTGAAGCACACAAGTATCAATAGCCGAATTGATCAAGCAGAAGAAAGGATATCAGAGATTGAAGATTAACTCAATGAAATAAAGTGAGAAGACAAGATTAGAGAAAAAAGAATGAAAATAAACTAACAAAGCCTCCAAGAAATATGGGACTATGTGAAAAGACCAAATCTATGTTTGTTTGGTGTACCTGAAAATGATGGGGAGAATGGAACCAAGTTGGAAAACACTCTTCAGGATATTATCCAGGAGAATTTTCCTAATCTAGAAAGGCAGGCCAACATTCAAATTCAGGGAGTACAGAGCACACCACAAAGATACTCCTCAAGAAGAGCAACCCCAAAGACACATGATCATCAGATTCACCAAGGCTGAAATGAAGGAAAAAATGTTAACGGAAGCCAGAGAGGAAGGTCAGGTTACCCACAAAGGGAAGCCCATCAGATTAACAGGAGATCTCTTGGCAGAAACCCTACAAGCCAGAAGAGAGTGGGGGCCTATATTCAACATTCTTAAAGAAAGGAATTTTCAACCCAGAATTTCATATCCAGTCAAACTGAGCTTCATAAGCAAAGAGGAAACAAAATTCTTCACAGACAAAGAAATGCCAAGAAATTTTGTAACCACCAGGTCTGCCCTACAAGAGCTCTTGAAGGAAGCACTAAACATGGAAAGGAACAACCAGTAACAGCCACTGCAAAAACATACCAAATTGTAAAGACCATTGACACCATGAAGAAACTGCATCAACAATTGGGCAAAATAACCAGCAAGTATCATAATGGCAGGATCAAATTAACACATAACAATATTGACCTTAAATGTAAATGGGCTAAATGCCCAATTAAAGGACACAGACTGGCAAATTGGATAGAGAGTCAAGACCCATTTGTGTGCTGTGTTCAGGAGACTCATCTCAAGTGCAAAGACACACATAGGCTCAAAATAAAGGGATGAAGGACTATTCACCAAGAAAATGGAAAGCAAAAAAAACCAGGGGTTGCAATCCTAGTCTCTGATAAAACAGACTTTAAATCAACAAAGATCAAGAGACAAAGAAGGGCATTATATAATGGTAATGGGATCAATGCAAAAAGAAGAGCTAACTATCATAAATATATATGCAGCCAATACAGGAGCAACCAGATTCATACAGCAAGTTCTTAGAAGTCTACAAAGAGACTTAGACTCCCACACAATAATAATGGGAAACTTTTACACCCCACTGTCAATATGAGACAGATCAATGAGACAGAAATTTAACAAGAATATCCAGGACTTGAACTCAGCTTTGGACCAAGTGGACCTAATAGACATCTGCAGAACTCTCTACCCCAAATCAACAGAATATACACTCTTCTCAGCACCACATCACACTTATTCTAAAATTGACCACATAATTGGAGGTAAAACACTCCTCAGCAAATTCAAAAGAGTGGAAATCATAGCAAACAGTCTCTCAGACCACAGTGCAATCAAATTAGAACTCAGAATTAAGAAACTCATGCAAAACCACACAGCTACATGGCAACTGAACAACCTGCTCCTGAATAACTACTGGGTAAACAAGGAAATGAAGGCAGAAATAAAGATGTCCTTTGAAAACAATGAGAACAGACACAATGTACCAGAATCTCTGGGACACATTTAAAGCAGTGTGTAGTGGGAAATTTATAGCACTAAATGCCCACAAGAGAAAGCAGGAAAGCTCTAAAACCAACACCCTAACATCACAATTAAAAGAACTAGAGAAGCAAGAGCAAACAAATTCAAAAGCTAGCAGAAGGCAAGAAATAACTAAGATCAGAGCAGAACTGAAGGAGATAGAGACACGAAAAACCCTTCAAAAAATCAGTGAACCCAGGAGGTGGTTTTCTAAAAAGATCAACAAAATAGATAGACCACTAGCCAGAATAATAAAGAAGAAAAGAGAGAAGAATCAAATAGATGCAATAAAAAAAAAGGAAAAAGGGGATATCACCACCAATCCTACAGAAATACAAACTACCATCAGAAAATAGTATAAACACCTCTATGCAAATAAACCAGAAAATCTAGAAGAAATGGCTAAACTCCTGGACACATACACCCTCCCAAGACTAAACCAAGAAGAAGTTGAATCCCTGAATAGACCAATAATAAGTTCTGAAATTGAGGCAGCAATTAATAGCCTACCAATCAAAAAAAGTCCAGGACCAGACAGATTCACAGCTGAATTCTGCCAGAGGTACAAAGAGGGGCTGTTACCATTCCTTCTGAAAGTATTCCAAACAATAGAAAAAGAGAGATTCCCCACCAATTCTTTTTATGAGGCCAGCATCATCCTGATACCAAAACCTGACAGAGAAACAACAAAAAAGAAAATTTTAGGCCAGTATCCCTGATGAACATCGGTGCAAAAATTCTCAATAAAATACTGGCAAACTGAATCCAGTAGCACATCAAAAATCTTATCCAACACGATCAAGTTGACTTCATCCCTGGGATGCGTGGCTGGTTCAACATGCTCTAATTAATAAATGTAATCCACCACATAAACAGAACCAATGACAAAAACCACATGATTATCTCAATAGATGCAGAAAAGGCCTTTGACAAAATTCAACAATGCTTCATGCTAAAAACTCTCAATAAACTAAGCATTGATGGAATGTATCTCAAAATAATAAGAGCTATTTATGACAAACCCACAGCCAATATCATACTGAATGGACAAAAGCTGGAAGCACTCCCTTTGAAAACCAGCACAAGACAAGGATGCCCTCTCTCACCATTCCTATACCACATAGTATTGGAATTTCTCACCAGGAGAATCAGGCAAGAGAAGGAAATAAAAGGTATTAAATTAGGAAGAGTAAGTCAAATTGTCTCTGCTTGCAAACGACATGATTGTATATTTAGAAAACCCCATTGTCTCAGCCCAAAATCTCCTTAAGCTGATAAGCAACTTCTCAGGATACAAAATCAATGTGCAAAAATCACAAGCATTCCTATACACCAATAACGGACAAACAGACAGCCAAATCATGAGTGAACTCCCATTCACAATTGCTACAAAGGGAATAAAATACCTAGGAATATGGCTAACAAGGGAGGTGAAGGACCTTTTCAAGGAGAACTACAAACCACTGCTCAAGAAAATAAGCGAGGATACAAACAAATGGAAAAACATTCCATGCTTATTGATAGAAAGAATCAATATCATGAAAATGGCTATACTGCCTAAAGTAATTTATAGATTCAATGCTATCCCCACCAAACTACCACTGACTTTTTTCACATAATTGGAAAACAAAACTACTTTAAATTTCATAAGGAATCAAAAAAGAACCTGCATAGCCAAGACAATCCTAGGCAAAAAGAACAAAGCTGGAGGCATCACACTACCTTACTTCAGACTATGCTACAAGGCTACAGTAACCAAAACAGCATGGTACTGGTACCAAAACAGATATCTAGACCAATGGAACAGAACAGAGGCCTGAGAAATAATGCCACACATCTACAACCATCTTATCTTTGACAAACCTGATAAAAACAAACAATAGGGAAAGGATTCCCTATTTAATAATGGTGCTGGGAAAACTGGTTAGCCATATGCAGAAAGCTGAAACTGGAACCCTTCCTTACACCTTATACAAAAATTAACTCAAGATGGCTTAAAGACCTAAAATCATAAAAACCCTAGAAGAAAACCTAGGCAATACCATTTAGGACATAGGCATGGGCAAAGACATCATGACTAAAACACCAAAAGCAATGGCAACAAGAGCCAAAATTGACAAATGGGATCTGATTAAACTAAAGAGCTTCTGCACAGTGAAAGAAACTACCATCAGAGTGAACAGGCAACCTACAGAATGGGACAAAATTTTTGAATCTATCCATCTGACTAAGGGCTAATATCCAGAATCTACAGAGAAACAAATTTACAAGAAAAAAACAACCCCATTAAAAGTGGGTAAAGGATATGAACAGACACTTCTCAAAAGAAGACATGTATGTAGCCAACAAACATGAAAAAAGCTCATCATCACTGGTCATTAGAGAGATGCAAATCAAAACCACAATGAGACACCATCTCACATCAGTTTGAATGGTGATCATTAAAAAGTCAGGAAAAAAACAGATGCTGGAGAGGATGTAGAGAAATAGGAATATTTTTACGCTGTTGGTGGGAGTGTAAATTAGTTCAACCATTGTGGAAGATAGTGTGGCAATTCCTCAAGTATCTAGAACTAGAAATACCATTTGACCCAGCAATCCTGTTACTGGGTATATACCCAAAGTATTATAAATTATTCTAGTATAAAGATACTTGCACACCTATGTTTATTGCGGCACTGTTCACAACAGCAAAAACTTGGAACCAACCCAGATGCCTATCAATGATAGACTGGAAAAAGAAAATGTGGCACATATACACCACGGAATACTATGCAGCCATAAAAAAGGATGAGTTTGTTTCCTTTGAAGGGACATGGATGACCCTAGAAACCTTCATTCTCAGCATAACAACACAAGAACAGAAAACCAAACACCACATGTTCTCACTCATAAGTGGGAGGTGATCAATGAGAACACATGGACACATGGAGGGGAACATCACACACCAGGACCTGTCGGGGTGTGAGGGGCTAGGGGACGGATAGCATTAGGAGAAATAGCTAATGTAGATGATGGGTTAGTGGGTGCAGCAAAGCACCATGGCACGTGTATACCTATGTAACAAACTTGCACATTCTGTACATGTACCCCAGTGCTTAAAGTATAATAATAATTTTAAGGCATTATTTCTTAACATAGAGAAAAGAACAAAGAGATGGAAAGTGTGAGATAAATAATCATATATATGAATCTAAGTGGTTTTGAAATCCTATAAGTAAGATTTCTAGAATAAGAGAGAGAAAAGAGGGAAGAAATTATCAAAGAGCTAATAGAAGAAAAGTTGCTTGTGTTGAAAAGAGACACTGGCCTTCACATTGAAATGTTCACTGTGAATAGAATAAATGTAGATGTATCCTAAAATAGATATATCATCATGACATTTCAAAATACCAAGGATGAAGAAAACGTCCTAGAAGTTTAAATTGTGAGGGAAAAAAAGTCATTTATAAACTAATATTATTTATGCTGTTATCTGATACCTCATCACCAAAATTAAATTCTAGAAGACAAAAAAGAAAACCTCCTAACTTCTAATTAAAATTATTTTCAACCTGGAATTTTATACCCAAACCATGAATCAAATACGTGGGCAAATTATGCCTTCTCTGAAATGCAAGTGTTCTAATCATTTACTCACTAGAGGATTACACTGAGCAATAGGAAGAATAAAAATAAGAAAGAAAGATATATACCAAAGTAAATGATGAAAATAACCCAAAAATCTAGTAAAAACCATCCCTCAGATGGCAGTTTTGCAAGAGTACCTGGTTCCAATTAGATCAGAAAATCAATGAACTTCAGGAAGATGAATGAAGTATATGTTAAGAAACATAGAGCATATTTAAATCATTGGATACAGGTAAGATGAGGAGAAAAGTATGTTTCTTCTTACAATAAAGAAAAAGGAAAGGAAGCACAAGAAAACAAGAAACATAAGAAAAATGGTAAAACTGTGTAAGTTACCCCTGGTACAGATAGGAGGGAAACTAAAATGTGGTGAAACATTTTAATATTAATGTATGAAAACAAAACAACTCATTTGGTTTGGAGTATTCTTCTTTTATAGGAACAGTGATTGCAGTTTTAGTATACTACCTTGCCTTGAGGTGAATCACATTTATATAGCCATAGTACTGTAAGCGTTTTTTATTGTTCATCAACTTTCAGAATCAACCTAGAAATAAAGCACAGAATATTTCAAGATGATTACAGGATAAATAATAAATAAGACTGCATAGTGAATTTGTTCACAGTGAATCTCTGGTATCATGAATCATTCTGATCACATAGGAGGTTATATAAATAAATGTAAGTATTTATTGACAGCGTGAGTACAACCAGATTTAAATACAAAAGAGAGCTCCAAAAGTATAATTGCTCGGAAGTTAAAAATATATACATGTCATAACATTTTTACTAAAAAAAATTTTTTTAAAATAGCAAACTATCTAGAAAACAATGAGAGAAGAATACATCACATCAAAATCTAGGAACCCAGTGAAGTCTGAGCCAGAAGAAAATGTGTGGCTCTCTTTACCCTCATCACGAAAGAGGAGGTGAACAGCAAAACAAAACAACTAAACACATATCTAGAAATTGGAAAAATAACAAAAACAATAAAAAATAAAATAGGAGGTAGAAATTACACAATAAAATCTGAAATAATTAAGAGAAAAAATAGGATAAAGCCAAAACAAATACAAAAGCAAAGCTACTTTTGTAAATTACCAAGGGAGATAAATTCCTCATGAAAATCACAAAGGAGAAAAGACAGAACCAAAACATAAAAGATTAAGAATGAGAGAGGTGTTGTAACCAAAACACAAAGACTAAAATAATTATAAAAGAATGTTATATAAACTCTATGGCCACAGATTTAAAAACAGTAGGATGTGGATAATTCCTGGCAAAATAAAATGACTTAAGGTGACAAGAGAATAACAACAAAAACCAAAGAGAAATAAAAACTGGCTGGGCGCAGTGGCTCACGTCTGTAATCCCAGCTCTTTGGGAGACTGAGGAGGGTGGATCACCTGAGGTCAGGAGTTCAAGACCAGCCTGGCCAAGCTGGCGAAACCCCGTCTCTACTAAAAATACAAAAATTAGCTGGGCATGGTGGCAGGCACTTGTAATCCCAGCTACTTGGGAGGCTGAGGCAGGAGAATCACCTGAACCTGAGAGGCGGAGGTTGCAGTGAGCCGAGATGGTGCCATTGCACTCCAGCCTGAGCAACAGAGCAAGACTCCATCTCAAAAAAGAAAATGAAAAAAAGAAAAAGAAAAATAAATAAAAAGCTATAATAGAGAAATTATATGCTATCTATCTGAAAGTTGAACAAACAACTGCCATTGAAAAAGTCCATAGGAGAAACATTCTTTTTCTTTACTCCCTCCTGAAACCCGAAGAAAATAAGAGCAAAAGAATAAAAAGGGCATAAGCACATAAAGGCAAACAGAATAAATGAGAAGGTAACAAAAGACCAGACATGAAGCTTGGTAAATGAAACTGAGGTGAGTGAGGAGTACCTGACAACATTCCAAAGCAAGCCTGGTGGAGTTGGAAGAAAAGTGGGGAAAGTTAAAAAAATTGGCCTTTCAGAAATAGCAGTCCCCAAACTTTTTGGCACCAAGGATGGTTTCACAGAAGACAATTTTTCTATGGACAAGGGTGGCAGGGGTCGGGGGAGTGGGGGATGGATTTAGGATTAAACTGTTCCACCTCAGATCATCAGGCATTAGATTCTCTAAGAAAGTGGGCAACCTAGATCCCTGGCATGCACAGTTCACAGTCGGGTTTGTGTTCCTATGAGAATCCAATGCTGCTGCTGATCTGACAGGAGGCAGAGCTCAGGCGGTTGTGCTTGCTACTCCACTGCTCACTTCCTGCTGTGTGGCCTGATTTCTAACAGGCCACAGACCTGCAGAAGTTCACAGCCTGGAGATTGGGGATTCCTGAATGCAAAGACTGAAGAACAATTAGATACTCTGCATCAGATGCCTTTCCCTGTCCCCTGCAGCTGGTGACATTCCTCCTTCCCCTCACCAAGAGGAACATAGGAAATTAATCATATCTACCACCGCTATGGATGCAAGCAGAAACTACCCTCCTATACAACAGAGGATAGGTAAACTATTGCAGCATTTTTTAAAATCAATTTCAGGATATATGTTAAAGTATAAAAGAATCTATTATAATTTTAAAATTAACTTTTATTCCTTAAAAGCAAAACAGCCAATATATCACAATTTTTAATCACAGCAGCATGTACAGTGGCTGAAACTGGAAAGTATTTAAACGTATTTGTACATGAAGAAATTGGGAATTATATCCTGCAATATTATACAGCCAGTGCCATTAATGAACTCCAGACATTAACGTTGACTTAGAGAGATTTACAAAGTATTGTCACACCTACAAGTAGAAATATACCCATGAACAAAAATATATTTTCTAAAACAATGAGTTTGAAAATCTATATGCATATGTATTTACATTTAATCTTATAAATGTTTGGATATGATCATGAAGCGTTTGAAGTTGAATTTGAGGAAATAAAAGGCCAAAGTGAGCTGCAGAGAAGTTGTTGGAAGGTGGAGGAAACACAGCTTTGTAAGTACTGAACAGAGATTTTAAGTGTGTCAGGTGCAGGGCTAGGGGTATCATTCCTAACATTCTGTCCAGATAGAAGACTAAGGAGAAAAGAAGCAAGGCTTAGTGTGCAGGAGATGGCCGGAGGCTGGGGCAAGGCTTCTCCTACAGGCATCAATGTCCTGGGAGAGATGGCAAAATGAAGCATTTAAAAGCCTTCGGCAAAAGATTCCAGCAAGACAGCTTAGTTGTCCTATGGGAGTTTTGTGGGGACATGAATGATTCAGTTGCATAAACCTTAGACTCTAGATGAGGAACAGTGATGGCAATTTCCAAACTTTGCTGGTTTGTGGGGCGAACACTATTAATAGGCTGAGCAGCTGTTTTGCCACTGGTTCTGGAAGAAAAAAAGCTAGCTGAAAAGCACTTGGTATAGTTTGATCTAAAAGTCAACAGAGTGGACAAATAAAATAAACAAATTTTATTCTCACACTAGCATTTGATTACTCTTGTCAGACCAATTTTTAAAGTTTTTTTACATCATCTTCCAAATATGACAATTTCCATTGTGATTATTTTAAAAAACCTTTATGAAAATGTTTTTGTGACTTATGTTGTTACTTGATGCAATTAATAGGCATTCATTTATATTTTAAAAAGAAATTTTCTATAAATGTTTTCATTAGTGTTCTAAAGAATCAATTTAGTCTACAAAAGCAGTGACTCATAATTTATGCCTGATTTTATTTGTCAGTACAGTTGACAACTGAATAGCTTTTAAAAAGTAATTGATGTTAGTGCTTTAGGAATTGAAATACTGCAGACAGATCACGTGAGAGAAACTGATGTGGCTTTTGCCTTTCATTAGAATCCATAAATGGAAGAAAGCAGAGTATAAGGATGGTACATACTCCGGCATACAATATATTTAATAATATCAAGGTCTTTTGAAAAATAATAGCAGTCTTTTAAACAGAATTAACTTTTGAACGTAGTATCACATTTTAAATTCACAAAACAAAAGTATCCATTCAGAATAATTGTGAAACTTTAGGTATCCACATTAGTAGTTACTATATAGGTAATTTCAATTTTCCAGTGTTAGTAAGTTTTGGTATAAAATAATACATAAGTATTGTTTTAAGCTTTGTTACTTCGCGAAAACTAAGGCAATTTCAGGTTAGTGTTTGAATTGAGTTGTTTCTAACAGTTTTATTTTTCTAAGCTTTATCAAGGTATAATTAATATAAAAACCTGTACATATTTAATGTATACAATTTGATGAGTTTGAACATACATATAAACTCATGAAACCATTACTGAAATGAAGGTGATAAACATATCCATCACCTCCAAAATTTTCTCAATGTCCATCTCACTTTTTTGAGGGTTGGTTTGGTTTCTTTTCTTTTTTTTATTTTGTGATAAGAACACAGTATTTCTACCAACTTTAAAACATTTTAATATAATAAATCTATTTTTATTTCAAACTTACAGAGGTATGAAAATAAACTATGTTAATTCAAGTTTCATTTGTAATATAAAATTATATTTATTTACTCAGATATTTGGAATAAAAATACTTTCTCCCACAATACTGTTTTAAAAATATCTGCATATAGGACACATAAGAGTGCAGTGATTAAGATGTGGATACTGGACTCAGAATGCCTAGTATAAATTCTGACTTTGTCCCTTACCTAGCAGCTATGTGATAGTGACTTAACATCTCCAAGCTTTTAAATTTTCTCATCGCCAAAGTGGAGATAACAGTTGTAAGAATTTAATTCCTGAGACAAACTTAGTAAAATGCCCTGCAAATAGGAAATACCAAATGAACATTAGTTGTTACTGGAAAAAGAGTGCCATGCCCATGTGTAGAGGGCCCCTTATGAGCATGCTATGACCTGGCATAGCTTTAAACCCTCTCTGCTTCCAAACATCTCATATATGCAATAAAAGACAACATGGTGTAGTGAACAATGCATTGGATTTTATATTATAAAATTCAGATTATGATAGAATCTTTTACAGTCTGGGCACATGGCTCAAGCCTATAATTCTAGCACATTGGGATGCTGAGGTGGGAGGATTACTTGAGGCCACGAGTTCGAGACCAACCCGGCCAACAAACCAAGACCTCTGTCTCAAACAAAAACAAAAACAAACACAAACAAACAAAAAACTATCTCTACAAATTATATGAATTTGAAAAATCTATTTAAAACCTTAGTTTTTCAACAATAAAATTATAAAAATGTCTACATAGACTATTTTATATGTTGTTCTTTTTCCTTCCTCTTCTCCATTTTTACAATGTTATTGAAAAGATCAAAGAAGATTATACATGTGAACCACAAAGAATTAATTTTTTTTAATTTTTATTTTTTAGACAGAGTCTCGCTCTGTTGCCAGGCTGGAGTGCAGTGGCGCAATCTTGGCTCACTGCAATCTCCACCTCCCAGGTTAAAGCGATTCTCCTGTCTCAGCCTCCTAAGTGGCTGGGACTACAGGCATGCGCCACCACGCCCAGCTAATTTTTGTATTTTTAGTAGACATGGGGTTTCACTATATTGGCCAGGATGGTCTCGATCTCCTGACCTTGTGATCCGCCTGTCTTGGCCTCCCAAAATGCTGGGATTACAGGCGTGAGCCACCCACAAGGAATTTTACCATTAAGAAGATTCAATATAGTGGTCACTGACATGGCTCCCAATTGGATTCATATCTTTGTATTGGGGCATTACTTCTCAAATTGAGACATAATAGCTATAAAACTTGCAGGCAGATTTTGCTCCTTTTCCTTCCTTGCATCATTCTGTAACGCTTTGGTCCTAGCTCATAAATACTTTATTTTACCATTTTACATCTCTATTTGGATTTGTTACTCACTTATTAGACTTAGCTCAGTAAAGTTTATATGAACTCAGTGAACAGTTATAGAGTGACTACTGTTAATGTATCCAACCAGTCAAAAGATGGTGATATAATGATGAATGTGATGCAGCTATGTCCTTATAGTCTTGGCTTGATATTTTTAATACAATGAGGCAAATACAATAGTTACCTATCCACTAAGAGACCCAGAAGAGGAGAAATTAGTAAAGCTTCCAGCAGGAAGGGATGTTAAAAAGGCACAAAAAAGTGATCTCTGAATGAGGCTTGAACTTAATCTTGAAGGATGAGTGAAAATACAGAGGTGAAGAGCCTGAGCAATGTAATTTTCCTTGAGCATAACCTGCAGCCTAAGGAGAGAGAAGTGATAAGGCTGAAGGTATAGATGGGAACATGTACCTTATGTCTATATGTAACTAACCCTCATAACTTATGTAATGTTAGGCCCATCATAAGAATTCAATAAATATTGATGGGCAAATAGAATAAGTAAAGTATCATTCAGAACACAGTATAGATAAATCTTTCCCAAAGAAAAGAATAATGGTAATAAATTGTGAGAAGCCACAAGACTATAGCTTGCCATTAAATTTCTAGGGAATCAGATAGCTAAAGAAGTAGCAGTAGAACCCCAAATGTAGACTCAAATAATGTTTGTCTCACAGTAAAATTGCTTAACAAATAGCTATGACCAGACAGTAAACTAACATTTCTGGATGCTGATTTGACAGTGGATTCAAGTGTCCAGCATAGGAAGAATAAGCATGAGAGAACTGTAAGAGAATATGAAAGAATATTATTTTGCCATTGACTCCATGTTTGTTTGAAGCTGATGGTGGAGCCCAGGGAACATTACCATTGGACAGACAACCCACCACAAGGTACTTATTTCTAAGGAGAAGAGTGAATAAGATAAAATGAATTGACCTATTGCCTCTTGAAGCCTCCATAGACTTGCCTGTATTTGTCTATTTCACACCTAGTTCCCATGAAAATGAGAATAAAAACCATTTCAGGAATGTCTCCTTGAAAATATAAGTACATTTAATTCTCTGACTACCCATTTGTAGCATCTAAATAAACAATGTGGACAAAGGCAAAAAAAGAGAGGACAAAATGTAGTAAACACCGCACACCCCATATATGCCAAGTCAATATTTTATATGAACGAATAAAAATGGATGACATTTCAGCTTGTTTTAGCAACTTTTTTCTTTTAATCCCAAAGCACTTCCTTCTTAATTAAAATTTTATCTCCTAATGAAGTTGTTTAACCTGGTTAGCTGATCAAAAGGAATTAAAATTTCTTCAATGACTAACGACAGCAATCTCCTGAAATATGCAGTTAGGACCCATTCAGTCAGAATGAACTAAATATATGAAAGTGAGAAAATTTAATTTTGTGTTTTGAAGAGTCAAAAAAATACAAATGTGATAGTATCTTACTATAAAACCCATGAATATTTTAAAAGTAGTTTTCAAGTGGATTGAATCATCAAAGATAATGCATTTTAATAGAAGTTAAATACAGAATAACTTTTATCTAGAATTTCCCTAATGCTTACTTTTTCTCCCTCTCCAGAAAAGGTAAAAAGCTTGGGGAAAAGGAAATCTCAAATTGTTATTGAGAGGTGACAGTGTGCTGGCAGTCCTCACTTGCTCTGGGCACCTCCTCTGCCTGGGCTCCCACTTTGGCGGCACTTGAGGAGCCCTTCAGCCCACCGCTGCACTGTGGGAGCCCCTTTGTGGGCTGGCCAAGGCGGGAGCCGGCTCCCTCGGCTTGCGGGGAGGTGTGGAGGGAGAGGCGCCAGCGGGAACCGCGGCTGCGCGCGGCGCTTGCGGGCCAGCTGGAGTTCCGGGTGGGCATGGGCTTGGCGGGCCCCTCACTCAGAGCAGACGGCCGGCCCTGCCGGCCCCGGCGCAATGAGGGGCTTGGCACCCGGGCCAGCGGCTGCAGAGGGTGTACTGGGTCCCCCAGCAGTGCCAGCCCGCCATGCCTGAGCCTCCCACCCCCTCCATGGGCTCCTGTGCGGCCCCAGCTTCCGCGACGAGCGCCGCCCCCTGCCGCTTCCGCGACGAGCCCCGCCCCCTGCTCCACGGCGCCCAGTCCCATCAACCACCCAAGGGCTGAGGAGTGCGCGCGCACGGCACGGGACTGGCAGGCAGCTCCACCTGCAGCCCCGGTGCAGGATCCACTGAGTGAAGCCAGCTGGGCTCCTGAGTCTGATGGAGATGTGGAGAACCTTTATGTCTAGCTCAGGGATTGTAAACACACCAATCAGCACCCTGTGTCTAGCTCGAGGTTTGTGAGTGCACCAATCCACACTCTGTGTCTGGCTGCTCTGGTGGGGCCTTGGAGAACCTTTGTGTCCATACTCTGTCTCTAACTGATCTGATGGGGACGTGGAGAACCTTTATGTGTAGCTTAGGGATGGTAAATGCACCAATCAGTGCCCTGTCAAAACAGACCACTTGGCTCTACCAATCAGCAGGACGTGGGTGGGGCCAGATAAAAGAATAAAAGCAGGCTGCCCGAGCCGGCAGCGGCAACCAGCTGGGGTCCTCTTCTACAATGTGGGAGCTTTGTTCTTTCGCTCTTTGCAGTAAGTGTTGCTACTGCTCACTCTTTGGGTCCACACTGTTTTTATGAGCTGTAACACTCACCGCGAAGGTCTGCAGCTTCACTCCTGAAGCCAGCGAGACCACGAGCGCACTGGGAGAAACGAACAATTGCAGACGCGCCGCCTTAAGAACTGTAACACTCACCGCAAAGGTCTGCAGCTTCACTCCTGAGCCAGCGAGACCATGCACCCACCAGGAGGAAGAAACTCCGAAAACATCCGAACATCAGAAGGAACAAACTCCGGACACGCCGCCTTAAGAGCTGTAACACTCACCGCGAGGGTCGGCGGCTTCATGCTTGAAGTCAGTGAGACCAAGAACCCACCAATTCCGGACACGTTACCCGGAAGAAAATGTTTACAACATCCAAAGTAAGATTTGAGTTGATGGCTTTTTCTTTAAAAATAAAAACACCATATCCTGATTTTATATTAATGATAATAACCCATTCTCTATCAGATAGGTTGCATGAGTTTTTCCCAAGTGCAGCTGACCTTTCATTTTTTCTATCGTTTTCTGGTGTGAGATTTTTATTGTTTATGAAGCAAATCTCTTTTATGTCCCCAATGAATGAGAATATCTCCACTGTTTCACTACAATGGTTAAGTCTTCCTATACCGGGTCCTCCATTTACAATTTGTGTAAAGATTTATTTAAAATAGGGACAATAAGTTATTTTATAGTGTTGTTGAAATGATTGAGTTAAATGCCCAATAGATAGTAGGCACTATTAAAATTACTCCTAAATAGTAGGCCGGGCGCAATGGCTCACTCTTGTAATCCCAGCACTTTGGGAGGCCGAGGCGGGCGGATCACGAGGTCAGGAGATCAAGACCACAGTGAAACCCCGTCTCTACTAAAAAAATACAAAAAATTAGCTGGGCGCAGTGGCGGGTGCCTGTAGTCCCAGCTACTCGGGAGGCTGAGGCAGGAGAATAGCGTGAACCCAGGAGGCGGAGTTTGCAGTGAGCCGAGATCACACGACTGCACGCCAGCCTGGGCGACAGAGCGAGACTCCGTCTCAAAAAAAAAAGAAAAAAAAGTTAAAATTACTCCTAAATATGAGTTGATCATTGGTGTAAGCTTTTCTTTATATTAAGAATATATTCTTTAATACATACTTCTTCAAAAGCATTTCAAAAATAAGAAGTAGCTGTTGAATGGTATTGAATACCTGTTTAAACAAAACCTATTGATTTTGAAAAATTAAAAATAAGTTGCTGAATTTCATTTAATGTATTTAAGATGTATGAATCTTTATGCAAATCAAATTGTCTTTATTATTTTTTTCTGCTTCCTTTATTGATTTTAGTTTAGAGTTATCCTAGATATATCAAATTAGTTGAGTAGCTCTTTATCATTTTTCTTGCCAGGAATAAATTATGCTAACATCAGAAATACCTATTCTTAAAAGTACTGAAAGCCCGTTTTCACAAAATTGTATGGCTCAGAACCTTTTGAGCAATGATAATTATTTAATACTTCCCCCCAAATTATCTTACATAAATAGTCTGCTTAATTACTAGATATATTTCTGCATCAATTATGGTAATATTTAAAATTTCTACAAAAACACCTATTTCATCGAGGTGTATTAGCTTAGGTTTGTAAATAGTGTTCTTTTAAATTACAACAACCAATTATTATTAATTATTGCGTTTTCTTTTTTTATTTTTCACTTTTTTTTTTAAATATAAGGTAAGGTCTGGCTCTATTGCCCAGGCTGGAGTGTCGTGGCATGATCTTGGCTCACTGCAACCTTCACCTCCTGGGCTCAAGAGATCCTCTCATCTCAGCCTCCCAAGTAGCTGGGACTACAGGCACATGCCACCACACCTGGCTAATATTTGTGTTTTTTTGTTTTTTGTTTGTTTGTGGAGATGGGGTTTCACCATGTTGGCCAGGCTGGTCTCGAACTCCTGAGTTCAAGCCATCTGCTTGCCTCAGCCTCCCAAAATGCTGGGATTACAGGCATGAACCACTGTGCCTGGCTTTTTTCTCACTTTTTATAATTAGAATTATCTATTTTAGTTTTTCCAGTATTCTTGTTTCATAGAGTTAGTAGTTCCAATATTTTCCTGATTTCTAGTTTTATTTTGTTACAATCTTAATTTGTTTTCAAATTATTTTCTTAATCTTTTAAAAGTTTTAACAATAATGTCTTCATGAATATTTATGAAATTAATTTATTGCTTTGTTAAATAGGAAAATCATTGAGACCTATTTTTCTCTATCTCCATATGGTATTTTATTTGGTTTCTGTGTTTGATCTATTTGGAATTTGTTTTTATATCAAGTGTGAAATAAGTATCTAACTTTTTTTTTTTTTCAGTAAGTGTACTTAGGGATTCCAATGCTCTCTATTTAATCAATCATTCTTTCTTCACTGACTTGAAATACCACCTTTATGGTAAAATAATGACAGTGATAGTTGTATAGATATTTGTGTTTGTTTATGGGTTTTTGAGTTTATTCAATTGATATATCTGATGCCTGTACCACACTTGTAGTATTTGCGACTTAATTGTTAATTCCAGTATCTGGAGTTAACCTTGACATTCTTACACATTTCCTTTTTTCTTTATACTGCTTATCCTAGTATCAGTCAACAAATTGTCTCCTCTACACTCTTGAATAACTTTCTTCTCTTGACTTTCATTATTCCACATTCTCTTGGTTTTACTTCTATTCCTCTATTCAATCCTTTTTAGTCATCTGCAGATGTATTCCTCTTATATCTAATCTCTAAATGCAATTTATATAATGGACATATATGAAATAAATGGAATTTATTACTTTTTCTGATTACAATAGTAATAAAAAGTTATTCACAATTTCAACACCTCAGAAATACCTAATTCAGATTTCCAATTTTGGGTGTAAAGAGCTAACTTGTATCAGACCAAAATTTCCACAACAAACAACTGAAAAAAATTATAAATTAAAAAATAAAAACTGTTTATAAATGTTAGGTAACTACCAGGCAATCAGACCCTGAGAGACCAAGATCTCTGAGAAAACAAAAATGCACTAAGGTTAGCCTAACATTCAGTGTCACCATATTCCTTGAAATATTTGTTGTTTCTAAGTTGCAACTGAGAGTCAGAAGTCAAGCAGAAAGCAGTGGCCAAAAATCTTAGAAACCTAGCAGAATTTTCAGCACTATTATGATATGATGGAGACAAAATTCAGTTCAGGACTTTCCGAAGATAAGGGCCCTAGACATTCAGTTGGGATCCCTGAAGGGTTATATACTAGGAATAAGGACAAACAGAAAATAGGTTATTCCTCACAAAAGTTGAAAACCAGTTTTTCAACAACTCAGTCTACACTGGAGTAAGGTAATCTACTCCCAAGTCAGGCTGACAGCCAGACACAAATGTAAGTCTTCTCTGGAGGAGGACAACATCACCAAGGACCTCATATTAGCCTAAATATATGTGTACACATTATCTGGCACTAAAAACAAAAGGAAATCCCCATAGAACAAGATACACTTAAATAATTGAAGGCAAGAGAAAAATATAGGCAGTATAAATAGAACTACAGATGATTCATATAATGGACTTATTAAACTTAGACTTTCAAATAATGCCGATTCATATAAGTTTTAAAATAGATGACAAAATGGATCACTTTAGTAGAAAACTGAAATCTGTACAGTGAGCATGATGAAAATTCTAGAATGGACAAATAAAAGAATTAAAATTAAGAAATCAATAGATTGGTTTAATGGCAAACTAAAGACAGCTGAAGAGAATGTTAGTGAACTGGAAGAAAGGTCGGTTGAAATTATCTGGACTGAAGCAGGGAAATGACATAAGATACTCAGAGAAAAACTCAAAAGATGTATATAAATGATGAAAAGTTCTCAGATACTTGTATTATGAGTCTCAAGGAGAGAAAAGAATAAGGAGTTAATGTTAGAAGAGATATTGGCTGAATATTTTAAAAATTAAAGATTAATCAGTAAGAGATCCAAGAATTGCTGTGAACCCTAAAGATAAATACAAAGGAAAACAGATTAATACACCTCAAAGAGAATATCATAAATTGTCAAAAGGAAGCAGACACACTGCTTTAAAATAGAAAAATAATAGGTTCAACTTATTTGAGAGAAGAACATTGTAAGGAAAACTAAAATCAGTGTTAAAGTGTTGAAAGAGACTGCTAACCAATAACACTATTCTTCAAAGTGAAGATGAAGTGAAGACATTTTTGAAGGAGCAACAACTGAGAAAATTCTTTCCCAGTAGAGTCACACAAAACTGTAACTAAAGTGAGTTCTGTAAGCCTGGGAATATGCTGCCAGATAAAATCATAGAAGTATAGAATGAAACCAAATAAGTACAAAAACAATATGAATGTGGATAAATTTAAGTGAGTATTAACTAATACTCTAATAATATTTATGGGCTTAAAAATAAATGTAGAATTAAAATACATGACAACAACAGCACAAGAGATGGAAGAGAGTTCAATGGACTTAAAGTGATGGCAGACCTTTAATTTGTTTGAAAAATGGTAAAAGTAACATTAGCTTTTAATAAGCCAACAATCCATGTTATAATCAATATGATAACTATCAATGTATAATTACCAACCCAATGGGAGATGGAAAAAAATACTTGATTAATTCAGAAAAAGCCAAGATAGTGAAGAAAAAGGAACATAGAATAGGTAGAATAAGTAGAAGACAAGTTAATTTTTTTATTTTCAAATAGATCAAAATTTACCTAGAATAAAAAATTAAAATCAAATACTTTAACTATAAAATTAAAATCAAATACTTTCACATAGATTTCAGGCTAGGTGGAAACAAAGAATCCAAGTCTACGCTTTTCACAAGAGACACACTATAAACAGGATGCAGAAATGTTTTCAAGGAATGAAAAACAATAGTATGCAATTATTAACCAAATGAAGTATATTTAATTATCATTATATCCAGAAAATTAGACTTTAAGAAGTTTTACTAGAAACAATGGAAGATATTTTATAATGATAAAAATAGATAACACACTAGGAAGATACGAGTTCTAATTTGTAGCACCAAATAACATGGTCTCAAACTACATGAAACAAGTGTCAATTGAACTAAAAGAGAAAAAACTACAAGCATGATGTTTTTAAAACCATTTTCTTTAGTATAATTATCATATTTATTTTCTACTTTCAGCAGTTACCAACTCATAGCCAATAAAATTTAATATATGTTTCTCTCTCACTTGTGATTTCCTTCTGAAGCAAATCCTAGATAGGATGTCATTTAATCTCAAAACATTTCCTTATATAGCCCTGAAAGAAAAAAGCCTCTTAATAACATGGCCATACTATCTTCCACACAGTTTGTAAATATATTTTTTGACTGATTTATTCTTTAAAGAATTGTTAAACTCCAAGTTATTTTTAAAATATAAGCTTTTATTATTCACTTCAAGTGTTAATATTTTATTAAAGATGGTTTGTGACATTAATATTTTTCCAGATAGAATATCAAGTGTGCCATGTAATGGTAGGTCAATAATGCATCATTTGAAAACTAGAGACGTTTGGGATATAAAGAAGCATAACGAAGAAACTGAAGAACCATAAAATAAATAGTTTATAAATAAATTGGAGGACATACATGGTGACAACAAGCATAGGTAAAAGTGAAATTGTCCACTAGATTTCTGCTTTCTGGTGTCCTTTCAGGATGGGGGATAGTTAAAAATGTTAAAAGAACTACATTATTCCAACACATATCAAAGCATGCATTAGTGTTACAGATATGATAAAGAAAAGAGAAGAACTCAGTGCGGTCTTAAGGAAAGGGGTTTGCAGAACTGAACAAGAACGTGTGCACACCTTGAGAAATTCCACACCCTTGCCTTGTAAAGCCAAGTGGTAAATAAAACTGATTTGACACTGTTAAGGTCTTTTCATCTCTACGTTATTCCATGGGCCTCAAGGAAGCCTATATTTGATTAGGGTATCCTCTATTGCAGGTAGTCAGAGAAAATATTTTACTTCTTGGAAATTCTTTCAGTCTGTAGTAGACCATTTTTTGTTTGGAAATAGTTCCATGGAATCTCAACAAAAAGGGCATATCCTATGTTTCTATTATCCAAACTTATTTCTGTTTATTGGGTTTTTTTCATGTGCATAGGTTCTATGCCATGTTTATTAGGTTTTATTCAGCAATTTTATTTATAAGTCCTCTCTCTCCGTATTCTTTTCTACTCAAATAGTCAGGCACCGGTATTAGTGTGTTCAGTATCCCAATATCATTGTGTTTCTCTAAATTCCTGCTTGTGTTTTCAAACTTTTATAATCTAGACAGCTTGATGATAAAGTATTTGCCAATAACAAATAACAATGATATATTTTTATCAGCAGATTGTGAATTTTGTTAGCATAAAATTACATTGTTTCATTGTGATCAAAGATTTTGATAATATTTTCACTTCTCTCTTTTTCCTTATGATTGCTTGATGCACACACACACACACGTACACACAAATGCTACTATCTGTAAAATATTTTAATTTTTTAATTATTTGTTTGTTTTTTTTTTTTGTTTTGAGACAAGATCCCTATGTTGCCCAAACTGGTGTCTAACTCCAGGGCTCAAATGATCCTCCTGCCTCAACCTCCCAAGCAGCTGAGACTACAGGCATGTGCCACTGAGCTGGGCTAACATTTTTATTTAAAATAAATAGGATTGGCAAGTATTAGAATAGTCCTTCAGATCACTGATGCAGTGACAATAATCATCGGCAGCTTCTTGTAGTATCCATTTTCATTTAGTCGCACTTCACTACCTCCAAATATGAAATATCCACTTTGTCTTGCATCTTGTTTTTGACTTTATAAATTTATCTTTAATGTATTCCATATCAACACATAGAGATAGCGATATGCCCCATTCTTTTTCATTACTACAAACTATGTCATTGTGTGGGTGAACCATAATTTATTTAATCATTTATGGACATCTATAAAACCAAGTCTTTTGTTACTAGACAAGGCTTCAATAAATAGCTTGCATATATGCCATTTGGAAATTTTGATAGTATAATCTAGAGGCATTTCTTGATGTTGAACTACTACATAAGAGTGTGTACACTTCTAATTTTCATAGACACTGTCAAATTGTTCTTAAAAAAGTTTATGTTAATTTACACTCCTACTGGCAATGTCTGAGGATGACTTTTATCACATACCCTCTCCAATGGTGTGAATTTTCTAATTTTCTTCATTTCCTAAAATAATTAAATATCCCCATTTTTATTTTGCATACCCTTACTTTAAAAATATTTAAACACCTTATATTTTTATTGTCTGAGAACTGTCCTTTGCTTTTTTATTGCTGGTGTTTTCTTTTTCTTATTGATTTGACATGCCTCTGTAGATGAAAGAAATTAGCCATTTGTAACGTGTTGCATTTTTTCCTACTTTTTGTCCTTGGGCTTTCTGTTTTTATGCAGATATTTTAATTTTAATGCAGTCAAATTCATCAATCTTTCCGCTTTTTCCTCCTTTTTTCTGGATTTTATTTCTTTTAAAGGCATTCCCAGTTCAAATATTACTGGAGAAAAAACCTTCCCATATTTCATTCTAGAACTTTAATGATTTTACTAAATCATTGATATTTCAAACTTAACTGGATAAAAGGAATTTGATAAAAGGTATGTGGTAGTGGTTACTTTAATATCTTATATTGAAGAATCCATCCTTTCTCCACATTTATCACATATAAATTTTATAAGTACAGTTTTAATTGCTGTGCATTTATAATGCCCGATGGGATTAGTATTTTTCTGTTTCCTTTTTTAAAATTGGCTAGCTATTCCACTGACCTGTTTTACTCCACATAAACTTTAGAATTCTCTTGTCTAGCTTCAAAATATAGAGAACTGCAATATTTATAGTATTGGTTCCTCTTATCCAAGAATATGATAAATATTGGCATTTATTCAAAAATTTTTGATGTCTCTCAATAGCAGTTAAAGTTTCTATTATACATAGTGAACATTTTTCTTACTTTTGGTGTCTCATAGAGGTTTCTTTTGTAAGTTTAACTTTTATTTCCATTATATTTTCTAATTGGCTAGAAAGGCAATAATCTTTTTTATATCTAGAAAACTAAATTATCTTATGTCTAATAGCTAAACAACTCAATCTCTTGAATATTCTAAGTATATAATAATAGGATCTGCAATTAATGATAATATTGCATTATCCTTTTAAAGTTTATGCCACTTCTTTTCCTTGCTATTTACCTTGGTTAGAGCTGCCTAATTAATAAGAGCACCAATCATGAGCATTTTTCTTATTTCTAGTTTTGATATTAATGTTTATATTGGAGCAACAATCAGCCTGATGTTAACTTTTAGGCTGATATGTAAATACACACACACACACACACACACACACACACACACACACACACAGAGATACTTTTCATGTATGCTTGAAAATAAAGATTAGAAATAGACCTTACTTGGAAATGTTTTCCTAGTCGCATTTTCATAGGCAATTTTCATTTATTTTTATTTTGTTTTATTTTATTTTTTAAAGTCCATTTTATTTAGGCCTTCTTTTATTTCCTACAGAAATATTTTCCAGTTATTTTTTCTAGTTTTTTGTATATATAAATCTTTCATCTCTTTGGTTAAATTTATTTCTAGATATCGTACTCTTTTGGATGCTATTGTAAATGGAATTTTCTTTTTTTTTTTTTTTTTTTTACTATTGTTATACTTTAAGTTTTAAGGTACATGTGCACAATGTGCAGGTTTGTTACATATGTATCCATGTGCCATGTTGGTGTGCTGCGCCCATTAACTCATCATTTAGCATTAGGTATATCTCCTAATGCTGTCCCTCCCCCCTCCCCCCACCCCACAACAGTCACTGGAGTGTGATGTTCCCCTTCCTGTGTCCATGTGTTCTCATTGTTCAATTCCCACCTATGAGCGAGAACATGCAGTGTTTGGTTTTTTGTCCTTGCGATAGTTTACTGAGAATGATGGTTTCCAGTTTCATCCATGTCCCTACAAAGGACATGAACTCATCATTTTTTATGGCTGCATAGTATTCCATGGTGTATATGTGCCACATTTTCTTAATCCAGTCTATCATTGTTGGACATTTGGGTTGGTTCCAAGTCTTTGCTATTGTGAATAGTGCCACAATAAACATATGTGTGCATGTGTCTTTATAGCAGCATGATTTATAGTCCTTTGGGTATATACCCAGTAATGGGATGGCTGGGTCAAATGGTATTTCTAGTTCTAGATCCCTGAGGAATCACCACACTGACTTCCACTATAGTTGAACTAGTTTACAGTCCCACCAACAGTGTAAAAGTGTTCCTGTTTCTCCACATCCTCTCCAGCACCTGTTGTTTCCTGACTTTTTAACGATCACCATTCTAACTGGTGTGAGATGGTATCTCATTGTGGTTTTGATTTGCATTTCTCTGATGGCCAGTGATGATGAGCATTTTTTCATGTGTTTTTTTGGCTGCATAAATGTCTTCTTTTGAGAAGTGTCTGTTCATGTCCTTTGCCCACTTGTTGATGGGGTTGTTTGTTTTTTCCTTCTAAATTTGTTTGAGTTCATTGTAGATTCTGGATATTAGTCCTTTGTCAGATGAGTAGGTTGCGAAAATTTTCTCCCATTTTGTAGGTTGCTTGTTCACTCTGATGGTAGTTTCTTTTGCTGTGCAGAAGCTCTTGAGTTTAATTAGATCCGATTTGTCAATTTTGGCTTTTGTTGCCATTGCTTTTTTTAATTTTTAAAACTTTTTCCTAGTCGGCAGACTACCAGGGACATAGGCAATTTTTTAAAAAGAAGAAACTCATAGTATATATGCTGTACATCCCGAATAAGAAAAGGATTATTGGCCAAAAGAAAGCATTAAAGACTTTAATGGCCTTTAGAAATGGTATCTAGTTTTCAGAGGTCATTCTCATCAGAACATGAGGTGGAACTTTATGCAGCAATGCTCAGTGTCCTTCCTTTACCTTGACTCTTTTATCACACCATCATCTCATCTCTTCCCTTTTTCTCTTACTGCACCAGGTGCTACTCAATTTGTACATCCATTAGGAGATTTCAATTTCCAGGAAGCAAATGCTGGAAGCAGTAGATGATGGGTTATACATTATATTCTGCATTATGTTCTGGAATGTGCAGTCATATTAGGAAAAGTGCTACAATAGGGCAATAAGAAGAAGAATTCTTGGTGGATGCTATGATTTGAATATGATTTTTCCCCTCTAAATCTCCTGTTGAAATCTGATTGCCATTGTGGTAGTGTTAGAAGGTAGGGCCTCTAAGAGGTGATTAGGTTGTTAAGAGAGATTAATACATTTCTTATGGGAATTATTAGGCATTTTGAGAGTTTGGCTCCCTTTTCTTTCACACAGGCATATCTGTTTCCCCTTCTGCTTTTCTGCATTTCTCTGAAGCAGCATTAGGCCCTCACCAGATGCAGCTGCCCAATCTGGTACTTCCCAGCCTCCAAAACCATGAGCCAAATAAACCACTTTTCTTTATAAATTAATCTGTAGTATTCTGTTATAGCAACAGAAAATAGACTAAAACAGGTGGTGAGTGGTTAATGGACACACACACAAGTCCATGCATAGATCCAAACATATTAGAAGCATAACTTAGTCTTTATTTAACACACCCTCATTAAAATAAGCTTTCTTTCTGTTTGAAAACATTCTGCGCTAACGTTAGAATCACCCAGAATTGACATTAAATTTCAGTAAGTTATAATTCAGTGAAGTAAGTTCAGAGCTTAGTCTAAAAAATATAAAAAGAATAACCTTATCACGTGTCCTAATTTTGTGTGAGAAGCTAAAGTACTTCATTAATCTCTAACTTCACATTTCCTTCTAGTTAAATGGAGATGAAAATTGAGCTAGATCATTGGCAAGTGATAAGCTAAAATGTAGAAACAATTGCATAGCACCTTAAATATATAACTATATAAATGCTGTGAGAAGCAGAATATAATGAATAATCCATAAAGAGCATTGAGTTTATACTTCCATTAAAAGCTGTCTTCCCTCAAGTCTTGAATATTCCATGAACAATTCCATTAATCTTTTATCTATAGCACATACAATATAAATCACTGATATGTTATATATAAACACCTAATAAAATGAGGTTTTTAATAAATAACCTAAATTCTATTTTAATTCATCTTTTTACTTTAAAAAAGTTAGTAATGATAAAATGCAAAAGATCCATTATTTTTGTCATAATATAGTTTTAGTTTAATGTACTTTTAAGGCTTAGTGACAGATGAATTCACACCAGTCTTTATATATCATACCTTTCTGTCTTTTGTATTGTCATCTAAAAATAAATACGTAAGTATAAACTTTTAATAAGTAGGTTCTATGAAGTACACTAACCATGTTAGCGTTTTTTAACTCTCTTTCTTCTTCTTCATTCCAAGCTCTTAATGATCTTCAATAATAACTTATGAGTAAAATTGCTTATTGGTCTCTTTGTTGGAATTAGCCATATGGAAAGAAAATTTCTGTGGTCTAATTTATATGTGAATTTGAGGATGAAGGTTACTTGGTAGCTTTCAGATGGTAAACCAAAAAATGTTCCTGCATCAGGTGTAAAGGTTTTTCTTTTTCATATTAAACTTTTAACACCCATTTACTTGCCCATGTGAATACCTACCAGGGCAATGGTGCCATGAAGAATCAAGAGTGGACAGTTCCCAACGTGCTCTGATTTAAATTATAAATGATTGTCCTGAAATAAAGAAAATTCAAACACCAAAAGGAAAATTATTTTAGTTCTACAGAAATGTGTTTGATTGCCTTCCATATAAAACGTATGTACCAGGTACTGAGGAAGTTGTTAATTGGTATTCTATGTTAAAAGAGAATTTTACTTCACTTCAAAAACAAATTTATGGAAACAAAAAGCTTCTTACAAAAAATTTACGAAAACAAATTTTTCTTAGATGGATGAAAGGTATGAAATTCAAAGACAAAACTTCAGAACTTTTTAGAATAAAATATAGAATGATATTTTTGTGACATTTTGTAGAACTAAGGTGTCTTATTCAGTAAGGACTGCTATAATAAAATATAGCTTGGATGACTTATACACATCAAAACCTTTTTTTTCTCATAGTTCTAGAGGCTGGAATCCAAGATTAAGAGGCTGGCAGAATTAGTGTCTGGTGAGGGCCTGCCTCATGGTTCATAGATGGCAATCTTCTCACTGTGTCTTCATATGGTAGAAAGGGAAAAGAAGTCTCTTTTGTAAGGGTACTAATCCCATTCCCTAGGGTTCTGCTCTCCTAATTACTTCCCAAATGCTCTGTCTCCTAGTACTATCACATTAGAGATTAGGTTTCAACATATAGGTTTTAGAGGGGCACAAATATTCAGTCTATAGCAGAAGCCATTATTTTTAATATCATGTAGTCAAAGAAAAGTATCTGAAGCTAAAGTATTTTAAAGTCTCCTCTGTTTCCATAAACTTAGGTAATTTACTTAAGTTCTTTTGCCTTCAGTTTCCTCACTTGTAAAATAGAGGGAATAATTTTACCTAACCCAAAGACTTGTTTTGAAGATAGAATTTGCTTAACTGCTGTAAAGCCATTAGGAAAAGGCCTGCCACATAGCAGGTCTGTGGGTCAGCTGGGGCCCAGACTGAAGGGCAGCAGTTATCGCAGGCAGGCTCTTATTAAGGTCAAGCATAGAAGTACTCAGAGGGACAAGTAAAAATATGGTGATGCCTCTGTAAGCCTAGACACATGACATATTCCATTGGCCAAAACAAGACACATGGAAACACAACTTCAACGTTGTTAGGGAAATGTATACCTCCCATGACATCGTTGGGGTAAGGAAGAAATATTTTGGAAATAGTATTAAATATACTACACTGTTCTTTAGGATCTGATTGGTTCTTCAGGGTTTGATTATGGAGAATTTTGGTGTAGGAGAGAGGTTTAAGATAAAAGAGCCAGATTTTTGCAAATAGGTTAGATTTCAAAGATGGAAACACAGAAATATTTGCATGTGAGGAAGTGGAGCCAAATAAATTTTAAAGAGCGTGACTTTGATCTATGTTTTCCCTCCAAAGTTTTTAAGAAAGGCAAATAAGGAAAAAAGACATTTTCAAAGTATATTTTGCTAGCTGTTTCTTTGATTATGCCATCAGTCTGGGCAACCAAGTTACTGTAATCCCAATAAGCTTTTTAAAATAATTGTGCAAAGTAATCATATAAATATCTCACTCATTTTACCATATAGATTCATTATCCATATGCAACTTCTAGTGATAATTTGTTCTATACCCTTTCCAAGGTTTTGAGTACATACAGATGTACCCAAATATACATATATTTTATATGAGAAATATAGTGAATATATATTCATATATGTACATATGTAAGTATAAATTGATTGTTTAAATATCTCATAATGTATAGATCTACTTAATTCTTTTTAAATAAGACAATTCCTTGAAAATTCAAATGCATTTATTCTTTCCTGTGAACTTTAGAATAATTTTGTACAGTTCCAAAAATTCTGCTGATGATTGCATCAAATGCAGTTTCATTCTATTAAATATACAAATATATATATGTACACATGAATTTGTAAAGGATTGATGTTTTAAGGGTATTAGGTCAAATAACAGTGAAACATGCAATGTTTCAGCATTTGTTCAGGTTATATTATACATTTTTCAATAAGATTTTATAGTTTTGTATAATAAGTTGTAATTTCCTTGTTAAAATGCTCAACGTGATACAGCAGCTACCATTTAGTTAGATCTTAATAGTTACCAAAATATTGAAATGATTTATTTACTTATTCATATATTTCATTGTCTTCTCATATGATAGTTAATGGGTCCAATGATTCATTACTTGAGAAGTTGCCATATACTTGTCAGTAACTATATTCATTTTTCAGAAGCCATAAGCCAATTTATCAAGACTCTGTACCAAGAGACTAATGTGCCTGCAATTTTAACAAATATTTAATGCATTATACAAAGTTACAAAATAGTGGACATGATAAATGTTACACAAAGTAGAAATTTAATATTGAATTATTAAGATTATATGTGCTTATAAATAATGATCACTCATTAGTTATCAGTGTTAACATACACAATGACAAGTGTGGTTTGTTTGTTTTTTCCCTGTAGGAGCAATGGATCCTAGTGCAATCATTGCGTGAAACCGTCAAAATAAAATAATCTCAACTGAATTTGGCAAAACAGACCTAAAGTTAAAAACAGTTATTTTACAATAGAAAACAATTTAGTAAAGGCATTGAGAGATCGTAGTTTGTCCTCTTCTACCTGGGTGTCTCTAAGTATATGCAAGGGGAGGTTATCTTTTTCTTTCTAAAGAGCAGGGGAAGGTTTCCCCATCAGTACAGTATCCTATTATGTGAATCAGCTACAAGTAGACAAACAGCAGCACATGAAGAACAAGAGTTATTTGTGTGCTGAAGTTTATAACGTGTAGAAGTAAATGTTTGAAAACAGCACACAGGCCAGTGGGGGAAAACTCACAGAATGGGAGAAAATATTTGCAAACTCCGCATCTGAGAAGGGATTAATAACCAGATATGTAAGGAGCTCAAACAACTCTATAGGAAAAAAATGTAATAATCTAAAAATGGGCAAAAGATTTGAATAGGCATGTCTCAAAAGAAGACACAGAAATGGGAAACAAGCATATGAAAATGTGCTCATCATCATTGATCATTAGAGAAATGCAAATCAAATATACAATGAGCTATCTCACCACAGCTAAAATGGCTTTTATCCAAAAAAAATAAAAAAATAAAAAATAAAAAGACAAAAGCAAATGCTGGCAAGAATGTGGAGAAAAGGCAACCTTTGTACACAGTTGGTGGGAATATAAATTAGCACAACCACTATGGAGAACAATTTGGAGGTTCCTCAAAAAACTAAAAATAGGCCAGATGTGGTGGCTTACACCTGTAATCCTAGCACTTTGGGTGGCCAAGGAGGGAGGACTGCCTGAGCTCAGGAGTTCGAGACCAGCCTTGCCAACATGGCAAAACACCATCTCTATTAAAAATTCAAAAAATTAGCTGGGCGTGGTGGCACAGACCTGTAGTCCCAGCTACTTGGGAGGCTGAGGCATGAGAATCACTTGAGCCCGGGAGGTGGAGGTTGCAGGAGGCTGGGATTGTTCTACTGAACTCCAGCCTGGATGACAAAGCAAGACTCTGTCTCCAAAAAACAAACAGCAAAAACAAACAAACAAACAACAACAACAACAGAAAACACCTAAAAATGGCACAACCATATGACCCAGCAATTCCGCTGCTAGGTATCTGCTCAAAATAAAGGAAGTCAGTATATCAAAGAGGTATCTGCACTCACATGTTTATTGCAGCACTATTCTCAATAGCCAAGATTTGGAAGCAACCTGTGTCCATCAACAGATGAAGGGATGAATAAAATGTGGTACATACACACAATGAAGTACTATTCAGACATAAATAAAATGAGATCCTGTCATTTGAAAACACAAATGAAACTGGAGGTTATCATGTTAAGTGAAATGAGCCAGGAAGAGAAAGACAAACTTTCTGTGTTCTCACTTATTTGTGGGAGGTAAAAATTAAGACAATTGAACTCACAGAGGTACAGTAGAACGATGGTTATCAGAGGCTGGGAAGGGTAGTTGGGGCGTGGAGGGGAGATGGGGATTGCTAATGGATACAAAAAGAATACAAAGAATGAATAAGACCTAGTATTTGTTAGTACAACAGGGCAACTATAGTCAAAAATAATTTAATGGTACATTTTTAAATAACTAAAAGATTATTATTGGATTGTTTGTAACACAAAGGGTAAATGCTTGAGGTATAGCTTCCCCATTTACCCTGATGTGATAGTTAAGCATTGCATGCCTGTATCAAAATTTCTTATGTGACCCATAAATATATACACCACTAGGTACCCACAAAAATTAAAAATTAAAATTAAAAGAGAAAAAATACATAGGACATAACATTCTTAAACACTATGAACCTATTAAGAGAATTTAAAAATAATGGAGCAAAAACTAAGTACAGGAAAAATAGACAAATCCACTAGAATAGTGGCACATTTCAGTGTTCCTTTTGCAAAAGTGGATAAAGCAAATATTTTATATAATAAAATACTAAATAAGTAAGGGTATAGAAAGTTAAACAACAATACCAACCAAGGTTACCTAAAAGGCATTTTTGGAACAGTCTACCCAGCAATAACAGAATACACATTATTTTTAAGTATACACATAACATTTACCAAGATAGGCCATATTCTGGGTAATAAAATAATTCTCCCTAAACTTAAAAGTATTCAAATCATACAAAGTATGTTGTCTGACTACAATGGAAAAATTAGAAATTAAAAAATAAAAAGGCCTCTGGAATATTCCCAAATGTTTGGAAACTGTTTTATTCAAGATTCATCAGAGACACAGAACCAATAGGATATATACAGCTGACCCTTGAACAACATGGGGGTTAAGGGTGCAGACACTCTCTGCAGGTAAAAATCAGCATATAACTTTTAACTCCACAAAAACTTAACCACTAATAACTTGCTGTTTACCAGAAGCCTCACTGATAACAGTTAACACATATTTTGTGTGTTATATTCTTCATATACCATATTTTTACAATAAAGTAAGCTAGAGAAAAGAAAATGTTAAGAAGATCATAAGTAAGAGAAAATATATGTAATATTCTTTAAGCAGAACGGGCTCTTCATAAAGGTCTTCATCCTCATGGTCTTCCCATTGAGTAGGTTGAAGAGGAGGAAGAGGAGTGATTGGTCTTGTGGTCTCAGGGGTGGCAGCAGTGAAAGAGGTGGAGGAGGTGGAATGGGAAGCAAACGAACTTGGTGTAACCTTACAAAAAGACACTCATTTCTGTCTGAATTTTTGCTTTTTAATTTCCGTAAAAATATTTCTGTATGGTACCAATCTTTCTTCCATTTTGTTTTAGTTTAAGTGCCTGTATCATAGAAGAGTTCATTTTGTAAAAGGTCACAAGCAGTCTTGGATAATCAGAGCCCTCCTGCCAGATTGCCTAATGTCAATTTTTCTGGCACTGCTCCGTTTCTATCATCTTCCTCATTGTCTGGCACTGGTTTGGAAATGCTCATTTCCATGAAGTTGTCTTCTGTTAATTCTGCTAATTCCTTTGCTTTGGTGTGTGTTAGCTCTTGAATTTCTCCAAGATCCATATCTTGAAACTTTTCACCCTTCACCCTTTTTTGCCGTATCCACAATCTCTTTCATGATTTCCTTGATTGACTCTGTCATAAATCTTGTGAAGTCATGGACAATATCTGAACACAGTTTTCCCCGGTAGGAATTTGTTGTTTTGGGTTTAATGGCTTTCACGGCTTTTTTCTATAACAACGATGAAATCTTCAATGGTGTAATTTTTTCCACACTTTCACGATGTTCTCTCCACTGGGATTCTCTCATGATGTTGACAATTTTTTTCCATAGAGTACCATATGTAATGAGTGTTAAAGGTTTATATGACCCCTTGAGCTAGAGGCCAAATTAGTTATGTTGCATTTAGGGACAAATAGATCACTTTTATCCCTTCAGTGCTGAACTCATGAGGTTCTGAATAAGCAGAGACATTGTTCAATATCAAAATAATTTTAAAAAACAGTCCTTTATTGCTAAGGGGCTTCCCAACGTCAGGGACAAACCATTGATGAGACCAGTCCAGAAAAAGTGTTCACAGCTGGACATAGTGGATCAAGCTTGTAATCTTAGTGCTTTGAGAGGCCAAGGTGGGAGGATTGCTTGAGGCTGGGAGTTGGAGGTCAGTCTGAGCAGCATATTAAGATCCCATCTCTACAAAAAAAAATGTTAACCAGGCATAGTAGTGTGTGCCTGTGGTCCTAGCTCATTAGGAGGCTGAGGCAAGAGGATCACTTGAACCAAGGAGTATAAGGTTACAGTGAGCTATGATGCTATGATTGTGTCACTGCACTCCAGTCTGGGTGACAGAGGGAAAACTTACCTTCGAACACTTTTAATTATTTTATTTTTATTTTTTAAGAAAAAGTGTTCAGGCCTTCTTGTTCAAACAAAATGCTGGCATCACTGGTGTCTATCTTTTCAAGGCTCGAGGGCTAGTAGATTTATAGGTAAGGGTAGACTTGGTCATAAACCCAACTAAATTTGCACAAAATAGGAGAGTTAGTTTATCCCCTCCTGCCTTAAATCCTGGTACTCACTCCTGTCCCTTATTAATAAATATCCTCTGTGGCCTCTTATAAGGCACCTTTGTCTACACTAAAAACCTGTTTAGTCAGATATCCTTTCCTCTCAGTGATTTTTCTTAATAGTATCTAGGAACTCATCTACTGCTTCTTGGTTGGCAGAAGCTGGTTCTCTTGTTACCGTTACTTTTTTTTTTTTTTTTTTTTGAGGCAGGGTAGTCTCATCCTGTTGCCCAGGCTGAAGTGCAGTGGTGCAATTATAGCTCACTGCAGCCTCAATCTCCCAGGCTCAAGGAATACCTCCCATCTCAGCCTCCTGAGTAGCTGGGACTACAGGTATACACTATCACACCCAGCTAATTTTTTTTTAATTTATATTTTTAGTAGATATGTGATCTCGTTATGTTGTGTAGGCTGTTCTTAAACTCCTGAAATCAAGCAGTCCTCCTGTTTCAACCTCCCAAAGTGCTGGGATTACAGGCGTGAGCCACCACGGCCAGCTTCTTCAGATTTTTTAGGTCAAATGTCCTTCTAAAATCATCAAACTGTCCTTCGCTGACATTGAATTTTCCAGCTTTATAGCTTTCATCTTCCTTTTGCTTTAAGTTGTCATGTAGTAACTTCACTTTTCCTCAGATCATGTTAAGAGTCTATAGGTATGACTTTCTTAGGAAAATCCTATACTCACATAAATGCTGCATTTTCTACATGAGATAAAAAAGTATTTTACAAAAAAAAAAAATACAAGGATTTCATACCTGGTGATGTAGCTGCAGCAACGGCTTTATGAGTTTTTTTTTCTTTTTTAAAAATTGTCTTATGCTGGTTTTATTTATATTGAAATAGTAGGCAACTGTAGCAGTAGACCTTAATCTGTGGTACTTAATCAAACAATTCAACTTTTTCTTGTAATGTCATGACTTTTGTCTGCTTCTTGGGAGCAGTTCCAGCTCTACCAGTGGCACTTCATTTGAGTTCCCTAGTATTATTCAAGGTTTATGGTATTGAACTAACACAATGAAAAATAAGTAAGAACTGTGAGTGATCACTTTTTACTGTGATACATAATTTACTAGAGAGACAAACTGCTCATATGGAGAAGATTAGAGTCATAAGGCATTTTAAAGTGGATACGTTCAACATTTGAGCTCACTGCCATAGCAACAGGAGGTGGCTACAAAATTATTATGGTATTATAGTATGTACTATAGTTAATTTTATGCAGTTATAATTTAATACTGCATCATAATATATTTTTTTCATCAACTTTTATTTTAAGTTTCAGGGTACATATGCAGGATGTGTGGGTTTGTTACATAGATAAATGTGTGCCATGGTGGTTTGCTGCACCGATCAACCCATCACCCAGGAATTAAGCCCAGCATCCATTAGCTGTTATTCCTGTTGCTCTCCTTCACCCCATCACATGTATGTTTATTGCGGCACTATTATTTTTAAATATTATGTTTTAGTATCATATCTTAGAACTCTTTGCAAAACCCAAGATGCAGTTTTTTTCTAGGAATTTTATAGTTTTATATTTTACAATTATGTCTATAATTCTATTTTGAGTTAATTTTTGTATTGGCTTGATATTTAGGTCAGGTTCACTTTTTTTTATACATACATCCAATTGTTCCAAAACCTTTTGTTGAAAAGACCACAATATTTTTCTCTATTGAATTACTTTTGCATCTATCCCCAAAATCAGTTGACTAGGTTTTGTGAATCTATTTCTAGGCTCTTCATTTTGTTCCATTAATCCGTGTATCTAGGCTTTCATCAAATACTCCATGTTCTTTTATTTCTTCATAACTGTAGCTTTTTTAAGGAGTCTAGATATCAGATCATCTAGATACCAGTTTGAATCTTCTAAATTTGATCTTTTTTAGAATTGTTTTAATTATTCTGCCTTGACTTAGCCATTCCATGATATATCAAAACATCATGTGGTATACCATAAGTATATATATTTTTTGCTTGCCAATTTTAAAAAAGATGTCCATATTGAAAACAATTAAGGAGAGCAGGTTCTCAGATTTCTAATCAGACACAACTGTAGCCAAACTGATGTCTTCAAATGTATCTAAAGAAAATGTTAATGGGTATGGAATTTAGAAAGAATAAGCCAAAAGGGCAAAGTACTGGCATTTATAGATTAGTGATTTAACAACCAGCACAGTTCAGGGAAGATGAACAGTAAATCTCAAGGAAAATGAATAAGGTTTCTGTTGCAGACAAGAATGATTCATCACATCTGAACATGGCCTGAATTAAATTACCTCCATTTGTCTGATTTCATTTCTTCCAAGCATCGTATTGATTATCATTTGGCTCCAGGTTTTGAGGTCAGAGTGCTTCAGCTCTGCTCTGCCCCAACATTCAGTAGTTACATGCAGCTTTCTTTAATTTCTTAGAACACCACTTTCCTCATTTGTAAAATGATGTTAAAAATAAGTACTTACAGGATTGTTGTAATAATTAGCTATGATGATGAAAGCCAATAAACTAAAGGGGAATCTCCTAAGTAAAATGGAAATGGCAGATATCTGAGTTTCCAGATATCAGTGCTCCAAGTTGGTACTCTTCTTAAGAATGCTGCCAGCAGAAGGGACACCAGCAGCCAGACGTGAGGAGTACCAAAGGTAGTGGGAGCATAAGAGGCTAGAGAGACAATGCATCTTGCACACGAGGGAGTTGAACGGTGG
This sequence comes from Symphalangus syndactylus, assembly GCF_028878055.3. NCBI lineage: Eukaryota > Metazoa > Chordata > Mammalia > Primates > Hylobatidae > Symphalangus > Symphalangus syndactylus. The sequence continues at coordinate 52,118,481 of NC_072441.2, read as the reverse complement.
TGATCAGACTCCTCTCATGAGGCTTCCCAAATGATTCAGAGTAGTAGAAGGTACCCACTTGGGCAGAAGACAACATCAGCCACGAGTGGACTATAGTAGCCCCAGTTAGTAAGACTTTCACCCCTTCCCTCTATTGCCTTTCTCCTTTTCCAACTCTGGAGATGCTGTAAGGAAAAGGAGAGGGATTGTGGGAACAAGAGAAATGGGAATGTCCACCCCACAGCATGTCCTTCTCACTTGATATGTAGCAGGCACTGTCTGTGGGGAAAAGGTGAGCACTGAATTATCTACGAGACAGAAGCAACTAGATTTTTAATATATTTAATATTAATGAATGCATAGGTATACATTCTGCCCAAGATATCTTAAGAGACAGAAAAGGAAAAGTGAACAAGGCAATTATTGAAGAAAAATCAAACATTTTCTTATTTGTACTCTATAGAAAACAGAGCTGCAATTAACAGCTTTTTGTTTTGTAACTGGGAACAATTCTTTCCTAATTGGACCTTCTTTCTTTTTTTGCTTGCTTTTTCTTTGCAAGAAAAATGTTTTATTTTTCTTTTTATGATTCTAATGAAGTATTGAAAGAATATATATGTTATGAAACATATTATTAATAAAATTAATGACACAAACTTACCCTTGCCAGCTGAAATTTACTAACTAGAAAGTCACAAATATTTCCTCTACTAAATGCTCTCCCCTATTGTATACACCTGCTGCAACCCCACTAGTAATCACTAGCTTGAATTTTATGTTTATGTTTCTTTGCGTAGGAGGCATTGTCAGTGTCCCTTCTATATCTTCTGGACATTCATCATTCCTGTAAATGCAGAAGGATTTTACTGTAAGCACCTCTAACTCTCTGCCTAGGTGATTTTGCTGAAGTATACAAGGTAAGCCAGAAAAGCTGTTTTTTCTTTTAAAATATTGTTTAAAATAATTTAATTTTCTACGCACACACATATGCACACACACACACACATATACATGCCTCTTAACATGCGGTTGTTCACATGCCTTTAGCTTTGTGGTATAATAAATATTATATCACACCTTATGTGATTTTCTGGAACTTGCTTTTTTCATTAAACATTGTTGCCAAAACTCATTGTATTTTTGAGCATACCTGTAGTTCTTTCATTTTTTGCTGTGTATAGTTTTATGCTATACATCAATCATTTGATTTTCCCTTCCATTCTCTAGATTGTTGGCAATTTGGATTGTTTCCTTGTTCTTTCTATTATAAACAGTGTTGCTATGAACAACAAGCAAGACTTGTTGCAAGCAAGACTCTGTCTGTTCAAAACTTGATCTGTTACAGTGTATGAGAATGCTCATTTCAAATTATATCCCAAAGTGGTTGTAGTAATTTACCCTCCTCCTGGTATAAGAATTCCCATTGAACCAAATTCTCGGCAACTTTTGGTCTTGAAAGATTTCCTCAGTGATTTGTAGTGCTGCCTTTATTATATGTAAAGTTATCATACACACACAGATCTGTCTCTGGACTCCTTGGAATAGTCATTGGTTCATTCATCTGTTATTGCACCAATAGCACATTATATTTATTACTGAGTTTTGTAGAATATCTTATATCTGGTAGAACAAGTTTCCTTCTTTTGTTGTAGTTTCCTTGAATATTTACATTAATTTAAGGAATAATGACTTTTTATAATATAGAAAACAAGAACATGAAATGCTTCTCCCTTAATCAGATCATCTTCCATGTTATTTTGAGTTTTAAAGTTTTGTCCATAGAGGTCTTGTGTATTTTTTAAAATTTATTTCTAAACAATGTATTTTTTTCATTGCTATTAAGAATGTTATTCTTTTAAAATTATTGTCTCTTTGGTTATTGTTGCTGTAGAGAGTCAAATCTCTCATAAGAAGATATTCACTTTATCTGCAAATTGTGACAGTTTTACGTCTTACCTTCTAATGCTTTTATTACTTCTTGTTTTTTCTTTATAGCCTTTGCCAAAACTTCTAATAGTGTGTTTTAACAGTAGCAGTGTTGGTGTACCTTTTTGTCTTGTTCCCAATCTCAAAGGGAATGCATTAATAGTTTTTCCATTAGGTACAAGGTTTGTTACAGGTTTTGCTATACAGTATATCTTTTACCAAGTTAAAGAGAGCCCCCTTTTATTCTTAATTTGCTAACATCTTTTATGAAAAAAAGACTTGCCTTTTATCAAATGCCTTTCTAGCCCCTATTGTGAAAATTACATATTTTATCTCTTTATTAATGCAGTGAATTACAATTGACATATGAAATCAATTTATTTTATAAATATAGAAGTACTCACAGTATGTGAGGAGACAAAAAATATGCAATCTAGAGCTGCAAAGCCTCAGGGAAAGACTTTGAGAATGAGGACAATGCACAGAAAAAAATAGAGCATAACTAAGAGATACAGATCTTTGAAATATCGCATGCACTGTCATCAAGCCACATATGAACCTAGTACTCCCCTAAACATTCATTGAGTAAGCCAAGAAATTCCTTCCTTGCTAAAACCAGTTTGAATTTGCTTTTCTGATACTTGATATGAAAACGTTGCTTATTAATTCAGGTCTAATTGTTTTCAGCTGTCTAATGCCATTTATGAAATAGCTAATTCTATCTTTCTGATTTGAAGTGCCTCCTTTACTCTGACCTCAATTTGAAAAAAATGAGTCTGTTTCTCAATATCAATCCATTTCTTTGTCTATTTTATGTATTATTATACCAATGATATTCCTATTTTTAAAAATTTATATTGTGTTTAATTATTTTTTGAATGATTTGAAGTAAGAAAATTTAAAACCATGTATATTAAAAATTCTCCCCAACTCCCAACATCCATTAATATAATTTCCCATTCGGAACACCCAGTGTGATAGGTTTCCTGTATATCCTCCCTCAGAACTTCAAGCACATAAAAGTAAACAAATTTTAAGTCACAAAAGTAGTATATTATAAAATTTATCTGCACCTTACTTTTTGTTTAATAGTGTATCTTACATATTATTACACTTCAGCATATAAAGCACATTCTCATTCTTTTTTGTAGCAGGATAGTACTCCATTGAATGAACAATGCCTCATTTGTTTAACAAATAATCTTTTATCCATAGGAATTTAAGCTATTTCGTTCTTGTTTTACTGTTACAAAGAGTTATGGAATGAATAGCATTGTACATATATCATATTGAATGTGGAAATGTGTAACTCTAGTATACATTATTTGCTGTGGAAGCTACATATATGCATTGCAGCTTTTGAAAATGTTGTGAAATTACCTTTGTTTAAAGTTGTGAATTTCAGATACCAGTGTATTTTAACACAGCCTATTACCAAAATTTTAATTTGTTCTATACTGTTGAAGGAAAATCTATATCTTCTGTAATATTTTAACATCAGCTTTATTGAGTTATAAATTACATCTGAGAAAAAACACCCATTTTTAGTGTATACTTTAATATGCTTTGACAAATTTATACACATGTGTAACTATCTCCACAACAAAGATGAAAACATTTTTAATCACCCCAATATTCCCTTGAGCCTCTGCCAATTGATTCCCCCAACTATCCTTGCCAGCTGGTGATCGTTGATTTGCTTTCTATTACTATATACACGGTCCCTAACATAACGATTTTTTGACTTTATGAATGTGTGAGAGTAATATGCATTTAGTAGAAACTATACTTCAGTATTGTACTGTATTCAATAAATTTTCTGAGATATTCAACACTTTATTATAAAATAGGCTTTGTATGAGATGATTTTACCCAACTGTGGGCTGATGTAAGTATTCTGAGCATGTTTTATGCAGGCTAGGCTAAGCTGTGATGTTTGGCAGATTAGGTGTATTAAATGCCTTTTCAACTTACGATATTTTAAACTTGAGATTAGTTATTTTATGACATAAATGTAATCCTATCATAAGTCCAGGAGCATCTGTCTTGGATTTGTTTGTAGAGTTTCACCTAAATGGAATTGAATTGTAGGTGTCTCTTTATGCCAGACTCTCTTGCTTCACTTAGGGATTTTGATTTTCAATCTTGTTTTTGTGTGTATAAGCAGTTCTTTTTTTTTTTTTTTGAGACGGAGTCTCGCTCTGTGGCCCAGGCTGGAGTGCAGTGGCGTGATCTCGGCTCACTGCAAGCTCCGCCTCTCGGGTTCACGCCATTCTCTTGCCTCAGCCTCCCAGGCAGTTCTTTTTTAATGCTGAGTCGTATTCTATCATAAAAATATAATTGTTTATTCATACATCTATTGATGGATATTTGATTTTAGTTTTTGACTCTTCAAATAAAGGTACTACAGACATGTGTGTCCAAATTTTTATGTGCACATATTTTTTTTTAATTTGGGGAAAATATTTAAAATACTTAAATATTTTTAATTTGGGGAATCTCTAGGTCAAACTTCAGTAGAAATTGTCAAATGGAACCAACTAGTTGTGTAATTTTTCATTCTCATCATTAATGTATGAGGGTTCCAGTTGTCCCACATCCTTGCTAACATTTAGTATTATCAGTCTTTTACATTTGTGCCATTCTGGTGAGTCTGTAATGCTATCTTACTACAGTTTTAATTTACATTTCTCTCTTGACAAAGGATATGGTGTAACCTTACATATATACATTGGACATTCTTCTTTTATGAATGTTCATTCAATCTTTGCTCATTTAAACAAATGTAGTTGTTTGTTTATTATAAAGTTGTAGGAGTTCATATGCCTATCTATCATCATCTACCCATTATCTATCTATATAGTTTGGATATAAATATTTAGTCAGATTCAAGACATAATTGTTGATTTGTCTATTTATCCCTTGAGTTCTTTCAGTTTTTGCTTCAGTTTTTTGAAGCTCTGTAATTAGATATTTAAACATTTTAGATTGAATGTGTTTTTGTTAAATTGATCCTTTTATCATAATGAAATGACCCTCTATTTCTCTGGTCATATTTCTTGTTCTGAAATTTACTTTGGTATTAAAACAGCAGCTCCAGATTTTTAATGCTTCGTATTTAAATTGTATATTTATTTCTACTCTTTTACTTTTTTTATATGTGTCTTCATATTTAAAAGTTTGTTTCAAGTCAGCGTGGAGTTTGGGCTTATAATTTCTTTTCTTTTTTAATTTAGTCTGATAATTTCTGTCTTTTATCTTAAGTGCTTAGGTCATTTTTATTACATATAATTACTGCTATGTTGGATTTATATCTATCACTTTGCTATGAGATTTTAGATTTTCTCATCTACATAAGAAAATTTCCCCTCTTTTCTAGAGATTTTAAAATGTGCATATTTAACTTTTCATAATCAACCTTCAAATAATATAATGTCATTTCACCTATAAGACTTTTATAAATGTTTACTTCCAATCCTTTGTGCTAAGTTTGTCATACTAAATCCCAAAATATGTTATTACTACTATTGATTTAAACTATCAGTAATCTTTTTTTTTTTTTTTTTTTTGAGACAGAGTCTCGCTCTGTCGCCCAGGCTGGAGTGCAGTGGCGAAATCTCGGCTCACTGCAAGCTCCGCCTCCCGGGGTCACGCCATTCTCCTGCCTCAGCCTCTCCGATTAGCTGGGACTACAGGCGCCCGCCACCACGCCAGGCTATTTTTTTGTACTTTTAGTAGAGACGGGGTTTCACCGTGGTCTCGATCTCCTGACCTCGTGATCCGCCCGCCTTGGCCTCCCAAAGTGCTGGGATTACAAGCGTGAGCCACCGCGCCCGGCCTCAGTTATCTTTTAAATTAAACAAAACCCTATTTCTAACACATATTTAATAATGAAAGATGTAATGTTTTTCCCCTAATATTGAAAACAAGTCAGAGTGGCTTCTCTCACCCCTGCTATTTAATATTTAACTGAGTTCTTACACAGTGTAATATGCAAGAAAACAAAGCAGAGGCATATAGTCCAGAAAGAAAGATGTAGAAATGCCTTTATTCACAGATGACATAAGAATATATACAAACCTGCCCATTATTTTCTGATGGAAAATTAAATCTACTGTTCCTTTATCATAATTTTTTATTTGAAGAGAAAGAGGTTCAATCTCTAAGCTCTGATCTTTAGAAAATTAAAAATACAGAAAAATTTAAATAAATTTAAAGTTTGCCTTTCTGTGGTTTTGAAAAAAATAAATCTTCAGTTTCTTTTACCTTACATTCTTGCTTTCCATTCTTCTAGGAGAGAGAATAAGGATTCCTCTTCTACATTCTGGTGACTTGTTTCAGAGATAGTATTTTATTCAGCACATAATCAAGGGTGGCCATTAGATAGGTCCAAAAAACTAAACATGATATTTTCTCATCCAACTTGTATGAAAAAGATCATTTAAATATTTGCTGAAGCATTTAGATTAATCATATTTGTGCACATCTAAAGATTTATTATCTTTGCTCATTATTTTCTAACGGAAAATTAAACTTATTGTTTCCATTTTATTCTGAGAATGGTTTAACTCTCCTGGGAAACAATTTATTGCTGTAAGTTCTTGATAAATAATTACAGCTTTTTATATCTCAATTGTTCATTCTAAAGAGTTGATAAATAGTATAATCATTCTGTATGTGTAGATAGACTTATCTATAGTCTAAGAAGTAGTAAGAATAATAACAACAAAGACTATAAAAAGTAAACTTAGAGTGAGAATTTTAACTAAAACACTAACAGTGAATTTACTTAATAAACTTAAAGAGACTTGAGATAGAGTCCCAGTTACTGAGATTACAACAGTATATAATCTCAATTTGTCTATATTTGAAGACCTCATTTATGTCATATTTCATCAATGTCCAAGCAAATGCTTTCCATGTACTTGAATTTTTCTCTGCTATAATATTTCAATTATTATTTATTAATTTTTATATGACCTTTGAAGTTTTTTGTTTAATAAAATTTCTTTACATTTCATGTGAGATGTGAGGAATGTTCTGGGGGTTGAGAGAACCGTATTTCTAAATGGTTGCATTTGTCATATATTCTTGTTACTCACTTTTAATTTTAACCATAATAGATAGTCTAGCTATTAAGGTACATTTTATGATAGAGAAGTAATATGCATTTTGAATGTTTGCCAGCATTTGCCTGGCAAAAGTGACAGCAACAACAGATAATTAAGATTTGAGCATACACTGTGATTCAGCAAATACTCTTGTATATTTTTCCAGGAAAGATTGTCCAGAATAAGCTAGCCTATATTTTAAATTTTTATTTTGAATGTATTTTAAAGTACATTAGTTTAAGACAATGCTTATTAAAACAAAAACCTTACCTTATTTTGTCTCTCTCTTCATTTTCGCCATAAGATAGCATTCTAACACAGTAATTAAGAGAGGACTCTGAATCAAACTGTCTGACTTTATCACTGCCTAATTCTGAGACCTTACTCAAGTTACTTGGGCTCTTTGTACCTCTGGTTCCTTATATATAAAAAGGGAATGATAAGTGATTTTGCTTCCTAGGGTGTTCTTTATAAGATAACATATAGTAGGGGTTAGAAAATGAACTGGCACATAGGTAGCACCTAATTAAAATGAGAAGCTCTTATTACTACTCTGAATTCTTACAAAATCTTGAGTTATAAATTATTTCCATGTTTGATAAAGAATAATAAAACACCTTTGGGAAGATAATGCTCGCATTCATTCAATAAAAATATATTGAGAGCTTACTATCTGTTAGTCAATGTGCTAAGTGTTGGGGCAACCATAAAACATGGTCTCTGACTTAAAGGAGGTCACTTGTTGTGGGGAGACAAGTAAGGGGGCAGGAAAACAGATAATAACTTGTAAAATAATGTAGAGAAAGAGTCCAAAAACTTCATTTATTTATTTATTTATTTTTAGAGACAAGGTCTCGCTCTGTCTCCCAGGCTGGAGTACATGGTCATGATCACATAGCTCCCCATAACCTCAAACTCCTTGCCTCTAGTGATCTTCCCACTTCAGCCTGCTGAGTAGCTAGGACAACAGGTGTGTACCACTGTGCCCTGCTAATGTATTGCTGTAAATTTTTTTTGGATATGTTGTCTCACTACGTTGCTCAGGCAGGTGTCAAACTCCTGGCCTCAAGTATTCCTTCCACCTATGCCTCCTTGTGTGCTGGGTTTACAGGTCACCACACCAGACCAATTTTTTTTTTTTTTTTTTTTTTTTTTCTGAAAAAGGCCAGATAGTAACTATTTTAGCCTTTGTTGGCCATACAGTTTCTGTTGCAACTCCTCAATCCTACTGTTGTGTTAAAGCAGCCTTAGACAATATATAAACAAATGGAGGGCATGACTATGTTCCACAAATTATTTATTTATGGAGACTGAGATTTAAATTTTATATCATTTCCACATACCGCCTTTTGTTTTCTTTTCCAACTTATTTAAAAATGTAAAACTTTTTCTTAGCTAACAGGCTATACGAAGACAGGTGGTAGTCAGATTTGGTCCGTGGGCCAGAGTCAGGTGATCCCTAAATCAGAGGAAAGATGAGCATTCCTGTAAGGAATGGTTGCAAGGGAAGTCTTCCTGAGAAGAGTGTGACTAGCTGAGCTTTAAATAGTACGGATAAGCATCCTAGGCAGAAAATAACATGTGCAAATAAGAATGGCCATCAATAACAGTCACCAACGCTGAGTCCTTGCTTTGTGTTACTCACTTTACATAGATTATTTAATTTACTCATCCCAGTATCCTTGTGAAGTAGTCATTATTGAATCTATTTTGCAGAGAAGAAAATTGGAGCTTAAAAAATTAAGCAACTTGCTATGGACACCAAGGACTAGAGCGGTGTTTTGAAACCAAATCTAAAGGATTCCATAAGCAAGCTCTTAAGTTATATAATACATGACCCCATCAGATTTGTAAATATTTAGGAAACAGAAAATATCATGACTAAGGATTTTAGTTGGTGGAAGAGATGGGGCAAGAGCAATGCTCCCTTAATGACTTTAGAATTTATCCTGAGGGTGAAAAAAGAACTATTACAGGATTTCAAGCACGAGAATGTCAAGATAAGATGCTAGAAAAGTGGTTCTAGAAACGTACTAAAGAAAAAAATGCCAGGCATATGAGAACATATTATTAAAGATGCTGAGACAGGATACTGGAAATACAGTTGGAAACTATAGCAAGGATCTCGACAAGAGATGGTGATGGTCTAAATGTAAACAGTGATTGGAGGAATGGGAGAAGAGATGACAGAAATATAATGGTTATCAAACTTAATTCCCTAGCACAGTTACTACAGCACTATTAACATTTTCACATGCTAAACCTCATTCCTGGAGATTCTAATTCAATAGGCCTGAGTGTGAACTAAACATGTGCATTTTTTAAAGTTTTTATGATGAATTCTGTCATCCAGGGTAGAGAGGTACTAGGAAAAACTCAGGAAGTAGAGTGAGGGTAAGGTATATTGTAATACACTTACTACGATTCAGAATAAAGGAGGGAGAATATGATGAGTTTCATACTGAACAAGCTGTAGTTGGGTCATCTTGGATGCATTCAGGTGGAGATGTCTAACAGATGCTGCATAGGGTGGCCCAGAGCTCAGGAGGGAGGAATGGACAGAAGATAGAAACAGGGTGGTCAGCATTCATTCATAGAAAGAGGAGTAAAACACAGTTTTCATAAGCTTTGTTGCAGGCTGAATTCAAGATCAGAATGCTTCAGAGGGTAATCAGGCATGTGGACAGGGGTCTATTGACTTCTTTGTATTTTAAAGGCACACCAGTTTTCAATGTTGGGTTTTGTCCTTAATTAGGGTCAGTGAGGTTCTACATACCAGCATGGTGCCATAAAATTTCCAGAAATGAGCCTTTTCTAATACTCCAGCCAAAAGCAGTGTATAAAGTTGTTTTGTTACAAGCAGAGTTGGCCAGAAGGAGACAATCAACAACAGCAGTAACACTCAGTGTTTACCAGCTAATCAGCAGCACCCCAGGAGAGTCAGTTGCCACAATTAGCTTAACTTCTTGCAAAGCTAAAGCAGAAGGTAGATACAAGAGAGAATGAGCCACACACTCAGTCAACAAGTACAGCGATTTCTGGAAATCTTTCATTTCATAGAAAGAGTCCATGTCATCAGTGTGAAGGAGGATGCTTATCTTTTGTTTGTTCAAAAGAGAACATATATCCAACTCTCATAATAATGAAAACAGTTTTGATTAAGAAATGGGAAGCTACAGCAAAGCCATGTTTGTAAACTTTTACAGTTTGGACTACATCTATCATGAAATTCTGGATGCTGAGCCAGATTAACAATAAGCTTTTGATAACTGCTCTGAAGAGGCATTATAGACGCTTCTTTTCACATATTTTGGCTCAAGGGCCATTATCTACTAAATCAATGACCAATGGTGGATAAATGAATGCCCAAAGAGTCTTATTTATTTTTTATAATCTCATTTAATTCTCAAAAGAATTTGAGATGGCTTACAATAAAAATGTTTGTATCAATATTTTAAAATAATTTTTTATTTTTATCAAAAAAATAACAAGTCAGATAGTATTAACAGGCCCATAATGAAATACAGTGGCCTTCTCTCCTTCAAGTCCTTCTCCCTAGAAACATTCTTTTAACTCTTTCACTGTCTTTCCTGATAAAGTAAATAATATGCTTATATTGCTATTATTCAACTTAATCTTTTACATATATTATTAACTTCATTTTATATAAATTCTGCTATATAAAATTGATTCTTCCTCCCTCCTTCTAAAAATTGTCATATCACAACATTTAGTCAAGTCAATAGTCAGCTCCCGTTGCATTTTGTCAATATGGATATTATTCATTGTGGAGCCAAGTAGCATATCATGATTGTTTCCTTTATAGCGCACAACCTTCTCTATCCTTCACATGCCCAGAACTTGTTATTCCTTTGTTATTTCATGTACTTATCCTTGTGTATGTTTTGCTAATTGTTTTCAAGAGCACTGATAAGTTCATATGGTTTTCCAAAAATTTAGACAACTAATCTATAATTTTTTTTTCTTGTTCTTTCTGGAAAATGTACAGACTTCTGTTTATTTTCTATTCTGGGCAGATTTCTCTCTAGGTCTACTGCACGGCTGTCTCCTCAGGGACTTCCCTCTCTACTCGTCTGTGTTATATCCCTATTTCCAGGATCTTATGTCTTCCTCCTTCTTAGTTTATTGCCTTGCTTTTCTGGATGACATCCTTTAATAGCTTTCAAGGAACTGGAGCATGAAAAGCGTATTTTTCAGTCTTGTTTATTTGAAAGTGTCTTTTACCTTTCCACTGAATTTCTAAAATTTTGGTTGTAATATTCTAAATGCTTTTTATTGTCCCTTTATCATAGCATTTTTTTATCTTAGAAATGCAATAAAAGTTTATCTTTTTGGGTGTTATTAATTACAGTGGTGTCTTCAATTTTCTTTTGTTTTGCTGTGGAATTATTACAGTCACCATACTGATAGTGTAAGCCTGAAAGATAGAAGATGGTGGTTTGAGAGTGGAAATTTTAAACTGTGATTAGAGAGGGAGTGCAGTTATTGGTTACATGCTGTAATATCTCCCATTTTAAAAGAAAGTAATCCTTCCCATGACTTCATAACCCCCTTGGCTGTTACAGCATTTTTCTATTCCTCTTTAGAGTAAACCACCTTGAGAATCTTCCAAACAAGACTGCCTCCTATCTTCTCTTATGACTTTCCGTACTCTCTCTCTCACCTGTTTTTAAAAAGTGATTTATTGTGACATATAGTATGTATATTAGAGCACATAAAACACACATGTATAGGTCGTTGAGAATGATTGTATATGGAAAAAACACATATGTGCCAAAGGAAAATAATAAAGTCAACATGCACACACTCACCACTAAGGTTAACAATGAAACATTACCAGGACCTTAAAGTCCCTTCCTAATCCTATACTTCTCTTTATATCTAGATGTAGCCATTATATCTGCTTTTTCATTGAGGATATTCCAACCATTTTCATAGAAAACTATTATTGATATATTTACATTTAAATCTATCATCCTGCTATTTGTTTTCTATTGATGTTCTTTATTCCATTTTCTCTCTCTTCTACTGTCTTTTGGATTGTTTTTGGTGACATTTTATCTTCTCTTTGGCTTATTAGCTATAACACTTTGTTTTGTTACTTTAGTAGATGATTCAAGATTTATAATATATGCCTTTACCTTATCATGGTCATTTTTCAAGTGATTGTATGTCCTTCACATATAGTATAACAATTTTACAATAGTGTGTATACATTTACCCCTTTCTGGCTATATTTTCATATGCTTTACTTGCACATATGCTGTAAACCCAACAAGACATTACAATTATATTTGTTTCAAGAGTAAGTCATCCTAAAGAGATTTAAATAATATAAAAAATATCTTGTATATTTACCTCTGTACTTACCAGTTTTGGTGTTCATTCTTCTTATCATGTAGATCCATGTTTCCATCTGACATCATTTTTCCTTTTCCTGAAGGGATTTTAGAAATATTTCTTGTCATGTACGTCTTCTGCTGCTGAATTATTTCAACTTTGTATGTATGAGAACATGTATATTTTGCCTTTGCTTTTGAAAGGCATTTTAAATGTGGGTATAAAATAATTTTAGGTCAGCAGCTTTTTTTTTTTCTTTCTTTGAGTAGTTTAAAGGTGTTGATGCTAATGGTTGCATTGTTTCCACTGAAAAATTTGCTGTTGTCCTCATCTTTGGTCCTCTGAATGAAAGGTGTCTTACTTCTTTGGCTACTTTGAAGATTTTCTATTATTGCTTGTTTTGAGCAAGTTTATTATAAGATGAATTTATTATATGAATGAATTCATATTTCTTCTTCTTGGGGTTTATTGAAATTCCTGGGTAAGAGGCTTATAGTTTTTATCAAATACAGCAAATTTTGAGCCATTATTTCTTCACAAGTTTTTGCCCTGCTCTCTCACTCCTCTCCTTTGGGTATTAAAATTTCACATATATTAAACAGCTTGAAATCTTCCTTCCATTCACTGCTGCTCTTTTCCTTTTTCTCTTCTCTTTGCTCCATTTTGGATGGTTTCTATTGTTATGTCTTCAAGTTTGTTAGTATTTTCCTGTGCAATGTTGTATCTGCTGTTAGTCCTATCCAGTGTACAGTAGTTTCTCCTTATCTGCAGTTTTGCTTTCAAGCTGTTTAAGTTATGTGTGGTTAACCATCATCTGAAAATATTTAATGAAAATTTCTGGAAATAAACAATTCATAAGTTTTAAATTATGCACTGTTTTGATTAGCATGATAGAATCTCACTCCAGCCTGCCCAGGACATAAATCATCATTTTGTCCAATGTATCCACACTGCATATGCTACCCACCCATTAGTCACTTTGTAGTCAGCTCTGTTATCAGATCAGCTGCTGTGGTATGGCAGTGCTTGTGCTCAACTAACCCTTATTCTACTTAATAATGTCCCCAAAGTGCTGGTAACTCAGATATGGCAAAGAAAAGCTATAAAGCACTTCCTTTAAGTGATTAAATGAAAATTCTCAATAAGTAAAGGAAAAAAATCATATACTGAGTGAGGTTGCTAAGATCTACAGTAAGAACAAACCTTTTATTCATGAAATTGTGAAGAAATTCATGTAGTTTTGTTGTCACACCTCAAACTGCAAAAGTTATGGCCACAGGGTATGAGAACTTTTTTTCTTTTTTTTCCTTTTTTTTATTATTATACTTTAAGTTCTAGAGTACATGCGCACAATGTGCAGGTTTGTTACATATGTATACATGTGCCATGTTGGTGTGCTGCACCCATTAACTCGTCATTTACATTAGGTATATCTCCTAATGCTATCCCTCCCCACTGCCCCCACCCCACGACAGGCCTGGGGGTGTGATGTCCCCCTTCCTGTGTCCAAGTGTTTTCATTGTTCAGTTCCCATGATAACTTCTTTTATAGTATATTGTTATAATTGTTCTATTGTATTACTTATTGCTGTTAATCTCTTACTGTACTTAATTTATAAGTTAAACTTTACCATAGGTATGTATGTATAGGAAAATATATAGTATGTGTAGGGTTCAGTACTATCTGTGGTTTCAGGCACCCATTGGGGGTCTAGAATGTATCCCCACAGATAAGGGGGACTACTGTGATTTTCATCTCAAACATTGCAGTTTCCATATCTAGAACTTTAATCTGGGATTTGTTAAATCTTTCATGTATCAACTTAATTTTTGATTATATGAAAAGTAATAAGAATTATTTTAATGAATCTACTAATTCTATCATCTTTGCAGGTGCTATGTTGGTTTCAGTTGATTGATTATTCTTATTATGGGTAATATTTTTCTGTTTCTTTTCTGTTGGGCAATCCTTGATTGGATGTAGAGATTATGATTTTTTTCTTGGGTAGTGTTGAATATTTTATATTTCTATTGTTAGTCTTGAGCTGTGTTCTAAGACTCAGTTAAATTACTTGAAAACAGTTTGATCCTTAAGAGTCTTTAAGATTGTTGGATGGAATCAGAGGAGCATTCAGTGTAGTACTAATTATTCACCACTCCTGAGGCAAGACCTTCCTGAATACTCTTACCAGTGCCCTATGAATTAAGTTTTTCAGTCAGGCTGGTGGTAATGGGCATCATTCCCAGTCCTGTGTGAAAACCAGACATTGTTCCTTCTATTCCTTACAGATAATTCTTTCTTCAGTCTTGGGTAGTTTCTTCACACACACGCATTGATCTGCATTCTGCAGAACTCTCTCTGTGGGAACTTGCTACAGATCGCCAGTATTCTTTCCTATTTTCTGTCACTCTGACCCACAGGCCCCAGCTGTGTTAATCTCTCCAAGCTCTCAGCTCTATCTCCTCAGCTCTGGGAATCAAATGAGCTCTTCTTCAGTTTCCTTTTCATGCACTGCATTCAAGAAACATTCTCAGGGCTGTCAGCTGTAATAACTGTGGGGCTCACCTCTTTTCTTTTCCATTTCTCAGGAATCACTAGTCTTTGTTGTATGACAAAAAAACTAAAACTTGGTTTTTTTTGTTCATAAATATTGTCTACTTTCTTGTGTCTTTTTTTCAAGTGAGAGAAAATCACATCCTTGTTACTATATCTTGGCTAAAACTGGAAGTTGCTTGAGAATATTGAACAACTCAATTTTTAAAAACCGTAAAACAAATCAATATATATGTAGGTGACTTCTCAAGAACCAGAGAAATTTTTGTTATCTGAGAATGCCCCCCAAAAATCTTGAGAAATAACCTGAATTTCACTTATAATGCATAGAAAAGCAAGCCTTATTTGTTCAATGTGAAAGTTAACATAAGCAATATAGTAGTGAACATTTGAATTATGTTTCTTGGGCCAGAGTCCACAATTTGAGAAGTGTTTTTTTCTTTTTTTTCTTCTTGGATGGTACAATATGTGTATTTAAGTCTACTTAATGTAGAAAAGATATGGAGAAGGTGGTTAACTAAATTCTAACGGGGATTCTTAAAAGAAATTATCTCCGTCTATCTAATCTATTTATGTAATAACATCCATCTGGCTTACTTTTTTGTTGTAATGAGTTGGGATATCTTCCCCTACTCTTTTCCTTATAAAATATTGTGGTACATTCTGTTTAATAAAAAAGTAATAATTTTATGTCAAATAATTTTTCTTTAAAATTTAGTTTTTGCCACCTTGGTTAAGGGAGACATCCTATCTCAAGTTCGTAAAATTAATCTTACATTTTCCCCAAGTTTTAGAAAGATTTTTCTTTTGTTTAGATTTTTAATCCAATTGGAAATTATTTTGTGTATAGAGTGTGGTATGCTATGATTTAATCACTGTTTCCATAGAAAAGGCCAGTTGAGTCAATGCTTTTAATGAAATATAATACTTTCTTAATTAATTTGCAACATTACATGTTACACCAGGTTTCCAAACTGGTTGTATCTCTTTCTGGGTTCTCTATTCTTTTCTACTAATCTATCTACATACTCTTGTGCCAAAAAGACACTGTTTTAATTTCTCAAATTTTGCAACATACCAATGAGACCGATAGGAGTTGGTAGATAAATATCTAGATTTCTTGTGACTTCAATGGGCTGACTTTGAGATGTGTGCTCTACAGTGCCCCCTCGAGTTTCTTGGTGAAATTAAATTCAAATTACCTATGGTAATAAATTTTTTGACAACATATGCTTCATTGCCTTTTTTTCCTCTGTCTCACTTCCCCACTTCCCTACTAGCGTTTTCTGAAATCATCTATAATACAACAGAATTGTACGTGAATCCTTGTGTCAGGATCCTTTGGCAGGAACCCAAACTAAGATACTAATACATTTCTATATTTATGTTATCTATTTTTTATGAACCAAAAGAGGTTTGAATTTTATTAAATGCTCTTTCTGAATTTAATTAGGTGATAATGCCACATTAATGAGTTATATTCATACATTTTTGTCTTAAATCTTATTTTAGAGGCTATAATTTCTTTCTTAGAGTAAGATTTATTGAGGTTCAATTTATACACAATAAATTTCATTCTTGTTAGGTGTACGATTTTATTAATATTAACACATATTGTTAATTAACACATAATGTTCCATACTTATACTTCTATCATCATAATAAGAAAATGGAACATTTACATTGCCCCAGAAAGTTCACTGGTGGCCCCTTGTTGTTAATTCCCCTCTTCCTTTTCCATTCCCTGACAATGACTGATTGATTTTCTACCCCTATATTGTCCCCATTTGAAGGATGTCATATAAATGAAATGATAATAAAATATATGGACTTTTATTTTTTAGATCTTATGTTTCAGATCATATGCTTTATTTGTTCTTAGAGTAACACATGTTTTGGGAATTGCTGTTATATAGTTAGTGAAAATTGAACTTCATAAATATACAAACTCTCTTTAACTGTATATTCAAATAGATACAGATATAGATATGTAACTATTCAACTTATCAATTTCTTCTCGAGTGAGTTTTTGAAGTTTATGCCTCTAAAAATGTTTGTTCATTTTTGTGGAATTTAGTGGGAAACGTCACCCATCATATTCTCTTAGTTTTTAGTATCTGTAGCATCTATAATAAATGCCCTTCTTTTATTCCTGATATGGGTAATTTGTGTGTTCTCTTTTTATTATGATACATTTAGCTACAGGTTTACTGGTTTTATTGATTTCTCATAGAAATTGATATTTTGTTACATTGACTTTATTGTATTTCAATTTCATTGATTTCTGCTCTTGTCTTTATTATTTTCCTACTTCTGCTCTCTTTTCATTTAATTTTTTCTTCTCTTTTTAGTTTCCTAAGGTAGAACATAAAATCACTGATTTGGATACTGATATAGTTTGCATGTCCCCTCCAAATCTCATGTTGAGATGTAGTCCCAGTGTTGGAGATGAGGCCTGGTGGGAAGTGTTTGAGTTATTGGAGCAGGTTCCTCATGGCTTAGTGTGGTCCTCAAGGTAGTGAGTGAGTTTGCCTGGGATCTGGTTGTTTAAAGTGTGTGGCATGTCTCCCACTCTCCCTGTTGCTCCTGCTCTGGCCATGTGACGTGCCTGCTCCTGGTTTGCTTTCCACCATGTGTGAAGACTCCCTGAGGCCTCCCTAGGAGCCAAGCCAATGCCAGTGCCATGCCTCCTGTACAACCTGCAGAACTGTGAGCCAATTAAACCTCTTTTCTTTATAAATTACCCAGTCTTAGGTATTTCTTTATAGCAATGCAAGAACAGCCTAACAAAGATACTTGTTCTTTTTCTGATGATTTGATGTTATAAATTTTTTTCTACAGACTTCTTTGATGTATTCAAAGTATTTTGATATAATGTTTTCATTTTCACTTAATTAATAATTTCTAACTTCTATTGTAGTTTCCTCATTGAGCCATGAATTGCTTAGAAATATCTTGCTTAATTTTCAATATTTGAGTATTATCAAGATACCTTTTGACTACTGATTTCTACTTAAATTTCACTGTGGTCGGATAATATACCTTGTATGTTTTCAATTTTTTAAAGTTTGTTAAAGTTTGTTCTAAGGCTCAATATGTTCTATCTAGGTAAATGCCCATATGTACTTCAAAAAATTATGTACCTTGCTTACTACTGGGTATAATGTTCCATACATGTCAATTAGGTCAAGTTGGTTGACAGCATTGTTCAGTTCTTCTGTATCCTTGATTTTCTGTGTACATGTTCTATCAATTACCTAGGTGTGTAAAGTAATTCAAATAATTGTGAATTTGTTTATTTCTACTTTCAGTTGTCAGTTTTATTTCATGTATTTTGAAGCTCTGCTGTTAAATATGTATACATTTAGCATTGTTCAATCTCCTTAGTGATTAGTTTTTTTATTATTGGCAATTACAATGAAAATATGTGATGTTTTTATCTCTGAAAATAATCCTTGTTTTGAAATTTCTTTAATGTCAATATAGCTAACCCATTTTCTTCTGATTAAATTTTATGTAGTATGTATTCTTTTCTCATTGACCAAATCAGCCTTTTAATCAGTTTAGATAATTTATATTTAACATAATCACTGTGTTAAATTTAAATATAATGCTATTTATATTTTATTAGATTTTTTCTGATTATACTTTACTTTCACAATTGTCTTACTAGTTACATTACTTTCTTTTTTTCTTAGTAGTTCCCCCAGAGTTTACTGTAAACATCATTAATTCATCGCAATCTAGATTCAAATATTACAATACCACTTTATATGTCCCGTAAGAAATATAACAATATATTTTCAATTTCCTCTCTCCCATCCATTGCTATTTTTATCGTACCTTTTATTTTACCTATGTTATAAATTCAAAACATTGCTTTGTTTAGATAATTTTTAAATTATTTCTTTTATATTTACCTTAATTTTTACTATTTCCAAAGCTCTTCATTTCTTTGTATACTTCCAAGTTTCTGTTTGAAGGATTTCCTTTAATATGTATAAATGCTAAACTTCTCACTTCATTTCATTCATTTGATCTTCAATCAGTGATACCCTTTTTTCCATTTGATCGAATTGGCTATTGAAGCTTGTGCATGTGTCATGTAGTTCTCGTGCCATGGTTTTCAGCTCCATCAGGTCATTTAAGGTCTTCTCTATGCTGTTTATTCTAGTTAGCCATTCGTCTGATCTTTTTTCAAGGTTTTTAGCTTCTTTGCAATGGGTTCAAACATCCTCCTTTAGCTCAGAGAAGTTTGTTATTACTGATAGTCTGAAGCCTACTTCTGTCAACTTGTCAAAGTCATTCCCCAGCCAGCTTTGTTCCGTTGCTGGCAAGAAACTGCATTCCTTTGGAGGAGAAGAGGCACTCTGATTTTTAGAATTTTCAGCTTCTCTGCTCTGATTTATCTCCATCTTTGTGGTTTTTATCTACCTTTGGTCTTTGATGATGGTGATGTACAGATGGGGTTTTGGTGTGGATGTCCTTTCTGTTTGTTAGTTTTCCTTCTAACAGTCAGGACCCTCAGCTGCAGGTTGGTTGGAGTTTGCTGGACATCCACTCCAGACCCTGTTTGCCCAGGTGTCAGCAGCAGAGGCTGCAGAACAGCGAATATTGCAGAATGGCAAATGTTGCTGCCTGATCCTTCCTCTGGAAGCTTCGTCTCAGAGGGGCACATGGCTGTATGAGGTGTCAGTGTTGGCCCCTACTTGGAGTTGCCTCCCAGTTAGGCTACTCGGGGGTCAGGGACCCACTTGTGGAGGCAGTCTGTCCGTTCTCAGATCTCAAACTCCGTGCAGGCAGAACCACTATGCTCTTCAAAGCTGTCAGACAGGGACATTTAAGTCTGCAGAAGTTTTTGCTGCCTTTTGTTCAGCTATGCCCTGCCCTTAGAGGTGGAGTCTACAGAGGCAGGCAGGCTTCCTTGAGCTGCTGTGGGCTCCATCCAGTTCGAGCTTCCCAGCCACTTTGTTTGCCTACTCAAGCCTCAGCAATGGTGGACACCCCTCCCCCTGCCTCGCTGCCGCCTTGCAGTTCATATGTATAAATGTTAGTAATGAACTCTACTATGTCTTGTTTATACAAAAAGATCTTTATGTTGTCCATTTTACTGGGGGTATAATTCTGTTTAACAAGTTTCTTTTTTATCTTTCTTTTTTTTTATTCTTCTTTCTTGTAGTGAATGCATTTAATGCTCTTCCAAGCGATGCTTAGCTGCATCTCTCTAATCATGGATATATTACAATTTCATTATTGTTCAATTTTAAATATTTTTCCATCTCCATTGTACTTTCTTTTTAAACTTATTTTCATTTTTTTAACCTAATCTGGAATTCTATAATTGTAACTTTCAAATTTTCAACTGTGACACTGTAGTGCAAAAGATGCCATAGACAACATGTAAATTAACGGACGTAGCTGTGCTGTAAAAAAAACCTTATAAAAACAGTCAGTGAGCAATTGCCCAACAGGCCGTTGTTTCTTGCATTTTGTCCAAAGGTTTCTTCAGATTTTATTGCAACTTATTTTGCAGCCTAATACATGCTAATTTTTATCAAAATGTTCTCTGTGTCTGTTGGAGAAGAATGTGGGTTTTTTGATAGACATATTTATACACACATTTTCAAGATGTTTAATTATATTATGTTATTCAGATCATTTATGTCTTTTTTGTTTTATATTTCCTTTTATAACACAAACAATTAGCATTTGAATTTTTAATTTCTGTGGGTACATAGTAGGTATATATATTTATGGGGTACATGAGATGTTTTGATGAATACAGGCAACATGAAATAAGTACATCATGAAGAATGGGGTATCCATCCCCTCAGGTTTTTATCCATTGAATTGCAAATAATCCAACTATACTCTTTAAGTTACTTTAAAATGTACAGTTATTATTGACTATAGTCACCCTCTTGTCCTAGAAAACACTAGGTCTTATTTATTCTTTCTACTTTTGTTTTTACTTATTAACCATCCTCACCACCACACCATTCCCAACCCCCGATACCCTTCTCAGCTCTTGTAACCATCTTTTTATTTTCTATGTCCATGAGTTCAATTGTTTTGATTTTTAGATCCTACAAATAAGTGACAACATGCAAAGTTTATCTTTCTGTGCCTGGCTTATTTCACTTAACATAATGATCTGCAGGTCCGTCTTATGTTGTTGCACATGACTGACTCTCATTCTTTTTTATGGGTGAATAGTACTCCATTGTGTGTATGTACCACATTTTCTTTATCCATTCTTCTGTTGATGGACATTGAGGTTGCTTCCAAATCTTAGGAATTATAAACAGTGCTCCAACAAATATGGGAGTGCAGATATCTCTTTGATATACTAACTTCCTTTCTGTTGGGTATATCTCCAGCAGTGGGATTGCAGGATCATATGGTAGCTCAAGTTTTAGTTTTTTGAGGAACCTCCCAACTGTTCTCCATAGTGTTTGTACTAATTTACATTCTCACCAAAATAATTAGCTTCAAAATTTAAATACTTCCAGAGCCTTTTGGAGTTCATAGGTAATAAAATGATGGAACTATGAGCCATTCCTATAAGCATAGTTAAATGGATTTAAATAACGTTCCTTGCTATTTTTATTAATAAATAAAACCCGGTATTTCAAATGGCAAAAACGTGTTGGAAATTTCACTTATATTGCTATTCTAAGTCCAAATATAATATATTATTTTACATTTAGCCATTATTCTGTGCATATTTCAACTTTCCTGGGCTGATAAATATGGTCTGTGAAAAAACTGTTCACTATCATTTTAGTTAATCTTTTACGTAGCCCTCTTGGAGGTTATCTGAATTGTATCCAAAGTAGGACAGGCAAGATTATAAGGCTGGGAAGAATAAAAGGGAACGAAGTTCTAATTTTATTCACAATTTCTCTATTACTTAAGGTTCTCTTGAAGCTCTCTTAGGAACACTGAAAGACATTTTTCTAAGTCTCAAACTAAATGTTTTACATTTACACAATACAATTATTAAAATCTATAGCCAGCTTTATATATTCCATTTGCAGACAAATCTTGACTTACTGCTTCCAGACTTCTACTATGGATATACCAAATATTCATGTTCAGGTCAGTGGGATGGCATATAAAATAAAACATAAAAAAGCCTGGGAAATATAGAGTTTAAAAATAAGATTAAGAAAAAGTTTAGTCTACTGATGTTCAAGTTGTGGTGCTGCCAAATATCTTAAATTGAACTTCATGGCAGTCAAAACACAAATGGTGAACATTACTCTAAATTTTTCATGAAGAAAATGTGAACTTATTCCTTAGAAAAAAAAGTTTTTCCTAGTAGTCAGGAAACTATTTTTCTCGAAACATTTCTCAAAAAGAAGATATTTCATCATGTGAGAATCAGCTACTCAATAACTTCCCTGTAATAAATGTACTAATGGTATCACACAGCAGTTTCTATTTCCATGCCTCCATGCATAGTTTCTGCATTTCACAACTCTGGGAGGCATAATTTTCAACGTCTTCTATACAAATGGCTTTGGTTGACGTTATGCAAGACTTACACTGCCCAGCTATACACAGAGTCCCCAAGATAGATAAGTCAAGTCCACAACACTGAATGCAGCTTAGTGAAAGGCATTCTTCAAGAATAAAGTAACTGTGATTTTGTTGAATAATGCTTCCTTAATGGTGGTTCCAAAATTAAGGGCCATAGAAAGACCCTGGCTATTATGCAGAACTACCTAACTTCTGCCTTCTCTAAGTGGTTATACAGTGTTAATGGTTGTACGATCTTGCATAAGTTAGTAGGCTTTCCTAAGTCCCAGTTTTATCATATATAATATAGAAATAATATGTATACTTGCTTCATAAGGTAGTTATGAGATTTATATTAAGAAATGATACAAAAATTGGACAAAATAGAAAACTAATTTTTGGGATTTGAGATAGTTCTTAGACTTTAATATGAGTCACTGGGTTTCTGGATGCTAATGGAAATACAAATTATACTCTTACATATTGGTTGTTATTTTAATAAGAGAACTACTTAATTAAAATCAAATGAATAACTAATTCTTATAAAGGAAGTATAATTGATTATAAACACAAGCTTCAGTTACGGAAAGTCATCTATAGTATTCCTTCCTAGAGAAGGATTTGTAAGACCCAGTTTCAAGTGCTGTCATTTCTGCATAGTAAATGTACATTCTTAGGTAGGTAATTCAATGTCTTTTGGTTTATTTCATCATCTACAAAACTGAGGGATTGGAGTACACGATATCTGAAGTCCCATGTGTGCATTCACCCTATATAATTGTTTGCCTCTTGTGGATGCTACTTTTTGAATAGTTCAAAACAACAGCATTAGCAAATTTGGAATCCATCATGGCCCAGAAGTCTGAGACTAATGGGATATGGAGATAATAAAGTTACAGTGTATCAACAAATCAATATCTAACTGCCATTTTGCTATCTTCAAAATGAAGCCCTTTATACCAACAAAATAATACAGACTCCGTATTGTAAAGCAATCCAAGATAGAGTGATTTAGAGAGACCTCAAGGAAAGGTAAATAAAGTCAAGGAAAACTACAAAAGTGACTTAAAAATTTTACCCAAACCAGGAATCAAATTGATATTAGGATTTGAGCTAATATTTACTATTTCTAAGAAAACTGCCCCTGCAAGAAGGAAGGAATGTTTGAAAGGACATAAATTTGTTGAATGTCATAAGCATTTAGAAAGGGATGTGGAAGAAAAAAAGAAAAAAACAGTATTGAAAGCTCTGAATCTCTTAGATTAATTTAGCAGTAGAAATTAAGTGCACAGGTTGAATGAAGCTTTTTGCATGCAACTGGAGCAACCACATCTACCAATGCTTTTCTTTGTTCCCTTACCCAGTCTAATTGCTTCTTATAATAAAAGCATCAGAGTTGCCTAAAGTTTTGTTGTGTTTTAAACCTACCAGTGATAGATATCATTAGGGTTGTTAGTAATCTCTTCTGTATTTCATGAACAAATAATGTGGGCAGTTGTCCAATCAGAATAAAATAATCCCTGCACTCTAGGGAGAACTCCATGTAATTCCCTCATACCACCATGCAATGGCAAGTCAACTTTCCATGCAATTGCATTCTGATTGTTTTTTATCCCTTACAACCCAAAATAGTGGGATGAAAGAATGTGAAAAACTCCTTTCTATTTTATTGTTGATATATGGTGGGCTGAGGTAAAAAATGAACACATTTAACAAATTCCAAATATGTTATTTACATTGATGATTCTCCATTTCTAAGGTCAGGATATTTTGATTGAACCTTGGGAGAATTAGACTTTTCATTCTTTAGCTTACCATGGAATTATCCCAGCTGGATATCCAAAGTAAAATTTGCTGTTTGTAGTTGGCTCCATTTTCTGTAGATTACAAATAGAAACATTGAAACCCTGTGTGGAATGATGAACTGTCATTGATTTTGAACTGAATTATCAAATATGCCTGTGGGATGTTAGATAAACCTGTAGGCGTTTATATGATTCTCTAACATGACAAGATTTAAAAGATTTTTTAAACCCCTTCAAAAAATCCAAAAAAAGGGAAATCAGTGCTGACCAGTGTTAAAAACTCATTCAATTTGTATTATTGGGAAACCAGATGTATTCGTTTTCTTAGTGTCTGACATATAGGTATATATAAATATATATATTAGTAAACAGTATGTATCCTCCTTACTGACTCCTTACTAACTTAGTCACATCTACCATAAATATGATTGTGCAGCTTGTTTATACAGTTGACATTTTAATGATATGTTGATTCTGTAAATCATTTGTCAATCGATATTTAGAGGTTATTTTATTTGTTTGTTTTTCATCTTCCTAAGTCTGTAAGTATGACAAACCTTAAGCCTAAAATGTTTGCCAGGTGAAATGCTCACAGTCATTATTTTTATTTTTTTGGCAGAATTTAAAAACATTTGCTTGACCCCCTAGAGCTAGAAGTATTGATTTTTTTAATGGGTACACTTTTCTCAAATGGAGTCCATTGCTTAAATCCAACATCCGCTCATTTGTTGAAGGAGCAGTTTTTTATTTCCAACCAAGTAATTACTGTTCTTCTTTTTGCCACTGATAATGTGTTTAAGAATCTATATAGTCTCTCAAGGAAATTTAAAGTTTGTCTTCTATGCCAGAAAGCAAAGAGGTAATAGGATTTAAATAATTAATAAGTGGTTATAACTTTTTTCTTTTCCTTTTTTTAGTCTTTTGAGACAGGGTCTAGGCTGGTTACCCAGGCTGGAGTACAAGAGTGGGATCACAGTTCATGCAACCTTGAACTCCTGGGCTTCAGTGATCCTCCTGCCTCAGCCTCTTGAATAGCTGGGACTACAGGCACACACCACCACCCACTGCTAATTTTGAATTTTTTTTTGTAGAGATGAGGTCATAGTATGTTGCCCAGGCTGGTCTCAAACTCCTGGTCTCAAGTGATTCTTCTGCCTTGGCCTCCCCAAAGTGCTGGGATTACAGGCATGAGCCACCATGCTGGGCCTATAACTTTTATCTAAACATTTTTTAGCCTTATTCTACATAATAAATTTACTTTATCTTTTGAGATCAGGTAGGTAGAACTTCCCAGATTGGAGTAGACAGGACCGTCTTTTTTTTTTTTTTTTCCCGTACAGATTCTCTCAAGAAGTTAGGGATTGCAGAGGCTGTCAGAAGCTAAGATTCCTTAATCTACTTTTACAAAAAAATGAAGAAAAATATCACAGAGTGAAAAAGTTATGATATCAATTTGACCAGAAGTTCCAGTCACTTACATTATTTATCACGTAGCCACTAGACCCTCTTCCAATAATCTATGATATATGGTGGTAGGAGAGAATATTCTTTTATAGATTTGCAGTAACTTTCTTGCCTTAGGCAGAGTGGAGTTGAGACTTGTCTATTTTCTCTCATTTTGGATAAGGTGTAGCTCAGTCACCCACTTAACATCTACCTCCTAAAATGCCTTGCTCTTAGACTTGAGCTACTGATCAATACTTATTAATTTTAAAATTCTTCTATATTTTGAGAGCTCAAGGATGGTTTTCTCTGGCTCTGTACAGCCTAGAAAGAGTAGTCTAGCAAGAGAGAGTTGAGAGTGCACAGTATGGTAGAAAATAACAAATAGTTCAGTGGGTGTATAATGTATCATTTAAAAGGCTCATTGTGAGAGAAGAGGCCAAGGATGTTTAAAGGAAGAGTCAGCAAAAGGGGGAAGGCACATTGTTAGATGTCTTATATGCTGTTGCAGGGTTTGGACTTGATTCTGAACGCTGGGAGGCATTAAGTGAGATTGAACAGGGGAGTGTATTAATGGGTTGTTGTTTATGTTTGTTTTATTTTAAGAAAATTCACTCTGGAGGCTCTATAAAGAAAAGCTCACAGAAATAAGTAGATACCATCTGACCAGCTAGAAAGCTCCTTTAGCAACTTGTTTCAGAAAGCTGAATGCATAATAAATGTAGCAATTGTGGATTGATATAAATGGGACAGATTGGAAAGGAGTTGAAAGAACTGAATAGGTAACATTTATTGTTTAATTAGATATGGTAAAAACGTCATATCAAAAGTGACTACAGATTCTGGTTTGTGCAATTGAGTGGAACTTGAAGCCCATTTATTTACTTTATATGCTGATCAAGTTTTCAAAGATGATTTAAGGTGGCTAGAAAGAGTAAATTAAAAAGATTAAATATCAACAGCAGAAATTTTAGAAAAAAATAAAGACAAAACAAAAGAAATGAAATGCAACCAAAAGAAAAGCATGAGACAAATGGAAAACTATGGTATTATAACAAAATAAGATACAACTAAAAGTGGCATGAGTATGCAAATATATTTAATGAAAGCTTATAAACTTGCTAAAGTGGGGTCACAAATAAATTCAGCACAAAGATGTTTAGTAGGTTATTCAATAAGGGAAACATAATCGTAACAAGATCCATGTAGCTGCGTGGATGGTAACAACAAATCCACTGTTGCAGAAACTCTTGATCATTGCTGTTTCTGCACAAGAAAAATTCACATCCAGGAAGTAGTGTCATTTCCTTAAAGAGTAAAGGGAAGGAATAGATTATAGACAGAAATAAGGCTGAATTCAGTCTAGCCAATGTTAAGTCACTGCATTTCTAACTAAACAGATTTCTTGCTCTTTTCAAATACTCACTGTTCAACACTTCGTGTTCTTCTTGATTCCTATCTGTGCGCCAGGAAACAAACATTTTTTGAGAATCCATAATGTACTTTTGACAGAGAAATCTGCCTTGCATCAATGGCTTTCCTCTTTTTCTCTGCCTTAATAACCCTATCTCTTCTGATTCTACCTCATTCATTTCCTAATTCATCAGTGCAGTTATATTGTATTTTTATACTATGTATTAACAACTGTATGGCCTGGACTTCAAAGTCCTTAAATACTTTAAATCTTCTTTATTCTCCACTTGCTCTCTCCAACATCAAAATTCTGTAATCCAGGTCTTATAAAATATGCAATGTGTCTAACTGATAGTGCTTGAAAAGATTTTGGGAGATACATGAATATGGTCTTAAATAACACAGAATCACATACTGAGAAAACATTCCTCTTTCAATTCTGTTTCATATTTAATGATGAATTCAAGAAGCAGTTCTCCATTTTGTATATTTGTAAGAGTTTTTAATACTAATCTTCTTTCATCCAAA
Source organism: Symphalangus syndactylus (assembly GCF_028878055.3). Taxonomy (NCBI): domain Eukaryota; kingdom Metazoa; phylum Chordata; class Mammalia; order Primates; family Hylobatidae; genus Symphalangus; species Symphalangus syndactylus. The sequence goes on along the minus strand of NC_072441.2, from coordinate 52,090,838 downwards.
ATCTCTGCTTTAGAGTCTTTTAGCAGTCAGTGGTAGATAAATAGAATTTAAAAATTTATTTGTTTTGTTTTTATTGTATTATCTTTGATTTTCACAAAGTGATAGTGTTTTCTTTTTCCAGGGCAGTGAAATAGAACTTCCTTTTAAAATAAATTTATTTCAGTTAAGTGAATTGAGTGCATTAATAATATTCAGATATTAATATTAAATGACGTGCAAATATGGGGAAAAAACTTTTGAAAATATTACACTTATTTCATGGATATAGCACAAATCAGAAACCTAAGATGCAGATGACTAACTTTGGAAAACAACTATGATGCCCACCAACCCAACCTATTTGCCTTTCTGCAAATAGACTGTATTAGCAACTGTTATGCCTTTGCTGTGCTGGTACCTTAGCTTCAAAATCTCCCCTAGCCTTTTCCATTTGATGAACTCCTACTCATCTCTCAAAAATTAGCTTCTGAATCTTCTCCAATGTGAAGCTTTTGCTTATTTTACCTATAAACTGTTACTTATTAAACTGCAGTGCAAGTATTTGTTCAAGTATCAAACTCCCCATTTGACTGCAAACTTTTTGTAGCAATGTGTTATTTGTCTTTGTATCTCTAATTTCTACCGCAATGACAGACACAAAATAGGCAAATGTTTGATTAATGAATTAATAAAAAATTTTGCATATCTTGTAGATGAGGAATATTGTTTTTAGTTTGTTTAATATTCAATGAATGCTAGTCTGTGTATGTGTTTAAGTTTTAGCAGAATTAACAATATGAATGCACTTAATGCCACTGAACCGTACACTTTAAAATGGTTAAAATGGTCAATTTTGTGTTATGTTTGTTTTGTCACAATAAGTTTTAAAACTTTACAGAAGGTAAACAAAAATTAATATTTTAATGTTATACATTGAGACATAATTTTTCCTGTGCATACATTAGACCCATTAAAGATGGACTAACCAAAGATCAGTTTAAAAATTTACTGGAACTTATCACACCAGAATTAGCATGTAGCCTGATTGATGCATCAAGCTTAAAATTTGATTGTGCTTGTTTATGGGGATACAAATAAAATCCAAGAATACAAAGTTAATCTCAGGCAGTAGAGCCATTTTGTAAGTAGTATAAATATTTCTTCAGGTTTAATGAGTGGGGTAGGTGTCGCTGGGTAACAACTTGTATGCTCATGTGAAAATTAGTTGTTTCCTCCATATTGGACACTCAGGCGAATTATGTATTGTCATTCATGTATTATTTCAAAAATCACTTTTGATAACAGAAAAAAGTAGGAGCTAAATTTAATTTTTTAAATTGTTATTTTCTGATAAGGATTCAAAGTTGGGATGTGGCAGCAGGGCCCAAGAAGGCCTAAATTTGAGCACATGAAGGCAATTGATAACCTAGTAACACAGTCAGAACTCTCTTCCCTATAAATGCTTCTCTCAGCACATCTACTTTGGATTATTTTCTTATTGAATGGGCTTTCACAAGGTGGGTCCACAATGTGTGTCCAAGTTGGCTGCCCATGTTCATATTCCATTTCCAAGCACACTGAGAAGATAACTTTGTGTTGGCTCTGACCTAGTCTAATCAACTGCGCTCAAGGCAGAAGCATCTTGGTTTACGTATATGACTATGGGGCCAAATACTGGGGTAGAAGAGGGGGCAAGACAGGAGGTCTTTGTGCACTGAGCAGACAACCCAAAAGGTTTGCTACCTGTGCTCAGGCTTCACGGGTGGTGCCCAATGTGCTAGCACTGTCTAACCACCATGTCATCTCTATAGTACTTCAGCAATTGGAAAGAAAGGATAAAACTTCAGCCAGCTCAATAGCCTCTCAAGAAATCCTAAAATTTGGATAAATATCACTTACCCCAAAAGCGATGTTTTGCATTCCATTAGCCAGATAATATCTATCATATTTCTTTATTTCCTTCATATGTTTTCATCACTCTTATTCTGTTTCTGTGTTTGTTCATTTACTGCTATCGCTACCCCTCACTCTGAAAACTTAATCTTCATGAACGACCTTATCTGTTTTGTTTACTGTTATATCCCATTGCCTAGAAGAGTTCCTGGGAGATACTGTTCAGTACATAGTTGTTAAATGGAAGAAGTTTAAAATATCTCACATTCAAAATGCACTTTAAGAAATATGTAAATGTTAAAATGTAATTTAAAATAATAGAACTATTGGGGTTTCATCCCACCCTATTAGGGTTTAGCTCACATTAGAAAGGGCTGCAAGGCATCTCACTCAGCACTTTCTAAAATTTACTGAGTCACAAATCCTTTCACAGTAAAATTTATTAAGTGGCATTTTAAAAATCTTTTAAGTCTTCTAAAATTTTTTCATACTATATAGTGAGTTTATTTGAAGTAAAATATTTCGGACCAATTTATTATTAAATATTTTTATAAAATTAGTTTTAATGCAAACAATAGTATTTATAATATATTTTAAAAACTGATATATTGAAAAAATTCTCATAACTGCTTATTTTAAAACAATTTAAACAGAAAATATATAATATAAATATTCATTTCAAAATAACATGAAGCTTATTTTATTTTCATCCTTTAGTATTTATAACAAAAACTGGCCTATTGAAAAAATTTCTTGTGCTACTTATTTTAAAATAATTTAAAGAGAAAAGTGCATAATATAAATATCCATTTCAAAATAACATTAAACTTGTTTGATTTTCATCAATGGAAATGTATTTATTTATTTATTTTTATATCTTTATTTTTTGAAACACAGTCCCTCTCTATCACCCGGGCTGGAGTGCAATGGGATTATCTCAGCTCGCTACAACCTCTGCCCCCTGGGTTCAAGCAATTCTTGTGCCTTGGCCTCCCAAGTAGCTGGGATTATAGGCATGCACCACCACACCTGGCCAATTTTTGTATTTTTATTAGAGACAAGGTTTCGCCATGTTGCCCTGGCTGGTCTCAAACCCCTAGGCTGAAGCCATCTGCCTGCCTTGGCCTCCCAAAGTGCTGGTATTACAAGTGTGAGCCACTGCACCTGGCCTCATCATTGTAAATGTATTTGTAATTTGACTATTTGCTATACAATCAAATACACACAGCTTTTATGACCTGATGAATTTCTCTTTGGAATTCTTGTGTTTTTCAGTCTTGCAAAAATGAGATCTTTTAGTATTTGTGTTTTGTTTCTAAAAATTAGAAAAGGGTTTTTTTTTTTTTTTTTTTTTTTCGGGCAGCTTACATGTAAGTACTTCTCAAAAGATTAGCAATTGGTGGAGATTTCTGGCTAAATAACGTGAGCTAATTATGTGGATTTTCCTCCTGATCCTCTTCCTTTTCCACTAAAAGAAAATGAAAAATTGCATAAACTCATAAAGACAAATAATAAGAAACGATGCTTTAATGAATGATTGATTTCAAGAAAAGTTTACAGGCTAAGAAACAGGTGGATGGTAACTGAACGAACAGAGCAGAAGGGGCTGCAATGTTGTGTTCCTACAGAGCAGGTTGCCAAAGAGGAGCAAGATGCCTTGCCACAAGGAACCTAAGAGGATCGAGACTTGGAGTTACCTGGTTTAGCAGACAAATAAATTGAGACAGATAAATTAATTAAAATGGAAACAAAATCGAGAAATATAAAAATAATAATTTTGGAACTATACTTCAAAATGTTCCCTAGGAAGGGAAAGTTGGGTAGATGAAAAGGTAGGCCTTTGCTGTGCACAAACAAATGAGCTATTTTCTAGAATTTTTACCTATTTGCATGCTGTTCCTTCCTTTATCCACTTTAGCTTCCCAGAACTATTTTTTTCCCCAGAGAGTCAGAGGGGAAGTAAAAAGTGGAAGCAAAGTCTGATCCAGTCATCCTTCTGGACCATTCCTATTACCTTGGATAGACCTAGGGACAGATGGGCTACCAGCACTGAGAATCATTGGGAACATTACCAGACATTGCAGAGCACTCAGGTACCAAAGTCACTAGAGGACTCTAGAACCAATTGAGACCGTAGAGGATAGATTTAAGTATAAAGGAACTAAAGGACAGTGCAAGAGCTTCTCAGTGGACAGCGTGTTGGACATTGGAGAATTGGAATCATGGTTCAGAAATCTAGGCAGACAAGATCATGCTTGAAAGCATGAGTGCTAAGATAGCATCCTATTAAATATTGCAGCATAACAAACATTTAGTTTGATATTTGTCATTGGCCATCTGAATTTCCTTATCCCTAATTTTTTTCAACACATGAAAAACCATCCTTACTAATTTCTGACAAATCTCTTACAATAATGATCAGAAAAAGTACCATAATTTATATTTCTCAAAAAGTTAAATCTATGAGCTTTATGCAAGTGGAGTGGAGTGGTAAAGTTACATGTGTGGTTAATTCAGCCTCTCAGGAATATAGCCTTTTATCCTTTCATGCAAACATGTCTGTTTTGAATATATAGAAATGCACCCTACAGTGTTCATAAAATCAACAGATGTGTAATTGCAGTCCTGGAGTATTGGTCAGTTCACCTTATCCTTCTTTGGAAGACTAATTTTTGTCAATGCAAAATTTTGTTTCTACTGCTGTGGATCCTTTCTTCCTTCTTTTTCTTCTTCTTTTTTTTTTTAATTAGCAGTACCAGCAATCCTGCTGTAAGACATATCCAAAAGAATGAAAATCAGTACATTAAAGGGACATCTGCACCCCCATGTTTATTGCAGCACTATTCACAATAGCCAAGACATGGAATCAACCATTCATTGAGTGTCCATCAATGGATGAATGAAGTATATGTGGTACATATACACAATTATTATTCAGTCATGAAACAGAATGAAATCCTGTTATTTACAACAATGTGAATGGAACTGGAGAACATTATGTTAAGTGAAATAAGCCAAGCAGAGAAAGACAAATATCATCTATGTAGGAGTTTTAAAAATCGATCTCATGAAGACAGAATAGAATGGCCGTTACCAGTAGAGTAGAATGATGGTTATCAGAATGTTGGGAAGGGTAATAGGGAGGGGGGAAAAATTACAGGTTGGTTAGTGGGTACAAAAATACAGTTAGATAAAATAATAAGATCTGGTGTTCAGTAGCATGATAGGGTGACTATAGTCAAGAATAATTTTTCGCATTTTAGAAAATAACTCTAGGAGTTGAATTGGAGTGTTCCTAACACGAAGAAATGATAAAGGTTTGAGGTGATGGATATTCCAATTACCCTGATTTGATCATTACACATTGTATGTTTGTATCAAAATAGCGCATGTACCCCATGAATGTGTACAACTATTTTATATTCATAAACATTTTAAAAAATACATAAAATTAGCAGCAAATGTGATATAATTTCTAATTAATGCATTATGACATTCATAAAATAATAGATGAATTGAAATCAAATCTTTAGGCCAAAGAATAGATTTGTATAATCTCTGTAAAGGGTTTGATTTTAACCTGTACTGTTTTGAATTATAAAAGGTTAGGGTCTTTTTTTTCTGCAAAAATAAAAGTGAAACTTTTCTAAATTTTATTTTTCTTCTTAATTTTACACCCTTGTAGAACGAGGAACACCTTTTAATTTCCTTTCCACAAGGACGTTACTGTGTAAAGAATACCATTTGATAATGAAACAAATTTCTGAATTTTTCTAGCCAGAGAAGAGTTACAGTATTATCTGGATAACTATGTAGTGATACTATATATTTTATTAGGAGAGTTTCCCTAGTATAGCATGCAATTTAACACAATGCAAGTGATCCTGCCCATGTGGAGACTGCAGGACTGGGAGGTGATCCAATATTACGGAAGTTAATTAATACTCATCCTTAGCAAACAGTTAAATATACTCACGAGAATTCAAAAAAGTTGTCTGAAATCAGAAAGGACGTATTTAGTAAGGTCAGTAAGCAGAATAATTTATAGGAAGTCTTTATTTTAGGCCTTCATAGCATTTTGCTTGGCAAGATTTTTACCTCTGCTACTCTTCAGAACACCCATAAACGGCATGGCCTTAGAATAAAAAATGTGACTTTAGTAAGAGACCAAGAAAGGACAGGAGAGCAGAGTATGGAAAGATAACAACTCTTAGAACTGTGCACTAAGGCTCATGGGGACACTCAGTAAATACTTACATGTGAGTGAATAGCTATGTGAATGAAACAGTAAGTGTTGGGGAAAAAAGAAAAGGAAACGGGTTCTGCATGGGGATAGCCAAAGGGACTGCCGCAAGAAGGAAAAAAAAACTGTGACCTTTAAACTGGCTGCAGTGACTCCACTGGCACTAGGATATCTTTAAAGATAGCAATGAAGTCTTCCATTTGCAAGACGGGGGAAGCCCAAACAATGAAGGAGTGTTAGAGACTCACACATGTCACCACTATGAACAGCTTCTCCTAATTCTCAGGATATTTTTGCAATGTTAAAAGGCTCTGAATTCTTCAGTAGAAAAAAATGAACATAATTATGGGGTGCTTAGGCTTTTGAAGTCAAACAGATGTGGGTTCACAATCCCATTCTGTTACTTCACAGCTGTATAATTTATCTCAGCAGATGACTTAACCATTTGGAGTTCAATGGGGGAACTATACATCAAATATAATGCTCCATGATACTTATGAAAACATGGTGGGCACTCAGTAAATGTGCACTTAAAATAAACAGTGTTGCATGTAAATAACCATTGAAAATAGTGTTTCTCTTTTCAAAAGAAGACATTTCTGCAACCAACAAACATATGAAAAAAAGCTTATCATCACTGGTCATTAGAGAAATGCAAATCAAAACCACAATGAGATATCATCTCACGACAGTTAGAATGGCGATCATTAAAATGTCAGGAAACAACTGATGTTGGAGAGGATGTGGAGAAATAGGAACGCTTTTACACTGTTGGTGGGTGTAAATTAGTTCAAACTTCATGGAAGACAGTGTGGTGACTCCTCAAGGATCTAGAACCAGAAATACCATTTGACCCAGCAATTCCATTACTGAGTATATACCCAAAGGATTATAAATCATTCTACTATAAAGACACATGCACACGTATGTTTATTGAGGCACTATTCCCAATAGCAAATATTTGGAACCAACCTAAATGACCACCAATGATAGACTGGACAAAGAAAATGTGGCACATATACACCATGGAGTACTGTGCATCCATAAAAGAGGATGAGTTCATGTCCTTTGCAGGGACATGGATGAAGCTGGAAGCCATCATTCTCAGCAAATTAACACAAGAACAGAAAACCAAACACCACATGTTCTCACTCATAAGTGGGAGTTGAACAATCAGAACACATGGACGCAGGGAGGGAAACATCACACACAGGGGTCTGTCGGGGGATGGGGGGCTAGGGGAGGGATAGCATTAGGAGAAATACCTAATGTAGGTGACGGGTTGATGGGTGCAGTAAACCACCAAGGCACGTGTATACCTATGTAACAAACCTGCGTGTTCTGCACATGTACCCTAGAACTTAAAGTATAATGAAGAAAGAAAGAAGGAAAGAAAGAAAGAAAGAGAAAAAAAAAGAAAGAAAGAAAGAAAAGAAAGAAAAGAAAAAAGAAGGAAGGAAGGGAAAGAAAGAGAAAGAAAAAAGAAGGAAAGAAAGAAAAAGAAAGAAAGAAAAAGAAAATAGTGTTTCTATGATATAGGTAACTCTCCCTTAGGTGTTCTAATTTAGCTTCAGTTTAGTTTAACTGGTTCCGTGCTATTTTCTATATTGATCAAAATTTTCCAATGTCTGCTGACCATGCATGTATTTAACATAAAGCATTCTTTGCTGATCAGGTAATCAGGTAAGGGGATTTGTATGTAATGGTAGTAATAATTATCTGCTGAAAAAAATGAGTGTAAAAGAAAATCTGTTCCTATTGCTGATAAAAATGTATCATAGAAATGTATCTACTGGTGGGCTTTATTTTGGAAAGAAAAAGTTATCTATCCAAATTAAAATGCTACAGATTGATTGTAAAACTAAGCATCCAGTCTGAGCAAACTTATTGAATAATATTTTTATTTTGATGTTTAAAAAACCATTTTATTACAGGCTTTATTGAAATTATTAAACAACCTAAAGTTTATTTTTCAGTTGTAGAAATAGAAAACTTTTCATGATAAAGACTCTCATATAATTACCAGGCAACTTTAGCATTTAAGTTATTTAAGAGTTACTGAGATTTTAAAGTATCTACTCAAATAAATGGAAAGAAATACCCTATTTCAGATTTCAAAAGCATATAATGATTCCAAACCAATTTTAATTTTTGGGAAATTCTAATCAATCCTTGATATTATTAGAACTTGGGAAAATGATCTGAAACAGTAAATATGCTATATCAGCCAAGATATTTTGAAAATTTGAAAATTAAGATTAATAAAGGAGGCTGTCCCCTACCAATATTAAAAATATATCTTAATGTCATAGTGATTCAAGCAGTGTGGGAATAGTACAGAAATAGATCCATGAAAAAGGATGCAAAATCCAGAATCATCATATACAGCTTGCACATATTAAAAATTAACTCTGTGCCAGCCGTGTTTTCGAGCATATTAATTACATCATTCCTTTTCTTCTCACAACTCCATAAGGTGAGCTCCTTTTCATGGATGAAGCTTAAAAGAGTGTAAAGAACGTACCTGAAGTCACCCAAATCAGTTATGGAGACTGGATTTGTGGCCAGACATTCTGACTTCCAGAGTTCACATTCTTAAACACTGCATTAAAACACTTACATGTTAGGCTAAAGCAGAGGTCCTCAAAGTGTGCTTTGGGGAGCCCTAGGATTCATGAGACTCTTCTGCAGTCCAGGAGGACAAAGATATATTTATAATAACACTAAAATGTTATTTGCTGTTTTCACTGTAATTCTCTTGGGGCATACAGAGGGGAGTTTTCCAGAGGCTACATCATGCATCATATTGCAATAAATTCAAAGCAGAAACAGATAAGAGAATCCAGCTACCTTCTATTAAGCTAGATATAAAGGATATTTGCAAAAGTACAAGACAAAGCCACTCATCTCACTAAATATTTTTCTTTTGTAAAATATTATTTTGTACAAAATCTCATTTATCTTAACATATAATAGGTCTATCATTGTTTTTCAATTAAATATTACACAAATTTATGAGTTTTTAATGTCGGACACAATGCTAAGGAATTGCAATTAAAGAGTAAGATACACAGTAGATAATTAGCCGTTGAGGAAGGTCTGGGTACTAATATCTCTGTAGCATTTGTTTTTATTTTTTATTTATTATCATTTATTTATTTATTTTTTTGAGACAGAGTCTCGCCCTGTCCCCAGGCTGGAGTGCAATGGCGTGATGTTGGCTCACTGCAACCTCCGCCTCCTGGGTTCAAGCGATTCTCCTGCCTCAGCCTCTGAAGTAGCTGGGATTACAGGCGCTTGCCACCATGCCCAGCTAATTTTTGTATTGTTAGTAGAGACTGTGTTTCTGTTTCACCATGTTGGCCAGGCTGGTCTCAAACTCCTGACCTCGTGATCCGCCCACCTCGGCCTCCCAAAGTGCTGGGATTACAGGCGTGAGCCACCGTGCCCGGCCTTCATTTTTTTTATTTTTATTTTTTTGAGACAGGGTCTCACTCTGTTGCCCAGGCTGGAGTGCAGTGGTGTGATCACAGCCCACTGAAGCCTTGACTTCCCCAGAATCAGGTGGTCCTCCCACCTCAACCTCCCAAGTAGTTAGGATAGATACACACACCCTGCTAATTATTGTATCTTTTTATAGTGACAGGGTATCATCATGTTGCCAGGCTGGCCTCAAACCCCTGTGCTCAAGTGATGCACCTGCCTCAACCTCCTAAAGTACTGGAATTACTGGTGTGAGCCACGGCACGCAACCTCTTTAGCATTTGTTGAGTGCTTTCTACATGCTCAATACATTTTTAAGTGCTGAGGAAAAATGATTACAAAGAAATTTTAGTAACAATAGGAAATGTTTAGGCAGCACATAAGACAACTTAATATCATCATAGCTATACAAAAATAACATATGCATAGAAATAACTATTAAGAAATATAACAAGCTATCAGAGTGATTATCTTTGGGCGTTACATGGATGGGTAATTTTTATTTATTTCCCTATATAATTCCTTATATTCCAAAATTTTAACAATGATTAAATATTACTTTCCTTATGATAAATATAAAGCTCTGAAATTAAATGCACCATGCCATTTGGAAATTTTGTACTCCTAATGTATACCTAGGACATTTTATTGAGACAGGATGTTGATAACTATTTTCCACTCTTTAGCTTGTGAGATCTAATGATCATAATGAGAAGACACATTTACATGACCTTATCCAACAGTTTATGAACATTTCTGTATGGTAAAAAGTTAGCAAGTGTTGTGAGTAGATTGTATGGGAATATGTCCAAGCAGTTGTAAATTAAATAAAATTTTGTTTTGAAAATTAAATCAATTAAACAATTATCTGTTGGGAATAAGCAGACTCTCAACACTTTACCATAGTTACCTGAGAAAGAATTTCAATGCATGACAGTGACCAGGTTACAGAGGCAGTTGTGAAAGGTAGAGTAGGATATTTTCCTTTATTATCCAATAAAAGATATATGTGGTCATTAGGGAAGTCATCTCTTCTTTGGAGAAGAAAGCTTCGGTAGGTCTCATCTTGTCCCAAATAAGATAACTATCTGAATTATTCTCTTGCAATTTATCTGATTTCACCCTCATCAAGCAACCTTAAAGTTATTAATTCCACTTCATAGGTACCTTGACACTGGGAAAAAAAATTGTTCAACATAGGGATGAATAATATATCATTTTTTTTAAGGATATTAACTTAAGGAATTGACTATATCATTTATCTACTCATCCATGTACATATATCTTTTGGGAATTTGGTTGCCATGAGCTTATCATAGAAAGCCTAATAATCTCAAAGAAACTGATAAAGCACAATATTTGGTGATTCAAGTCTAAGGGCCAAATTCTGAACCATGACATATTCATTAAGATATGAACTTCCCTATAGGGTTTCTGCTAGCTGGACTTTCCTTGAAAAGTTGCACATTTTATTTTTAAATTAAAACATTATGGTAACATTAATTTCAAATTTTCCATCATAACTGAAGCAAAGAGTCTAAAATGTATCAAAAGTATCATTTTTATCTTGATATGCTGCTGATAAAATAACTTTAACTTTGCATGTGCTGTCACAGATAAAGGATGGGTTGTAGGCCGTGAACAACAGATTGTCATTACTGAAATTAGAGCATAGTGTTCAAGCACTTCAGTAGAAAAATTCTACCTATTATGGGCTAGAGATTCAAATTCAAGGAGAGAATTCTTGTTTAAATAAAAAAAGTGAAATTTTATTCCTTAAGATCAGAATTTAAAGTTGATGTTAATACGAAAAAGGAAATCAAACTGTATTCCTTTTTGTAAACAACTTCTGCCAATATCCACAAATAGCAATCACATCAAATAGCAAATTTAAAATGCAACTCAATGTTGGATAATAATAAAGTTTGAGTGACCTCATGGTATCTTTCCAAATCACAAGATAGCCATTTTAAAAAGGTATTGTCCATATATTAGTTTCAATATGGCAGATCAACTAAAAAAAAAGAATCATTTTTATTTTCATTACTAAAAAACTAAGTTTATCAATATTATCCAAATTGACTTTCCAAGACCCAAACTACCAAAAATACCAATATAATTTCAAAAAAGGGAAATATTAAAATTGAAATATGAAGTTCACATTTTATGTTTTGGTTTTTGGTATGGTTTGACTGTGTCCCCACCCAAATCTCACCCTGAATTCTAGTGCCTATAATCCCCATAGGTTGAGGGAGGGACCTGGTGGTAGGTAATTGCTTCATAGGAGTGATTGCTCTCATGCTTTTCTCGTGATAGTGAGTTCTCACGAGATCTGATGATTTTATAAGAGACTTTTCCTTCTTTTGCTCAGCACTTCTCTCTCTGCCACCCTGTGAAGAGGTGACTTCTGCCATGTATATAAGTTTCCTGGGGCCTCCCCAGCCATGCAGAGCTGTGAGTCAATTAAACCTCTTTTCTTTATAAATTACCCAGTTGCGGGTATTTTTTCATACCAGCATAAGGACAGACTAATACAGTTGATTAGTAATTACGGCTCAGAGAAACTCTCATTTAGTGTTTTTTATTTCCCTCTGCAACATTTCAATGAAATTAGTGTATGTTGACTGATTACATTTAGACATTTTTGTTTCATTTTGGTGATTGATCTCATGTTTATCTGTCTAAATGAGTCGATATTCTGAATAAATATGGAGTACAACTGAGGACATTATGATATATTTTATATATATTTTAATATATTTCTTGGTAAAAATAAGGATGATCTTCTAGTATCTAAAAAGTGAACATATTGACTATAGCATTTATATTATTTTTGAACAGCTTTGTTTAAATATCAAGTTTAAATTTGATCCAGAAATTCCAACTCATAATTTATTCTGGAGGTAATTAGGAAAGTGGAGAAAATATATACACAGATTATTTATTCTACCATTGTTAGTAATATTTTCAAAAATTAAGACAATTTTGACATAAATTGGCTTAATCAATTTTGATACTCCATGTACCTAAGGATATATGTTATATTTATATTTATTGATATGAAGAGAGATCTGCAAGAAATTTTATGATGCTATTATTATATATTATAATAATATAATAATATATAATAATGTACTATATTATTATAGGGCCGAATGCAGTGGCTCATGCCTGTAATTCCAGCACTTTGGGAGGCCAAGGTGGGTGGGGATCACTTAAGGTCAGGAGTTTGAGACTAGCCGACTAGCCTGGCCAACATGGTGAAATCGTGTCTCCACTAAAAATACAAAAAAAACCCAAATTAGTCGGGCAGCTACTTGGGAGGCTGAGGCACGAGAATTGCTTGAACCTGGGAGGTAGAGGTTGCAGTGATCCAAGATGGTGCCACTGCACTCCAGCCTGGGTGACTGAGCAAGACTCTGTCTTAACAAAAACAATTTTAAAAAGCCCTTATAGTACAAACCTTTCTTGCATGTGTATGCTTTTGCATAATATTTGATAGATAGAAAAAATTCTATAAATCATACTCCAAACTGTCAGCAGGGGGTCACAGTAATTATAGGGAGTATATTTTATATTTTATATCTCTTTTTGGTACTACTTGCATTTTATACAAAAATAAACTTATAATCATAAAAAAAGTGAAACTCCAACAACACTGACAAAGCCCAGCCTCTATCTGACATTGATTGACACATTATAATGGTTCTCCTACTCTTCCACTAATGCCATCTTCATTTAGTCCACCTTCTCTGGACTCAACTTAAACACTGTTTTTTTTTCTGGGGAAACCCTCCCTATCACTCCTAAGCAGATTAGACTTTGATGTCATTAATGTATTGCACTTATATTTTGTAATACAATTTACGTTTGCAGTTACTTGCACCTATCAGTTTTTCTTACTAAATTATAATGTTCAGGCTGTGGCGATTGTGTCTGTCTTTATCTCTGCTGTATCCCTGGCAACTAGCCCAGTGCCAGGCTCATGGGAGGGCCCAGGTACCAATTTCTTATATATAAACAAAATAATTTTTTAATTATTTATCTTATTATTAAGATAAGATGCATTATCTGAGAAAGGATTTTTTTTATTTCTTAGCTTGTTTACATGAAGCATTATAAATATATATTAAATTCATATTTAATAACTTAAAAGAATAAAGTTATGCAGAATTGTCCTGAGATATTGAGAACACATAAGGTCTTTAAATATAGCACTGAATTTTTTTGATTGAATGAGATTGTTAGACCACTGATCAACAGTTATTGTTGTTGTTATTATTATTATGAGACATGTTCTCCTTCTGTCATCCAGGCTGGAGTTCAGTGACACAATTATGGCTCACTGCAGCCTCGAACTTCTGGTCTCAAGTGATCCTCCCACCTGTCTGTCAACTAGCTGAGACTACAGCACATACTACCACACCCTGTCAGTTTTTGTATTTTTTGTAGAGACAGGTTCTCACTATGTTGCCCAGACTGGTCTCGAACTCCTGGCCTCAAGCAATTCTCTTGTCTTGGTCTCCCAAAGTGCTGAGATTACAGATAATCAGCCACTGTGCCCAGCCCAACAGTTACTATTTAATTCTATTTATATGTTGGAAAACTGAGGAGTTGAGTTCCTCACCCTAAAAAATCTTATTAACATAAGTCTGTGTGAAATGCAGAGACTTGGCTTGTTTGCTTATTAGGTGGTAAGGAACTTGGGGTTGAATAGACCTATGTTTTAAGTTCAGCATTGTCACTGACTAGCTCTACATCCTTAATAAGGCAGCTAATCTTTTTTAGGTTAATTTCAGTTACAACAAAGTCACAATTCAATATTTAGAAAGTATGTATGATGTAATGATAACTCTTTGCTTGAGTTTGTGTTAGTGTATTCTCTCACTACTGTAAAAAATATCTGAGATTGGGTAATGTATAAAGAAAAGAGGTTTAATTGGCTCATAGTTCCACAGGCTGTATAGGAAGCATGATGCTGGCATCTGCTCAGCTTCTGAGGAAGCCTCAGGAAACTCACAAACATGGTGGAAAGTGAAAGGGGAGCATACACATCACATGGCCAGAAAAGGAGCAGAAAAGAGATGGGAGAGGTGATAAATATGTTTAAATGAACGCATCTCACAAGAACTCATTCACTATCATGAGAACAGCACCATGGGTGTGGTGCTAAACCATTGATGAGAAACCTGTCTGCATGACCCAATCACCTCTCACCAGGTCCCACTTTCAACACTGAGAATTACAACTGAACATGAGATTTGGGTGGGGATACAGATCCAAACCATATCAAGGGAGAGTTAAATTTTATCTTCCCTTTGGAGTTGGTTGGAAGCTGGTGTGGAGAAGGCAGACATGCTGCTTCTGCCACCCGCTCTTTCTTTGCTCTCCTCTTTTCTTTTAGCTGCAAATATTTTGATTGAAGCTAGGAGGCAAGGGAAAGAGGTAAAGAGGATAGGACAATTTTTACCGAGCTGTTTGGCTTCATGTTCTCTGGGATTGGAAGGTTGTTAAAGTTAGTGAGCCTAAGTGGATCTCTAGAAGATTAAAGCTGAGTATCTTTTGGAGCATTTTCATAGGCTATTTAGAAAGTTTTCTCATGCCTTCGATTCTGGAATCTAGTTCACCCAAGAGGATGCATATATCTTCTTTGTGATTACTGGTCCTCCTTGCCCATCTACTGAGCATCCTGCAGTCCACTTCTCACCTCATTCTGCTGAAACCTTTTAACCAACAAAAGGACCTATTAGACAGGAGGAGAGCTTGTGATGCTCTGCCATATACTCCATATTTGGGTCATAGCAACTCCTGCTTCAACAAACTCTGTGAACACAGGATGATTTCGATGCTTCAGCAGCACTCTCCCACCACAAAAGCAGGTATTCATCACTTCTCTAATCCTTTGATACCCTGGTAGGAGGAAAAGTTGGTGTTAGCTTTCTGAGGCATAGAACTGGTCTTCTATATTTCGAAAATATTTGTGTGGTTTTATGCTTTGAACTAAAAGGGGATAACAGGCACAGGATATTCCCTTATACCTTAAACAACTAAAAATAGATCAACATATAAGAAATAGTGATTTTCAATCTGAGAGAGAATAACCAAAGAAAGTAAAATCAATAATTTCCCCAACTAACTGCCTCAAAGAGTTTCCCAGAAGCATCACATGAAAGGGGAAGCCAAGCAGAGGCCATCAAATTCCCTGAGTTAAACAAATAAGCCCAGAGCCTGGGAGCGGCCTAAGGAAACTAGAGTTCTCAAGACAGAGTACAGGGTGGAGAGAGCTCTACGCAGACCTCTCACTGATCTACAGGGGGTCTGCATTTGAGTCTTCAGCTGGAAGACTGGAAGACTTCACCAGTTTAAAGAAACTACCCAAAAATGAGAAAATCGCCCAGAAAGAGCAGCAGAAACAATCTCCACGGCTAACACAAGGCTGACAATCTTTCTAATTTCTACCAACTAAAGAGGTAAGCTTTATAATTCAAGGTACATTGGGTGAAGTACCAAAGGGTATTGTTTTAGGAGTGGGGCAAAATTAGCCCTAGCCTAAATATTTTTCTGGGCCTGTATAACAAAACTTAAAAGCAATCTGGAAAGAATTAAATAGTGTCTAGGTAATGCACACCAGAAAAAAGCTCAAGAGCACTTAGAGAAATACAAAAATATTTAGTACCCAAAAAAGGAAAATTTACAATGTTGGCATTGAACTAAAAATTACCCGGTATGCAAAGGTGCAAAAATAAAGGCCATAGTGGGGAGAAAAATATCAGCAAGTAGACACTAAGCCTGAAATGGAACAGATGATGAAATTACTAAACAAGGATTTAAAAATACTTATTAAAGCTGTAGTACATATGTTAAAAAAGAGGAAAAATTGAACACATTATGTAAATACATAAAAGATTATTGTGGGAAGTCAGGGACCTGGAACTGAGGGACCAGCTGGAGCCACGGCAGAGGAATATAAATTGTGAAGATTTCATGGACATTTATCAGTTCCCAAATACTTTTATAATTTCTTATACCTGTCTTTAATCTCTTAATCCTGTTATGTTTGTAGGCTGAGGATGTATGTCACCTCAGAACCACTGTGATAATTGTGTTAACTGTACAAATTGATTGTAAAATGTGTGTTTTGAACAATATGAAATCAGTACACCTTGAAAAAGAACAGGATAACAGCGATTTTTAGGGAACAAGGGAAGATAACCATAAGGTCTGACTGCCTGTGGGGTCAGGCAAAAAAAACCATATTTTTCTTCTTGCAGAGAGCCTATAAATGGACAAGCAAGTAGGAGAGACATTGCAAAATTTTTTTCCTAGCAAGGAATATTAATATGAATACCCTGGGAAAGGAATACCTTCCTGGGGGGAGGTCTATAAACAGCCACTCTGGGAATGTTGTCTAAAGCAGTAGAGAAAAGGACCGAGATACACCCTGGTCTCCTGCACTACCCTCAGGCTTACTAGGGTGGGGAAAAACTCTGCCCTGGTAAATTTGTGGTCAGACCAGTTCTCTGCTGTCGAACTCTGTTTTCTGTTATTTAAGATGTTAATCAAGACAATACGTGCACTCCTGAACATAGACCCTTATCAGTGGTTCTGCTTTTGCTGTTTGCCTTGTGATCTTTGTTGGACCCTTATCAGTAGTTCTGCTTTTGCCTTTTGTCCTGTTCCTTCAGAAGCATGTGATCTTTGTTAGACCCTTATTAGTAGTTCTGCTTTTTGCCCTTGGAAGCATGTGATCTTTGTACCTACTCCCTGTTCTTACACCCCCTCCCCTTTTGAAACCCTTAATAAAAACTTGCTGGTCTGAGACTCAGGTAGGCATCATGGTCCTACTGATATGTGATGTCACCCCCAGTGGCCCAGCTGTAAAATTCCTCTCTTTGTACTGTCTCTCTTTATTTCTCAGCTGGCCAACACTTATGGAAAAGAGTAAGAACCTACATTGAAATATTGGGGGTGGGTTCCCCCATTAAAAGATATTTTTAAAAGACCCACAGTAACCATCTAGAGATGAAAAATACAGTTACTAAAATGACAAGGAATAAACAGCATATTAATAAAGATGGAGGATAAAAGTTGATAAACTTGATGACATAGCAATAGAAACCATCCAACAGAAACTATGGAAAGAAAAAAAAAACAAACAAACCAGCATTAGTGAAGAGTGGGACAACTTCAAGCAGGCTAATGAGTATGTACTTGGAATGCCTGGTTGAGAGCAAAGAAAGGAGAATACTAAAAATAGTTGAAAAAATAATGGCTGAAAAAGTTCCAAATTGGTGAGAACTATAAACCCAAAGTTCCAAGAAATTCAAAGATACTGAGCAAAAGAAATGTGAAGAAAACAAGTCACCTCAGAATCAAATTGCTTACAATTTGTTATAAAAGGAATCTCTTAAAAGCAGCTACAGGGAAAAGGACTGCTATGATTTGGATGTTGGTCCCACTAAAGCTCATGCTGAAATTTGATCCTCAAAGCCAGGCATCCCTGTAGTCCCAGCTACTCAAGAGGCTAAGGCAGAGGGTCACCTGAGCCCAGCAGTTGGAAGCTGCAGTTCTCTATGATGTTACCTTTGAATAGCCACTGCACTCCAGCCTGGGCAACAGAGTGAGATACTGTCTCTAAAAATAATAATAATAATAATATTAATAACAATAATAAGGAATAGAAAAAGAAGTTTGATCCTCAATGTTTAAGGTGGGGTTTAACGGAAGGTGTTTGGGTCATGGGGGCAGATTCCTCATGAATTGATTAATGCCATCCTTGAAGGTGAGCAAGTTTTTGCTCTATTAGTTCCTGCAAGAGTTGGTTGTTCAAAAGGACCTGGCACCTCTCCTCCGCTCTCACTATGTGATCTCTGAAATTGCCAACAGCCAAATATGCATTCTTTTTAGGTCCACATACAAACATTTACCATGATAGCCATATTTGTCGCTAAAGATTACAAAAGACACTTTACCAAAAAAGTTATGTAGATGACAAATAGCTGCATGAAAATTCATGCTCAACATTATTAGTCATTAAGAAAGTGAAATTTAAAACACAATGGGATACTACCATATACCCAACAGAAAAGCTAGATTTAAAAGATTGACCATATCAAGTGTTGATAAAGAGCTGGAACAAATGTGTGTAATGGAAAGCTTTTGGAATGTTTTAAGTAGGAAATAAATATGATATGGTTATGTCTAAAGCCATTAATAAATTATAGCCATTGTAACATTATCATAACTATAACAGATACATGTTATTCAATAATCCTTTTGAGTCCAACAACTGATCTGAGTAGAGTGAAAAGGACAAATGTTCATAATTTGACATATTCAGATGTTTCACATGGATGAGAGACTAAAATCTAGAAATAATCATTTGATATTTTAAATCTCAGTGCTGATCTTTCTATCCAAGGAATTAATAGTCCCTGAAAATGTAAATTGGTCTCACAGTTGTGCAAAGTTCAGTATCATTTCTGGATATTTACAGCGTACTTCAAGGAATTTTTTAAGTATGTCTTTTAGAGGAGACTTTAATTCAAAGTCTCACAAGCAGTAATAATAGCTCACTGCCTTCCATCTGGCATAAGAACACAATAGTGATTATTTGGTGAAATTATTTTAGTATATTTAATTTTCTTACATTTCACCTCCCAGGTTACTAAGGAAAACTTGGTAATGTTCTTGTCCACCTCAATAAATACAAGTTAGAGAGGATTTAAAGTAAACCAGACAATGGGTGTTAAAAGGAAATTGAATATATTTGACCACCTTAGTTTTTCATTTCCTTTTGTTGTCCTTTGAAGAATTATGGGTGAAGTTGGGCTATATTTTCTGCAGACAGATGCTAAAGTTCTATTGTACTAATGAGATAATGAGAAAAAAGAAAAAAATACATGATTCATATAGTGCAACAGATGTCATCTATGCCATTTTTTCAATGTATATTCATTAAGCACCTCTTTGTGACAAATGTTGATTTAGATATTGGAAATTCAGCAGTAAGCATATCAGGAAAATTATCTGGTTTGAAGAAACCTTCATTCTAGTGAGAAACACAGAGAAGAATGAGACAGGAAGTATTTCAGTGTAGGGGTAGGGTGGCTGTTGGGGAGTGCTATTATATAGGGTGGTCAGAGAAGGCTTCTCTGAGGTAATGACATTTGAGCCAAGATCTGAAGAATGTGAGGGAAGGAGCTATGCAGGTTATCTTAAAGAATAACATTCCAGCCTGATGATACGACAGTTACAAAACCTCTGGGAACTATGTTTAGTCTGTAATTTTTTTTTAATTTTTGTGGGTATATATATTTGTGAGTTACATGAGATATTTTGATATGGGCATGCAATGTGTAATAATCACGTCAGGGGAAATGGGATCTCCATCACCTTAAGCATTTATCCTTTGTGTTACAATCCAATAATACTCTTTTAGTTATTTTTAAATGTACAATTAAATTATTTTTGACTATAGTTATCCTTTTTTGCTAGAAAATACTAGGTCTTATTTATTCTTTCTATTTTTCTATGGCTATTAACCATCCCCACTTTCCCCTATTCCCACATATCTCCTCCTCCACTACCTTTTTCAGCCACTGGCGACCGTTCTTCTACTCTCTGTCTCCATGAGTTCAATCATATTAATGTTTAGCTCCCACAAATAAGTAAGAACATAGGAAGTTTTTCATTCTGTACCTGGCTTATCTCACTTAACATAATGACCTACAGTCCCATTCATGTTGTTGCAAATGACAAGATCTCATTCTTCTTTATGGTTGAATAGTACTCCATTATGTATATGTACCACATTTTGTTTTTTATCCATTCATCTGTTGATGGACACTGAGGTTGCTTCTAAATCTTGGCTATTGTAAATAGTGCTTCAGTAAACATGAAAGTGCAGCTGTCGCTGTAATATACTGATTTTCTTTCTTTTGGGTATATACCCAAGTGTGGGATTGCTAGATTGTACGGTAGTGTCATTTTTAGATTTTTGAGGAATCTTCAAATTGTTCTCCATAATGGTTGTACTAATTTGCATTCTTATCAAAAGTGTATGAGAGTTTCCTTTTCCCCATGTTCTTGCCAGCATTTGTTATTGCCCTTCTTTTGTATAAAAACCCATATTAACTAGGGTGAGATGATATCTCATTGTAGTTTTGATTTGCATTTCTCTGATAAGCAATGATATTTAGCACTTTTTCATATACCTGTTTGCTATTAGTATGTCTTCTTTTGATAAATGTCTATTCAGATTGTTTGTCCTTTTTAAAAATTGCATTATTGGATTTTGTTTCCTGTAGAGCTGTTCAAACTCCTTATATATCCTGATTATTAATTCCTTGTCAGAGGGGTAGTTCACAAACATTTTCTCCCATGCTGTGAGTTGTCCTTTCACTTTATGGATTCTTTCCTTTTCTATGCAGAAGCTGTTTAACTTGATGTGATCCCATTTGTCCATTTTTGCTTTGGTTGCCTGTGCTTTTGGGGCATTCCTCAAGAAATCTTTGTCCAGTCCAATTTTCTGGAGAGTTTCCCCAATGTTTTCTTGTAGTTGTTTCATAGTGTGAGGTCTCAGATTTAAGGCTTCAATTTATTTTGATTTGACTTTCTTATATGGTGAGAGATAGAGGTCTATTTCATTCTTTTGCATGCAGATATCCAGTTTACTTGCATCATTTATTGAAGAAACTATCCTTTCCCTAGTATACGTTCTTGGCACCCTTGTCAAAAATGAGCTCACTGTAGCTGTATGAATTTATCTCTGGGTTTTCTATTTTTGTTCCACTGATTGTTGTGTCTGTTCTGATGCCAGTACCATGGCTTTATGGTTACCATAACTCTGTAGTGCAATTTAAAGTCAGGTAATGTTATTCCCCCAGTTTTGTTCTTTTTTTTGCTTGGGATAGCTTTGGCTATCCTGGGTCTTTAGTGGTTCCATATAAATTTTAGGATTTTTTAAATTTTTGTCTAGTTGTTGGTATTTTGATAGGGTTTGCATTAAATCTGTAAATTACTTTGGATAGTATGGACTTTCTAACAATTTTGATTCTTTAAATCCATGAATATGAAATATCTCTTATATTTTTGTGTCCTCTTCCATTTCTTGCATCAATGTTCTATAGTTTTCATTGTAGAGGTCTTTCACTTCTTTTGTTAATCCTTATATATTTTATCTTAGTTGTAACTATTGTAAATAAGATTACTTTCTTGATTTCTTCTTCAGGTTTTTTGTTATGGCATATAGAAATGCTACTGATTTTTGCATGTTGATTTTATAGCCTCCAACTGTATTGAATCCGTTTATCAGTTCCCATAGTTTATTGGTGGAGTCTTTAGGTTTCTCCAAACATACAATCATATCAGCCACAAATAAGAATAATTTGACTTCTTCCTCTTCAATTTGAATGTGCCTTATTTCTTTCTTTTGTCTGATAGCTCTAGCTAGGACCTCCACGTTGAATAATAGTGGTGATGTGGGTATCCTTGTCTTGTTCCACATCTCAGAGAAAAGGCTTTCAGTTTTTCCCCATTTAGTATAATACTAGCTGTGGGTGTGATGTATATGGATTTTATTATGTTCAGGTGTGTTCTGTGTATACCCAGTTTTTTTAGGGTTTTTATCATGAAGCGATGTTGACTTTTATCAAATGCATTTCCAGCATCAATGGAAATGATCATATAGTTTTGTCTTTCATTCTGTTGTTATAATGTATTGCATTAATTGATTTGCATATGTTGAAGCAGACTTGCATCCCTGGCATAAATCCCAGTTGGTCATGATGCATGCTATTTTTAATGGGTAGTTGAATTCAGTTTGCTAGTATTTTGTTAGAATTTTTGCATCAATATTCATCAGAGATATTGGCCTATAATATTTGTTTGATGCCTATGATATTTGGTTGATGTGTCTTTGTCTGGTTTTGTTAGCAGGGTAATACCAGCCTGGTGGAATGAGTTTGGAATTATTCCCCCCTCATCTATTTTTGGGAATAGTTTAAGTAAGATCAGTATTAGTTCTTTTTTAAATGTTAGGTAGAATTCAGTAGTAAAGCCATTGGGTCCTGGACTTTCTTTGCTTGGAGAATTTTTATTATGGCTTATATCTCATTATTTGTTATTGGTCTGTACAGGTTTTGGATTTCTTCATGATTCAATTCAAACTTCATATGTATGTGTCTAGGCATTTATACATTTCTTCCATTTCTTCTAGATTTTCCAATTTATTAGCATACAGTTGCTCTTAGTAGCCACTAATGATCCTTTAAATTTCTATGGTAACAGTTAATATATCTCCTTTTTCATCTCAGATTTTATTTATTTGCGTTTCTTTCCTTTTTTCTTAGTCTGGATAAAGGTTTGTCAATTTTGTTTATCTTTTCAAAAAAATAACTTTTTGTTTGATTCTTTGTATTGTTTTCTTCATTTCGATTTCATTTATTTCTGCTCTATTCATTATTATGTTTTCTACTAATTTTGGATTTAATTTGCACTTGCTTTTTTAGTTCAAGATGAATCATTAGGTCATTTCTTTGAAGTATTTGTTCTTTTTTGATATAGGCATTTATGGCAAAGAACTTCCCTGTTTGTACTACTGTAACCCATAGGTTTTGGTATGTTATGTTGTCTTTATCATTTGTCTCATGAAACTTTTTAATTTACTTCTTAATTTCTTCATTTACCTACTGGTCATTCAGGAGCATATTCTTTAATTTCCATGTTGATATTGTTTGGCTCTGTGTCCCCACCAGAATCTCATCTTGAATTGTAATACCCTTAATCCCCATGTGTCAAGGGCAGGGCCTGCTGGGAGTGACTGAATCGTGGGTATGGTTTCCCCCATGCTGTTCTTGTTACAGTGAATGACTTCTCACAAGATCTGATGGTTTTATACATGTTTGACAGTTCTTTCCACGCATGCTGTCTCTCACTTGCCACCATGTAAGATGTTCCTACTTCCCCTTCCTCCTGAGGCCTCCCCAGCCATGCAGAACTGTGAGTTAATTAAATCTCTTTGCTTTATAAATTACCCAGTCACAGGCAGTTCTTTATAGCAGTGTGAAAATGGACGAATACACACGTATTTGTATAGTTTCCAAAATTCCTCTTGTTATTGATTTCTGTTTCATTATGGTGGGAAAGATGCTTGATATTATTTCAGTTTTTTGAATGTTTTAAGATTTGTTTGGTAACCTAACCTATGGCCTATCCTTAAGAATAATCCATGTGCTGAGGAAAAGAATGCATATTCTGCAGTTATTGGTTAAAATAATCTGTAAACATCTATTAGATACAATTGGTCTTATAGTGCAGATTAAATCTGATGTTTCTTTGTTGATTTTCTGTCTACATGATCTGTCCAAGGCTGAAATTGGGGCATTGAAGTCTTCTGTTATTCTTTTATTCTGGCCTATCTCTCTCTTTAGCGCTAATAATTGCTTTTTATATGTGGGTGCTCCTCTGTTGGGTGTATATATACTTACAATTGTTACATCTTCTTGCTGATTTGACTCCTTTATCATTACATACTGACCTTCTTTGTCTTTTCTTAGTTTTTGTCTTGAAATCTATTTTGTCTGATATAAGTGGAGTGCCTCCTACTCTCTTTTGGCTTCCATTGGCATGGAATATATTTTTTCATTCCTTTTCAGTGCACTTGTGTTTTTATCATGTGAAGTGTGTTTCCTGTAGACAACAGATCATTGCATCTTGTTTGTTTGTTTGTTTTTAATTCATTCAGCCACTCTATTTCTTTTGATTAGAGAGTTTAGTCCATTTACATTTAGTGTTATTATTGATAAGTACAGACTTACTCCTGCCATTTTGTTATTTGTTTTCTGGTTGCTTTGTGGTCTTCTCTTCCTTCCTTCTTTCCTTTCTTTGTGTCTTCCTCTTAGAGAAGGTGATTTTCTCTAGTGATATGGTTTAATTTATTTCTTTTTATTTTTCGTGTATCTGTTGTATGTTTTTTGATTTGAGGTTACCATGAGGCTTGCAAATACTATCTTATAACCCATCATTTTAAGCAGATAACAAATTGACACCATTTGAACAAGCAAACAAGCAAAAAAAAATCAATAAAAACTCTACACTTTAACTTTGTCGTCCCACTTTATAACTTTCTTGTTTTATTTTTATCTTATTTTACTGTGTGTGTCCTGGAAAGTTGTAATTATTATTTTTGATTGGTTTTGTCTTTAAGTTTTTCTACTTACAAGTAGTTTACATATCACAACTATAGTGCTGTAATATTCTGTGTTTTTCTGAGTACTTAATATTACCAGTGAGTTTTGAATGTTCAGATGATTCCTTATTGCCTATTAGTGTCCTTTTCTTTCTGACTGAAGTACTCCCTTTAGCATTTAGTGCATGACTGGTCTGATGTTAGTGAAATCCCACAGCTCTTGTTTGTCTGGGAAAGTCTTTATTTCTCCTTCATGTTTGAAGGATATTTTCACTGAATATATTATTCTAGGGTAAGAAAAAAATTTCCTTCATTGCTTTAAATATGTCATACCACTTTCTCCTGGCCTGTAAGTATTCCACTGAAAATTCTGTTGCCAGATGTATTGGAGCTCCATCGTATGTTATTTGTCTTTTTTTCTCTTGCTCCTTTTAGAATGCTTTCTTTATCCTTGACCTTTGGATTTTGATTATTGAATACTTTGAGGTACTCTTTCTTAGGTTAAATCTGTTTGGTGCTGTGTAACCTTCTTGTTCTTGAGTACTGGTATCTTTCACTAGGTTTGGAGAGTTCTCTGTTATTTTCCCTTTGAATACATTTTCTACCCTTGTCTCTTTCTCTACCATCTCTTTAAGGTCAATAACTCTGAGATTTGCCAGTTTGAGGCTATTTTTTTTATATCTTGCAGGCATGCTTCATTCTTTTTTATTTTTATTTTGTCTCCTCTGACTGTGTATTTTCAAATAACCTGTCTTCAAGCTCACTGATTCTTTTTTCTGCTTGATCAATTATGCTATTAAAAGATTCTGTTACATTATTCAATGTGTAGTTGCATTTTCAATTCCATAATTGCTACTTGATTCTTTTTAATTATTTCAATATCTTTGTTAAATTTATCTGATAGAATTCTAAATTTCTTCTCTGTGTTATCTTGAATTCCTTGGAGTTTCCTTAAAACAGCTATCTTGACTTCTCTGTCTGAAAAGTCACATATGTCTGTCTCTCCATGATTGGTCTCTGGTTCCTTATTTAGTTCATTTGGTGTGATATTTTCCTGGATGGTCTTGATGTTTTTGGATGTTTGTCTGTGTCTGGGCATTGAAGAGTTAGCGAGGTATTTATTGTAGTCTTTACAGTATGGACTTGTTACACCTGTCTTTCTTGGGAAGGTGTTCTGGGTATTTGAAAGGACTTGGGTGTTGTGATATAAACCATATCTGCATTAGTGGGCACCCCAAACCTAATAATGCTGTGATTCTTGCAGATTCGTGGAGGTACCTCTTTGATGGTTTTGCATAAGATGTGGAAGAATTATCTGTATTACCAGGATGAGACTTTTGTTCTCTTCCCTTACTTTCTCACAAACAAATGGAGTGTCTTTGTTCTGAGCTGCCTAGAACTGGGGGTGGTGTGACACAAGCACCCCTGTGGCTACCACCACAGGGAGGACTGTGCTGGGTCAGATCTGAAGCAAGCACAGCACTGGGGTTCATCCAAGGCCAATAGTAACCATTACCTGACTACTACCTGTGCTCTACAATCAGCAGGTAATGAAGCCAGCCAGGCTTGTGTCCTTCCTTTCAGTGCAGCAAGTTCCCCCCAGGCCCCAGCTGTACCCAGAAGTGTCACCTGGGAGGCAGAGACTACAGTAAAAATCTTTTTCCCAGCACTTTGGGAGGCCGAGGCAGGCAGATCACGAGGTCAGGAGATCGAGACCATGGTGAAACCCCGTCTCTACTAAAAATACAAAAAAATTAGCCGGGCATGATGGCGGGCGCCTGTAGTCCCAGCTACTCGGAGAGGCTGAGGCAGGAGAATGGCGTGAACCCGCAAGGCGGAGGTTACAGTGAGCTGAGATTGTGCCACTGCACTCCAGCCTGGGCGACAGAGCGAGACTCCGTCTCAAAAAAAAAAAAAAAAAAAAAAACTTTGAATTCTACTTGGTATTCTGTTGTACTGTGGCTGAGCTGGCACTCAAACTATGAGATACAGTCCTTCCCACTCTGCCCTCCCCTTTCATATGCAAAGGAGCCTCACACTGTGGGTACCACCACAGGCCCATGAGGAGTCTTTCCAGGCAACTGTCGATGTTTCTTTAAGGCCCACAGGCTCTTTAGTCAACTTTTGGTGAATGCTACCTGGCTCAGGACTCACCCTTCAGGGCAATGAGCTGCCCTCTGGCCTAGGGCAAGTCCAGACATGCCATCCTAGAGCCAAGGCTTGGAATCAGGTACTCCAAGAGCCTGCTTGTTGCTCTACCCCACTGTGGACAATCTGGTACTGAAAGTGCAAGACAAAATCCGCTTAACTTTCCCTTTTTTTTTTCTCAAGCAGGAGTTTCTTCCTATAGTCACCATAGCTGGGAAAGTGCTGAGTCTCACCTGAAGCCAGCAAGTTTCAGAGTCTCACCCAAGGCCCATAGCATAATACTTGCGTATCTCTGCTGGTTATTTAGGGCCCAAGAGCTCTTTATTAAGCATGTTATGGGTCCTTCCAGGATTGGGTACTTCTCTTCAAGGTATCAGGTTCCCTTCTGGCCTTGCTGTGTCTAGAAATGTCATGTGAGAGCTGGGGCCTGGAATGGTTACCTCATAAAGCTGACTGGTACCCTATCCTACTGTGGCTGAACTGGTGTACACAATTCCAGACAAAGCTCCCTTTACTCTTCTGTCTCCTCTCCTCAAGCAGAAGGAAGGGGTCTGTTTTGGAGCTGTGAGCTGTGCAGCCTATGGTTGAGGGAGGGATAGCTCAAGCACTCCCTTGGTAGTCCCGGATGGTGTCTCATAGATCACATTTTCCCCATCCACTAGCTCTAAGCCCGGTTCAGTAGTAGAACCTGCCTAGAAGTTGTAGTGCTTGAAGCCTAGACTGCCTTTCAAGTTTATTTAGAGCCCCAGAGCCCTTTATCCTCCAGTAGCGAGGCTTACTGTAACTTGAGTTCTGACTGCTGCGATGGGTGATTCCACTCTGGCTATGGCTGCTTTAAAATCTTCTTCTGTAGGTGGGCATCAGCTGAGTTCAGCCCAGATTGGCTTTCTGCTGTGACAGGGCACCACTGAGTTCGATGCATTCTCACAATCATTGCACTCTTCCTCTCCCAAGTGATGGAGATTCTCTCTCCACACCACGTGGCCTCTGCTGGGGGATAGAGGAGGGGTGGCATTGGCAATTCAACACTGTTTCCTAACCTCCTCAGTACCTCTTTCAGCTACATGAGTTTATAAACAGGTACTGTTAGTGCTCACCTGATTTTTGGTTCTTATGAATGTGCTTTTTTGTGTGTGTTTAGATAGTCGTTAATTTGGTGATCTTGTAGGAGGGATGATTGGTGGAGCCTTCTATTTGGCCATCTTGCTTGCCCCCTGTTTAGCATTTTTGAGGAACAGAAAGTAAATATGTATGATTGGGACTGAGAGAATGTGGAGGACAGTAGTCAGAGAAGTTATAAGAGTGGGAGCAGTTAGGAGAGCACCATAAATTTTCTTGGGACTTAACCCTGAGTGAATTTGGATGTCATTATAAAGCTCTGAGCTGAAGAGAGACATGATCTGGCTTATATTTTAAAACGAATTTCCCTGACACATGAGTTACTGTAAGGAGACAAAGCTAAAAGCAGGAAGCCTTGTTGGTGGACTTTGCAGTCACCTGAAAGAGACATTATGTAGGGCAAAGAGTGAGTTGGCTATAACTAATGTCCTAACAGATTAGATATGGAGTGTGAAAGAAAAAGGATTAAGGATGACTCCAACTTTGAAACTGAACATCTATTAGGAGGGATTAAAAATTATGAAAGAAACAAGTTTGGAAGTAGACAATCAGAAATTCATTTTGAGTGTGTAAAATGCGAGATTTTACAGACATTTATAATAGGTTGAATTATGCACTCTTCAGATCAACATAGCATAGCACACTTACCTTTTGATGGTAGTACACCAAGAACTACTTGAACTATTTCGACAGTCTTGGTGCCAGGTCACCATACCACTGATATTACAGACCCAACATTACAGCAGCAGACTGTTCAGGGTCTTCCAAATTATCAACTAGCATGTCTCCACAGTGTCACTTACCACCCTTGCCTCAAGTATTTTGTCTGCTTCTCTGGTACTTCTCTGTAGACAACATTATAAAGGATGCCAGAGGCCCCACACATTGCCCACACATATGATACATGTAAGAGGGGAGGAATGATAGCCCATATGTTGAATCCTTGACCAACAAGAGACAGGAACTGATTATTTTCTTTCCCCATTCTCCATGGACACATGATTCTGAAATGCAGCGGTGTTCCCAAGTGTTGAAGAACTAGTCACACTTAGAGGTTGGCACCATGATGCATCCTTATTTTGGCTCTCCCTAATTTCCTTCTTCACTTTCTTTATCCCTTATTTTTTTATCCCTGGTATAATATTCCATAATAAAATAATAGAGTGCAAGCACCTGCCCTCAAACCAAGATAACATCCAGGTGGAAATGTCTAGTAAGCAACTGATAGACGAGTCTGGCATTTAGGAAAAAAAACATGTAGAATATAAATTTGGGAGTTGTTAGCATATTAATAAAATTTAAAGTCATTGGATTGGGGGACAGCACGTGGAGAATGATTTAAGTAAAGATGTCTGAGGACTGAGAGTTGAACATGTCATTATTTAAAGTTTAGAAGATGAAGAAAAATAACAAGGCAGGCTTAGGAGGAGTGGTCTGTAAGGTAAGAGGAAAACAAGGAGGACATGTGGTATCCTAGAATCCCAGTGAAGAAAGTGTTTTCAAGAAGGAGAGCATAATGAACCGCGTCAAATGTACTCAGAGGTTGAGTATGATGAAGATTGATTTTTGACCATTGGATTTGTCAACATGCTGGTTACTACTTTCTTGGCAAGAGTTTATTTGCTGGGGTGCTGGGACAAAATCCAGACTGCAGTGGGTTCAAGAGGGAATAAGAAGATGAGAAGTAAATTCAGTGAGTATAGAAAATTCTTCCAAAGCACTTTTGCCTCTAGTCTCTTTGCATTCATTCCTTTGGTGACATTAACCAGGTTAAATGCATTAAATACCATCTGTATATTGAAAATGCACAACTTCAGCCCAGCTATCTCACCTTATCTCCAAAATTATATATCCAAATACTTTCCTGATATCTCAATTTGAATTTCTAACAGATATTGTAAATATAATGTATCCAAAACAGAATCCTGAACTCCTCCTATTCCCCCCAAAAAACTTATTCTTCTTTAGTCTTCCACATCTCAGTTATTGGGCATTTCCCTTAATTCTTTCAGGTTTTATGTCCAAAAATGTAGTCATTCCTGACTCCTTTCTCTCTACACAACTGACATTCAATTTGTCAGTAAATTATACTTCATAATGCAACCCAAACCCTGGTTCTTAGACTTATCCTATTTTTTAATAGTACTTAATATTTTGAATATATTTATAATCAATTTATTATCTTGATTGGCCATCTTATTCAAGTAGAATGTAAGTTATTTTGACAGACATCTTTATCTGATTTGTTCACTGCTGTGGCCTTAATGCTTACAATACTGCCTGGCATATAGTAGAAATTCAAAGAATATTTATGATATGAGTAAAAAGTGTTATTGTGTGTTTGTATTCATCGGGCAGGAATGCTGACACATTTATTTTTATTTTTATTTTTATATGATGAATAATAGAGGTATGTAGTTTGGGGTACATGTGATAATTGAACACATTCATATAATTTGTAAAGATCAAATCAGTGCACTTGGGATATTCATCACCTTAAATATTTCCTCTTTTTTGAATATATACCCAGTAGTGAAATTGCTGGATCATGTAATAGTTCTATTTTTAGTTTTTGAAGAACCTCCATACTGTTCTCTATAGTGGCTTTACTAATTTACATTCCCACCAACAGTGTACAAGAATTCTCTTTTCTCTGTCTCCTTGCCAGCATCTGTTATTGCCTTTTTGATAAAAGCCATTTTAAGTAGGGCAAGATTATATCTCATTGTAGTTTCGATTTGCACTTCTCTGATGATTAGTGATGTTGAGCATTTCTTTATATACCTGTTGGCCTTTGTATGTCTTCTTTTGAAAAAAAAAGTCCATTCATATCTTGTAGCCATTTCTAAATTAGATTGTTTGATTTTTGCTATTAAATTGTTTTGTGGGTTGTCTCCACTTTGTTGGTTGTTTCCTTTGCTGTGCAGAAGCTTTTTAGCTTAATATAATCTCATTGGTCTAGTTTTGCTTTGATTGCCTGTACTTTTGGGATCTTACACAAACATTTTTCCCCACACCAATGTCCTGGAGCATTTCCCCAATGTTTTCCTTTAGTACTTTTATAATTTCAAGTTTTAGATTTAAGTCTTAAATTTCATTTTGATTTGATTTTTTAGTATGGTGAGAGATAAAAGTCTAGTTTTATTCTTTTGCATATAGTTGTCCAGTTTTCACAGCACCACTTATTGAAAAGACTGTCCTTTACCCATTGTATGTTCTTGGCACCTTGTTGAAGATGAGTTGGCTGTAAATATGTAAATTTATATTTGAGTCCTCCATTCTATTCTATTGGTCTGTGTGTCTGTTTTTATGCCAGTACCATACTGATTTGGTTACTACAACTTTGTAATACATTTTGAAGTCAGGTAATGTGATGCCTCCAGCTTTGTTCTTTTTGCTCAGGATACTTGGGCTGCTTAGTCTTTTGGAGTTCCATATAAATTTTAGGATTTTTTTTTTCCTATTTCTGTGTAGAATGTCATCAGTATTTGGATAGGGATTGCATTGAACCTTTAAGTTGCTTTGAGTTGTATTGTCATTTTAACAATAATTATTCTTCCAATCCATGTGCACAGAATATCTTTCCATCTTTTTGTGTCCTTTTCAATTCCTTTTATTAGTGTTTGTAGTATTGTTGTATAGACCTTTCACTTCTTTGGTTAGATTAATTTCTAGATGTTTTATATTTTTGTAGCTATTGTAAATGAGACTACTTTCTTGATTTCTTTTTTCAGTTGTTCACTGTTGATGTATATAAATGCTACTAATTTTTATATGTCCATCTTATATTCTGCAAATTTACCGAATTTATTAGTTCTATCAGATTTTTGGTGCAGTCTTCAGATTATTCTAAGTAGAGGATCATGTCATGAATTAACAAGGCTAATTTGACTTCTTCCTTTCCAATTTGGATGCCCTTTATTTGTTTCTCTTGCCTAATTGCTATGGCCAGGATTTCTAATACTATATTGAATAAAAATGGTGAAAGCAGGCATCATTGACTGGTTCCAGATCTTAGAGGAAATTGCTTCAGTTTTTTCCCCATTCAGTATGATTTTAGTTGTGGGTTTGTCATATATAGCCTTTATTATTTTGAGGAATGTTCCTTCTATATCCATTTTGATAAGGGTTTTTATCATCAATTGATGTTAAATTTTGTTAAATACTTTTTTTGGCAGCAATAGAAATCATCATATCGTTTTTATTCTTGATTCTATTAATATGATATATCACATTTATTGACTTGTGAATGTTGAACTGTCTTTTTGCCCCTGGGTTGAATCCCACTTGATTATAGTGAATGTCTTTTTAATATGTTGTTGAGTGTCATTAGCTACTATTTTGTTGAGAATATTTGCATCTATGTTCATCAGTGATATTGGCCTATAGTTTTCCTTTTTTCATTGTGTCCTTTTCTGGTTTCGATATCAGAGTAATGCCTGCCTCATAGAATGAATTTAAAAGTATTCCTTTCTCTTGATGTTTTGAACAGAATTTGAGTAGAATTAATATTAGTTCTTCTTTAAATGTTTGGTAGAATTCAGCAGTAAAACTGTCAGGTTCTGGGATTTTATTTGATAAAAGACATCTTATTATGACTCTTATCTCATTACTTGCCAATGGTTTATTGAGGTTTTCTATTTCTTTATGGTTCAATTTTGGTAGTGTGTATCTGTAAATGTATCTATTTTTTCTAGGTTTTTCAATTTGTTGGGATATTTTTGTTAACGATAGTCTCTAGTAATCTTTGTATTTCTGTGGTCTCGGTCATTACATCTCCTTTTTCATTTCTGATGTTATCTATTTAGTTTTTATTCATAGTTTATCCAAAAGTTTGTCAGTTTTATCTTTTCAAAAATCCAACTTTTTGTTTCATTGATCTCCTATAATTTTTTTAGTCTCAATTTTATTTATTTCTGTTCTGATCTTTATTATTTTTATTTCATTCTGCTAATTTTGAGTTTAGTTTGTTCTTGCTTTCCTAGTTCCTTGAAATGAATAGTCAGGTTGTTTATTTGAAGTATTTCTACTTTTTTGACATAACTTTATTGCTATAAACTTTCTTCTTAGTACAGCTTTCAATGTATCTTATAAATTTTGGTTTGTGGAATTTCCATTTTCATTTGTGTCAAGATATTTTTAAATTTCTCCACTGATCCATTGGTCATCCAGGAGCATATTGTTCAATTTTCATGTGTTTGTGAAATTTCTGAAATTTCTCTTATTATTAATTTCTAGTTTTAGTCCATTGTGGAAAAAGGAAAGATGCTTGATGTAATTTCTGCTTTTTAAAATGTACTCATACATATTTTGTAGCCAAAGTTACAGTGTATTCTAGAGAATGCTGTGTGCACTGGTGAAAATAATATGTATTCTATAGCAGTTGGGTGAAATGTTTTCCAAATGTCAGTGAGACCTGTTTGATCTAGTGTGTAGTTTATGATGTTTCTTTGTTGATTTTCTGACTAGATTATCTGTCCATTATTTAGAATGAAGTGTTACAGTCTTCTACTATGGCAGTATTGGAATTTATCTCTCTTTTAAATCTATTCATATTTGCTTTATATACTTGTGCCCTCTGCTGTTGGGTGTATAGATATTTGTAATTGCTATCTCCTCTTGCTGAACTGATCCCTTTCTCAGTTTATACTGACCTTCTTTATCTCTTTTTACAGTCCTAGATATGCAGTCTATTTTATCTAAAATATTGCTACTCTTGCCCTTTTTTGGTTTCCAGTTGCATGGAGTATCTTTTTCTACCCCTACACTTTCAATCTATATGTTTCTTTATAGGTGAAGTGGGTTTCTTGTAGGCAGTATATAGTCAGGTCTTGTTTCTTTATACATTCAGCCACTTTATGACTTTTAATTGGAGAATCAAGTCCATTTATATTTAGTGTTATAATTGATAAGTAAAGACTTACTACTGCCATTTTGTTGCTTGTTTGCTGGTGATTTTGTAACTCCTCTGTTTTTTTCTTAGTTTCTTGCTGTCTTCCTCTGTGGTTAAGTGACTTTCTCAGGTAGTAAGTTTTAATGCCTTAGTTTTTATTTTAAGTGAATCTATTATAGGTTTTTGCATCATGGCTACCATGAGGCTTACAAGAAAACATCTTATAGATATTAAAAATTATTTCAAAGAGTTAACAACTTAGATCACAAAGAAAAAAATAGAAATAAAAAAATTTCTATGCTTAACTTAATTCCTCCATATTTTGACTTTTAGTCTTCTCAATTTACATATTTTATTATTACCTGTCTCTCAACAGGTTTCTCTAGCTACTGATAGATTTATTTTGGGGGCTGCATATTCAAGTTATGAATTGATTGCACACAACTACAGTAAGAGTGTAGTCTGAGTTTGTCTGTATACTTAATTTTACCAGTGGGTTTTATACCTTCAAATCCATGGTGTTTGTGTGTGCGTGGGTTTTGCGTGTTAGTGTTTTGGTTTTTGTTTCTTTTAGATTGAAGAACTCCTTTTAGCATTTCTTGTAAGATAGGTCTGGTGGTGATAAATTCTCTCAGCTTTGGTCTGGGAAAGATAACGTTGAAGGATAACTTTGCTGGACATAGTATTCTTGGATGGCAGTTGTTTATTTTATTTTTATTTTTAGCACTTTGAAAATATCATTCTTTTCCCTCCTGGCCCAAATCAAGTTTCTGTTGAGAATTTTGCAGCCAGATAAATTGGAATTGCTTTATATGCCGTTTCCTTCTTTTCTCTTGATGCTTTTAGGATTCTCTCTTTGTCTTTAACCTTTTTTTTTTCTTTTTTTTTTTTTTTTTTTGCCCAGGCTAGAAAGCAGTAGCACAATCTTGGCTCACTGCAACCTCTGCCTTCTAAATTCAAGCAATTCTCCTGCCTCAGCCACCTGAGTAGCTGGGATTACAGGTAGCTGGGATTACGCACCTGGCTAATTTTTGTATTTTTAGTAGACACAGGGTTTCACTATGTTGGCCAGGCTGGTCTCAAACTCCTGGCTTCAAGTGATTGCCCATATCAGCCTCCCAAAGTGCTGGGATTACAGGTGTCAGCCACTGCATCTTTGTTTTTAACCTTTACTAGTTTATTTGTGTCAGATCTGTTTGGTGTTCTCTGACCTTCCTGTTACTGGATATTTGTATTTTTCTCAAGTTTGGGAAAGTTTTCTGATATTGTTTATTTGAATAACCTTTCTACCTCTTGTTCTTGTTCAAATCCTTCTTGAAAACCAGTAATTCTTTGATTTGGCTTTTTGAGGTAATTTTCTATATTTTGTAGGAAATCTTCATTGCTTTTCATTCTGTCTTCTTTTTTCTCCTATAATTGTGTGTTTTCAAATAGCCTGACTTCTAGTTCACTGTATCTTTCTTCTGTTTGACCCATTCTGATGTTGATAGCCTCTAATGAATGTTTTAGTTTAGCAAATATATTTCTTAGTCCCAAGGTTTTTGCTGTTTTTTAAATTAACATTTCAAGTTTCTGAATTGCTTTTCTGTATTATCCTTGAGATCCCAAATTTCCTTCAAACTACCATTCTGAATTCTTGGCAGGGAACTCATATATTACCATCCTGTTAGGGGCAGTTACTTGTTTCTTATTTTGTCCACTTGGGGAGATCATTGTTCTCTGTTGTTGTTTCTTGTGGATGTCCATTGATGTCTTTCCACTGAAGGATTAGTAGTTTATTCTAGTCTTCTCTATCTGGCTTGTTTTGGTTTTTATTGGATATATTTGTTTATAGCTTCTCTACCATTCGGTCACTGTGTCTTCTTCAGCTCTAGGTGATGCCTCAAGCCCAACTTTGCCTCAGCTGTAGAAGATGATGGAAAAGCTGCCCTTCTTAAATGGGGGCAATCCCAGAGGTGACAACTCAGCAGCTTGGGAAGTCTGGCTTAGGGTTTGTTCCTAGGGACCCTATGAGACAAAACTACAATGTGGTGCTGTTGAACAGCTACTCTGATGTGGTGTCTCTTTCGGCTGAGTTACAGAGCAGTTTCCAGGGCTGGGGATGGTAGTTCCACCTCCCTGCTTTGCTTCTGCCTGTCCTCAGAGACATTTCTCCCTTGAGGCACTCACGATGCTTCTGTGAGTTAAAGCAGTAACGGGTCTTCCGCCAGGGAAAACAAGGTGGTGAAAAAGCTCATTATCCATTTCAATCTGTTTTTAGTGTAGAAACAGTGAGTTGTGGGAAATTTTTCCACAAGCTTCCTGCCAGACAGAATTGGGGCAAAGGCATCACGGATGTGGAAATTCAATTCTCTTACCAACTGCATGGAATTGTTTTCACTTCTCTGTGGCTTGGAGATTTGTCTCATCATCATGTATGAGTTCTGGGAGATTCCTGGTAATAAACTTGACACCACATATTTTCTTTTGGTTTGCTTTTGTGGGGAGAATGAAGACAGCTTGCTTCTATATTGCCATTTTGGAACCACAAATCCTAGTAAAAATTTTTAAACAAGCTTGATATCATCTATATCAGATCAAATTCCCTTGATTCTTTAGCTTATTTTATTTATATTTTTAAATTTCTCTCTCTTTCACTCTTTTTCCTGAAAGGCAGATCTCACTGTGTTGCCCAGGCTGGTCTCAAATTCCTGGGCTCAAGCAGTCCTTTCACCTGTCCCTCCTGAGTAATTGGGATTACAGGCATGTACTACTATGGCCAGCTCATTTGCTTACTTTAAAACTAAGGTAATATTTGCATAGATGATGTAGGAAAGTTTAATTATTTTTCCTGAAGTTCCAACAATTTGAGTGTATAAAACAAAATGATAACAGATAGGTTAACAGGAAAAAAGGCATACCAATTTATTAATGTGTAAATGGGCATGGAAGTCATAAAATGTGAAAGCTCAAAGGACAGCGAGATGGTTGATGCTCAAATCTCCCCTTCATTCATTGGGAAGACAGAAGATGAGGTTTCAAGGTGTAGAAGTAAATTATTTCCAGGGGAAATGAATAAGCTCAAAAACAGTGGTCTA
Organism: Symphalangus syndactylus; assembly: GCF_028878055.3. Lineage (NCBI taxonomy): Eukaryota > Metazoa > Chordata > Mammalia > Primates > Hylobatidae > Symphalangus > Symphalangus syndactylus. The sequence goes on along the minus strand of NC_072441.2, from coordinate 52,053,813 downwards.
GGGCCAAATTTATCTGGGTTATGGGGAGATAGCTCACAGGTTATAGGAGAGTGAAGGGAGGAAAGCATGTCAAGCAAAGGCTGTCATGTTATACAGATGAAAATATGTCAGGTAATTTCAGAGCTACCCTCAGAATAAAATGATGGTAGCCTGTGGTTGAGTTCATCTTTCCTTGATCTGGACAATGGGGATAGGGGGATGCTCAAAGAAAGCCTATTGATTTCAATAATGTAGATTTTTCTCTACAGATAAAAAATCTCCACAAAAGGCAGCTTTTCAAGGCTATTCCTGTCTGCAAGCCTTCTGAGCAACCATCTCAAAATATGTCAGAGAAGTATCTTTTAGGGTGAAATATTTTTGGTTTCCTCTAATAGCATAAAATTTTTGATGTAAATGTTCAAAGCTGCTTACTTGTTCTATCCAGCATGTTAGAATGCTCTTACTGATGTAGAGAGACAAAGATAAGGCAACACCAAGAACGAGATGAAAAGAAGGGTTTAAGATGGGGATATTTTGGAACATTTGCTGATAGAGCACAGACTATGTGCATGTGGATATAATTTTTTTTCTTCAGAGCCAGGTTGAGCAACATGACCCTTTTCTAAAGCTTCTTACACTTTCCTTATATTGCTGAGGTAAAGCTTCTGTTTTATTAAAGCTTATGGTGATAAGAAGGTTAGATCCAGATTAATCTAACATCTATTTTCCTTGAAATCCAATGAAAGTATTTTATCACTTAGGAGATATATCATATTTTTGCATTCAGATAAAAAATAAAAAGCAAGGAAAATAAGCATTTTACTATGGGCATTGTGAGCCAGGTTTTAACCTATCAATGTAAACAACATTTTCTTCCATTTAAAAAATATATATATATTATTTCCAAAAATATGCTTTACTTCTCCATAAAGATGTTATGAAGCTTAGCAGACAAAAACAGGTTGTTAGCATGTGACTTAAAAAGAAAACAATAAAAATATTCCTAACAATGTTAAAAGAAAACCTAAGAAAATGTGCTGTCTTGGATTTTTAGCTTTGGTTATAGAGTGACAAATGATTGCTTGAAAACCTAAGAAATCTTTCTTTTAAAAAAATTGTTACTTGCAGACTTGAAGAAAATTTAAAACATAATGTAAAAATAAGACAATATAAAATTGTGGGTGGATGATTGGCAATAACAACCTAGAATTTGAGATCAATGACCTTAATTGTTATTCTAGAACAAACATCAGAAGGAAAATAACCATTCAGTAGACTCAACAATAGGCAGAAACCACAGCTGGCAAGAAGGGTGTATTTCCCTTATGCAAAGTCTTTAAGCAGTGCTTTAGATTTGCTTAACAAGACAGACTGATTTGCATTTCCTTATATTTCTTTTTCTTGGTTGGCTTTCACCAGTGTCCTGGTGGGGCCCTTTTTCTCTTAAATTTTAATTTGTTTTCTGATACATGAGCCCATTTTTCTATTTGAAGGAATGGAACAATGCCCACAGCACAGGGAAAATGAAGCTTTCAATCAGGAGTCCAGGTATTGAGAAAAATAAATGGCAATATGGTTAACAGATTACTGTATCCAAATATATTGAATGGCTAAATTTTTGCACATTTTAATCACTATTACCATTTTACTATTTTCCCCTGTGATTATTTTTCTTTCTTTCTTTTTTTTTTTTAATTCTTTTTCTCTGTGGTTAATATTTTTATTTGGCTTTAGGGAAAATAAATTTGACATTTAACAAATCTAAATACCTATAACATTTAACAAATTGAAATCTATCACAGAAAAATGATTGTCTTAATTTAAAATGTGATTACTTAAAGATAAATACAAAGATCATATTAAAATGATTAAATTATGAGAGTACTTTTATGAAAGGTCATATATTATAAAAATACATTGAGAATATTTTATATGTTCATTTAATGATGGGAATTGTTTTAGACCTTGGCTATAGCATATAAAAAGCTATTTCTATTTTCTCTAAATATTTATTGAAATAATTTCTGTGGAGATTTCACCTCTGGGCAAGATGAAGTAAGCGCACTACCCTGGCTCTCCAACTGAACATAAATATAACCTCTGAACAGAAGGAATAGAGAAGATATCTGAAGACTAAAAAGTAAATGGTAATGGGGAGATTTGTGAAGGAGTCCAGAATTTGATGTAATCCCAAAAGTGTTAGTGGTGGTGAATCCATACAGATCTGCAGTAACCTCAATTCTTGCCTCCTCAGAAGAAATAATTTGGGCAAGGGAGCTTAAGGCAGAAGGAGAGACCTGACATAGACTCAAAGCTTTAGAGCAGGAGTGAACGTTCGTTAAAAAGCTTTAGAGCAGGAATGAAAGGAAGCAAAGTACACTTAGAAGAGGGCCAAGCGGGTGATTTGAGAGATTCAGTGTACAGTTTGACCTTTTGACCTGCTGTTTTAGATGTTGGCATGCTTCCAGAGTCTTGTGTCCCTTCTCCCTTAAGGGGGGCTGTCCGCATGCATAGTGGCCTGCTAGCATTTGGGAGGTGAGCATGTGCAGTGTGTTTACTGGAGTTGTATGCATGGTCACTTGAGGCATTCTTCCCTTACCATTCCAATGTCATATACCAGTTAAACTCCACCATTTTGCCACTTAGTGCATGTGCTTGATCCCATTCACCCATCTCCTAAGATCTTATTGGGAAGCTGCTGATCACCAGTTTCAGGTATTTTCTATCTACTGGGAGACTGCCTTTCCCTGGTGCTGGCTGTGATCAATTATTATTTCAGAGAGGCAGTTTAACAACAGCCTGACCATCAACTGATGGTCACCTGACATTCTTGATTAGGGTGAGCCCTCTCCTGCCCTGCTCATGCCAGACTAGATACCTACTGTAACAAAACCAGAGATTAATGTCTCTTTTTTTCCCTCTACCAGTGAGAGGTGAAGCCACCCTTGCTGGGTCAAGTGGGGACTTGGAGAACTTTCCTGTCTAGCTAGAGGATTGTAAACGCACCAATCAGCCCTCTGTGTCTAGCTAAACGATTGTAAATGCACCAATTAGCACTCCATAAAAATGCACCAATCAGCACTCTGTGTCTAGCTAAAGGATTAAAAATGCACCAATCAGCACTCTGTAAAAATGCACCAATCAGCACTCTGTGTCTAGCTAAAGGATTGTAAATGCACCAATCAGCACTCTGTAAAAATGCACCAATCAGCACTCTGTGTCTAGCAAAAGGATTGTAAACGCACCAATCAGCATTCTGTAAATGCACCAAGCAGCACTCTGTGTCTAGCTAAAGGATTGTAAATGCACCAATCAGCACTCTGTGTCTAGCTAAAGGATTGTAAATGCACCAATCAGCACTCTGTAAAAATGCACCAATCAGCACTCTGTGTCTAGCAAAAAGATTGTAAACGCACCAATCAGCACTCTGTAAAAATGGACCAATCAGCGCTCTGTAAAATGGACCAATCAGCAGGATGTGGGCAGGGCCAAATAAAGGAATAAAAGCAGGCCACCCCAGCCAGCAATGGCAACCCGCTCAGGTCCCCTTCTATACTGTGGAAGGTTTGTTCTTTCGCTCTTCACAATAGATCTTGCAGCTGCTCACTCTTTGGGTCTGCATTACCTTTATGAGCTGTAACACTCACTGCGAAGGTCTGTGGCTTTACTCCTGAGGTCGGTGAGACCACGAACCCACCAGATGGAACAAACAACTCCGAACGTGCCACCTTTAAGAGCTGTAACACTCACTGTGAAGGTCTGCGGCTTCCCTCCTGAAGTCAGTGAGACCACGAACCCACTGGAAGGAAGAAATTTTAGACACACCTGAACATCTGAAGGAACAAACTCCAGACACACCATCTTTAAGAACTGTAACACTCACCAAGAGGGTGTGCGGCATCATTCTTGAAGTCAGCAAGACCAAGAACCCATCGGAAGGAACCAATTCCAGACACACCAGTATCTCCTGCCGTAGACTCAAAGCCAACCTGAAACCTAGAAGTACCAACTGGTGGGGACAGAGGAGGTCTCATTTTCTGTACCATGAAGTTGGAGACAAGACTCCTAAAGTCTAAAAAGAATGGGGTAAACCCCTGTTTTCTTTTCTTTTCTCTCTCTTACTATCCTTTTCCCCAGGCACAGAGTCTGGGCAGCATCTAAAATACTACAAGGTGGAGACCTTTTTTTTTTTTTTTTTTTTTTTGACCAAAGGAATAGTGATTCTAAAGGCAAGGTATGAATTTACTTTGAGTCATATTCTCTCTCTGTCCTCCTATTGCTTAGTGCTAGATGCAGTCTCAATTTTCAGAAGTGGCAAAACAGGAAAACCCAACCCAAGGCCTGGCTTTCTGACTAGAGGATCATGAAATGAGAGCACAGGCAAGCAGAAAGTTCTGAGACTGCAGGGAGAAGGGAATTCTAAGAGAGCTATTGCTTAAACTGGTGTATGAACTACTGGACTCACATTCCTATGCTGCACTTGCATGGACCTGGCCCCAAACAGCATACCAAAGGCATTAAAAACTATAGTCTACACAACTTCCCAGGTTCCAGACCAGCCACTGAGTTGTGGAAAATATTTTCAGTGGGACAATAGCCCACAGTAGGTGGGCTGGAAAAAGATATCCTGAAGTTAAGTTTGTTTCTTGCCTACTAAAACAAAACTAGACAATAAAAATCAACCATAATCCTAAGATGTAAATGAGACCTAGAGTCTGTAACAAAATATTCAAAATGTCCAGAATATCATCTAAATGAAGAACTAGCATATGAAGAACAAAGCAAATCTCAGCTCACAAAAGACAACAGATACCAATGTTGAAAGGATACACATGTTGAAATTACAAGACAAGGACATTAAAGTCATTATAAGTCTTCAGAAATAACTCTCAGGAAATAAGACTGAACACTTTTAAGCAAATGGGAAAACAAAGTCTCAAAAAAGATAAAATAGAAACAAAACCAACAGAAAATTTTAGAGCTATAAGTGAAAAATTTTAGAGCAATAACCAAATTTTAAAAATTTACTTGTTGGACTCAATAACAGAATTGAAATGGCAAAGGAGTCAGTGAACTTGAAGATAAATAATTAAAAAGTATCCAATCTGAACTCTAGAGAGTAAAATGATAGGAAAAAAAGAGGGAACAGAACCCCAGGGACTGGATAAAACTAAAACATCTGACATTTGTGTCACTGGAGTCAAAAAAGGAGAGGAGAAAGAGTGTGGTATAAAAAAAATATTTGAATGGCTGAAAATTTCCCAAATTTGTTGAAAGGTCTAAACTTACGCATTTGAGCAACTCAGAAAATCTTAAAGAGGATAAGCTGAAAGAAATCCATGCTAAAACACATCATAATAAAACTATTTAAACTACAGACCAAGGAAAATACTTTAAAAACAGACAGAAAAATAAAAATTGAAGCATAGCATATAGGTGCATGAGATTCTAATGAATGTGGATTTTTCATCAGTGACCATGTGGGCCAGAGGAAAGTGGAATTTTTTTTAGATGCTGAAAGTAAAGAATTTTCATCCTAGAATTCTATGTCCAGTGAAAATATCCTTCAGGAATGAAGGTTAAAATAAAGACATTCTCAGATGAAGGAAACAAAGAATTTCTATTAAGCAGTTCTGCTAAAAGGGGATTAACTTGATTTGCTTTGTTAAAAACCAAGTACAGTTTCTGTGGGATAATTAACAGTATAAGAAATAATCTGTTTATTCACTCAATAAATATTGAGTAATACATAACAAAATGTATAAAACATGCTACACACTACTGTGGATACAAAGGTATCTACAATATAGATCATGTTCTGAAGAAGCTTATGAGCTACAGTGGAAATTAGAATATGTACGTAGAAAATATTGTATCTGTTCTTATTAAATCCCCATGTGTAACAAACCACATGAAACTTAGAGATTTCTAATGACTCTAAACAAAAATTTATTATTCTCTTTCACAGTGATGTTTATTGATTGGGGCCAGCTAGTGGTTTTGAGTTGAGATTTCTGATATGGTTGTAACCTGTTTTCAGCTGAGCTGGGGACATCTGAAAGTTCCAGTGAACTGGGTTTCCAACAAGCCTTACTCAATGGCAAGCAATTGATTCTGACTATTAGCTGGAAGCTCACCTAGGGGTATTAATAGGAATACATACCCATGTTCTCTCCATGTGTCTTGAGTCTCTCACTGTATGGAAATTGAGTTAAGTTCCCACTGGGTGTATCCAAGAGCGTGTCCCAAGAGACCTGGGTATAGCTGAAGATTTCTTAATACCAAGCCTTGGAAATCACATAGAAACATTTGACCATTTTATTGGTCAAAATTCTGAGCCAGCCCAGATTCTAGGGGAGGGGACAGAATAGTATTATGAATATTGAGAAGTATGGCTCATTTTCAGACCATCTTTGTAAATGACCACTGTTTGCTTTCTTTTTGACAATCATCCACATCCTTTATGAATGCAAAATCTACTCATCCCTCACCCAAAACTTAATCGCCCAATGGGCTCTTCCTGCCTACCACATAGACAGAATGAATTTACTGATACTATGGCATTGCAGTAGAAAAAGATTTTAATTGACACAAGGCCAAGCCAACATGGAAGAACTGGAGTTTTATTACTCAAATCAGTCTCACTGAAGGCTCAGAAGTTAGGGGTTTTATGGCCAAATTGGTGGGTGGAGGGGGCTAGAGAATGGGTGCTGCTGATTGGTTGGAAATAAAATCATAGGGGTGTGGAAAATGGTCCTCCTGCCCTGAGTCCACCTCTGTATGGGGCTACAGGACCAGCTGAATCATGAGTCATAGGGGTCCAGGTGGGGTCAGTCTGAAAATTATCTGAAAAAAAAAGTCAATCTTAGGTTCTGCAATAGTGATGTTATGTGTAGGGGCAATTGGGAAGTGGCAATCTTGTGATGTTTGACCACAAGACCCCTGAGCAATAAAGGATTATAGAAATTATCCTATTTTGTGGACTCTGGCCTGGACATATGACTGCTGAGCAAGTGAAAGATTACAACAACCATGCCTACACTTTAGCAGAGTTCAGACCCCTCCCATAGTCCTTGTTTTAGTCCATTTTCAGCTGCTGATAAAGACATACTGGAGACTGGGCAATTTACAAAACAAAAGAGGTCCAGTGGACTCACAGTTCCATGTTGCTGGGGAGGCCTCACAATCATGACAGAAGGTGAAAAGCATGTCTCACATGGTGGCAGACAAGAGAAGAGAATGAGAGCCAAGCCAAAGGGGTTTCCCACTATAAAATCATCAGATCTCATGAGACTTATTCACTAACACACAAACAGCATGGAGGAAACTGCTCCCACGATTCAATTATCTCCCACTGGGTCCCTCCCACAACACAAGGGAATTATGGGAGCTACAATTCAAGATGAGATTTGGTTGGGGACACAGCCAAACCATATAAATCCTATTAGCATGGCTTTTCATTAGTCTTGCAAAGGTAATTTTTTGTCCCTTAGCAAGGAGGGGGTTAGTTTTAGAGAGGAACTATTATCATCTTTGCTTTTAAGTTAAACCATAAACTAAACTACACCTAAATTTAGCTTGGTCTATGAGCAAGAAAGACCAAGGAGAGCTTGGAGGTCAGAAGCAAGATGGAGTCAACTATGTTAGATTTCTCTTACTGCCATAATTTTGCAAAGGTGGTTTCAGACCTGTAGCATCTCATCTCATTACCACATTGGCTCAAGTTTGATGTTGAAGAGATTACTATTTAATTGGGTCCAGGTGCAGTATTTTCTGTTTGATTTATAAGGCCTGTTAACTAAAGACCAAAGTTATCTGTGTCTCCCCCACACACTGTATACACTTTCAACATAAAATGGTTTTAAAAAAAAAGCATGATAAACCACAATAAATATTTAACTTTAAAGGTGGGGTGGAAGACAGAAATAGATCTCTATTTGACAGCAGTTCTGAAATCCAGGCAGACACATATCACCAACTTCTTGATTAGGGTCCAGTCATGAGCCCTGGGAGTGATTCTCTAGTCTACTCTGAGTCACCCTTCATTTTTTATTAGAAATTGCCTATGTTTGCCACTGACTAACTTTGTTAGCCTGTTTCTGTTTAAAGTTTAGAACTTTAAAGGCTCTTATTTTTGAACCGTATCTGTCCTTTTTAGTTCAAGCTGGTGGTGCTTCTGCCAATACAATATTTTTAAAAACTTCGTGAGTTACTTATGACTCTCATTGGGATTCAGTCCATCAAAAACTGCAGACAAAAACAAAAAGCCTCACCCACAAATTCCTTTGAAATTGTTTACTTTCTAACTGTAGCTGAGATTCATTGTAATGAAGGACAATGCCCTTAAGATTCTTTTAAGGCATGTCTTAAATCTTTTGGCTGCATCCTAAGGGTTCTCTCAGCCACACCCTTGATCTCAACTTTACCCTGGGGCTACAATTTACTGGCAATGCCCTGAATTTGATATGTGCCCTAAGGCATTTTTTACTTTTTGTCCCCATCCGTTGTAAAATGTAAGGCTGAAAATAGCCCTATCTTTTAACTCAGCAAGTCTTAAATTCTTTATATTTTCTATGAAACTTGTTAGGAAATTGAATAGGGCTTTTTTTGGTTCATGTCTCTATATCCATACCTTTCCATATATGGCTAAAAAAAGCCAGTTAGCACTTAGAACATTATGCCTGGAAGTCTCCTTCTTGAAATCCACCTGTTCCTAAACATATTTTCCATTTGCAATGTTACAGAAATCTTTGCCCCTGAATAAAAAGATCACAATGTCTCTAGTCTCTAATAACAATTTATCACTGTCTTTCAAGCCTTCACTGTTTCTTTGAGGCCTTTCTAGTTTCTACCTGGGTTGACATTAGCATCTAATTCAGTTTCCCTGTCCAATGCCATCTACTAACGTAACCCTTTTTCTTCTTCTTCTTTTTTTTTTTTTTTTTTTTTTTTTTGAGACGGGGTCTTGCTCTGCTACCCAGTGCAGTGGCATAATCGGAGCTCACTGCAGCCTAGAACTTCTGGGCTCAAGTGATTTTTCTGCCTCAGCCTCCTGAGTAGCTGGGACTACAAGGCATGCATCACAATGCCCAACTAATTTTTAAAGTTTTTGTAGAGACAAAGAATCTCACTATATTGCCCAGGCTTGTCTCAAATTCCTGGACTCAAGCAATTTTCTGGCCTTGGCCTCCCAAAGTGTAGGATTACAGGTATGAGCCACCATGCCCAACCTATAATATCCTTTTTTACATCAGCGTTCTTGCCATTTCTTCTAAAACCTTCACTCCACAGTTACTTGCAAACTTCCACTTCTTCAGTTGAACTTATTTGCTTTTATCTTTGTTCAATTCCAAAGACCATATCATCAATCTTTTTGTCAAATAATCAGCAGAACCACTTAAAATTACAACTATGCTATATAAGATAAATGTATTCTGCTATGATTGTACATAATGAGGGAATTGGCCTAGTTAGAAAGGTCAAAAGAGGTTTTCCTGAGAAAGCCATAATTAAGCTAAAACCTGAAGGAAAAAAAAAGTGGGGAAAAAATTGTGGCTTGCTATCATTTAGCATTGCTCTGATTATCTCAATTCTGAGTTTTCATTTGGCCATAGTCATACTGCCTTCTAACAGTACTGTTTCTCATGTTGCCAAATCTTCGTTCTTATTTCAGACTTCAAACTCTCAATTTTTCTCCATCTCCTGCGTGACTGCCACTAGCCTCCCTACCCCAAATCAGCCTCTGTGTCAGTGGTGCTCACTTTACATACTAGAATATCCCAACAGGTTTATTTTTTAGTCAATCTTCATGTTCTTCAACTGATCTAATATATTCAACCTGCCCCCCAATTACTCTTTAATATGTCAGCCTGCTGATTTCCTTATTGTAAATTGAAGTATAAAATGATCTTTTTTTATTATTATTATTATTATTTGTATCTGCTAATCCCATTTGACATAGAATCACCAGCATCTATAATACTGACCACAGTGTGTGGCCAATAAATATTTGTTTAATAAATGAATAGACAAATCAATGTTTTATTTCTTTTACAAAGGAAGTGGAGAAAATCTTGATATTGGGAGTATGCTAAATTTAAGCCATCTAATTTCAACTAGCATATTTAGTTTCTTTAATTCCCTAAGTCTCCCTCACATTTTCTAATGCATTTTTTTCTAGAAACCATTTCTGCCACTCTCATTTTCAGCAGATTACTTCTCATTAGTTAAGATCCAAATGAGCTCCCCAAATACCTTTTTTGTTTGTTTCCTCACTTTTACATTGTCCAGTTTTTTCAAGTGAGTTGAAAAGTATAAGCCAATTTGGTGTAACGATGACCTCAACTTTGGCTCATTTATTTAGTAGCTCATTTATCAAAAAGTGTTCTATGTTTAGAACAACAGAGGCAACATCACATTATTGCTGCCATTAAGAAGCTCACAGAAAGGCCATGTTGCATAATAACTGCATGCTCCAGACACTGCAGGGTCCAGTGTCTTTCTCTGCATCCACAGCTCACTACACACTGCATCCTAGTCCATGTACTACCAGTAAACTTCCCAATAGAACTTCTATGATTACAATAATGTTCTCTTTTTGCACTATCAAGTATAGCAGCCACTAACCTCACATGGATATTAAGCACTTGAAGCGTGGCTTGTAGGACTGAGAATTGCATTTCAAATCTTATATTAATTTAAATTTAAACTTAGATTTAAATTTAAATATGCAGGTGAATTGCTAGTGTATTGACAGCACAGGTCTAACTGAAAGCATCTCTATAAACTTTACAAAATTAACCAGGGAAGAAGGAAGGGGGAGAAATGAAAACAAACCAAGCTTGCAGCACATTTGGCATTAATTATTAGGCCAGCTTGCTCTCTGACCTGCTTCCTCATAATGGTTTGGTGCCTGTTGCCCCAGAATCATGCAGACCCTGTCACAAGATTATAATTCCTCTTAACTGTTCTATAGATAACAACTTGAACATTGTGAAACATTAAGTTTTCCCTTTGAAATATTCTTTCAGATATTCCCTTTGAAAATTTCTTTCAGAAATGTCAACATACCATTGACGTTGCTTATGCCAGCTCATCTGAAGGGCCCTATGAAGAGCTGACTCACCAAATACTGCAGTTTCTACATCCTGATGGTGCCATTCCCCCTTAACCTGACCAATCAACATCACCAGTATTCCAGTCCCTCACTCTCCACAATACCCTTGAAAACCCTCATCCCAGAACTCCTTGAGGAGATGGATTTGAGGGTCCCTTCTGTCTCCGTGCTTGGCCACCCCCTCAATCATTGAACTCTTTCTCTGCTGCAAACCCTGCTGTCTTGGTGTATTGGTCTGTTACTGCACAGGGGGAATATGAACCTAGTGGTCCTGTAATATAGCTACTCTGGCCTTTTATCAGTTCCATTAGTTCCTTTCACATAGAAAGTTGTGTTTGTTCTCAGGGCCTGTGCACATGCTGTTTTCTCTGCCTGGAATGCCTCTATTCATCCCAGCATTCTTTCACAAAATTGTTCAAATGGCTACTTATTTCTCTACCTTTAGAGTTTGGCTTAAAGAAACACTCATTCTCTTCCTGTCATTCCTATACAAAGCCAGAATAGCCTCACTCTCTGACCTTATATTTGTATTATTTTCTATCTCTTCCCTTTGCTCATTTCCTTCAAAGCATTTATTAAAACTGAAAATATTTTATTTGTCTACTTTCTTGTTTATAGTGTGTTCTCCTCCATCAAAATGTAATCTTAATGAAGGTAGGAACTATGCACATCTTATAAATCCTTGTGATTTCACAGGCTAAAAAAAGTGCCTATTACATAGTAGGCATTTAAAAATATTTTTGGCTGGGTGCAGTGGCTCACACATGTAATCCTAGCACTTTGGGAGGCCGAGTTGGGCAGATCACTTGGGGTCGGGAGTTCAAGACCAGCCTGGCCAACATGACGAAAACCTGCCTCTACTAAAAATCCAAAATTAGCCAGGTGTGGTTTCATGCAACTGTAGTCCCAGCTACTCAGGAGGCTGACGCAAGAGAATCGCTTGAACCCAAGAGGCAGAGGTGGCAGTGAGCTGAGATTGTGCCATTGCAGTCCACCCTGGGTGACAGAGTGGGACTTCATCTCAAAAAAAAAAAAAAAAAAAGTTGTGTTTAAAAAATAAATACAAATATTTTAAATAACTGAGTGAACAAATGATGGCTATAATTTTAGCGTGCAAAATGTATTGTGGGAGCATAGAATAGTGAAAAAAAAATCTGCCTAGGACTGAAGCAGGGATGGGGTTCATGAAGATTTTTATGGAAGTCACATTTAAGTGGAAAAGTTAGTGAAGAAAATCCTAAGCAGAGGAAACATTCTGTGTAAATGTAAAGAGGCATGAAAAGCATGACCGGTGTAGGAAGAGTGAGAAATTATATGTGACTGAAGTGCTTTGCTGTTTTATCACTTGAGATCATCTTTTCCTTCTCGGAAAAGAAGAATTATTTTTTCCAAGACAAATTCTGCCACTGGTATCCCGCATCTGATACTTCTTCCATTGCCTATGGAACGTGTCCCATCGGTTATCCTTTTATATTTGCTCAATATGCACTAACTTTCTGGTTTGCCTAACCTGAGGGCTTAAATGACATTCATGGTGGAAAACAAAAACAAAAACAAACCAAACCTACCCGTCAAGTCAATAGCCCCTGAACATCTCTTTATCTTTTTCCACATTGATTCTACAAACTGTCCCCCACACACTGCCTCTACTTGCTCAACTCTTTGTTGCATCTTTTCTTCACCACTTGACTCATCTGCTTTCCTTAAGGCAGTACATCTTTAATCATTTTGTTTCCTTGTCTCGAAATTTTAAATAGCCTTTTACAGTCAGCTGGATAAAGAGTAAATTCTTACTCTTTGATTGTAAATCTCATCCTACCCTTGAACTGGCCCTGAATTATCTTTCAAAATGTTTTGAATACTACATCAGCATTTAGCTAAAATGGACTGTTTAATAATATACTTTCTATTATTGGTGGCCTTGACTGTTGCTGTCTTTGTGAAGCCATTCCTGACCTTCCCAAACTAAGCCTTTGTTAACAGGGCTAACAAAGCCCTGTCTTCTTACTTATCATTATACGTTCATTGCCCAGTAAGGCCTGACCTATGGTGATTACTCAATGTGAAGAACGAGTACCCTCTGCTTAGAGCCTGATCTTTGATTCTGAGGGAAATTATCCCTGTGCATGCTGAAAATCTCAGAATTCATGTGTCCTTCACGTGAATTCAGAATATTACGGGTGAAAAGATACCATTCACTGTATTCTCTAAACAAGAATAGGCACATTGTTTTGAATGAATGAGCAAGTAGATGAGCAAAAACATAACTACCCTCAATATATTTTATTCATATTAATAGTTTGCATTTGATTGAATTATCAGAACAAAAAAAAAAGAAAAAGAGCCAAAACCAAAAAGAAAATCTAAAGCCACTAAATTTGTAATTTAAATTTTATTTCAGATTCTCCTACTTTAATGAAATAAATATGTATGGCATAAGGGCCCAATTTAGACTTACTCCTCTGTCTTATTCAGGCACCATGGAGAATATTTTTAAAATAAGGCATTAATTTAATGAAGGTTGTAGATTTTGATCTGAACTCAACAGAAGCAGAATACATGTAAAGGATCATTCCATAGATTTCTGAATTTTAACGTGTTCTACAGCTGACCCTATTATTGTTTTATATCTTTAACTAATAATTTATTTATCACAGTTGCTTTTTTTCCATTCAAGATACAACCTCACTGGCAAGATTGTTGTTATTCCTTGCTCCCTCTTGTATTTTAAAAAACCCGGCTGGGCGCGGTGGCTCACGCCTGTAATCCCAGCACTTTGGGAGGCCGAGGCGGGTGGATCACAAGGTCAGGAGATCGAGACCATCCTGGCTAACACGGTGAAACCCTGTCTGTACTAAAAAACAAAAAATTAGCCAGGCGTGCTGGCGGGCGCCTGTAGTCCCAGCTACTCGGGAAGCTGAGGCAGGAGAATGGCGTAAACCCGGGAGGCGGAGCTTGCAGTGAGCCGAGATTGCGCCACTGCACTCCAGCCTGGGCGACAGAGCGAGACTCCGTCTCAAAAAAAAAAAAAAAGCTCAGTGGCCCTATTTTTTAGTTTTCCTGTATAAAAATTACCATGCTGGATTGCAGGTTTGCTTTCTAGATCATTTTTTATTTGTTCAGAAGTCCCTCCTTTCAGTACTTCTTTTTTCAAATATTTCCTAAATGTGTGTCCTCTAAAATACACTACCATTTACTTATAATTATTGTTCATCATCTGCTGCAGAAGGATCTCATCCATCTTCCACTGAGTACTGAGAGGATGTTACAGAGAATTTTGGTAGAGCAGATATTCTCTTTTTTGGCTCTTTCATATGGGAAAGTCATAAATGGAATCAGAAGATTTTTGAGAATTCGTTCTAATCAACTGGAGAATGTTTTTTGAATATAGTTTTATACCTAAAAGGTATATTTCTATAAAGTCGCTGTAAAACTCTATGAGCAAATTTTTATAATAGTAATAAAATAATAATTCAATCATTAAAAAAAAGTAGTACCACATGTACCATCATGAAACTTTTATGTTATGAACAACTGCTGATTTGGCCACACACACACACACACACACACACACACACACACAAACCCAAAACCCACATTAACTTTTCATTCTTTCTCTGGGCAATTAGACACCATCACTTCTATGATTTTAGGAACTGGTACTGTCCTTAGTGGTAGACAATTCTGTAGTTGACAGCTGAATCTAGAAAGTAGCCATGTTTTATAAGCAGTCTGCTCAAAAGTGCTTCTAAAATTTTGGAAGCAACACACAAGAAGTTCTGATGACCATTCAGGCCAGGATTTCTTGTGCCTTTTATTTTCTCAAATCTAGGGAAAAAAAATGGATAGACATTTAAGACTAGGATTACCTGATTAACATCTGAGCTTCAGTATATAGTAATTGTTGTTCTTAAGGCTCATCTGTCGATACAGGAGATAGAAGTGGGGGAGATGATGTGGTAGAGGTGGGGAAAACTAGGAATGCAATTTAAAGAATGCAAAGAAAAAAAGGAATTCACTTCTGATGTTTAAAATAGATTATGTAACAAGTCAATTTTCTTGTAAGCCAGGCTACTACTCTAAAAGAAATATTTTCTAAATCTCTTCAATTGTCACAAAAAAAAATCACAGGTCAGGCACAATAGTTCACACCTGTAATCCCAGCACTTTGGGAGGAGGAGATGGGTGCATCACCTGAGGCCAGGAGTTCGAGACCAGCCAGGCCAACATGATGAGACCATATCTCTACTAAAAATATAAAAATTAGCTGGGTGTGGTGGCACACACCTGCAATTCCAGCTACTCAGGAGTCTGAGGCATGAGAATTGCTTGAACCCAGGAGGTGGAGGTTGCAGTGGGCTGAGATCACACCATCATACTTCAGCCTGGGCAACAGAGCGAGACCCTGTCTCCAAATATATATATATATAAATAAAATAATAAATAAATAAAAACAGTCACAGTTTACACCTGGAGAGCTTCTCCCAATACGTAGAGAAGATGCCAATACCACCTAAGGCAGCAAGAACAACGAACTTTCAATCTTAAGTAGTAATAGGAGAAGGGAGTGGTCAGGTGTGTGATTCCTAATCCTCTCCAAGGACTTCAGTTCAAAGTGAATGTATTGGTGGGGGAGGGGTTGGGAGAAAAAGAGCAAAGAGGGACAAAAAGATGCTGGTAACTCAATGTGGGGAGAAGTGTGGGGAGTTCTTGTCCTGACTCCCCAGTTGGGGATCCAGGAAGCAGCCAGCTTGAAGTCAACATCACACAAATACGCTTTTTAACTTTCAAGAGGCATTCTTGTTTTCTGTGTTCATAGAAGGCACACAGAAGTATGGGAGAATCTGCCTGGAGTGCTTGCCAGAGGGGACATATAAAAGGCATGTAGTGGCTCTTCAGTGAGGCTACAGAGCAATCAATCTAGGCAGGGGCTGAACTGCATGCACAGCAACAAACTACCAATGGCCTGAAATAACCCCAAATCAGGTGAAGAAAGCCATGGAGGACCACTGGGCTTCAACCAAGCTGAGAGAGAAGACTACTTTAGATCAGTCCAGGCAACAATTACAGACGCAATTTCTGGGTAGTAAGCAGTGCACAGGTGGAGAGGGGCCACCTGTGTAAAACCAAAAAGACTTGCAAACATCTTATCCAAGAACATTTTCACCTGTATTATGAGGTTACAAACACCCGAACATCATCTTCAAAATGAACTCTTGGGTTGGAGGTAGGGTGTTTCAGAGGTATGAAAGACCAAGTAATCAAAGTAACCAATGAAATCAAAGAAGTGTTTTACATTATTAAAATTGGTTAAATTTAAGGTGTACACATCATCTGCATTGTAAAATCAGTTAAACATTTTACTCCATTACACACGTGAGTGAGTATGTATGAATATATACACTGTTATATGTCTTCAAAGACTTTTCCCTTAAAAGATTATAAGAAAATATTTGCCATGTGGGTGGTAAAACACTATCATCCTAACTGGAGAACTTTTGAAAGAGAAAAGGTGCTATGAATAATTACTCATGGACAATAGACACAAACCACGACTGTCCCATGCCATCTGGGACACACTTTACAGAAGAAAAGTTGAATTCTTCTTAGATAAAAATGTTTCTTTGATTGGGATGGGAAGAGGAGAGGGCAAAAACTTTTACCTACTTATATACTTATTTATACAAGATACATTTCCTTGATCCTAGCTTAGATCAGAGAGTTTAAACAAACAAGACTTAAATTGTTATATTCAAGAAATAAATAGAAATTCAGTGGACGTAAGTTGGCTAACAAGTAGGAAAAAGAAG
Source organism: Symphalangus syndactylus (assembly GCF_028878055.3). Lineage (NCBI taxonomy): Eukaryota > Metazoa > Chordata > Mammalia > Primates > Hylobatidae > Symphalangus > Symphalangus syndactylus. The sequence continues at coordinate 52,036,908 of NC_072441.2, read as the reverse complement.
AGCCCAGAGTTGGAAAGAGATACCTTGGAAAATGGCAGTAATCTAATGCCTAGAACCTGGGCCAGGTGAGGACGGACATGGTCTGTTAGAAATTTCCAGTGGAGATACAGTTACAGGGGATCAAGATTTTAAACTTCACCTGAACAGTGCTTTTTTGCTGTCCCTATCCACAACCAGAATGGCCCAAACTTCACGAAATCTGGAGTGTTCTTTGATTATAATTTTGGAGGATTGGAGGGAGGGAATAAAGGCATAGTGTAACAGTGAAACAGCAAAAGAATGAACATAACTAACCCCATTTTATAAAGCGGTCTTTACCCATTCCTGCACATAGGCTAGGATAATTTTAGAGCACTTAGATAATATGCAAAAACAGCACTCATGTAGTTTTTGAAACCAACTCTGGGATTAAAGGGGAAGTATGTAACAACTAACTATGTTTCATTGAAGATGTATAAGAGAATTGTGACCTGACCGAGCACAAAGAAGTCCCCCATCTCCATAGACCACCCAGATATCTGTGGTCATCAGTCACATCGTGATATCAAACCCCTCTTCTTCTCCATGCCCTTAATGTAAAAAGAGTCTGAAATTTGTACTAACTTAAGATAATTCTTTAGGATACTAGTTCACTATCTTCTTGGTTTGCTGGCTTTCAGAAATAAAGTCACCTTCCTTTCTCCAGCTCCGTGCCTCTGGACTTACAGGCTGTCCTGTGGGAGCAGAACAAGTTTGGATTCAGTAACAGTAAGAGTTGTCTCTAGTGAGGGGTAGAGTCAATGCACCTGGAAAATGATTCAGTAAGCTCAGAAACTAAGACCTATCAGAAATTGAAAATTCACCAGAAGCAAGAAATTAGACCAAGATGTAACGCACAAGAATAAGCCCCATAGGAAACTAAGAATTATTTATGGGTGCAGTGGATGGCTATGGGTTTCTACTAGTAAAAAGAGGGTCCAAGCAAATCTGCCAAAATATTCAAGAAAAGGTTGTGCTCCTAAGCTTGGAAATCTATAAATAACTAGGCTATAGCAATTGAGGTTAATTTCAACATATTTTACATAACTTTCTACAATTAAAATATAATTTCAGTGGTCATTCAATAATATTTATTGAGTATACTTTATAAGCAGACTGTCGTACTCTAGGCAATGAAAGTCTTGAACTCATAAACTTAGTCAATTCCATAGTAAAAAACAAAATCAGGGGAAAAATTTACATTAGCATTTTTCTATGATTATTGAAACGTCCTTTCCTTCTCATGTGCTAATTATAAATAAATAGTACCAATTCTTCACCCTCAAGTTGTTTTATTACTATTAAATAACTATAACTTACAGTGGCATAGATTTATACCTACTGGTTATTTAAAGTTTATGAAATGCCTTGAGCTCTCTGGAGAAAATGCACTGAATACATATAAAACAATAATAAAATAATAATATGCCCAAGGATAAACCATGTTCCTATGTTTTCATACTGTGTATATCATGGGCATTTTATAGCACAGGTTGTTTATAAATGAGGCCCCCAGCTGTTACTGAGAGACTTAGGCAGAGAAAGGGAGTAAACAGAGGATAATAATCCTGATTATAATAGGAGGCTGTTTCTACAGTGAACCAGGGTGAGTTACATTCTCCCTAGGAGTAAACTGCTCAGTCAGTAGCTCTACAAAGTACCATGAGGTAAATTACCTCTTTCCAGGTACTAAATGATACCTTGATACCTTGGAAAAATTAGTGGGTGAGTGGTTTACTCTGAGAGCATTTTATTCCCTCTGAGTCAACATAGGATTCTGCCCAATTAAGTTTTGGAGGGCAGAATTTGCCCTAGAAATAGCAGTTTAAAGGTTTAGAGTTATCCAAGCAATAGAAAAGCTAGTCCCCAATGTACAGTAAAGACAGGACATTTCACCGTGGGTAAGACTTTCATTATCAGCAGTTATTATGTTTCCCTCAGTGGCCAAATGAAGGAGGGAAAGGGTAGAGGGTACCATTATAACCTGAAATATATCAACATATATTTAGTATTTATCTACATACAGTTGATCATCTACCTGTTGTTCTCTTCTAAAACATGCCAAGTCATTTGGTCTATCTCTGTGTCAAAGACAATTCAGACTGTGCCCACATTAGGTATATAAAGTTGCTGTTTCTCTAAAAATACATTTTCTATGTTTAATTGTTTATATATTCATTGAAACAACATAGAATTCAAATGTGTAGGCTAGAGGCATTATTGGAGTTTGAAATAAGTTTTCCTTTTTTTTTAAATAGAGAAGGTCAAAATGCCATTTTGCACAGTTAATCTAATTGTTGCTCAAGCCTTGTTCTACAGTCAGTTAAATTAAAAAAAATTTGAGAAGGATTTTCTTAAAAGAATCTGGTATTACTGTAGTTATTTAAACAAAATGGATATACCTTTTCTATAGTAAAAATGCTTAAAGGGTTTTGAATCTAGTGTAAGTAGAAATTGTCAAGTACATATTTTAGCAGTAATTATTTTAGGTTGCCTTATTAGGTGAATTTAACATTTTCACACTCATAAGGCACTTTTATTTTCTGAGACACTTTGGATGTTGTAGTCCAATAATTTGTTTCTCAAAAGGCACCTAGGAAAGAGAGAGAAGTGATACTCTATTTTTAAAAGAGCTGAGGTTTTAGGGATGGAAACCCTAAAAAGCTTTCTCTGACTTTTCTTCCCACTCCTCCAATACAGCCTTTCTTCAACAGTAAAATTCTGAGCATGAAACGCATTGATATGAAAATAGATGGAAATAAATACAAATGCATATGTTTGCTTTTACTATAATGATAATCGAGAAATAGCTTACACAAAGTACAATTTTATCCGGTTAAACTGCTCAGATCTGTCTTCTGTCACAGCCACTTAATTGCTGTGTAGTTGCCCTTCTGAAGGTTAGATTTCTCATCTGTAAAATGGAACAATAATCACACCTATTTCATGCATTTGTTCCTATGATTTTGGTGATTTAATCCATCTAAAGCACTTGACACATTGCCCAGCAATGACAAGCCCTCAGTAAATGTTAGTAGTAGTATTGTATTATTATTGTCATTATAATGATTATTTTAATTTTGTGACCAGCCCTGGATAATGTTGTGGAGGGTGTAAATGAAATAAAGCACATCGTTCTTGCTATTTGAGGAAATTACTTGTAATTAGGAAGAAAATATTAACAAAATAAGAAGGAAATGATGAGGCAGGCAGACCACCTGAGGTCAGGAGTTCGAGACCAGCCTGGCCAGCATGGTGAACCCCTGTCTCTACTAAAAATACAAAGCCGGTCGTGGTGGCACGTGCCTGTAGTCCCAGCTACTTGGGAGGCTGAGGCAGAAGAATAGCTTGAATCCGGGCGGCGGAGGTTGCAGTGAGCCCAGATCATGCCACTGGACTCCAGCCTGGGCGATAGAACAAGACTCCATCTCAAAAAAAAAAAAAAAAAAAAAAGAGTTACTGTTGCTGTTATTCAAAGTAGTCTTAGGAATTTTAATAATTAAAAATAAAAAGGAGAATTCCTCATGTAGAGGAGTACAGGAACCAGGAATCTTTTTGGGGTGATGAGAGTGTTCTATATTGTGATTCGGGTGGGGTTAAACAACTGTATACATTTGTTAAAATGCACGAATTGCACACCTATAATTGGAGAATTCTATTGTTTGTAAAGTATATCTCAATAACATTGATTTCATAAAAGGCCATTAAACTTGGCAAATACAAGGGTAGTATTACCATTTAAAAGAAAAACATCATTGGTATATAAGAGTTAAAAAATCGCAAAGGGGTGGATGGGTACTGTAGTAAAGAAAGCAATGAGTCCTTATTTGGGAAGTATGGTGATAAAGAAAGGAAGAGAGATGGCTATGGGAGGAAAGTAACTTGATCGAGTAGGATGACAGAAGAAAAATTCTCCAGACCATGTTTCTAGCTAGCAGAAGTAAAACCCATAGAAATTTGAGATATAAAGAAGAGAGGAAGTAATTGCTAGGGCAGTTGTTGTAAAAGAATTCAGAGAAAAATTGGCATAACTATTTTAATTGATAAGATGGTACACTTTTCCTTCACGATTGAACCAAAGAAAGCAATAATAAGATATGCTTTAAAATTTTGCCAAAGCAGTCCTTTTGTCAGTAATGTAGGCAACTGAATTTACACTTCCTCTCCACCTACCTAGACACCTCTGTTCTGTCTCTGGTACTCTGCCGTGATTTTGTCCCTTCACTTGTTTCCACAAAGAATCTGCTCGCAACAAGTAGTTCATGAGATTTATAGAGTTTTACTGAATGCCTTGTCTTTTGATATAATGATCATGTGCAGTGTTTACATCTAATAATAATGAATTTCCCCTGACAACATTGTGCTGCTTTCCAAATCTGAGGTAGACTTTTCAGACTCTGCTAAACTGGTATGATTTTTCTATATTTGACCATTTGGTTGGGTAACCTTAAGACATTCACAACAATGGGAAATGACAGATGTGCTTGATTCCCTCTCTGTGGCCAAAATTAAGTACACTTTTCAGGACTATTTGGGATATGGGATGCTTTTAGCTTTCTGTTCTTTCCCTTCTAGCTCAACTTGGAATGAATCTTGTACTAATTGAGCTTTTTTCCCTTTACACTTCTATTTCGGATATGCTTTTAGAAAAAGGGCTTCAATGCAGACTAGAAACTGGAACCAAATTTCAAGATATTTTGTTCATCTTCCCCACCATTCAGTCTTTCTCCAGACCCTCTAGAATCCCATCTCTTACATTCTAAGACACTTGTGGAATCATTTGGGAAGATTGCTTCTCTAATCCTTCATTGCACTTCTGTATCAAAACCAAGGTGTAGGCCAAGTGCGGTGGTTCACGCTTGTAATCCCGGCACTTTAGGAGGCTGAGGCAGGCAGATCACTTGAGGTCAGGAGTTTGAGACTAGCCTGGTCAACATGATGAAATCCCCCATCTCTACTAAAAATACAAAAATTAACCAGGCGTGGTGGCCTGTGCCTGTAATCCTAGCTACTTGGGAGGCTGAGGCAGAAGACTCCTTTGAACCCAAGAGGCAGAGGCTGCAGTGAGTCGAGATTGTGCCACTGCACTCCATCCAGCCTGGGTGACAGAGCGAGAACCTGTCTCAAAAACAAAAAACAACAACAACAAAACAAAACAAAACAAAAAACAACAACTAAGGGGTAAAAATAGCAAATGATCAACTTCTTTCTTATTCTCTACCTGACCATGTGGTGCATTCCTAAGTCTTCAGTCACTAGCCATTTTCAATGCACAGTTAACCTCTCACAAGCACTGTTTCTTCAATCCTTCCATTCTCTTGCTTTCTTCAACTAACCTTAACAGAAAAACTGTGTATGTGGTAAGTTTTAATCAGATTAAGTGGGGAGAATTTCTTAGCCACCATGGCTTAAAAATACATGGGTTTTGAGAAAAGAATACATGGGTTCTCTGCCTACTCTCAGTAACTACAATGCCATTACTTTTTGAATAATTTCAGGTTAATTTAACAGGAGAGATAGAGAAAATTATATTTACCAAAATTTCCTCCAGGGAGAACAATAAATTTTCTCTAAAAAATTCTTTCATAAACCCACTTGGGACTTTGGTACAATCTCCAAAGTTCAGTCCCCAGAGAAATTCCCAGATGTGTAGAGCATTCCTCATTCAGCGATAAGGGGTGGGAATTTTCAGTGTCACAGGAAGGAGTAAGAATGAGGAAGAGGGAGGGGAATGGGGCTGGAGCTGATGCGGTAGTGTGATGTGAGCTCTTCTTCCGTCTCTAATCAATTAGGAAAAGCTTTGAAAACTTGAAAATTGTTATGTGTGAAGATGCTCTTAAGAGGTAACTTGTATATCCAGAGAGTTGGTTCAAACAGATACAGCCATCAGGTAATAGGTACAGAATATATTAGATTGTGTGTTCAGTTTCGAAAATGGACTATTTGGGAAGACTGCAAAATGTATTGAATTTTAAAACTTATTATGCGCTATTTCAGAGCTGCTACATTATAATAGATAGGTCTGGATTTGAATTTAGGGTCCACTTCTCACTAGTTATGAGCCTTTTTGAACTTCTGTTTGTGGGATTTTAAATGGATGGCATATATAGAGTACATTTCCAGATAAACAGTTAATAAACATTGCCTGTGACTGATGATATGATGATAATGATGATGATGATGAAGAACCTGCCGAGCACAGCAGCTGACAGGTTATAATCTCTCAATAAGTTACAACCACACACTACCACAATGAGTATTAACACTAGCATAACATAGTATTATTTAAATATTAAGCAATGGTTTTTCTGTTGATCTGTGTTTGTGTTTTTTAAAAAAGACAAAAAGTCAGTCTGAGGATGAGTGAGCAAATATGTGTATTTTTATAACTTTAAATTAGCAAGCTTAGTGGTACCAGAAATAAAATTCACAGTGGAAACAGAGGCCATAATGACAACACTCTATGTTCATTTCCAGAAAGATAGAGTCACTAGGAAACTGAGATTAAAAGACAACGTGAACCACAAACTACTTCTCTTAAAATAGCTTTATTTGCTTATAATAAACATTGACATGAATTTTCTGGTACATATAAGGTTGGACTTTTATCAAAATTCAGGCCATGCTAATTCTATGATTCCAATGTACTGCAGGTACATCTTCCATATAAGACTCTTCCACAGAGACTCTTGACCCTCTAGAAAAGTATAAACATGCATTATTCTGTGGACTGGCACAGATACAAAACACCAGGATTCTTCAGGGATATGTTTTCATAAAATATTAAAAAGAAGAAAAATTTTGGTATTTAAGAAATACCTTATAACAGTCTCCATACTTCAAGGAATCTGTAGTTAACATCATGAACAACAAAGGCAAATAGATTAATGCAGGCAGTAGTTTTTCTAAAATCCCGCTTATGGCAGAAACCACCTCATCTTCCCAAGGAATATTTTTGTCAAAATCTTAAGCCACTGAGATTGTTCAAAGAAGCAACAGCCTCTTAAATGTCTCACTATCATGGTGAATGTGCAGTGCTATTATTTCTAACAACACTAAGCACTGGCCATATTGTGGCAGATAAGCGGTGTCTAACATTACCTGGTAGAGAGCAGCATAAATATGATATTCTTCACCCTTCTTTGTTTTTCTCCTAGTTAAAGCCATTTTTAGCTGTTTGTTAAGGCACTGGTTAATTCAAAGATACTTTACAAAACTTCCTTCATAAGTACTGATATATATTATTACATTATTATAATATATTGTACTTTATATTTTCTTTATTTTTCCTTCATTCTTAGATGCATTCTTCAGAAATGCATACATTCCTCACATTCTTCATACATTCCTCACATTTTAGGGGTATATAATTAGGTGTAACTGTAACAATATAGTCACAAATTCTTATTTTCTTAACAAATGCAGTTTCTAGTATATTCAAATTTCCACTGTATAATTTTTTTTGCTATATTCCAGCTTTCTTCTCTATTTTTGTTTGAAAATTCTAACACAGAATTTCGTGCCAGATTTTTTTTTTCTTCCTGAAAGCTGGAAGAAATCATTTCAAGTTTCAAGACTGTGAAAATTGACTATGCCTCACTTTTCCCAAAATGACTCGCAATGCTTTTTGCCAGGGAGATTCTAAGATCAGTTAGTTTATGATCAAAACTTACAGATGGTACTTACAGAAGACTAGCCAGTAGGGCATTTTTCGAGAATGTCAAGATCAAAAACTATAATTAAAGGTTATTTTGGGAAAAGCCAGAGTCCCCTTCACTATCTCCACAACTCCACAGGGGAAAAAAATAAAGAAAAAAAAAAGAAGAAGAAACGATTTTGTGACAAAGTAATTGCTGATAAAAATGTCATAATCCAATATGTCATTTGAAAACAATTGAATTTCTAGTCTTTTTGTTGCAGAACCTTAGCTTTCAAGTGATGGTTAGGTTATAACGTGTAATGCTGACTTTTCCTTAAGATCGTAGATTATTTCACAGCTGTCAGTGTTACACAGCCATCTTCCCTGTCACCAATTCCTGCAGGTCATCCCCGCTGGATGATATCTTTATGCCAAACTCTCATGGTATTTAATCACCATAAGATAGAGGTCACTTGATGATAAACCTGTGATGAAGTGATGCAATTTTTACCTCGTAACAATGTGCAAGTGAACATTTTATGCACTGAGGCCAAAGCAGGAAAATGATGAATATCTATAGTTTAATTTCCACGCATCACTGCTTATGGCAGTGAAATAAACACCAATGTGAAGTAATAGAGAAGGTGGGAGGGGCAGCTAGTGGTTTAAAGAAAGAGAATTAATATCCATGAATAAAATTGTATGTATCATTGCCAAAGGCTGTGAAAATATGCCAATTGCATGATTATGTCTGTTTTAGGGGCATAGAAGGAACATTTAAAATTTAATAATAATTGCTCTCTTTTATTGTATAAAACAAATCAAAGTGACTAGAGTATTGCTAACAATAAATGAATTCCATGGATATCTGCTTTTGAAAATGATCAACTTTAATTATACATATGTTTTTAGGTACTAACTGATAAGTAGTTTTTCGATCCTTTTTATTTAAAATACTGCATCAACCAACTTAATCTTGTATGTCTATAGGTTCATCTTTTTTATTCTTCACTAATTCTGTAAATTCTAGGCACTGTCTATGACCATAAAGGATTTAATTAGTTTTTGATGTAATATTTGTAATTCAAGTTTATATTCTTTGATAATAATGATCAATTTATAATACCCTGTTGCTAGGAAAAATGGTGAAACATATTTTAAGTATTTTTATTTATAATTTTATTATCATGTATTACCTAAAATAGCAACATGCAAAATGTTCACGTGACAGACAACTTACTGGCGTAAATTAAGACTATGTGATAGTAAATTTAAGTATTCATTTGGACTAAGAATACATCTGAATTTTGTGATAGCTACTATAGAGTATACTTTGAAAAAACATTCCTAATATTCATATTTCCTTCATTTCAGAAGTCCTGCTTTTCATCAGACATTTGAAGAGGAAAAGCAGCCTTCCAAACAAAGACTAATTTGTAATCCTAGAAGAACATTTTTTAAAAAACCACTTTACTATATATGGTTATTTTTGTGAGACTTCTTGTTTTTAGAAAAACTTTTAATTCACCGCAAAGAAACATTTTCAAATGCAAAGTTTTTAAAATATAGTGCTTTATTGACCAGGGAAGACCTAAGGTGGACTAATTTTCTACTTATCAAAAACAAGTAAAATCACACACACACACACACTTTCACATAAAACCTTTGTCCACTGTCTTTTCAATGTTATGATTCTGTACCTTGTCCCTTAGAAGGAGACAAGTGCTGTAGCTATTGTTTTGTTTAGAATTGAGTACTTGGTCAGCTCTCAACAAATATTAAGTCATAATGACAAGTGTTGAATCCAATTTGAAACCGTAAGCGGGAAATTAAAGTGGTCTCAAATGTCAGCATTCTACAAGTTAATTCAATTTGTGGAGGAGCTGCAATGCCATATTTTTATGTTCGTAAAATAATTCAAATTATTCTCTTCTATTTTTAACTTCTGGATAGGACAAAGAGATTTTCTCACTGAAGATTACAGCCATGGCTTTTGCCAAGCTGAAAAACAAGCTTTAATGTGATGATCCACACAAGACCAAACTTGATGAGAAATGTAGAGTGTTGCTATGGCAATTCCATTTGTTGGAACTTTTCTCTGCTGGCTTCACTCTCACATTGCATTCTAAAAAAAAATCGTATGAAAAGGTGTGGTGCTGTGAAGACAAACACAAAGCCAAGAAGATGGAACTTTCTCATCCTTCCTTCTCCAGAGGAGGGGAACATGTAGTCATTTGTAATGCCACCCAATCGAGTCAAGAGGGCTGGATGAGGAGGTGTCATTCTGAGATTTCATTGAAACCCTGGGGTCTATTTCTGTTCAGCTTAAGTGGAAAATAGGCAGTGCCAGTGTTATGAGCAAAATTACTACGTGAAGAAGGATGTGTAGCCTAAACTGAAAGATGTTAAGGCCCTGGCTCCTGAGAGGACCAAGATCTGTTTTGTTGTGGTTGTGGTTGTATTTTTTTGTTTTATTTTTTAGCACAGGTTTGATATAGTTAACTTCTTTGAAATATAAGCATAGACTATAAATAAATCTCAAGTTTGAACATCTCTGATGAAGAAAGGAGGCATTAGTTCACTTAATGTAATTTTTTGCAGATAGATCTTCCTTTGGAGGGTATAATCAATCCAACTGTTCATAACAACCATCTCAGTCAAAATTGCGTGGTAGGCATTGTGCCAAGTATTTTTTTCTCAGATTAATCTTACTTAAACTCTTTACAAACCTCCTTATGAGGTTGACACTATTATCATCTCCATTTTGCACGTGAAGAAAGGAAGATTCAGAGAACAAAAGTAAACAGAGCTAAGGTCAGTTATCTAGAAAGAAAGAAATCTGGGAGTTAAATCCAGAACCAAGACCTCAATCAATGAGTTGTTAAACAGAACTAACTGTGCCAAAATTTAATGGCTGGAGAGGAATTCCTAAACAATTTATTAATAAATAGCAAAAATTATATTTTTGTCATTACTGTGCAAACTTCTTTTTCTAAAATACAAAATACAACTGAAAAAGTAAGATAAGGAAGGTGATTTATCAGAGAATCTTGTGACTTAAAAGTATTATCTAATTTTAATTCAACTATAGTAATTTATTGAGTTCTTATCATATATTCTAAGCATAAAAAGACTTTTAAGATACCATTTCCTGCTCAAGGAGAATTTGTCAGTAACTGGAGGACTATAGTAAACAAGTAAAGTAGGGATCTATTTAGAAGACAACGTAAGTATATTTAGTTATAAGACAGAGGTTATAAATTGCAGCCAGATGGTTTATGTGGCCCTTAGCCATGTTTAATTTGACCCACCCAACATGGTTTTGAAAATTTTAATTTGATGATCACATTTGAAAATTGAGAGATTTCACATAGGATCTGAATCTTTAGCTCCTCTTAAAAAAATCCAAATATGTATAAATATAACCTATATTCTCAGTTGGCAAAAATTGCACAAGCAAATAGAAAGTTTCCACTGTAGTAGTGGGGTGTATTCTCGATCTTCCAGGTTCCCTGCTCTACTTTTTCTCCCACTCTGAAGTTCAGTGTCAACTTCCATTGTTTTTCTTATGCCAATTAATACTATTACCTTACCGTCTTGGCCCACAATAGACTTTTGAGATTGTGACTTTTGCTGCAAAGACACCAAAATTATTTGAGATACAGATTATTAATAGGTAAGAATAAAAAGACCATCATTTAGATAGTCTGTGAATATACTGAAACAGCTAAAGAAGAGATTTGGAATAGGAATTAAAATTGCCACTACTACTGAGTTTTTCAGGGGTATGATTTATTGCAAAGCAATTTTGATTAACCTGGAAGTGGAGAGGATGTTAGGTCAGTGAGAGGCTCAGGTGTGATATGTAAACATTTCTAAGCAGGCATAATTTATGTGCAAAGAATATTCCATTTGGGGAGTAAGAGATAAGTGGAGAGCAATAACATGGAGCTGAGGGCTAGAATGATGGACTGAGGGAGAGAGGGAAGAAGGGAGAGACTTTAAGAGTTGTGAGTTCATAGCTCCTCAAATTCTTGAACACTGCTAAGGGCTTTGGCTTTTCTAGCCATTCATCCAGTAGCTTCTGATGAAATCGACTACAAAACTTCAGGTTTTCCACTTGCTTTTATCTTTGCCTAAAATGACACCTTTTTTATTTTTTTTCTCCCTAAACCTTTAATTCATCTGATTTTCTCCTACTCAAATTTCAACACCTGGTGTAGGAGGTTCATTTTCTACTAAACTTTCCCATTGCTTTTAGAGAAATTTCTTTCTTTACACTACAATTTTACCTTGGATTGGCTTCCTTTATTGGACTTACTATTTTCCACCAAAATTATATATTTATGCATCTGTCTTCCCTAGTTGACTATGAATTATTGGTAAGGGATCCATATTGTATTTATCTTTGTATCACCATCTCCCAACATGGTGTAATAAATATTTGTTGAATAAGGCTGAGCACAGTGGCTCATTCCTGTAATCCTAGCACTTTGGGAAGCTGAGGCGGGTAGATCACTTGAGGTCAGGAATTCAAAACCTGCCTGGCCAACATGGTGAAACCCCGTCTCTACTAAAAATACAACAACAACATCAACAACAGCAACAACAAATTAGCCAGACGTGGTGGTACTCACCTGGAATCCCAGCTACTCAGGAGGCTGAGGTAGGAGAATCGCTTGAACCTGGGAGGTGGAGGTTGCAGTGAGCCAAGATCGCACCACTGCACTCCAGCCTGGGTGACAGAGCAAGACTCCGTCTCAAAAAAAATTTATTGAATAAATGAATAAATACATCCTCAAAAGGGAGTCAGTTTAAAGTATTTTTAAAATGTTCCCTTGACTTATTTGACTTAATTACATAATCTTATGATGCCGATATTTCACTCAAAATAGGTAGGTTACATATGTAATTATTAATTCAATTGATACAACTTGTAATAACATTCTGAAGTTATATATGTTATATATATGTTTTATATATATACACACACACATAAACGTGTGGCTTTTATATGGATATATGTATATATTTGCATCTAAATCTTCTAAATTTGTTGAACATGTTCTCCACCTGGGGTACTATATTAGACACTCTGGAGAGCATCTGAATAAAATCTAATTATGTAATTAAATAAACCTTTAATTTTGTAATAAAATTCACCAAATTTACTCCCTCTCTCCCCACTACCAAAATTTCCATGTTTTTTTGAAAAAATGTCATCATTTTTATAACCTAATGCAAGGAAACAAGTCTACTATGAAGGTCTTCTGTGTAGTACCTGGAATATATATGTTTTTACTTTATTGAAATATAGTGAGGGCAACTACACATAGTGTACAATTCAACTGAACACACCCATATAAGTAGCTCCCATGAAGAAACATAACATTACCACCATCTCTCCAAAGCCCCTTATTTTCTCTCGTGTCACTAGCCTTCTTCCAAAGTTAACCACATCCAAGATTCCTGAAAGGATAGACTAGTTTTTGCTTGATTATAGTAATTGAAATGTTTATTCATTTAAAGTATTTATTGATTACCTAACTCATACATTGACTGTATTAAAAGAGTATATTCTCTTAGAATATAAATAATTAAATTAATTTTTTAAAAACATATATTCTTAATTTTGTGGAGCTATAAAAAATGAATAAGACATAAACTTGGCATTACAGAAGTTTACAATCTGGTAGATCTGATAGAAGCTGACAGTCTGGTAATACCCATAGACACATAGCAGTACACTGTAAATGGGTTCAGAGTGCTAGTAGGTCTCACAAAGGGGAGCCCTCATCTGGTTTCATACAAAGTGTGGAAGTGCTATTGAGACTCTAGAAAAGGTATTATTTTAATAAGAGTTTTCTTTCAGGTTGTTAGGAACAAAGTTATTTATATCTTCATTATTGTGATAAATTTGTCTAATGGATAGATACCTTCATAATCTTTTTTCCTGATAGAAGTCTCTGAAGTCACATTAGAAATGGGTAGAAGAAGAAAAGTCAGGCAGTGACTGTGATGACAAAGCTGCTATTTCACCATTCTTGAATTTCACTTTGGAGGAACAGCTGTTAATTAACTGCAATAGTAATTGGCAGCCAGAAAAGTGCATCAGAGGACTGAGTTTTAAAGCTACTCTTACAAAGTCATGCAAACCAGATTGAGAAATTTGCCAGAAAGTAATGTTTTGTGGGTTATGGATTGCCTGGGGTTGGGCTTCCAAGTAAAAAGCCTTCTAAGTTGCAGAGGCAGAGTGGGTCAGCAGTTGTCTCTGAGTGACCAAACAACCACTGGGGAATGAGAGTGTTAGTTAGTGTGTATGATACACAATGTTTCAAATTTATGCTCTGATAAAAAAGTAACGCTATTTGTCAAATCATCTTCCTCAGAAGCAGAGTAGTCCTTATTCTATTAGATAACTGTCTGCCTAGAATCAGCTTTATCTCCTGAACTACTGGATGTCAACACCCAAAGCCTTGTGTTGCAAGCTGATTTCATTAGGCAATACTTGCTATTGCAGGCAATTTGATTTTATATAATTGGTAATTCTTGATCCTACCTGGTATCGGCCCAAGTGTATTAGTTCATTCTCACACTGCTATAAAGAACTACCTGATAATGGGTAATTTATGAAGAAAAGAAGTTTAATTGACTCATAGTTCTGCAGGCTGTACAGAAGCATGGCTGGGAGGCCTCAGGAAGCTTACAATCGTGGTGGAAGGTGAAGGGAAAGAAAGCATGCCTTACTATA